>NC_064638.1:93134238-93794238 GCF_023864345.2 Schistocerca serialis cubense | reverse complement strand
TTGCAGTGGCTGGGTCCAGTACTGCAGATTCCATCGTGGCCTCACTATCGGAGGCGGCTATCGGACGAATGTGGTCGGCATCGAAAAGGATGGCCACCCGTGCAACTCTGGCATAATTGAGAGGAAGGGTCGTCACCATAAAAGGAGTCATAGATTCACATGTCGGGATTTGAGCAAGCCGTCGTCAGAGACAATCGGACCTTACATGTCCTTCTTGGCCATAACCGGAGCAAGTGCATAGCTGTCCGTCATTCATAATAATCGCCCTACGGCGCCGATGACAAGATAGGATGGTAAAATGTTTTGTCAGTTCAATTTTGATCTGTTGTACCCTGTTAAGAACTGGGTATGTTGTAAAGGTGCCCATTTTTTGGCCACGAGACTGACCACTTTGCAGTAAGGCTGGAAAATCGCGGTGTTGTAAAGGTGGTCCATTTTTTGGCCATGTGGCTGACCACTCTGCAGTAAGGCTGGAAAGCCGTGGTGACTACATTCAGTGGCACTTCGAATGGGAGTTTGAAGACTCATATCGTACGAAGGTCAAGTCCCGCGCGATCGATAGAGTCTGCCCCAATGTGGAAATCAGAATGTTTGAATTTAATATCGCTTGCATGTGTGCGCATGATTCTGTTGCACGCCTCGTCACTTACTAACTTTATGTAGACAACACTGCTCATGATAGAGATGGATACTAAATATGTCCTGTGGATCAATTTTAACGTCATCACCTGGGAAACGTTCCACTTCAAAAGCTCGCGGCCATGCATGTTCGGGCTGAAACCTGATGTTGGTGGTGGTTTGTCTGTATGAATGTGCCATAGTCCGTCGGTAGTGGTGGACTCTAAACTAGCGGCGACGAAGTAGTAAACAACTACAGACACTCGCGACCGCACGGATGGGACGTAAACGGGACGTCCCCGCCACAGCGTTGCGCTAAGCAGACAGCCATTAGACCATGAGCTCTAGACTGTGGTTCTCTGGAAACAGATTTCTTCTTAACAATGACAACTGGTAAACACTATGGTGGATCTGCAGGATCTCTTGGTTCTATAATCCCGGCTTCCAGTTTTTCTTTAACCATTTCTTCTGCCAGCTCTCTCTGACTGATTGGTATTTTGTAAGGTCTCTGAGTGATCGGTGCTACGTTTCCAATACGTAGACGATGTCGAACCAGATGAATGACAGGTAAATTTGAATCTCCTCGGAAAAAATCTGCATACACTCCAATAAAACAGGAGCTAAAATCTTATGCTCTTCAACTGTCAAATGTTCTATCTTCTAACAAATCTTGCTCTTTATTTCATTATTAATTTCGACTCCTGGCTGCAATTTTTCGGTACCACTAGAAAAATCTGTCTTCTTAAATGCGACATTTGAAACTTCATTTGGAATCTGTGTTACTTCACTTTTACCTATGCCCAACATTTCAGCAGCTTTTGTTCCTCATGGCAATAGAACGTCTTCGTTGCTCATGTTATTTTTTGTTATTGGGACTCCAGCTACATTCTGTCCAACCATTGTAGCTATGCCAACGCGTTTGGCAACATAACAATGTATTTTGTCCACTAACTCACATTTATCCGACTGCTCGCTCAGTAACAAAGTTCCTTCCTTGCATCAAGTTGACTTGACTTCGACGTAGATGGTTTTTCTTGTTCTCTGGGGAATTTGCTGAGACTGTTCAATCTGTACATCGACTCAGAGGGTTTGAACAGTTGCGTCGCTATGTTTAACCGATCCCACGACGTCAATGTTACCGCTCCTTTGAGTACAATCTGAAGAATGATTTCTTAGGTCTTAGTTTCTACGGCCTCGTCTGATCCTTCTATCTTCGACAAATATGTCTGACCCATTAGCGAACAATCCAAGTACACCGTCGTAGTGTGTTTCGTTATTTGTAACTACTTGCACCCTTGCTGTGTATTTTTATTGGCCTAAACATAATTCTACGTCAACCTCTCCTTACTTACGTAAATTCCCGCTGCTTAACACGCGCACCTTTAGCCTTGGCGGTCTTAACTCATCACTTTTGTAAATGTAACACCCCATTAGCGAGGTCTGCACTCCTATGTCAGTAAGTAGCTTGATCTGTCGTCCATGATATACAGCACCTATCACAAAGTCATTGTCGATCCGATTTTCGGTGGAGCTTACAGGAATCACTGTCTCGGGCAGGGGGCGGATGATGTTACGGCCCATGCATCACCGTACTCGTTTAACGATCTGCCAAGTTGCATGTTGCTCTCATTACTCTTTCTTCTATAGCGGGAATCTTACGATATGTGGCTCAGTATCCCACAGATGTAACAAAGTCGTTTTTCCTTGCAGTCTTTACGTTTATGACCAGGCTTGTTATATCTGTAACATTCCACATTTGTGTTGAATACACGACGCTGTTCTTTTCATATATCATTGAGCTGTCTTAATGCTTCCACGAAGCTAACAGCTGCTTCTAGTGCTTCCTGAAATGTCTTACATCGCGCCAGTATGACTGCTTTGCTTACTTCCTCACAATGAATGAATTTATCTAAAGCTCTCTGATCGCCTTTAAACAAATGAATACGATTCTCATTCTAGTCTTCGAGCAGCTCGTATGTTTGGGCATTCATGTTTGAATTCTGTTAGCAAACTGCTCAACAGATCCGTCCATCGCATCTGCGGGCTATGGAGTTGCTCTCTGTAGAATCTGATAGCATTTTTGCGTTTGACTCTCTGAACAAATGTCGCCTTGAATTCATTGTAATCTTCTGATTTCACACAAGTGGGCTCCGTGCTGATGAAATCTTGTGCGGCTCCCTGAATTCTTAATTTATCAACTGCTAATTTATTTGAATCAGTCCACAAACCCAACAAGGCAGCTCCTTCGAGTTTACAGAAGAATGCCTTTACGTCTTCCTCGGATTTACCACTAAACACTGCTACTGATGGCAATAATGAGAAACTCTTTATCACACCAATGCTGCAAGGGCTATCATTTGAAAAGTCAAGTGAAAGGCTGCACTCATTTTTGTCTGCTTTTAACCATTGAATCTATTTCCGCATATCGTTTGCCGGCCGAAGTGGCCGTGCGGTTAAAGGCGCTGCAGTCTGGAACCGCAAGACCGCTACGGTCGCAGGTTCGAATCCTGCCTCGGGCATGGATGTTTGTGATGTCCTTAGGTTAGTTAGGTTTAACTAGTTCTAAGTTCTAGGGGACTAATGACCTCAGCAGTTGAGTCCCATAGTGCTCAGAGCCATTTGAACCGCATATCGTTTACAACATATTGGAGATTGGCCATGTCACCTGCATAAGATTTTGGCATACTGATTTATGTACGCCAGAAAAATCACTTTATTACAGCAAACGTTTTATGGATCCATCACTGCCTTTCGTACTGTAGCCAAATTTGAGTAGACTAACTTGAATTCTAGCGATGGATGGCCCCGTGCTGGCGGATGACGTCCATGTTGCTGCTGCTGCTCATTCGCCATGGAGATATGCCAGGAACTTGGAAATTCACAGAAATTCACACAACTCTGCACCTCCTTAAGACTGTGGGATTTCCATAATCGATCTCCAGGCTGACACCACTTCTATAAGGCGTTTGTGAGATTTGTATCCTCCGCTGAGGCCTCTCTTGGTATTTGTCAGGATTATTGCGAACATTGGATCCATGAGATATAACAACACGCAAACTGCGAGTTATTAGCTATCACCACTTTATTTCTATGAAGACATTTATAATAACATGCTTGCTATGCCGATCCCTCATAACTGTGTCTGACGTCCTACCCTGAACAAATATGGCTTTGACAATACTCCATTGTGAGTCGAAAAAGAAATAAGTCCGCATCGGAACCACATGAATTGGAAACTGTTCTCCCCATGCAGGCAGCCAATTAAGCGACACGACTACTGTTCGTGTGAGGCGCTCTGCAGCTGGCGTATACCGATACTGCATTCGAGAATAATGCCAGCTCATGTTGAAGGGGTGAGAATGATATAGTCCAAAGCCTCACCTTTCTCAAAATACTTTTTTATGTATTACTTCAACTTCTATTCAGCAGAGGAAGCTACTGCGAAAATATTTTAAGTTTAACTCACTAGATGGCAGAGCAGTTCACACTTGTTGTTCTCGGACAGAGAGGAAGTAGTCTTTTTCGTGTGTGACACAACCCAAAGCCACAGTAAAATGGTGCTTGCAAAGAAGAGGTTATTTCCGTGCATAACTGAAAAAGAAGATTCTGAGACAGAAATGGCCAGTTTTGAAGAAGATTATTTGTCCAGTGGAAACAGTTATTGTCACTCTGATGAATATTCATCCGAAAATGACATGGTAAGACGAAAATACTTACTTTTCTAAACATTTAAAACATTGAGGCTTAGGACTGTATCAGAGTAAAATATTACTGCATGATTATAACAATTATATATCCACTAATTAAAATATGTACGTGTGATTCATGAACAATTATACTTATCCTTAGTAATCACCACATTATTGGTAATAATTTTAATATTATAAGGCTATTTGCATAATATGTTAGGGTATGTTGTATGTGTTAAAGTGGCTTTGGTCTTTCTCATTCTGAATACTTTGTCTGGCTTAGGATGCTGGAGAATGTAAAAGATCTCCTGAAGTATCCCCTGCTATTGAAACTGAAGGCAGAAAAAAAAGAAGAAATATGTGCAATTGGAAAGGGAAAAATGTAAACTTTATAGAAGTTCTGGTACAGAGTACATTTCTGATAAAACAGGACAAACTGTTGGTGCTAAAATTCGTGGTCCTGGATGTAAATGTAAAAACAAGTGTTGGAGCAACATTCATGAATGTGTAGGGCAGATATTCCATTCTTTTTGGGGTATGGGTGATTTCAATTGCAAAAATAATTACCTTCTGAGCAATATTAAGATGAAACAAGTACAAAGGAGGCAATTATGATTAATGAAAATCTGAAATTAATTTTTATATCATGTACTTTTTATAAATAAAATACTATTGTTCTGAGTTTACTTTTTTTAAGTACGCAAAGAAAAGGATAAGCACAGTTTTACCACGAATGGTTACTTTTTTGTAGCATAGGTTAATGGCTGTAATATTTTGGTATGCAGAGAAGCATTGGTAAGTGTGAATGGGCTTCAGAACAATCAAGGACATCTTACAAATGTATAAAAACAACTGTGAGATGGACACTCAACTTCTCCAAAAGACAGATGATGATGATGATGATGATGATGATGAGGTCCCATACTCTGAGGAGTGAAGGGGGACGATGTGGGAGACCAGCACCGCCGACTAGGGAAGGTCCAAGCAGAGATGATTTGAAATTGCCTTCTTCCGACCATAATGGGGATGAATGATGATGATGAAGACGACACAACAACACCCAATCATCTCGAGGCAGGGAAAATCCCTGACCCTGGCGGGAATCAAACCAGGACCCCACATGCAGGGAGTAGGAACGGTACTGCAGGACCAAGAGCTGCAGAGCCAAAATACAGAAGAGGTATTTAAAGATTAAATTAATGTTTCTTCTCAGAAAAACCATAATTTTGTTCTGTTCTCCTTATTTATCCAGTGTTTATGTATCATATTCAGACATAAATTCACAAAACTTCTCTAACATGGGGGTTTACCTTTAAAATTAATTTCATTTTTTTTTCTTTGTTTCCAGGACAAAAAGTGAATCCATCAAGGAAAATTTCACCAGAAGTAGTTCAGACAGTTCACAGCTTCATAAACAATATATCTACCTAAATATGCTGGTCATTACAGTCGCTCACAGAACCCTAACACAGTGTACTTCGACAATGACATGTCGATTTCTTCATTATATCAAGAACATTATTTGAAATATTGGGAAGAAAATAATGCACCACAAATAAAAGTTTCGAAATTTCGAGATATTTTTAAACACGATTTTAATATTGCTTTTAAATTGCCTCATTCAGACACGTTGTGTATATGACGAATTTAAAATTCAAATATAAAATGCAGAATGGACCAACTCTGAAGATATGATTAGAAGATTAAAAACTGAAAGGGACCTACATCATGCCAAAGCATCTGCCAGACAAAATATCATTACACAGCTTTCCAAGCTAGCTAGGGAAAATCCCGAGGAACACCTTTGATCTACAACAAACGATTAAACCACCAAGGCTGACTTCTTGGCGTGCATTCTATAAGAGGAAGTTGTTGATATATAATTTTGGTAGTCATGATTGGGGTTCTGAATAGGGACATATGTTCCCGTGGAGTGAAGATGAGATAGGAAGCTGTCTGATGAAATAAAAAAGTCTCAAACAAACATTGTTTACATTATTAGTGATAACTGCAGAGACCAAGGCAAAAGCTGGGGAATTGTTGCACTAGAGAGATCACTAGTGAGTTCAGGAAAATTAAAGGCCGTTGAACATTGGCTTTCACAAGTTGGACACACGTTTCCCTGTGACCGAGATTTCGCTAGGATTGAGAAGCACGTTAAGAACAGAAACTCCACAGCATACACCCCTGATGATTGGATTACAGTCATTAGAGAACCTTGCAAGAGGAAGCTGTTTTCAGTCGTTAAAATGAAGCAAGCAAACTTTATAGATCTGACATCTTTGCAGGTAAATATTGCAAAGAAGGACAAATATGATGATGGATCTCATTCCGATTTTCTGAAGGGACAGCTTTTCGTTTCGATGAAGGAATGCCATCACATTTAAAAGTGAAGTATCAGTACACTGATTTTGAAGAATTCAGAACTGTCAATATCACTAGAAAAGTACGAGCACATCAGGAGCTTAATCCATTCCAGCTATCAAGGATATACTTAAAACCCATTCCAATTTGCGACAAAAAACTCAAAGATGTTATGTCATTAAAGCCATATATACTAGATGTTTCGAAGGGATACATCAAGAGCCTGAATGAAACAAAGAAAGAAAGTGATGAAAATGACTCAGAAGTGATAGATTATGATCATATTGTGGTCACTACCATTGTAAGTCATGCTGTATGTTGATGTTTAAATGTTTGTAAACCTTGTATTCATTTAGTATGAGACAGGCCAAAGCCCAATGTTATGTCACCCAGGAAAAAATATTTTTTTATTAATAGTGTTTAACTTTGTTCATAATATAATTTTGCACACATTTATATTAACAAATTGGAGAAATAAATTACTTTTGTCAGATACCCAGAAAAATTGAAATATGATTTACGGATTTATTCAAAGTTTTAAAACGCTCTCCTGTAAAATTACATTTTGTGACTTTGGATTATATCACTCTCACCCCCTCAATTGCTTAAGCAAGCTGTGTCCCTTATCGTGAATTTACATGACAGTGCGATGGCAGAAATGTTACATCTACATCTACATACATACTCTGCAATCCACCATACGGTGCGTGGCGGAGGGTGGTGTTAAGACTAGACTAGCTAGCACCCAACATTGCCCATGATGTTTAATATCAGCCACACAGATTGTTGATATTCACAGTGAATAAAAGCCACATGGGAAACTTCAATTGCTTAAATCGAAGGGCATATTTGAATTCCTGGGTGTCAATGGAATGCGACAAATGAATACATCTTCACCTGTGGCTTTCATAATAGTTCTAGGCTTCTGGTTCAGACTTCTGCAAATACATTAATTTTGGACCAAAAGTTTGGTAATAACAGTAACATAATAGATCATACTTTGATTCCTTTTAATTGCAGGTTAATGTAATGTATCTGTAATGCACAATGTACCTAAAATCTAATGGTAAAATACATACTTTTATCATTTTAATAGACTTAATTTTCTGTGAGAAATATTTTGGCTCTAAACATATGTGCATATGCTTAATGCATAAACATTCCATACATTTATTAATATTTTGCACGATTTTAATACTTATTTACAGTCAGCAGACGTGAAAAACCCTTAGTTACTTAAAAAGACATACTGATTTAGAAATTTTTACATTGCAAGCTGCAAAACTTTCCTTTCACAAGAACATAATGAAAGTGTATTTGTAGGTAGAAAAGGTATAATGTTACTAAGCTTGAGTAAAACTGTAAAATAAAATCGTATCACAAAGCTTGATGATACACACTGTTCTTTGTTTATCTGTCTGAAGTGTAAACAAACAGACTATCGGCATGGCAAAAAAATGGTTCAAATGGCTCTGAGCACTATGGGACCCAACTGCTGTGGTCATCAGTCCCCTAGAACTTAGAACTACTTAAACCTAATTAACCTAAGGACATCACACACATCCATGCCCGAGGCAGGATTCGAACCTGCGACCGTAGCAGTCGCATGGTTCCGGACTGCGCGCCTAGAACCGCGAGACCACCGCGGCCGGCTCGGCATGGCAACTCTTGAGTAAGTTAACTACAGTTGGCCATGTGTAAAACATTGCATGTCCAATTTAATGCCTGCCACACAAAGTGATTGGCCCTGTGTCACATTGATAATCATAGCAAATGGAAGTCAAATGGGACACTGCAATTGCCTGGATTGACAGACATATTTAAATCACTGGGTATCAATGGAATGTGATAAATGAATATGTCCTCACCAGTGGCATACCTCAATATGATGGTGGCCTCTGTTATGTTCAGCAATAGGTTCTTCAGGGCCAGCCTTGTTCCGTTGCACAGGTGGATCAATGTTGCATAATAATACGATAGGGGATACTTTTTTTAAAAATGAGCTTATGTGGCGGTAATTCTAGGGGCCCAAGAACATTTATAAATTCTGTTAGCTAAGCACAGCTTACTGTGTATCCATTACTGAAACAATGGACGCATTTGTGACAGAGTTACTGAGAAGAACTTCCTGGATAAGATTACTATCAATTTAACACTATGCTTTTGTGGCACTAAAATGGACCTTTCACACATACATCGATGAGAGTTGTAATTTCCTCGTGTATCCACAAACAGATTAAGCATTTTGTCGCTGAGTGACTTGACCATACTGCAGAAATTTGGGGGAACCAAATTAATGTGGTAGAGGATTGACAGGAAATTATCCATCATCAACTGATAGAAATTACTGTGCACACTGCTCTGGATTCATTTCTCCTTGTAAGTGAACCCTCGTATTCGTCCTGAGATGCATTTTGAACACCTGTCTCCATAAGGCTGATAACTTGAGGTAGGCATTAAGTTCATGCTCTGTCGTAGAATGGGAATCAGAGGCATGGTCTGTCGATAATTTCCTGCCAGAAGGACAACAACAGTACTGCAAATGGGTTCAAATGGCTCTGAGCACTATGAGACTTAACTTCTGAGATCATCAGTCCCCTAGAACTTAGAACTACTTAAACATAACCTATCTAAGGACATCACACACATCCATGCCCAAGCCAGGATTGGAACCTGCGACCGCAGCGGTCGCGCGGTTCCAGACTGTAGTGCCTAGAACCGTTCGGCCACCCCGGCCGCCGTACCACAAATGAGCCAGCCATTTCGGTGTATGTCTTTCAAAGTGCAATCAAGCAGTCCTAGTGACCTTTTTTCGGCCATAGTACATTTGTCCCAAACTACCAGCTTATATTGCTTGAGCACTTCAACTTGGCTGGAACCTTTCCTTATGCTGCAAATAGAATGTCATGAAACCTGTAGATTCAAGTTTCAAAGCTGAATGTGCTATTCGACTGCCAACCAAAAGTGTTGCTGCTGGCCCTTAAAACACCACAGCCAACGCAGTATCACTTTTTTGGCGAATCTCAGCCAGCAAAATATACAAACTCTTTCCAGCACCTCCGGGGTGCATCAATGAAATAAAAACCACCTGAATGAAACTTAAAATAGCGCCATGGGCTTGCTTCAGGTCTGTGAAGAATAAGGGCTTATTTGTTTTAATAAATATTTGGAGAGTATTAATGTCATAAATCTTTTAATTCAAAAGATCCCTATCTACCACCTTCTGACCATTTCAATATAGCGCTTCTAGTCCAAGCTGAAAGAGATCTTTGCTATTAATGGAGATACATTTGTCTTCATTAAGTATAAGCGACTGCTCAAGATTTACCACCATGTAACCAAATTTAAGAATTGGTTTGACTCTTTGTGCATCCCTGAGAATGCCTTCACTTATATGTCCTTTAAATTTATCCCTTCGTCCGTTTGATGGAGCACAAGTCCTTATTGTAACAGCAAAAATATTCCCAAGTTGCTTTAGAAAATAGGTGCAAGATGCCTCAGATAATGCTGTGCCCCACTGTTGATCATTTTCAAGCAGTCCGTGTTTCTGAGATGCTTCTCGATAGCTTTCACACAGTAGTCCCTCGAAAGTTTTTAGAGCATTGAATGATGTGAGTCTTTGCACAATGTGAAGGAATATTCTGAGATAGTAGCACTCAGCATTGATGGGATGAACAGTGTAGACATGATCAAAGGCTTCAGTAGTGCATACGTTGGTATGACCTGCAACTTGGGCGCTCTGCTTCCTCCTGCAGAATATTTTTCATGGTGCTTTCCAAGTGTAGTACGTCGGAAATTCGATGTAGAGTAAGTACTTGGCAAATAGATCTTGCTGGCACAACTGGAAAAACGCTGCTAATGCTATGTTGGGAGGCATTTTTGCTCTTTCTTGATCATTCTCTTTAGTAAAGTATACACTCTAAGTGAACACTTAAGTGGACTACCATTAGATATGTTGGTGGATAGGAAAATTTAAGAGGTGTGAAATAGCCTCATTACTGCTAATGCATCGTCCCAATTGATACTGAATCAGCTCATCCACCACATTTTCATTAGCTAACCCAAAACCGTCATTTCACTGCCTTCGGTGTTGTATTTACAAACGTACGTAACATATTTAATAGAGTGGCGGTACTCAACATTGATGTGCGTGTGAAACAAGGCAATACGGCACAGCCCATCCGTTATCAGTTTCGATGCCTCTGGTTGGTTGTTTTGGGGAAGGAGACCAGACAGCGTGGTCATCGGTCTCATCGGATTAGGGAAGGATGGGAAGGACGTCGGCCGTGCCCTTTCAGGGGAACCATCCCGGCATTTGCCTGGAGTGATTTAGGGAAATCACGGAAAACCTAAATCAGGATGGCCGGACGCGGGATTGAACCGTCGTCCTCCCGAATGCGAGTCCAGAGTCTAACCACTGCGCCACCTCGCTCGGTTTCGATGCCTCTGTTTCGCTTGTTAACTTTAACTGGCGCTATGAAGCCAATATTTTCAGGTATCCGTTTTCTGTATAGCAGGTAACCACTTTACCTTTTTGTGTTTCATTAATGAACTGAAATGGATAGTTCTTACCACGTTTGTCGTCTTTCAAACAAGGTGCCCTCCAGTTTAAAGGTACATGTGATCCACGAATTATATTCTTTGACCCAGCTTCGTATAGCAGTGAATGCTCTGCAGAAATTATGTTGTCTATTTCAGTCGGCCGGCACTAGTCATCCAACCAAGTAGATCCAACAACGGATCTCTCCAAATATATGGATTTTCGTAATAATGCCAACAAATTTGTAACTTCTAGCTTTTAAAAACAGGCGATCGATCTGTGTCTGGCCTTCCATAAGCTAAAAAGAATCTCTGGCATTTAGGGTTACACGCAAAGGTTACAAAGAGATCCGGATCGCCATGATTGCAGGGACAGGACATTTCGTCTTGAGCTTAATTGTGCATGTGCCTCAGACTGCCAGTGAAGGTAGCTGATAATATAATCATCCTTCCTATATTGGCAACATTCTAGTCATGAGCCACAACACCCCGTAAGCTAATATAGCCATCAACATGCAGTTTTTGCTGAATTAGCATTATAGAAAGAAGCTCTTCACTTTTGATCTCACTTACATATGCACTACATATTGATGAAAGGGCTGACGAAATCTTAAGGTATGATTTCACATTCCTCCCTCCCTCGATCTCTGTGGTACGGTGAGCATAAAACTCCGTAGAAGAAACTTTCTTTTGCACGCTGTTTTCTGTGCAGAGATCAATTTTCTTAATGTTAAAATGATAACCGTCCTCACTACCCAAGAAGATTATAGGATACTGTAGAATGTTGTATGAATGGCGTATTTCCGGAATGCTCATCAAATTATCGTTTTGTCTCTGAATAATTACGTCACAGCGAACGTATTATTCCATACTGTTGTTGTGGTCATCAGTCCTGAGACTGGTTTGATGCAGCTCTCCATGCTACTCTATCCTGTGCAAGCTTCTTCATCTCCCAGTACCTACTGCAGCCTACATCCTTTTGAATCTGCTTAGTGTATTCATCTCTTGGTCTCCCCCTACGATTTTTACCCTCGCCGCTGCCCTCCAATACTAAATTGGTGATCCCTCGATGTCTCAGAACATGTCCTACCAACCGATCCCTTCTTCTAGTTAAGTTGTCCCACAAGCTCCTCTTCTCCCCAATTCTATTCAATACCTCCTCATTAGTTATGTGATCTACCCATCTAATCTTCAGCATTCTTCTGTAGCACCACATTTCGAAAGCTTCTATTCTCTTCTTATCTAAACTATTTATTGTCCACGTTTCACTTCCATACATGGCTACACTCCATACAAATACTTTCAGAAACGACTTCCTGACATTTAAATCTATACTCGATGTTAACAAATTTCTCTTCTTCAGAAACGCTTTCCTTGCCATTGCCAGTCTACATTTTATATCCTCTCTACTTCGACCATCATCAGTTATTTTGCTCCCCAAATAGCAAAACTCCTTTACTACTTTTAAGTGTCTCATTTCCTAATCTAATTCCCTTAGCATCACCCTACTTAATTCGACTACATTCCATTATCCTCATTTTGCTTTTGTTGATGTTCATCTTATACCCTCCTATCAAGACACTGTCCATTCTATTCAACTGCTCTTCCAAGTCCTTTGCTGTCTCTGACAGAAATACAATGTCATCGGCGAACCTCAAAGTTTTTATTTCTTCTCCATGGATTTTAATACCAACTATGAACTTTTCTCAATGTCTGTTGCTATATCATTAATGATTGGGGGTGTTAATACGCCATTCAAATTCACCAGATGGCCTCTTGTCTGCCGTAGATATTCTGTCTTGTGCTGTTTTAAATATTAAGACTAAGTGATTATAGAAAGGAAATAGTCTATGCAGCCTTAAAATTATGTCTCGTGGCGCGACAGAGATATTAGCGCGTCGTCGCTCCGCCTCAATTTTTCATTAACTGTGAAGTAAACTTGTAGAAATTCTCAATTTTCATCCGAAAGGGGAAGAAGTGGTCCTGCTCCTGTGGTAAATTTGGTCCTGTACCTTAAAAGTAGGCGTAAAACCACCTTCTTGCACTGTACATGATACTCCAAAAGATTTCATTTGAAAATTTGAATTGTATGCCCTGATATTGTTCAGAAAGTGCTTGGAATTTGTTGTGCTACCAAATAATTAAGATAGCACTGGCCCTGGAGGCCCGTGAAGTGGCAATCGCTCAACTTTTCCATTGGAGTAGCACACACCTTGTGATTCGCATTTCTATTTCTTTACCTGGCAATACTTACAAATGACATCCATCCTTTTTATACCACTCTAGAGTGATTAGAATAATCGTAATCTGAGTTGTAATTAAATGCTCGTAATTCTTGCTTTCTACGTCCATCTTGCTGTGCATGCAGTTCTCTTTCCTCCGAAATTTCCATTGCCCTTGACGTATAAGCTCTCACACACTGCTTCTGTCGACGAAGGTCTGTTACAGCTGTAATATCTCTTGCCCTAGACGTAGAAGCTCTCATATGCTCGTGGTGGAGACTAAGCTTTCGTTCAGATGTTTCTGACATCCGGTTTTTCGTCTTTTTGCTGCAGGGTATTTCTGACCAATACACTATCGACAGGTATGAATTGATATCTACCTAAACTAAACTTTTCTTCTTGTTCTAGCTAATATAAACAAACCGGCATTTAAAAGTAATAAAAATTAGCATAAAAAAGCCAAGGTGACATAGCTGATAGGTAGTAATCCACGCCACTACTACGCTTCCTAAATACCACATTAAGCAACAGTCAAATAAGAAATAGCAGTGCAAACTACTTTAAAAGTTTCGCTTCTGGAGAAAGTTGAGTTCTGCTTTGCTATTTGATAAACAGAACTTCGATATTTCTGTTAAACTTCGACAGGAATTTTTTATTCACTTTTTTTCACAATTTTTAATTCACTTCTTCAAGCAAATTTTTGAAAGCTTTTTATTTTCTCTGCATCAAAGGATGATTAGTCGCCCCATCTGTTGTTACATTTTGTGATACGTATGTTACTGTCTTCTGTTGCTTCAGCACAGTTTTCGCTATTTCCGGCAGGACTGTTTTTGAGCACGACTCGAACTATTCGAACAGCATACGTCACAGTTCAGCAAATCTTGGGTTCTGTTCGATATTCGTTGACGTTTCAAGCGGAAATGAAATCACTAGCTTTGACTTAACGTCACTAGCTTTGGCGTGCGCGTAGCGAACTGTCACTACAAGTTGGATGCTTAGAGCCACCAACTTGTTTCTATGAAACGGCGCCCCTAAACTGCAGAATACTGTAGCTGGAGAGTAAGGCTACAAAATTAGGTCTACTTAAGAAACTAAAGCGAAAAGAAATGCTGTGCATGAAATTTACAGAGGGAGGAATCGCTATGTAGAATTTCATAAATATCATCAACTACGAAGATCACCAGACAAATTCTTCGAATACACGTGAATGAGCGGGAGAGCATTCGACTATCTCATTAATAATTTGAAGACGAATGTTTTTTACACGATCAAGAACCTTTCACAGCCAATAAATGCGGAAGAATGACTATCCTAAATACACAAATAAACCCACAGATTGAATATCTTACCAGCCAAATCCGATTTTAGGATGAACTAGTATCCCAGGTCAAACTCGTTCATCCTGTTTCCGGTAGGATAAAGCAGTTTAGCCCAGGTCGAATCTGTTTATCCTAGTTATAATTTATATGCTTTAGGATAAACTAGTATGTCCTAGTATGAACTAATTTCACCTAGTTTGTATCTTCTATAAGCTTTTCAAAGTAAAATGAATAAAGGAATAGAAGTAAAATAGTCGGTATGATTCATTAAAGTTATTTATTAACTAATCAGTAATTTCACGTCTATCACTACATCTACTTATATATATCCATCCACAGACATGAACTTATACGCAATTTGCTTATTTTTGCAAGGTTTACTTTCGTTTTTCTTACAATTGCATTTGTTTGTTGTACAGTTTTTCATGCAACTGCATTTCAAAAAGCCTTGCCCTGATCCAACAGAATGTTTTGTGACTGTAGTCCTTAAAGATATTTCAATGTCCTGGTTGATTGTGGGTTCACGTATAACATTGTTGGCAAATTCTCTGCCATTATCAGATTCAAGAATGTACAGTGCCACTACAGTTAGGAATATGTCATTCAAAAGACAAGCCACTTCTTCAGCCCTCTTTGATGTTATCGCACGAAGGAGAACAAATTTTGTGAAATGGTCTTGATAAACTAGAATGAATTTTGAATTCCTGTCTTGTTGTGTTTGGAAATCAATCAAATCGACTTGGCATCTGCTAGTCATTTCCAAATAGAGAATTGGCTTTGAACTAGCCCTCTTTTCCTTTTTGTCTTCTTTTGTTGACAATCATCACACATCGATAAATGGAGGCATATCATTTCCTTTGTGATATTGGCATATTTTTTTGATGTCTTGGCTAACATCCTATCATGACCACCATGAAAGTATTGGGACAACACCAATTGTGGGACAAAGTACCGTTATCCAAGATGGCGGCTGTGACTTCAGACACATCCCCAGTGATGTCCATCAAGATGGCGGATTTTGGTGGTAAGTTTGCAGTTTGGCGGGAAGGAGGTCAATTGAGCTACCTCCACTAACCCAATCCCCTTCCCCCCAGAAATGGCCAGAAGTTCAAATTCCAACATGATAATGCGTCACACCTAGGAAAATGGTGGGAAAAATGGACTTTTCTTTATTATTTAACCAATTTCAATCATGTGTGTTCGCCACTGGGTCTGTACTCCAACTGACATAGCTCATATCGTCACCACTGGAGAGTGCCACTGTGACGTCAGATCATGACGCAAGTACTGCTACTCAAGATGGCTGCACCCAGTGTATCCACCATGTGGCTTGGTACACAGAGGACTCTGTCATGACATCAGCTTATCATGCAAGTACAGTTATTCAAGATTGTTCTGACATACTGAACATGCCACGTCATCCGACATTACGTGAGCACGTTGGGGCTATTGACAGCTGCCACGTCGTCTGACAATTAGCAAGCATGTGGGACTACCCAGTCGCCGCAGCCGGCGCATGGGCCCACACTAATAGCGCGCCGTTGTTCTGCCTGCTGCAGCAACGTAACTGTACACCTTCATACTCGCGCTGTACATAGTCTTCTGTAAATATGCTAACTAAAGTAACACCCACATCGTGCATCTAACCTATCAATTACCTAAGTACTTAATTCCATTTCAATTTTAATCATATTCAATAAGTCACTTTACAATTTCAATATTCAATTATCAAATGAGAAGTTCCATGTTTTCCCACTATCAGCGCAGTGTTCATTCATGACCTAGCACCCCTCTACCCCTAGAATGCTGCACTCCTTTTGGCTACTGCATTAGTCACGTGATTCGACTTCATATAGGTAAGAATATGAGTTCACTATACTTTCAACTACCTGGTTTCAACTATTTTTCAAGGTCCAGACTGCCGCCTCTTCCTAGGAACCGCCGCCAAATTTGAAATCTGGCAGTAAAGGAAGGTCACTTGCTCTTTTGCCACCAACTTAAGAAAATTGTTGCAAGCGAAGCTCACCACCACTAACCTAAGCCTCCAGGGCGCAACCTCTTCGTACGGGTTGATGGTAAAAGGACTCGGCCCACACTAGGCTGATGGAGAGACGAAGGAATGTACTTTATTTATTTGGAGGCAATCTATTTAGGGATGGAGTATATGTATCACCAAACACACACTGACATGCCCCACAGCATACAGACCTGCAAACTACTCCTACATAACTCATGTATAAGGCTCTACACACACACTTGCTAATTGTAAACCGTCAAAAATAACACATTGCACAGCCTACAGTCATGCGAACCACTCGTAAATAACGCAATACATTTACGTCCAGATAGCCAAACAACTCGTAAATTGTCAAAATAATAATCCATCTAAAACACTCTGCTTCCTAATTGTCAACTGTCTGAATCATACACCACTCATTATTTGAACAATTAGAGACAGCACTACCACCACCAAGTGTATTCGCCACTGAGTCCATAGCTCAAGACTTATGACCACAGTAGTTGAGTCCCATAGTGCTCAGAGCCATAGCTCAACTGACTTAGTTCATATCGATGCCACTAGAGGACGCTGTAGTGACGTCAGGTGATGACGCAAGTACCGTAATCTAAGATGGCGCCACCTAGTGGATTCTCCACGAGCTCCAGACCCCAACTGTCTTAGTACATTTCGTCGCCTCCAGAGGACGCCTCCATGACACCAACTGATGACGCAAGTACAGTTATCCATGATGGCGGCAAACTGTGTGTTCTCCATGTGGTCTAGTACTCAGTACCACCAGCAGAGGACGCTGTCGTCCTTTTCGTGACGTAAATCAAGATGGTGAGGGAAAATGGTGGGAAAACGACTCAGCCTGCTCTGGGAAAGTAAGGACGGAGTGCAATCTATTTATTTTCAAACAACTTATTTAACGATAGAGTATATCTATCACAGTGACGCAAAAGATCCACCCCGATGTGCCTGGGGTCATGATGCACAACCCACAGACACGCAACCAATTCGTAATTTCAGTACACGATAGCAAACTGCTCCTAAATAATTCTTCACACTGATGTGTAGACACGCTCACTACTTGTAAACTGTCCAAATAGCGCATAAAAGGGCTTAGAGAACTGCTCACGAAATAATGCAATCAGCGCGTGCAAGCACAGTCCTCCGCCCCCTGTCCAGTAGAGTACACAGGAGATAGCGATTAGTGATGCGTTCATCAGATCTTAAACTGCACACAGCCCCTGCTTGGCTTCCACATGCATGAGGTGGTGGCACCCTCATTCATACCTAACACGAGAGATGCCCATCTGCTAGACACCGATCGCATGTATGGTCGACGCAGTCGTCAGCTATCAAAGCACTCACAGACCTCCATTTAGGGCCGCGTGCGCCACAACTCCTGTGTTGTGAGGCAGCCGCAGCTGGGGTCCCGCTCCCTCCACCACAGTTCTCGAGCCAGCATTGTCGAACACTGGTGAAAGTTGCATGAGTCTATACAGTCACTGTTATACTGTCATTGCATTCCAAAGCACGTTCACGCCAGTCTCATATTCAAGGCATCTCCAGGCGCCACTTGTCTTTACCACTGAAGGCAGACTAGCGCAGAGCGTGTTGACACACGTGTTCAACTGCACGTACCCACCCCAGCGTGACTGACACATTGCCATCTAAAACATTCTCAATGTTATTCTTGCGTCACATGGCTTTGTGAAAAAAGAAAAAAAAATCAGCCAACTTCAGCTCTCCGTAATTTTATAGTGCCCCAGAAATAGTTAACGCTCGCTTTCTTGTTGTCTCAGCTTGTATGCGCCAAAATTCCTACCCTAACAGAACCCGTTTACCAAAATATCGCCGAATCCAGTCATCCTCCCAGACATAACGTGATAGTGTTCCTGCTCTCAACATACGCAAATGTTCTCGCCGTTCCTATATCCCACCACAATCAATCGAGCATTTTCTTTCTGGGCCTTTCTGTCGTTATTTTGCAAAGCCTGCTAAATTGCTCCGACAGTTCCCTCAATCTATACACCCCCAACCTGTTCTTTCCTTCTACAGACGCTACACTCAGTGGTAATAAACTATTTTACACTGATTACCATTTTGCACTGACAACTAAACATCGCAAAGTTGTCTACAGGTCATCAAATACATACGATACTCGCAAGAATATTGGAGCGTCAAACCAATCTCCAACCAGGGAATATATCACTGAGTACTGTCTCAACCTAGTAAACATGCAATTCATATCCTTCTCCATACCAAATCATCCCCTTTACATCAGCGAACCATAGTCACTCTCTCAGAACTGATGTTCAAAGACAGGCTCATTTTCCCTTGGCACAAACGCATTACTCTTTCTGCTTTCTTCCTCGCATTTCTACAGACATCTCCAGACTCGTCAATTAAAAGAACAACTATATTTTCGCCTTAATATCATACAATTTTCGCTGTACTTCTCGATATCAAGCACACAGCAGTAGCCTCCCGATCGCTAAATCAATATTGTTTCCAAACCAACTAGGGTCTTTCCCACGTCTAGAGAACAGACAAACGTGTGTCCAACACACCACAATCGATCTTCCCTCAACTAAATAAAGGCACCAAATGTGCAGAAACAGTCGACTGAACAATTTACGTGGGAGAGAATAGCGATCCACCGCAAATGCACCATCTTCTCAAAGTTACACTTGATCACGAAAGCCGCCCAGCACATACTAAGTATTAGTTCGCTATTCGGTCGTCTAGAAGAGGGTAAAGTTATCTCTGATAGATTCCTACACTCCAACAGGACTGCTACCATTAACATGGGAATCGAATCAATACCACCAGAGACTCTGCATACATGGACACATTCTAGAAAACCCATCACATATATCTTCTATCATTATACTTGCAATTAAATCTTATGATTGCGGTCTCGACTGAACAGTATTCAGCAATGAGTGAAGTACCGGAAATACACTCTGTTGACCGCCGTGGCTCTGGAAATACCTGTACCTTCCTTACCACTAGACATACTCTTCCTTCGCCATCACAATAGTCCAAGTCAAATCCATACCCTCCCTACAACAGCACATAGACATTTCTTTTACACAAACAGATACACCTTATAAACCTGATGCTCAAATGCGAACATATCACACTCCCAGCACTAATACTAACTATAATACTACCTCCTCAATAACTGGATGCATACAACACCAAATAATATTGACCAAAAATCAATGATGGGTGTACATGCCTCTTACGTTCTTCCTGAGAGTCATACTACCATGTCATAGACGTAATCGAGCACATGTTAAAAGAAAAAATACCCATCCCAACAACTACTGCATGTTACTCTCACAAGCGCTCTTCGTTCTGCAGGTGAACCCAAGTATCCATGTTAAAACCTATAACAGCTTTACGAATCGAGGTACAACATTACCTCTGAATGAGGTGGTGTTTTCCAGACAAACACCATGATGGTGATTGTAGAAATGTGTGTATTAAGAGTCAACTATGTGACCTCATGATAAACTCAATGAACTTCGAAAGTCATTCGGCCAAGGAACGTGGTATGCAAGCACTATTTGCCACTACATCACACCGCATGCAACTACATAATTCATTACTTTTTGCAACGCATTCTGCCTCGAGACCATATCAGACGTTCCGTGATTTATCCATTGAGTTATAGGCGATGACAGACAATAGTAGTAGATGATGTGCTGATCCTAAGAAGAAAGATATACACTAACTTCTCAGATCTCTAGCCTTACACTATATATTAGAAATTACGTCCATTCAAACACAAACTTGCATAGGCTCACACTCACAAGTCAGTCATATTTCACACACTCTCAATTCTCTAAACGAGTCACCTCCTCGAATCTGTCTGCTACAGTAAAATTACAACATCCTTTTAATCACAGCCTACACATCCACCAGTCGCAACAAATTCTACAGCTTTCCACAAGTGCTAGTTGCAATTTAGGTCGGAGAAAGACATATCCAACACCTTCTGCAACCCGTGTAGAAACAGATCGAGCAGAGTTACTGCAACAGGACCATGTTTTGAGCATTCGGTTGAAATGCTTGCAGTGTGGTGCATACCCAAACTAGATACAAGTACTACAGACCCCCGACATACTATCTGTGGTGTCACCGCCAGACACCACACTTGCTAGGTGGTAGCCTTTAAATCGGCCGCAGTTCGTTAGTATACGTCGGACCCGCGTGTCGCTACTATCAGTGATTGCAGACCGAGCGCCGCCACACGGCAGGTATAGAGAGACTTCCTAGCACTCGCCCCAGTTGTACAGCCGACTTTGCTAGCGATGGTTCACTGACAAATTACGCTCTCATTTGCCGAGACGATAGTTAGCATAGCCTTCAGCTTCGTCATTTGCTACAACCTAGCAAAGCGCCATTACCAGTTACTATTGATGCTGTAAAACATTTACCGTCAAGAGCGATGTTCACCATTTATGGGTTAAAGTTAAGTATTCCAACAGCTACGTCCTTTTTTGCTAAAGTCTAACTTCCTTGTCCTGTTCCAGACCTCACGCCAGCCTGCGTGAGCTACAACGCGTGCCTTTCGGCTTCCTCTCATAGTGGGTTGGCTCTCTTGCCAATCCACAACACTATCTTCATTATTCTATACCAACCCCAACATAGAAAAATTACGAACTATAAAAGCTCATCCTATTTACAAGACACATGCAGAAAACAGAGCAAACGCTCCCTGAATGTGGAGGTGACTGGATACATTCGATTACAATGCTATATTACACCTCCCGATTAGTGAATTTGGACTAGGTGTTGTTTAGTGAAAGTGCAGCATTTTATAATGAGCACCTGGGTGTTGTATGAAGACATAACTGCTGTAGTCCGATGGCAGTACATGGACATACTTCAGTGAGTTGGCCTTGCATCGCATTTTGCAAGTAACTTGCAGGCACCTTGTTTACCAGATAGACCAGTGGCGTACCTGCCATCAGGGCTTCAATGTACAACTGCTATTTTAATGCAAGCAGCTTGTTGTTTCAGCAACCCACCCCCTTTTCAATACTGGAACAGTGAATTATGCATGTGGCTATGTAATTTTGTTCTGTAAATTATCAACTGGTTTGCACCCGCACCTAGCGAACCAACCCAGTCATAGTACCCTCTAAGATCAAGACTGTGTGTCTCGTGTCCTACAAATTAAAACGTGTCAGTGGTTTAAATATCTGTATGGAACTTAATTTTGTACCGTGACTGAAGAAATTAAGAACTCTACCAATATAGACCTGAAAAGTAGTAAACAGACAGCTAAACAATTTTATAAGTTTAATAGTTTGTAGTCCATGCGTCAATAAATTATTGTGTAGCTGAAATTCTAACCTCGTGCACTTTTCTAAGACATGTATCTCATTCCACTCCACTCCCACTTACTTTTCCTTTAAAATTTAGTGGCAATGCTTGGCATCAAGTGAGCACTGACAGCACAATGTGTGTACCCTCAAATGTGTCAGAAGTCTGAAGGAAGCAAAATAATAGGTGGAATGTGCCCTGCCATTATAATTGTTTGTGAAGGCTCAAATGGACAGTGTCGTGTGAAATATATTTCAACATATGCTGGTAATGGACTTGACATTGGTCACCTGAAGCTTTCTGCAGAAGGTAGGGCTGATGTAGCAGCACTGCTGCAAGGAAGATACTTTCCAGGAAATAATTAAATGAAATTTGAAATAATTAATGAAATTTGATGGACACTGAATCGGCACTTGAAACAATATATCTTTCAACCAGGCAAGATATGTGCATCAAACGATGTTATAATTTATATTCTGGGGCAGTACATAACCAGAATGATGCCATTAGTGTTAATGCCTGGGTGAGCAAAGTAAACAATAGTAATAATCCCTGTGTCTCGTTTTACAAGTCTCAAGCACAAACCTACCTAAGCGCCCATAAGCCCACTAGTGAAACCTATCCACAACTGAAAAGCACAGACTTTGTTTTAATGATAAAGGTCATTGGACAGACTGGAATCTTTTTTTTTTCTTTTTTTTAAATAATGGTAAGGATTGTATCTGTGTCGATAGTACGCATCGACTAACTAGGTCTGATTTTGAACATACTACTGTGTTGGTACTAAACTACTTTAGGCAAAGATTTCCATGTGCTTTCTTGATTTCAAACAGAACTGACTCTCAAGGACTACCTCTGTTCATCAAGCACATTGAAAGAGAAGTAGGAAGGATATTCCCCAAAGTCTTCATGTCAGATCAAGCAGAGTCAGCTTTTATTGGATGGGGTGAGATAACAGGAGTCCCAGTGATGGCATATAATTAAAGCATGGGAGGATCAGATATGAAAGAAGATTCAAGGCCAAAAGAAGCAAGACGAGGTGTCTGATTCTCTGAACAAACCATACTCTATTAGCAGAATGCAAATAGATTTGAGCAGATGCTTCCTGGTGTGCACTGGTGGCTAAACGATGCTGCTGCATATCTTCATTTGCTTTGTCTTTAAGGAGCACTACTGAACACACAGAATGTCAGAAATTAGGCTTACCATTACAGGCAAAATGCAGGTTGGAACACAAACATGCACCTTGAGATGATCCATTGGGCTAAAAAACATGCATATAGAGGCAAACGCCTTTATAAAGCTATATTTACCCTCATGACCTTTGTAAATGACAAAATGAGTGACGGGTTTTAATGGTTTTGTAAAAGCCAAAGTGACATCCAGGATAGGAGCATTTCAGCGAAGGGATATGTGGAGCTCACGAACTGACAAGGCTCTGACAGTCCATGAAGATTGTGTGTGGAAAGCACCTTCATCAACACTGGGAAATATGTTTTTTGTGAAACAATGACATAAACTGCAGCTGTAAAGTAGCCTGCAATAAGTGCAGGATGTGCATCGATAAGTACATATGTTATATTGATGCTACCATTAAGGAAAATATCGATGTTAGCCAACTGAAACCTTGCAACTTCATTTTGGTACATTTTGGAGATGAAGCAAAAATGGTTTCTTAAAAAATAATATAAAGTGATACAGAAAGTTGCTACATGTGTAATCGTATAGTAGAAGCCTATTTATTGACAGTTTACAGTTATTAATGCACTTCCAAACCTCTTGTTGTTTATGAAGTCACTGGTTTGTGGAATTATCAGTTTTCATTTCTTTCTGTCAATAAGTGTCTCCACATGCATGGTGTGTGCCAGATGGAAGTCCAGCATGCAGATCATGGTAAAAACATTGAAAAGAGAGAGAGAGAGAGAGAGAGAGAGAGAGAGAGAGAGAGAGAGAGAGAGAGAGAGAGGGGGGGGGGGGGGCGGGGGTATTGGTGAGTGACATGGAAGATGGTGCTGACAGAGCAGAGAGGGAAGCAATATTGGCACAAATGAACAGAAGCAATAGTTCCAGCAAGAACATGATCTTTACAGAATGGAAGAGTAGAACAGCCACTGAGTTTTCAGTTACTTGACACAGTATCAAAACTAATGGGTGCAAAGTGGTTGATAAATTTATGTATCTTTAAAAGTGACATTATCAGCAACTGAGACTACGAAACTAGATCTGCTGATGACACACATTGAAAAGACACATAAAAGAACAATCAGCCAACAGAGAAAATTCCTTACAACGAAAAAAAAAAATTAGTATCTTGCTGTGTCTCTCTGAAATTCCAACTACACAAGAATCATAGCTAATTAAAAAGCCTCTCTTAGAAATACTGCAAAATCTAGTTCCTTGCAATGTGAAAATATGTATGTTTCAGTAAAGCATTTTCACTTATATTTAGAGCAGTGCAAAGATTATTTATACACACACAAGGACGTACCTTACAGATTTATACAGAAGGTGAATTGATCTGTGCGTGTTGTAAGAGGCAAGCAGAGACGACTTTGTGAGGAACAGAAAGGAGAGAGATCCCTCTTAGTTATTCACATCAAATTTGTCTCCTTTGTGAAGTGGCTGGATGAGTGTGAATTTCCAGTTGTCTGGGAGTTTTTCACTTTGCCATATGTCCTGAATGATCTGTGTAATTTCCTGTAATTATTGTGTTCCGAGATTTTTAAGTAATTCTGTGGTGATTCCACTTTCTCCTGATGTCTTTCTGTGCTTCAGTTTTGTGATGTGGTGTAGGATTTCTTCTTGTGTTGGGGGATTGGTGTCGGGTTTTGTGTGACTTGGGGATGTGTGAGGGAACTGTTTGGATGGTTCAGGGGAATTAAGAAAGTTGGAAAAGTAGTGTGCCAGTTCTGTGCAGTTTTCTTGGTTGTTGAGTGCGAGTTTCCCATCTTTTTTTCTTGAAGGTCAAATTTTGTGGCCAGTAACCTTTACTTCTGTTAGCGAAAGCACTATAGAAATTAACAAACTTGTAATTTGTGAAGTTGTCCTCATCTGATTTGAGCTGTTTGGTGATGTAGTTGTGGGTTTCCCTGGTGGTTCTGTTTGTCTCTTTGTGGATCTCAAGGAAGTGTTGTAGGGTTTCCGGCAATTTGTTGCTGTTGTAGTTTCGAAAGGCGATTCATCGATTCAAGATGGCTTGGTCGAACTTGGAATGCCACCATGGGTTTTTTGCCTTTTCTTAAGTAGGATTACTTCTTTGGCTTTTCTGATTATTTTGCTACAGAAGTCAGTCCAGTTGTTTGTCAGTTCTTGTTCCCATTCTTCTGTGATTATTGTTTCTTGAATTCTAGATGTGTTGAACTTTTGGATATGCGGTTTTTTATGGTGTACTCTCTTCGGAGAGAATTTTACTTTAACTCAGGTGAGGTAGTGATCCAAGTTGATGTTCGCACCTCTTCCAACTTGAATGTCTAGGATTATTCTGTAGCGGGCGCAGAAAATGGTAATGTGGTCGATCTGATCTCACTAACCAGGAAAGTACTTGGGCTCGAACAAACACAAATACACCAAAATCATGTGAGAAATAATGTAAAGGTCTCTTATTGCACTAGTGATACTCCCGCATCTGCAAAACTCTGCAGTAGTCCGTTAGAGGCCTTGCGTATGCCATGCCGCATTGCACACTGAGCTGCCGGTATGCCAGTCGGGACGGTCCCATCACAGGCATATCCATATGCTACTCCATCAGATGAAAGGCCACTAATGAAATCAGTTGTGTCATATATCAACTCCTGTGCAATTTGAGCACACCCTTGTAACTTGACATGACCACTTCACAACCAATACCATCTAGGGCAGTGGTTCTCAAACTGTGGGGCGCAAATGCTTGCAAATAGAGATGCTGTTGATCTGGACAGAATTTTGCCCAATCATTTTACACCAGATGCAGTCAACGACAATGACACTGCGATCAAATTTTTAGCATTCTTTGAAATGACCAAACGTCAGCTGGAAGACATCAGCATCAGCGGAATTTCCTGTTGTCGGCTGCACTGTAGCTGTACTTTTAACTATTGCATGCGGTGCAAGCTTTGGCTTGTGTATCTCAGTGCCTTCTTAAAGGCTTTCAGACTTAATGAGGCTGACTTGATTGCTGTGTGAAACAGTTCCTGGTTAGTGACAGACAGGATACCAGTGGTCCATCACCTAGCAGAGGGGGCAGAGATACTTCAAAGGCGAAAACAAGGAGGTATATGAGAACTACTTATTGCCAGGCATCACAAAAATTCAATCAAGTGTGAAGAACATCCACAGTGTGTTTAAAATACTGAATGTGACTCCTAAGGCCTTTTTAGCCTCTTACCAGATTTGGTATAGTACTGCTAAATGCAAGAATCCACACACAATTGCAGAAACTCTGGTTTTATCAGCAGTGATTGATATAGTATCAGCAAAGTGTGGTGACTCATTTGTTCAATAGTTGAAATATATTTCTCTCTCCAATGACACAGTGCATAGAAGCATTTCAAACTTTCTGACGATTTACTTAACCAGTTAATCGATAAACTGAGCAACAACTGTTTTGCACTTTGAGTGGTGTAAGTGTCTGATATTCATAAAGATGTGCATTTGAGTATTTATGTTTGTTTTATTGATAAGTTTAACATTTGAGAGGAATTGCTTTTCTGAGAGTCGATACTGAAAACAGCTACAGCTCAAAGCCTTTTTGACATGATCAATTTTTTTTTTTTTTTTTTTTTTTTTTTTTTTTTTTTTTTTTTTTAAAAATCAAAATGGGATAACACGGAACAGGTGCAATGGAGTAGGTCTGAAACATATGGTGGATTGTAAGTAAAAGTTAAAGCTGTAGCTCCTGATGAAGTTCGGGCTCACGGCATGATACATTGAGAGGCTCTGGCCTCTAAAAGATCTTAGCCCACTCCTTCATGACATGTTTGCTAACAGTTACAGAAAGAGTTGATATTATTTATATTATTACTCTTAAAGTAAAATCTATAAATTCAAGGCTTTTTAAAGTGCTAAGTGATGATATGTGTGCTTTTTTTCTTTGTTTTTGTAGTAATACTTGATGGCTTTCAATGGGTGAAGTACTAAAAAGAGTGTTTGAACTGAGGAATGACAGTCTGTTTCCTAACAGAGAAAAGTTACTCTTTGGTAGACTATTTCAGCAGCGGAGATTTTCTATTGAAAATGGCTTACCTCACTGACATTTTTGAGAAACTAAATATCCTTAACACATCACTTAAACAGGTCAATGTACTACCTTGGAATGAAACAGTGAAGGCTTTCATAAAGAAATTAACAGCTGACCAAATGGAAAATGGCATGCCAGGTATCTTTTCCACTCTAGTGTCACTGTTGAGAGGACACAGATGATCCAATACTTCCAATGGAGATTAAATCCTCCCTTCGTCATGCAACACAAAGTTCACTGTAAAACGTATTTCAGTGATGATATTGATAAATTTAATTGGATTAAAAGTCCATTCAAAAATGCTCCTCAACCATCATGTCTAAATATAAACGAGAATGAACAACTTATTCACCTCACTTGCGATACTTCAATGAAGAGTAAATTTAATGAAGTGCTTTTGTTGGAGTTTTTGGTACATAATAGCAATGAATTCCCAACATTAAGCCAAAATGCAGTGAACATGCCCATTCCTTTTACGACAACAGACTAGTGTAGGGCCAGCTTTTTAGCTTTGGCAGCTATGAAATTAAACAACCATTCAAAGCTAAATGTGAGAACTTTAGAGTGACTTTTTCTGCTAATACACCACGGCTTGAGTAACTTTCTTTCCAAAACCAAGCTCATCCGTCACAATGAACTTTGAATTTTAAATAATTAATGCTCTTGTGATTCTTGTTTGCTAACCTGCAAATATTGTTTGTTTCTTAGTTTTTGAATAAATGAAAATGTGATAAAAGACAAATGATTTGTTCTGTATTTTGGTTTAATAATTCATGTAGTTTTGGTTTCTGTTTTGTAAACTCCTTCTACAGTGAATTTGGTAAAAAGAAAATAACTGAAAACATTTTATAAAAGACTATTTTCATAAATAAAATAGGCTGGGAGGGGATGGGTTGAAACTATTTTTCCTCAAGAATGTGGATCCTGAGGGAAAAAAGTTTGAGAATCAATGACCTTAGGTTTCTCCTGTAACAGCAGTCGTTCTGAATACATATCCTTTGGTTTGTACTATCTCCAGGGCTTTAATCTCTGCTAGCTCTGATGCACTGCCAACTGCCACCTCTGTTCTCAAGTTTGCCCCTCCTTGTTCCGTACTGTCCACCAACAGCTGCCAACACTCATTCTCTCCTTATCGTAGTTCTCCTCTTCCTTGTACTCATAACTGCTTCCACTTAAAGTCATACCACAACACTGAGACAATATAGCTGCGCATGTATTTTGTTAACTCTGAGGAATATTCTCCATAAAATAAATACAAAATTCTAAATCTCACTTATGGGCTTGTCTATTGCACAACATTTTAGCTATATGGTGAGTGATTTTCTTTATATTTTACATTGTTTGCATCTGATCCAATGCTTACCAGCACTGTACCCAAAAAAAGATTTGGCACATGTAACTAACTTATACCACATTGGTATTCTTCACAGCAGTACTGTCCACAATATAATCTACGGAAGACTTCATGGTGTATTTTCAAATACTGCTACATGCTGTGCAACATCCACCATCGTGTAGCAGTTGTAGTCACTGATTAGCAATGTGCAAGCCACTGGAATCATTTCCTGTCTGAAATTATTTACGATGTGACATTTCTGATTTCTGCAACATTCTGGGACCTACACATTTATGAAATATTGTAGTTTGCTAAAACACTTCCTGCTGAGACAAGCAGTTCAGCTCTGTGTGTACTTTGCATGTTCAGTAAACATACTTTCAGTGTGAAGTGGTAGTTCATACTAACAACCCTGCTCTCCTACCTGATACATGTGTGACAGTTTGCTGAATGTAATCCCCATCAACATTGTTTCCATACATATACACAAATGCCGACAACCCAATAGCCAGGAACGAAACATAAACTGTACATTCTTCTGTTTGTTTGCATTAACAAGATACAAATGAATAAAAAATATTGGTGAGTGAAACACACATCAGGCATAAGGCAGAATTTTTGGGAGACACTGGCCAAAATAAAACTAAATGCTTACATGGAATTGATGGTGTTGTCAAACAAAACATATTGGATGACATGATGTATGTTGGCAATATCTACTTTTACTTGGGTGGTTTGAGAACAATCAGGAAAATCTTTATACCAGTGACAATCGTAACCATCAAAGGTGGAGAACAACTACTTTTGGTTACCCAATGTCATGGATGGCGACAATGCACCCATATGGACATGTGCATAGGGACAGCTGAACCTGTCCTGGAAGCTCCACTTGGAGTCACTGATAGACACCCATGCTGTGCTACCATTGCCAAATACACACCAGAGGAATCCCATTAGTGAGTGTTGGTATTTTTTAGTGAACCACTTCAAGCCTGCAGTGACCCATCTCACTCCTAGGATTCATTCTCCTGGTCAGCACTCGTATAAGGTGTCTCAGGTGAATGGCAAACAATTCAGAAGAAAATGGAGAAGGTGCAGTGAGACATCATCATTCAGGCATCTGAAAGTCCTTGCTCCTCTCCTACAGGCCTCATGAAGAATAACAGAAGGCACGTGACTTTTCTGGATCATTTATCTAGAGCTGAATAAAATCATCAAAAGGAATTATACCCACGCAACAAAATGATGACACTTTGGACAGTCTTAAGGGGAACAATTTTTTTACAACAGGGGTCCAATGTTTATACATTGAAGAATTATTCCCCCAAAATATTATGCACAAACTCCATAAAGTAATGATGCTGTGAGTGTTTGAAAAAGGGCATGCATGTCCATGCTCTGATACTGATTTGAGTAAACCTGATTTGCTGGAGCATTGTTTGGGCAGTTTTACTAAAAATGTGAACGAATGTTTCAATAGTATCATTTGGAGATATGCTCCAAAAATACCATCCAGCTGAAGCAAAATTGTCAACATTGCTTCAAATTTGGCTGTATGTTTATTCAGTGTAGTGATACTTGGTTAAAACATGGAGCAAATGCCTTTCAAATCAAAGTCGGTAATGAAATACGCTGATTCTGTGAAGACAGAGATGCCAGTGGCAATCCACTCAGCAACAAAAACGGCTTTGAGCATGAAAATGAGGGTTTACAGTTCAAAGTAGCAGAAAGCAGCCATCCAGTATGGACCTGACGTTGAAGATATCCCATAAATTTCAAGTTTTGTCCCTATTTTTATATGATAAACACTTATCAAACTTTAAGTATGTTTTTCTCAAAACAATATTTTTCGACGTGGTTGTCGTAGCTCATGCTACAATTTCCTTACAGTTTTAATGATTTATGGTCTCCATTGAGGAAAACGAATTCTCTTCAGTTCCTCATACTGGATTTTTTTTACACTGATATTTAGTATTTTTTCAGCGAAAAAAGAGGGAGTCCAAACGTGGTCATTTTTTCAAATATCTATAACCCTTCACGAAAACATTTTTTTTTTCTTCAAATCTCTACAATGAACTAAAATTACATCTGTAAGGACCAGTGTGACATTAATTTCATGTTTCACATAACCACAACTAGAGTTACAGCGACAACTGTGAAGCTACCTCCTTTCAGAGCTGCCTCGGGAAAATCCCAATCACAAAGTGAAGATATTGACTTTTTTCAATTAAAAAAAAAAACCAATAAAAACTTCAATGCAAGCTTTATTCGTTGTAGCAAACCCCCATTTGTCTACTACATACGGAAAAAAAATCCTGAATTTGAGTCATATTTTTGTTTGTAACTTTTGTCATTCCTCCTTAAGAAACCAAAGTATTTATCTACAATGGGTGCGTACACGACTGAATGGCAGGTTTAGGATGACCAAGAAAGAGACTGCTTTCAAAACACCTTATAGTATCAATGTTTGAAATTATGGCATTTGGTCTGTGCAAACCAGAAAAAGTGAGAACCATAACAGATTTCTCCAAATTTTTGGAATATTTGTGAAGTGAGAGGATTCGGAATGTGGCCTTATCATAGATACTTCATAAAGGATTTCAGCTGGAGGGATTGGCCACTACAAGAATTATAGGAATGCTATATTTTGTTGGAGCAAGGAGCATGAAAGATGTTTCTGTATCTTTAAGGAGACACCAGTCTTGCTGATGAGAATGCTAAGATATAACTACTGTGATGCTAATGGTCATGAGACAGGTGTAGTTCTAGCACAAAATCAGGAATGCAGTGAAAGAGTTGTTATTAAACTGCTAAGTCCGAGAAGAATTACTCTACAATTGATAAAGAACATCTTGCCTTTCTTTGAGCAATTAGTACATTTCAACACTATTTATACAACAGACAATTCTCTGTTGTGCCTGACCAGCATTCTTTATGCTAACTTACAGGCTTGAAGAATCCATCAGAAAGATTGGAAATGTGCACTGCGCTTCAGCAGTATATCATCACAATAGTACACAAAATTGGACATAAATAAGACACTGACTGCCTATCACAGACTCCATTCAAGGAATATTACAGTGCTTGTGAGCGATATCCAAGTCAACGTTCACTAACAAAACATGCAGCTGAATAAAAAGAAATCAAGCATCACTGAAAACCACAGAGAAAGAACTTGTCAAAGGAGACTATAAACTAACAAATTGAAATTGTATAAAAGGAATTATAAACAATGGGAAAGAAATCATTGCGTGTCATTCCGTCCGATTTACGGCCAGGCATACTGAAGTATTTTCACGACAATCCAACATCAGGTCACCTGTGACTTTTGGAGACCCTTCATACAATCAGATGCATGGTATCATTGGTCAGGCCCCTACTGGTCTGTTAGATACTTTGTTGGAGATTTATGGATTTCTGCTCCTGAGCATAAGTTGGGCTATCAAAAATATATTAAGATGCTGGAGTTGGCAGTCATGTGTGCCATGAGGTATGCTTGCTTGTGCGTATGAATCGTGTTTGCATCTCTTTTGCTGGTGAAGGCTGTGGCTGAAAGCTTATATAAGAGTCTTTTAATTGTGCCTGTATGGAATTTACCGTGTCTTCTTTATGGTCAGTAGCAATCTGTGCTTTCCTACATTGTTGGTATTCTTACCTGGAGTTTCCATTGTTTCATTTTAACCCACTAAACTGCCATCAAGGCTGTGCCAACATCTAAACGTCTGAAAATTGCAATGTTTCTTGTAGAAGATATAATTTTGAGGCAATCACGCTACATGTGTAATGATCTCTGTTGGTGGAAAAGTGTTTCAGTCAAGACTGGTGTCGGAAGTAATTTCGTGGTGTCGGAAGTAATTTCGTCAGTAATGCCTAACACTGACCTACATGATACAACCCAGATCATCTACTGTGGACTTTTACATCTGTACAGAAGTTGGGCTACCAAAAATATATTAAAGTACTACTTTGACCTGTACCAAATCCTATGTCACTCATCCACTGTCACCCACTAAGTCAAAAATGGTGACCCTACATTGATAAGACGAAAGCACAGACGTCATCCATGTCCTTTTTATGAAGCACTATCATAGTCCTAAAATGCAAATCAACAATAACAGTTTCCCGTACAAGAAACACGATAATCACTTTGACTCAATGAAATTAATTCAAATTGTAACTCCATTGTCACTGACCACGATGATATGACAACACTAGCAGCCGTGAGAATCAACCTATCAAATTGTATTAAAGATGACTAACTACACCCAGTTTTAGGGAGCCACTGTTGACTCCAAAGCAGCGCGTCACTGTTTTGTGAGGAGGGCGAGCTATGCGCATGTGCATCACCTATCGAGGTTTAGCAGTTATAGTCGCTGGCTGGTATAATTCACGAGTCTTGCCACAATTTATGATTCTATGTTTGTGATTTTTGTGGAATATTTTATTACTTTCTTATTTATGGAATTTCCTAGAACCTTCTACGTACATATAAAAAGGAGCACTCTTCATGGGGGCAGGCAGGTCAGCCATGTGCATACTTCGTATGTGTTCAACACACTTTTAATGAGAAGATATTGTTAGTTCTGTGGACTAGTCTGCTCTCTTAATTGGTACTTGATTTGGCATGTTGTATCAGAAAGGATAATGAACTGAGATGGCACCAGAAAGTGGATCAGTTAACAAAAAATTAAAATCTTCCCACTTTGCACTTAGAAATCACTGTGTGTTTATATTTCTGACATTGCCAGAATGGAGGCCATCAAAAATATAATAAGCTCTGGAAAAATTCAAACAGCCAACACCACTAGAAAAGTATTTAATTAGAAGATTGGTTTTGAAAGACTATGTTACCATCTTTGGACTTTCAACTTTACAATTCATATAGTCTCCACCATTTACGTTCATTGTATCGCGTCTATTGCAAATGTATGTGTAAGTATTGTGGAAGACACTGGATGTCGCCATGTGTTAATTAAAAAAACTGTATATAAAAAACATAAGATTAATCTGCAGACTGCCAGTGTTCATGCCCATACCACAGCTGAATAAAGAATGGCAACATATTCCTAGTGAAATAGGTCATTTAAATAAATACTTTACTAGTGACCTTGGCTATTTGGAGTTTTCATCAGGGTGTATACACGGACAAGGAAAAAAATATTCCCAGATTTTCCGATTAAAAATACACTTTCTCCCAGGTGAAAACACGCGTTTCCCGTGTTAAGCAATAGTATATTTTCCCTTATCAATCCCCTGAATGGTTATGGTTTTATACACGGGTGTAGAATTTCCTGGCACTTTAGAAAACGAAACTCAGGGAAAAAGACACGTTTTGGAAATACCTTTGATGTGCAGCAACATGTACGATGCGTATTTTCGTATTACGAAAGTATACATTGGAATTCCACCAAACACAGCATGTTACTTTCTGAATCAAGATAGCGATGTGCATTTGTAAGCCAGTCATAGCTCATGTCACGCGATCTCACCAGCCAATGGCAGTGGATATTTAGAGCACAGTCGGCCAACAGCAACATCACTGTTAAATAGCACGAACACACAAACAGGGAAAGTTAATAGTTTAAATTAATATACATAGTGATGCTACAATAAAAGCAAAGCTTTCACATATAATATTGGTCTCTAAGGTTAATAAGCTGCAAGAGAAGCTAAGTTTTCGCACATAATGTTGATCTTTTTTGCGCGTGTTACACTTAAGATATATCACACAAACGTGCCAGTAAAATTTTTAATAATGAGATAAATTTCTGATCTTCAGGGTTAGAAATTCTTCTAAATGGCTCGTCATCAAAAAGCTGATTTTTAAATGAGAGTCAAACGCTCTGTGAATTAATAAATTCATGGTACATTCTCGCACATAATTCAACTTACATAAAAAGGATATTTACTTTGAAAGTAACGCTTTTCAAACCACAATTCGTAATATTTTCCTACGACCTGTTAGAAATAGGTTCACTTCAGCAGTTGCCAGAGAGCACATATAACAGACAACACCGTGCTTGCGCAGCTATCATGATGTAGGAAGCCCGTATGTACGTACGTGTAAAATATTAAAAGATCATACATTATGTCATAAAAGAAACAAGACATCAGAGCATTGGAATTTCGTGAACCATGCTAAAATGTGTACATTTAAAGTGCATACTTAAGTGCATATTCGTATGTCCAGATTCCCAATGAACTATGTCTCATCCTGATATTAAGCTTTTCAGTGTGGTTTTCGGGATGTAAATTTTCTTGGAGCACCAGTACTGTATTATATGATGTTTGGTTCTTTATTACGGCAAAATTCTATATATGCTAGAAGATGAAAATGTGCACCTGAAATGCAGTGAACAGTTGAAACTAGCCAGTACTGTGGAATTAAATATTGTGTTTCAAATACATTGACTGCATCTGCGGAAAAAGTTTATAAAAGTCAAATTTCTTTAGCAAACCGACAAAAATAACTTCATTGTTCTACAAGGCAATTAATGCTTGACTGCCAGAAAAGTGGAAATAAAATAAAATCCGAAACTAATGACATATTTTAGCCTTCCATAATTATATGAATACATTTTAATTCACTTGATAGCTCCCGGCCACAGATATCCATTTTGTTTTCATTAGACGTAAGAGTAAACAAGGGGGAAAACAGCAAAATCACTAAATGTTAACACGGATCACATGGAGACTACCCACTATAACTCAGACTGCTCTGCGCATCAGCCCTGGATCTACGTTATTTGCGAACTGGGTAAAAAAAAAAAAAAAAACGAATTTTCAAATATATGTTCATCTTGTGGCGCATATCTTTCTGAAAAGCCTGAAACATAAAACACATGTGTTCGATGAAATGTTACGACATAATATTTGCTCTTAGGTGTGCCAAAGTGCACTGCCACGCCCCTTCATAAAGCATCCTTCTACTGAAAAAGCTGTTAACACAAATAATACCCAAGACTGGTGTGGTTTCTCGATCTGATTACGTCTATTTTGTCACTGTCTGCTAGATAAAACAAAATAGGCCTTTCTAATATTGCAGCAATTTTGTAACACACACCAAATAAATGAAACTATTTTGGCACAAATGGCCATTTTTAAAACAAGACAGAATATAATTCACGAAGTACCAATATCAAATGCCTATTAGGAGGCCTACTACAAGCAAAAAGCTTTATGTTAGGAAATAGTTTCACATTTCATTCATACGCATCAGTTTCTCAAGTACGAGATCGAAAAGTAGTATTACGAAATTTTTATATAAATTTGGAATCGTCTTATTCTTCCATAATTTGTGGGATGTCCCCATTTCTTCTCCTTCCTTGTTCTAACAAATAATCTTGTCATCAGCAATTCTGTAGCTATTCCTGCCATTGTCAAAATTTGTTTGACGATTACCCTCACTAACCCTGCCAGAATCATAAGTTTAGTTATCTTGCGATTATTTCCGGTTAGGCGCTATTACGTGTTCGTACAACACATATTCTGTGTTATTTCCAAAATAGAACTTAAGCGGCTGCTAGCTAGGGACTGTACATTTGGTCCTTACTAGTATAGTGATCTGGCCAAAAATTTTCTGTCAAAATTTCATTTTCTTGGATGCACCGAGAAGATAATATGTAATCTTTCTCACCTGTTATTCCTGTCAGTCATTTATTTCCATTCTGGTAGTCTGAATCGATAGATTTCGCTAGTAATTATAACTACGCTGATCATTCGCAAACCCAATCAACCACATAATCAGACAGAGATTGGCATTCATCCGTTCGGCTTTACTCCACTCAGCTCATATAGCCCCGTCCCCTTTTGTCTGCGGAAAGTTTATTTCCAGATGCGACAAGGATTCTCCTGACAGAGACATCACGCATTCAAAAATCAACTTATGGTTCATTCAGAAATCATCTTAAAATATGCTCAAAAATGTTCAAAAACCAACAGGGAAGCATTTCAAAATAATATGAATAATTGACAGACAAATGTGCACTGGATGCTAGGGGCTTTGTGAAACAAGTTCTTTTCCTCAAGAATATGAATTTGGCGCCCCCTTTTCCCGGTAGCATCTAGCTGCTTGCTGCAACTGCTTGCACAGCCAACAGCCACATTCCTGCAGCCAGAAGCGGGAGGATCTCCAACTCAAATGCGACTCAACTGCGCATGCGCATGAGCCCGCTCGTAACTAAAACAAATCTATTGTAAACAGCCGTGACTTCATGCTCATTGGAGGCAATTTGTTGTTATGAAGCATTGCATGGTGTTCCTAAAGCCTTTGACACATTTTGCTGCTGGCAGACGCTTGCATGAACACTGTGTGTCGTCGTCGTCGTATATGGAGCATTTCCTTTGCAATTTAAGTTATTTTCGTTTTTTTCTCTCATTTATGTTTTATTGCTGAAGTATTATTCTGCAGTAGCAGGATACAGTAACATCCTTTGTTAGAGTATCGGTTCCTACCAGTCAAAATTACGAAAATTTAACTGAAAACTAAAACAATGAAAAATTCCACGTTTTTCCCTGTTTTCTCCCGGATGAAAAAATTCCCGGCTTTTCCCGAATCTCCCAGTTGTCCCGGGGTGTATACACCCTGTTTATGGAGTTCATTCTGTGTTTAACTGCAAACAGGATTGCCAACACACTTCCACTCAGTACTGTCCTGCTGCAAAAGCTGCTGGGGTAGTGTAGCTAAGATCAAAGAACTTTTTCTACAGAAGTGTGCAATAAGAACATTGCATGAAGTCTACAAACTTGCTAAGTCACAACCACAACACTAAGAGTGAGAAGAAGGGAAAAAAATAATTAATTAATTTAAAGTTTGGAATGGAATATTGTATTCTGAAGGAACGGATTTTTACTGACTGAAGGTACGAATAAGGCAGGAAATTGAAAATCCCAGCTAAGCAAACACAAAGTAAAGACCATCTGATTAGTCACTTCTCTTGCAATTAATGAGAATATTTGGATTCAAAGATTTAATTTTTCACAATTCTAATGCGTGTATTAAACAGGTCTTTGCTTTGTAAGTCAACAGAAAACTGACATGGCTATCTAAAGTAAATGGTTTATTTTCAGTAATATATAAAAATGGCATTGAGTAGTGTGAGAGAACCAGAGCATTCTTTTCTAAAGTAGCTGGTTTTCTCATTGCGAAATTTTGAATGGATAACAACAGAATTATATGTACAAGACATATGAGTAAACAGCTGGCATGTAAATGTATAAGAAAGAGAAAATGTTACTACAACGAAATGAATGATGAATTCAGCTTTAAAGCTAAATCTTACATATGATAACAACAAAAACTAAAATAAACAACAAAAAATAATATTTACTTTAAAAGTGTGTGGGAACAGGTAAATAAATATTATGTAAGGAAAAAGCACATAAAACTCTGTACATAAATACAAAATGTACTGTCGAGACCTCCCAACAAGTTCAAAATTGCTCCTGCCAAAGCAACCTATTTGAAAACTTTATCCCAGTCCACCACTCTTCGTTAAATAGCTATTTATTCCATTTACTTTTTCCATATTTCACTTTGATGTTTTCACTTAATCTTAAACACTCATCACAATGCTAATTTTCGTTTCACTTTGCCACATGGTGTCCCTTTAAACATGTGCCTGTTGGCGACAGTTCTGTATAGCTCTTAAGTGATGTAATCCTCTCTTCCTTTTTTTCCTTGCCCGAGTTGCTTCCATTTTGCTTTCCATTGATTTTCTCATTTCCTCTAGCTTTTCGCCATGACTTGCACCTGTCATATGACTTAATACAGTTGTATTTTCGCAGAAACATTTGCAAACACTACAAAAAAAACCATTGTCTGTCAAACTAAACTGAGTTCTAGGAATAATATTGTTTAGAATACCTGGTATATTCAACAGCCGTTTACTTGAGGACTTATTTGCCAGTTCTATGTTTTGTAATACAGTTATCCGATTTAGGTGACTTAATTTAGAAATGTGTGTCTTTACACCGAGTAAGTATCTCTCCATCTTTTCATTACAAAGGGAGCAAACTACTTTCCCTGAATGAATCCTGAAGAATTTTTTGTTAATGTGAAATGGTGCACGAAAATATGTCCATATATCATCTAATCTGACTGCATGTTTTGTTGATATTATCTGGTGTGTGTTCTCTACAATAGTAGTAGTGTCAGCAAGTGAGCAGGAAACATCACAATACACAGAAACAGATTCTATGCTTTCACAACTGTTATTTGGAACAGTATTCAAAGGTGAGCAGGAAACAGCAGAATACACAGGAATAGATGCTGTACTTTCACAGTTGTTACTTGGAACAAAATCAGTATGTGAGCAGGCAACTGCAGAACACACTGAAACAGAAGCAGTACCGGTACTTTCTAAGCTGCTTTGTGAAATTCCAGACCCTTTAGCAGAACTGTTCTTTGCAGTTACTAGTTTCTTTTTATGCTTCTTTCCTTTCAAATGATCATACAGTGCGTATTTACTACAAAGTACACAGTCGCACACTGTACACTTAAATTGCCTTTTCTTGTGCCTTATGACACCATATAGATCAAGTTCTGTATCACACAGTTCCTCTGCTCTCTGAACAGGTATATCAGCTCTTTCGTCTCTCCTAGGAGAATGAGGAGCTCCTTTCTCCCCCTTGTTACAACTGCTTTCTCTCTCTTTTACCAACATAGCAGATTCCATATCAGAAGTAGTGAAAGCAACAGGAGATTTTTTATCATCAAATGGTCTCTCTGCTTGGTAAGACACAGAAGTTGTACAACTAACTTCTCCTTGTAGTCCTCTGTGAATGCCGTAATCTTTACTATCACCACCACCACCACCACCACCACCACCACCACCACCAGATTCACATTCCACACACTCTTCATTACTTTTATTCTGAGTAATTTTGTCAGCAGGCTTAGCACATGCATTACCTCCCACAAGTCTACCTAACACACATGCATTTTTCTCATCACCAGCAATATGTAATGTCATCCCATTATTTATAGTATCACATGCTGTCTGAACTGTTGGAGTGTAACTACTACCTGCAGTGAATTCAACTAAATCTACAACTTCATCTGAGTCACGTACTTCTGATTTTATATTTTTGGCACAGTGCACATCTGACTTCTGTACGTTTGTGTGTTTTGTTCCTTCAGTATCCACTGATACAAAATTCCCTGAGTGCTTACTGATTCCAGTCTCTGAAAATAACGTAACTGAAAACTCAGTATTACTGGAAACCGGTATTTCCGTCTTTATACTTTTGGCCCCGCTTCTGCTTACCTCAGAGCCTCTTCTCTTCCTAGTTCCCTCAGACAGAACAGGCTCCCCTTTTTGTTCATATGATGACAGAGTTAAATAGTCAACTCTCAGTCCTACGAGTTCTTCATTTAACTTGTTCAACAATATATTAACATGCACTAATCTATGATATATTTTAGGTGTTGTATCATTTTTCTCAAGGTAAGGCAGTAAAGCTTCATAGTTCCTCATGCAGCATGTGAAAGTATCATTCATCAAGTTGGCCAATTCACCAACTGATGTATTTAAATCTCCTGTTGTTTCCTTGTAACTCATTGTGTCGAACTGCAGAAGTTACTGGTCCTGAACACTACTGAGCCAAATCCTGAAATAAGAGAGAGACTTTTCAGACACGGTTCACTGGTACATAATTCAATACTAGTTCACTTGCAGCACTATGCTATATTTAATTTAACTAAGGTACTGTGACATGACATCAGAAGGAATGTGTATATAAAAACTGATGTCTCTGAACATGAAAAATAAATTACAGATTAATATTATGTTGATGATGGATTTGGGCTGTTGAAAGCCAAGGTCATCAGCTCTCTTACTGCATACCACATGGTTTGAACTTTGTCAGTTCTCTTATGCACAGTTGCAGTGAGCGTTCCTCAGGAAAACACATTAGCAGTTTTCTTCAGACTGTCTGCCTACTGTTGACATAAATACGTGGTTCAATACTGATGAGAACCAGTTTAATAGGTATTGTGTTATGTATTAAAACCAACAACCATTTGGAAACTTATTAAGCTATGATACTTGTAATATGACAGAATTGTCATGCACAGTACTGCCTTTGCTGGCTGAGTGAAGTACAGATATTTTTTTAAAATGCAATTAACAAGTTTCTCTCATTACTATGATGTGAGATAATTACAAAGTGTGTATTTCTTACGTTACATGTATGAATGGGGGTTGGAGCAATAAGGTCAAGTATACTTCACCATCACTGTGGCAGAGCGAAAGTGACATCATTAGGTGACAGTTAGGATTCAGACAATGACAACTAAAAGATACCACCATTTTGCTCACAGTCACTGCACCAATTACCATTTTAATTGTATATAAAAAAAGACAAAACCTTTTTTGTATTTACCTTTGTAAATGTTCAGTTAGTATGTTGCACCTCAAAGAAAGGCTGTCTGTTAGACTATATGACTGTGTTTGCAAGACACTTTTGTAATTGTGATGTTTTATTACTTACTGGAGAGGCAATAAATATTTCATTAAAACTAAACTATGCTGTCTGAAAAGTTTATTAGAAAAATCATTATCCTATCTTATTGGAAGATCTAGTGATGGTTTCATCAAGTGAACTGTTTCACATAATTTTAAGAATGCTCAGTGACCACATGAACAAATTTGACTTACACAAGAGTTTTTGAAATATTAAAAATGTGCTTAATGCAAAGACTTTTCTAGTATTACGAGTTACGAATACAAACATTACAGAATAAATGTACCGGATATCTAAAGGAAGAAAATTTTTTCTCCAGCTGATGCTATCGCAACAACGGAGTAAAGGGAAAAATTCTATATGCAAGTACTATAGCAATGAAAAGCAAATATGATTCTGAAGTGGTTATCTGGATATTAAGTACAGAATACTCTCGAAAGAATTTTCATACAAAGTGCAATAATACTGAATACAACTACATAATTAAATATTTAAACAGAAAAAATATTAATGGTCAGGAAGCACCAGTCCCAAAGACATATAAATTAAGGGCACAATGAAAATATTCATCTTGTCATTTCCATAATGGGTCTTAAGTAGTGGAGAATTTAGTGCATGGAGGTATAATATGGGGCACTGCCATGACGTCACAACCTTGAAGCCGACATCTGTCATGTTAGCTGCCTGAAACATTAGCTTCTAGTGGAAGTGTTTTGATCAAAAATGACATTTCATTTGTCGGTGTACAGATCATTCTAATTATAGCCTGAAAGTGTATGGAAATCACATTTAATTCATAAGTGTGACTCAGTCAAGCAATATTTTCTTTTATATATGGGCATTTTGGCTGTGCTTTTTACTCTTACTGTAATGGTTTTATTTCTGTCATTTGACTTTAGATTTGCTATCAATCCAACTCAAAAAGCTCCTTGGGTGAAAGATGTGATAAGGAAAGATTGGAAACTGACCAAACACTGCAAAATATGTTCTCAGTATTTTGGGAAGAGAACACAGACCAAACATCAGTTTTGTCTGTCTGTAGAAGGGAAACTGCTGAACTACAAAAGTAGCTTTTTCACATATTATACTTCTGATCTTGGTTATTCAAAACATACAACAAATACAAAGTTACATTAATAATGCAAAATTGTTCTTTTACTCAATCAAATATGCATTTAAGACAAAAAAATGTTTGCAAATGCCTCCCTGGTGTACTGTCATTCACAAAAGCACTGCAATTGGTTTCTATTTAAAACAAATGTTGCATTCACACGACAGAAATTAAGAAGAAGAAGAAGAAGAAGAAGAAGAAGAAGAAATCATAAGCAGTAGTCTGCTGAAGCTTTAGGGCACCAAACATGGCAACACCAGCTTCAAATCAACATACACCATTAGTCTGTAATGCCATCTCTCCTTATTATAGCTCCATGTTTTAGAATATGTCACTATGTTTAATGAAATTTGTCTTAACAAATGAGCCAGAGTGATTAAAAGGTTGCTACTCACTGTGTAAATGATGAGGTTATAACAAAAATTCATGGGAATTTTAGCATCCCCTTTACAATGGTGTCTTCGTAGCTGAATAAAACCGCACTGTTTCTCTACTTGAGATACTACTTAATGGAACAAGAATCATCTGCATAAAACTGCTAGGACTGCCTGTTATATGTGAATGGTTGACTACTTAATAAAGAACAGAGGGGTGCAATAACTCAGAGCACAATGACCCACACTACCCCACACTTTACCAGCTATTAAAATCTATCTTAAAATGTGGTTATTGTCACCTATTGTGGTGGACATATCTCCAACCAAGCACAGAGTTGTCCTTGTTTCAGTATATGAAACACAAGTAAGTAAAATAATCCACAAGTTTCACATACTGGTACATCACACCTTCAGAGGAGGAAACTATCAACGGCAGTCTCTTAATCTTAACCCGAGGAGATCGAATTTATTAACTGCAGTGTCTTGTTTGCCATCTCCAAAAATTTGTCTTCCCAATGAAGTATGACTCTTCTGTCCAATATTGAGATGACAGAATGCTATGGAACATGTCCCAGAGAAAGTAGAATGGCTCTACAAGGCTAGAGAAAATATAACTACAACTACAGGAGTACTCAGTAAATGAAAATGGTTTGTATATTGCATAAATTTAGTGTCACTCCCTTTCTTCACACTGTGTCAGTAATCAGGGAAGTCAGGAGAACATTCAGGGACTAATAAAAAAATTTGCTAGAAGTGATAGAGATAATCGTCATCTTTATTCAAGCTTCTGCCAATTCCTGTTATTTGGTTTTTCTAAAAGCTTCTCATGGCAACTCATCAAACTACTGACAATATGCTTTATTCCTATTCTACAAAGACCGGACTTCCCATTAATTAAACTTAGATAAACAACCTTCAGTAAGTAATCACAATACATTCTAGGATAATATCTAGTTAACCTGTACATTACCAACAACTTGTCACAAATCAGAGTAGATTAGTTTTTCGTTCCATAGATCTGTGCTGAGGAGATCCTCGTGGATGTGGAACATGTCAATATTTTTTTAAGCTGAAATAACAATACTAATAGAATGAATATATACATCATTTGTTTCTACTAAAAAATTCGTCAATGAAGGAGGAGGAGTTGGCCACTACTAAGTCTTTCAGGCTCCTTTTAAACTGATCTTTATTTGTAACTAAATTTTTTATGTTTGCTGGCCAATTATTGAAGATGAGTGTTCCTGAGTAGTGGACCCCTTTTTGAACTAAAGTAATTGCTTTTAAGTCCTTGTGCAGATCATTTTTGTTCCTGGTATTGTATGTATGAACTGAGCTGTTTGTTGGAAAAAGAGATATATTATCTAGGACAAATTTCATTAAGGAGTAAATATACTGAGAGGCAGTAGTTGGTATATCCAGTTCTTTGAAGAGGTTTCTACAGGACGTCCGTGAATTTACTCCACAAATCATACATATTACACGCTTTTGGACTCTGAAAACTTTTGTTTGACTTTAAGAGTTACTGCAAAATATCATACCATATGACATTATGGAATGAAAGTAGGCAAAGTATGCAAGCTTTTTCATTTTTATGTCGCCTATGTCAGCTAACACTCGAATTGCAAATACAGATTTGTTAAGGCGTTTCTGCAGTTCTGTGGTGTGCAGGTCAAACAGGATATGTAATTCTGGATTCCCATTTGTCACAGGAACTCAATCAATAATGTCTATTTATGAGACACACAAATGATAAGTATCCCCATACGATTGTACCTGATAAATGCTGCTGCTGTAATTTTTTGTACAAACTATATGATTTGCAGGAGGGTTTGTAGAAGGTCCATGGGTTGGTGTTGTGACTGTCAACTCTTAACCTGCAAAGAAATCAGCACAACTAAACTACAGGGTGAACCAGAACTCTGAAAAACTTTTGAATGTTGTTCTGGGATATTTCCTGAGTATTTTAGTTTAGGGTACCCATGGTCTTCTGCAGCTCATTAAGGAATAACAATATAATTATGACTTACACAGTTTCTTACCACTGTCACCTTTGTTTCTGTTAAAATGCCTTCACAACAGAGAAAAAGCCTGTAATATGCAATCACTGAAACAAACTACACAGAACAGAGAGTAATGCAATGTTTTCCGATTTGACAGAACAGCTGAGCTTATGCTCTTCCAAGGTAATCAGTGAACCCATATAGATGCGAATCAGCTGTCTTTTCATCATTATCACTTACTGCAGAACTAACACGCTGAAAAAACAAACCCAAAACAGAACTGACCAGTACTGAATGTAAGCTCAAGAGCCAAGAATATAGTGGGAATTACGGTTGTCAGTGGCTTGTACTGTGAATGAATGGAACACATTTATTTTCAAAGAAGACACAGTGCATACAACTGACACTTGCACTATTGCGCAGATATTTTCACTGCAAAGCAAGTACAACCATAAATTGGGGTAAAACATAAAATGAAATGCAATTGTTCTCAATGAGCCACCTGAGACCTAGAGTCTCTTCCACCAAAATACTCAGAAAACATCCCTGAACAACTACTGGAATTCTGTCAATAGAGTTCTGGTTAACCCTGTATCGTGATCACTAGTCAGAGACATCACATGGATAATTAAGAGTGATGGTTTTGTATGATGTAAAATAGAATGACACTGCAATTCTTACAACAATAAATGCAATGGGCAGAACACCACTAAGTAAGAATGTAATGACAAAGTGTAGCTGCACTATCTGCTCTTACAATGTAATACTGCCTTTTTTCCTGGGACCTGGATCAAATCTGACGAAAGATCATTCTAGTTAAACCTGTGTCACAGATCATTCAGGGAAATGAGGACACACACAGATGGAGGTACATAATTCATAAATATTTTTTTATTTAGTTTCATATTGATCACATTGTTAGGTCCCTATATTTGTCAGACATGAATAGTTCCAAAAACAATTTCTTTATGAAGTTGCCATATAACATTTTTCACATTTACTGTAGTGTATGAAAACTTGAAGATGCGAAGAGAAATAAGAAAATGTTCTATAAAATGATGGAAAATAAAAGGAAGGCTTCTGAAGTACCAGTAAAGATGGAAACAGAGGACGGTACCATGACTGAAGATCCAGGGAATATAAAAGATCTCTGGAAAGAACATTTTAAGAAACTGTTAAACACTGAGGAGCAGGTAACGAGGAAACAACAAACAGAGAAGCTGGGAAACAGAATTAGGACAAATTACACTGGAAGAAATGGAAATAGCTGTGAAGAAGATGAATGGGAGGAAAGTCCCAGAACCTGATGAAGTATCAGTGGACATGATAAGAGCAGCAGGTCCAGTGGGAATGCAGTGGCTGTATAGAGTACTATCAAGTGTGTGGAGAAATAGTACAATACCTGACTATTGTAGAAGAGGAGACATTGTTCCCACCTACAAAAAAGGCAATAAAAGACTTTGTAAAAACTGCAGAGGAATAACCCTTATGAGTCATACAGTCAAGATTTTTTAAAGAATTTTACTAAATCGAATAAGTGAAAAGATAGAAAAGAAGCTGAGTGAAGAACAGCATGAGTTTAGGAAAGGAAGAAGCACGATCAGCCTGATATTTTCTATCTGTCAACTGATGGAAAAAGTTGGGAGTATAACAAAAGGGTGATAATGGATTTTATAGACATAGAAAAGGCATATGACTCAGTTAACAGGAAAAGACTCTGGGAAGAAATGAAGAAGATATAGAAGATGGATGCATTAATATAATAAAGACAATGTTCAGAGGACACAATTGTAGAATTAGAACACCATTGGGGGAACTCTGAATACTTCAAAATAAGACAAGGACTTAGGCAAGGAAGTATTCTATCTCCTGCACTTTTTAATGTTGTGATGGAGGGAATGAATAGGGCAGTTAAAAATATACTAAAAGAAAAAGACAAGAAGATGATTTTTGCAGATGATATGATAAAGAGGTGGATGTACAGTTACAACTTGATGTGTGGAAGGAAATAATGAACAGGTATGGATTAAAAATGAAGATAAGAGTGAAGTAATGGTATTTGGAAGAGAGAAAGGGCTCAACAGAAATATTACCTTGAATGGAGAACCCCTCATAGTGGTAGAAAGTTTCACTTATTTAGGGAGTAAAATATCTAGGGATGGAAGGATAACTAACGAAATTAATAGGAGGTTACAGAAGGGAGGAAATTTCTACCAAACAATAAAACACCTGATTTGGAATAAGGAAGTTTCAGAAAAAGCAAAACTCCTTACGTATAAGAATTATTATTTCCCTATTGTCATCTATGGTGGAGAAACATGGACAACGACAGAAAGGGACTGGAGCAGACTGCAAGCAGGGGAAATGAAATTTCTCAGAGCAGTTAAGGGAAAAACAAGAATGGACAGAGTAAGGAATGTAGAGATTAGAAAGGGCCTTAAATAACAAAGTATGGGGGGGGGGGGGGAAGAGAGAGAGAGATTAAGATGGCATGGGCCGTTAAGAGGATGCATGGGCAGAGACTCCCCAAAATTATGGAAGAACTAAAGACGGATGGGAAAAGACCTAGAGGGCACCCAAGAACACGGTGGAAAATGGGAGTGAGAATATCTGTGGAAAGGAGGAAAGGAGACGTGTGACTTGGCAGCAAGTGGAGGAAGAAAAGTGGTGGGAGGACCGAGCCAAATGGAAAGGACTCGTCAGCACCCAGACCCGGCAGTAGCTGGAGCGGGATCCGGATATAGATAAGTGTAGTGTATGGTCCTCATTTATCTGTTTTTGCAATATTATGTTGATACACCTACAACTAACATCATTTATCATTGTTGTTATGCCACATTCAAATGTATTTTCTGGTACGCCCATTTTTCTGCCATTTATGGGGTACATCTTCAGGGATGTTTTTGGGTCCTATTCACTGCACAGGTGCATTGTTGTGGACTTCAGTCAGCGTATTGCATTTTGTTTCAGTTAAACGTCCATTTGTTCCCTGTAACCCATAAGCAACTATAATGAATACAACCCGACTTAAAATTTGTACTAAGGCTGGGATTCAAATCCTGGCCTTGGTACAAATTTTTATTAATTGCTTTGGTGTATTTATTATCATAGGTAAAGTTGGCAACTTAATATGTCTCTAGAACATATAATTTCATATGATTAATATACCATGTTGTTGTTGTTGTTGTGGTCTTCAGTCCTGAGACTGGTTTGCTGCAGCTCTCCATGCTACTCTATCCTGTGCAAGCTTTTTCATCTCCCAGTACCTACTGCAACCTACATCCTTCTGAATCTGCTTAGTGTATTCATCTCTTGGTCTCCCTCTACGATTTTTACCCTCCACGCTGCCCTCCAATACTAAATTGGTGATCCCTTGATGCCTCAGAAGATGTCCTACCAACCGATCCCTTCTTATGGTCAAGTTGTGCCACAAACTTCTCTTCTCCCCAATCCTATTCAATACTTCCTCATTAGTTATGTGATCTACCCATCTAATCTTCAGCATTCTTCTGTAGCACCACATTTCGAAAGCTTCTATTCTCTTCTTGTCCAAACTATTTACCGTCCATGTTTCACTTCCATACATGGCTACACTCCATACAAATACTTTCAGAAATGACTTCCTGACACTTAAATCAATACTGGATGTTAACAAATTTCTCTTCTTCAGAAACGCTTTCCTTGCCATTGCCAGCCTACATTTTATATCCTCTCTACATCGACCATCGTCACTTATTTTGCTCCCCAAATAGCAAAACTCCTTTACTACTTTAAGTGCCTCATTTCCTAATCTAATTCCCTCAGCATCACCCGACTTAATTAGACTACATTCCATTATCCTTGTTTTGCTTTTGTTGATGTTCATCTTATATCCTCCTTTCAAGACACTGTCCATTCCATTCAACTGCTCTTCCAAGTCCTTTGCTGTCTCTGACAGAATTACAATGTCATCGGCGAACCTCAAAGTTTTTATTTCTTCTCCATGAGTTTTAATACCTACTCCGAATTTTTCTTTTGTTTCCTTTACTGCTTGCTCAATATACAGATTGAACAACATCGGGGAGAGGCTACAACCCTGTCTTACTCCCTTCCCAACCACTGCTTCCCTTTCATGTCCCTCGACTCTTATAACTGCCATCTGGTTTCTGTACAAATTGTAAATAGCCTTTCGCTCCCTGTATTTTACCCCTGCCACCTTTACAATTTGAAAGAGAGTATTCCAGTCAACATTGTCAAAAGCTTTCTCTAAGTCTACAAATGCTAGAAACGTAGGTTTGCCTTTCCTTAATCTTTCTTCTAAGATAAGTCGTAAGGTCAGTATTGCCCCACGTGTTCCAGTGTTTCTACGGAATCCAAACTGATCTTCCCCGAGGTTGGCTTCTACTAGTTTTTCCATTCGTCTGTAAAGAATTCGTGTTAGTATTTTGCAGCTGTGACTTATTAAGCTGATAGTTCGGTAATTTTCACATCTGTCAACACCTGCTTTCTTTGGGATTGGAATTATTATATTCTTCTTGAAGTCTGAGGGTATTTCGCCTGTTTCATACATCTTGCTCACCAGATGGTAGAGTTTTGTCAGGACTGGCTCTCCCACGGCCGTCAGTAGTTCCAATGGAATATTGTCTACTCCCGGGGCCTTGTTTCGACTCAGGTCTTTCAGTGCTCTGTCAAACTCTTCACGCAGTATCATATCTCCCATTTCATCTTCATCTACATCCTCTTCCATTTCCATAATATTGTCCTCAAGTACATCGCCCTTGTATAGACCCTCTATATACTCCTTCCACCTTTCTGCTTTCCCTTCTTTGCTTAGAACTGGGTTTCCATCTGAGCTCTTGATATTCATACAAGTCGTTCTCTTATCTCCAAAGGTCTCTTTAATTTTCCTGTAGGCGGTATCTATCTTACCCCTAGTGAGATAGGCCTCTACATCCTTACATTTGTCCTCTAGCCATCCCTGCTTAGCCATTTTGCACTTCCTGTCGATCTCATTTTTGAGATGTTTGTATTCCTTTTTGCCTGTTTCCCTTACTGCATTTTTATATTTCCTCCTTTCATCAATTAAATTCAATATTTCTTCTGTTACCCAAGGATTTCTACTAGCCCTCGTCTTTTTACCTACTTGATCCTCTGCTGCCTTCACTACTTCATCCCTCAAAGCTACCCATTCTTCTTCTACCGTATTTATTTCCCCCATTCCTGTCAATTGCTCCCTTATGCTCTCCCTGAATCTCTGTACAACCTCCGGCTCTTTTAGTTTATCCAGGTCCCATCTCCTTAAATTCCCACCTTTTTGCAGCTTCTTCAGTTTTAATCTACAGGTCATAACCAATAGATTGTGGTCAGAGTCCACATCTGCCCCTGGAAATGTCTTACAATTTAAAACCTGGTTCCTAAATCTCTGTCTTACCATTATATAATCTATCTGATACCTTTTAGTATCTCCAGGGTTCTTCCATGTATACAACCTTCTTTCATGATTCTTAAACCAAGTGTTAGTTATGATTATGTTGTGCTCTGTGCAAAATTCTACCAGGCGGCTTCCTCTTTCATTTCTGTCCCCCAATCCATATTCACCTACTATGTTTCCTTCTCTCCCTTTTCCTACACTCGAATTCCAGTCACCCATGACTATTAAATTTTCGTCTCCCTTCACAATCTGAATAATTTCTTTTATTTCATCATACATTTCTTCAATTTCTTCATCATCTGCAGAGCTAGTTGGCATATAAACTTGTACTACTGTAGTAGGTATGGGCTTCGTATCTATCTTGGCCACAATAATGCGTTCACTATGCTGTTTGTAGTAGCTTACCCGCATTCCTATTTTCCTATTCATTATTAAACCTACTCCTGCATTACCCCTATTTGATTTTGTGTTTATAACCCTGTAGTCACCTGACCAGAAGTCTTGTTCCTCCTGCCACCGAACTTCACTAATTCCCACTATATCTAACTTCAACCTATCCATTTCCCTTTTTAAATTTTCTAACCTACCTGCCCGATTAAGGGATCTGACATTCCACGCTCCGATCCGTAGAACGCCGGTTTTCTTTCTCCTGATAACGACATCCTCTTGAGTAGTCCCCGCCCGGAGATCCGAATGGGGGACTATTTTACCTCCGGAATATTTTACCCAAGAGGACGCCATCATCATGTAATCATACAGTAAAGCTGCATGCCCTCGGGAAAAATTACGGCTGTAGTTTCCCCTTGCTTTCAGCCGTTCGCAGTACCAGCACAGCAAGGCCGTTTTGGCCTTATATATATACATATATATATATATACACATATACCATGAGCAACTGTTATCCACTGCTTTGTATGAAAAATAATTTACATGGCATTCCACATTCTTCACAGTGACAAGTACACTATCAGTACACGCAAAAAATTTTCCATCACTTGTGGTGTTTCATGTCACACTACTGACATATTAAGAAAAGCATAGGATTCAGAAATAACCCTATGTGTACCTCACTTTCCAACACCCCAATCAGATTCAAATCTGTTATCTGTTTGGAAAAATGAAGTGGACTCTTGTACTTTTTGGTTCCTATATATTAACTGACCCAGTATTCAGATTTCTTCCTCATTCCGCTTTTCTGACTTACACAAATGCTTTTGATAAATCAATGACGATACTCACTGTCCTCAGCATTTAGCTCTATAAGTGCCTCACATGCAAAAGAAATTCCATTTTCTACAGACATCTTTTTTCTTAAAGATAAACTGTAAGTCTGACAACAAATTACCTGTACAGAGATGTGTTACTATTGTCTTATACAAGGCTTTCTCAAAAACCCTCAACAACACTGACAGCAAAGGATAGTGGCCTATAAGGGTAGGCATGCATGAACAAGTTTCTGGCCGATTTTACTCAGCCAATAGGTGGTATTGAGGTTTTTAAAGTCAGATGACAACCATTCCTGCACATGGACTCTGAAATGGTTGCAAGTGTTCGTGATCTTATAAAATCGAGACAGAGGCAAAATGTTGGGTACAGCCATAGTAAGTGCAAATACAGTAACAAGACAGTTCTGTAGATTGTAAGAAGAACTGAGGTCACAACCCTCAAAATTTTGGGAGTACACCAGAACGTCTATCAACAGTTTTGATACGTTAGTTGCAATTATTTCACCTCATAATAAGTGTCAGAATGTCATTCATGGGAGTATTTCAAGTACTGAAAGGTTTTTGGTTACTACAAGGTAAATATACTTAAGAAAGAAATAACAAGTGTGTATTAAAAAAAATTGATTTATTTAGAAGTTGACATATGTGCTGAAAATGTCATCTGATTGGCATACAAGGTGCTATCCAAAATTTTCGGGACTGGAGTTGCCATCTGATGAAAACCTTACCTTTGGACTATTGGTCACCATCACCCTCGAAGTAGTTCCCATTCGCAAGTACTCACTGGTCCCAGCACTTATGCCACTGGTCAAACGTTTTCTGAAGTCCTGTTCTTTGAGGGTGTTTATTACTGCCAGCGATGCTTCTTGAATTCTCTCTAGAGTGTTGAACCGACGGCCTTGAGTCATTCCATGTCAAATCAACACACCTATTTTACCTCACCCTCTTAGATTTTGCTGAAAATTGGTATACTTATAGTGGGCACTGAGACTAAGGAAAATACCAAATTTCAATTTTTTATCTCAAACCATTCCTGAAATATGGCTATGTAAACTTTTCAAAAACCAGCCAAAAATGTGTGAACGGACTTTTTTTAAATTGTCCTAGGAGCTGCCCTAATTGAGCTAGAGAACTGGGAAAGGTGTCATTTTGCATGCTCTTTCCAGGGGTATACAACAAAACATAGCTTCTAATTAATAACCTTTTTCAAAATACTAATTAATATTTTGATTTAATTTTATTTTTTTTTACAAAAAGTACATAATTGAAAATTTTCAAAATATTTCCATAACTACTCCATACTATCGTAAATCACATGGCAAAATATAAATCTGGGATGATGATGGGTTCATTGTTAAAAAAAATTATTCCGGACTCTTGTTTTTCAGTAACAGCCCTAGTTTGACCAAATTGACCTTTAACAAACAGGAATTTCTTTAAAATATACTGAAAGGTAAGTAAAAAAGTATTAGAAATATCAAAACATCACCTTATTAAACGAAAACTAATCAGCATATTTTATAATTAAGTTGATTGCTTATTTTTATTTCATAAAAATTATACTAACAGTATATTAACCGATATAACAAAAACAAGAAATTGAGCATTTAACTACAAACTGAAATAAAGTACGAATATGTACAAGTATTTACATAACAGTTCTGGTCCATGATGTTTGAAATAGAACTATTAAACAAATTAAATACGTAATGCTTGTTTTTGAGTAACAGGTATCTGTACATAGCTAAATTTAACACAATAGGTACTAACAATAATTTTGAAACAACGTTCTATAAAATGTACATTAACACTAACCTGAGACAAAAATTAAGTTTTGAGTTGAAAGCAGTTTCCCAATAAATTGTCTTGGAACCTCACATATTACATTTTAATAAAGCTGACTGGGTTTGGTTTGCATCACTTTCATTAAGAATGTATGTTCTCCCTGTCGGAGTAAATGGATTCACTTTTGTGAGAACATCCACAACTGACACCCACAGGACATCTGCATGTGCAGGATAAGAGAATTACTTAGCTGGTCCACATGGATGAAGAAAAGTTATTTTCACTTCATCAAGTTCTTCGTTTTTTTCTAAAATGTACCCAAAGCCACCAGTTTCTGCCATATACAGTGGTGACATGGCCTGATACATCTTGTAACATCAGTTTGTCTGGTAATGCAGTTACCTCACTCTCCCAACTCTACATATCACCTGATAAGTATTTGACTATTAATTCTGATGTAGTGTTGGGAATGAAAGCGTGAAATTGCTGTGTTCCTTTGATTGTCAATGCCTCTTCAAGTCGGCTTTTTAAGAATATTTCTGAAGCAGCATAGTCTTCTTGAGTGGAATATGCAAAATCAACATTTGTGATATTATCTAATGCCCACTCAAATAGATCTCGTGCGGTTTGGATCTGATTTTGGTATGGCCTTTGCAAACTTGCACGAGCTGCCAGTCTCTTTACTGAACCTCCTACTCCATCACAAGGCCCTTTTCCATGTGCTGTGGCTGAAAGTGCCACTCAGCTTTTATGTTGAAGTCTTCCTCACGAAGGCAAAGGTTCAGGAAGTTTTTCTTATTTTTATACTGAGCGGCAGAACCGTCAGAATAATAGTATATCTTTTTTGGAATCTTTTGAAATTTATTTGTTAGATATGAAATTAGCTTCTTTTGAAAGGTGTAAACCGCAGTTGTATTGTGCTCCAGGCAGTCAGAAACAATGACAAAGCTTATATGCTCAATTTTGTCTTCCTGTTGGTAATATATAACAAAAGGATGAATGGTAATCTGTTGTCTTGTCCAGTGGAAACTCTGAACTTCATCCTGTAGAACTATACTATAATTTTCTGAAAAATCACACATGACAAATTCAGATTACATAAGGTTTTCTCCTGTGGAGTTAAGGAATGTTCGTTGTTGCCTGGCAATGAAGTCATGCTGAATCAAAGTCGACATCTTACAACAAAATAAATCTATGAATTCTTCAGAAGTTTTCTGAACAATTTCCAGATTACATCGGTCAACTGACATCCACTGTCGGAACTGAAATTGTTCAATAAGTTTTCAGGAAGAGTGTCTTAAAATTTTACGTATGACAGTTTCTCCAGGGCAGTATTCACAGTTTTCCAAATTGCAATCAACTGATGATGGGTTGCAAAGCATTTTTGCAATGCACTGCTTATAACTGTTTAAGCTTCTGTTTGTTACTGTATTTAGTTTGGCATTTTCTATCATTAATTTTATGTTTTGGTGAGTTGTGCGCACGCAGACAGTGTGTGTGCGCCACTCCGGCAAGCTAATACACAATGTTTTGGTTTCAACTCAGCAAATATAGAGAAACCTATTTTTATGTTAGGAAACTTGTCTTTAAAATGCTTGTAAGCTTCTTCAAGGTTACACAAAATAAGTCTTTTTGATATTATTTTATTTCCACTTTTTTCTGTAATTGTCACACAATCTTTAATACCTGGCATTGCTAACTTCATCATTTTCATAAAATGAATGTACAGTTTTGACAGTTTCTGTTGGTAAACAATTCCCTGGTTTTGGGTTTGGACCTTCCATGAAACCTCTCTCTTTCGAAACTTTTTTGGACTGCCGAACAATGTAATTCGGAGTATTAAATTCCCTCATTATTTTGCTGACACTCCACTTTTCAGGTAAACTTGTAAGAATCATTAGTTTTTTTGCTCTAGTTATAGAATTTTTAAAGTTTCTTTTAAGATTTTCAAGAACAGATTCATCAGTATCAGTATCTGACGAAGAAGTTTCAGGTGCAACAAAAAGTTAACGTGTCATTGATGAGATTTTCTTCACTTTTGATTTGGCGTAATGCCTAGATGTTAGTTTTCTCTTGTCAATTGGGGACTCACCTAGTTCTTGAAGTGTTGTGTTAAATGTTTTAACAGCTACTGAAGTTGGAGTGAAGTCAGGGTCTTGGTCTCGGATGATTATCTCTGATCCAGAAGATTCTTCTTCAACACTTTCATCACTGATGGGCTCTGGTGTATTTTTCAATTTGGTTACATCTTTCCTACATTTATCACAAATCTTGGCACCACTTGGTATTTGAGGAAATAATTTGGGCATCCATGTTGTGACATTTCTCAGTTTTTTTCTGTCTCTAATAAAATAATTTGACTTCTTCAATGGATTACAACACTGCACTCTTACATCACTGCACTTTTTACTTGGTTCCATATTTATACAAAAACCACTTACAAACTGTTCTTCAATGTATATATTTACTTGAAAATGAATTATTAAATATAATAAATACAAACTGGTCAACACAGAGGCAACAATTCATTTGCACTAAAACCACAGTGCACAATAATGCTGTAGGCACACTAAGCCTTAGAAGGTAATAATGCAGACTACATCATCTCAACAATGGTTCCAGTCTCTGAATTATTGTACAGACATCAAGCCCTATGTATACGGTCCTCTACTGACGTACTACCTTAAAGGTCAGTTTAGTCAAACTAGGGCCGTTAGTGAAAAACAAGAGTCCAGAATAATTTTTTTTTAACAATAAACCCATCATCATCCCACATTTATATTTTGCCATGTGATTTACAACAGTATGAAGTAGTTATGGAAATATTTTGAAAATTTTTAATTATGTGCTTTTTGTAAAAAATGAAATCAAAATATTAATTACCATTTTGAAAAAGGTTATTAATTAGAAGCTATGTTTTTTGTTTATCACTGGAAAGAGCATGAAAAATGCTGCAAAATGACACCTTTCCCAGTTCTCTAGCTCAATTAGGGCAGCTCCTAGGGCAATTTTAAAAAAAAAGTCCGCTCACACATTTTTGGCCAGTTTTTGAAACATGGCCATATTTCAGGAATGGTTTGAGGTAAAAAATTGAAATTAGGCACAAAACATTGCAGTAGCATGCGGAATTCACTGTTTGGTTGGGTGGGACAAATTCTTTGTGCACAATTCCCTTGGTATCAAAGAAAACGATGATCATGTTCATCACTTTGCTCTTCACCTTCTCGCTTTTTTGGGTCTTTGAGAGCCCAGACTCTTCAACTGGGATGATTGTTGCTTTGTCTCTGGGTCATAACCATAAATCCAGCTTTCGTTGCCAGTGAGAACATGTGATAAGAAGGTTGGATCATCAGATGCGGTCCAACGAAGGTCCGTGCACACTTCAACACACTGTGCCCTCTGATCGGCAGTCAAGATCCTTGGCACAAATTTTGCGGTGACACGATGCATGCCCAATTCATCAGTCAACATTAGTTGACATGTCCCATAACCAATACCCACTTCATCCGCAAGATCTTAAATGGTTCGACGTCGATCAGCATTAACCAGTTGTTGAAGTTTGGCAACAATGTCTGGTGTTGTGCAGCTAATGGGCCTTCCAGTCCTCAACGTCCGTACGGCCGGCCCTGAACCAAGCATGCTTCTCAAACGCCGGCGTACGGCTCATGCTCTGCCCCCAAACATTTGTTGAATCATTGCAAGGGTCTCCATAGCACTTTTCCAGAGATTCGCACAGAATTTGATACACATGCGCTGCTCTGTTCGCGGATCCATCGTAAAATCGCCACACACCAAACACAGAGTATCACGGAAATCACTGTGGATACACAACACATCCTCCCAGTTGAATTCCACTCTGCACACTGACTCATCAGATATGCAACTCTCGCCATCTAGTGGTGCAAATATCAACTACTCCTACTTTCCAGATGGCAGCACCAGTCCCGAAAATTTTTGATTCCATCTCTTATCCTGATTCAAACAAGTGGACCTCAACGATATCTCTTCTGCGACTGATGACTGAGATCCACTTGATCGTTCTGCATCAGCAACTGCCAGCAGGAATTTAATTCTAAATTTCAATTTTTTTCCTTGATTCAGCCTTTGTATTGAAGGCACTAAAGGTAGTATAAAATCCATGCCCTCGTCAACTACTTCATTTTTTTTTTTTTTTTTTTTTTTTTTTTTTTTTTTTTTTTTTTTTTAAATCTGTAGAAGGTGTTCTTTGTAAGAACTTCTTGCCTTCATTTTTTTTCCTGGGCACTGATGACACTGAAGACTGTAGACAAGTACTTGTGCTGGTTGTGGCTGATTCCTGTATCTTCATCAATGTTTAATAACTCAGAAGGTTCCTCTGAAGATTTTAAAATACTGGCAGTACACCTAATTGATAGTTCCAGCAGGGTTTTATAGTCTTCTGGACCACTGTTGCTATTTTGCCTTTTGTTCACGAATGGCAAAAGAACAGCAGCTGATCAGAGCAGTCATTCATATTTCTTGCATTTCCTCAACATTCGTCCAGGTCTTAGTCCTCCTTGAAACATGCCCTTAAATTTTGTCACCAACTCAATTTTATTTTCCTGGAATAAACAAAAACAAAATAAATATACTGTCTTCAACTGAAAACAATTTTGATATCTATCACAAATATTAAGTAGATATTTTAATCCATTCGCAGACATAAGGCTACAGGGAACAGCTTCCAACCATTACACTTTGAATATTTACTTAGGGATATGAGCAACAGAGAAAAATTGTAAAGAGATACATGTGATAAGTTATGGAAATGTAAATCTTTAACATAATGCAGCGCTTCAGCAACCATGAATTGTTCAGACAATAAGAAATCAGCCTTCAGCTGCAAGGAAATTTTTGTTTTGTTTTAGTTTACCAAGGGGTCATTCCATGTCAGTTCAACCAGGGGCTCCAGCTTAGTCTCAGATTTGACTGAAATTCAGTATACTAATTCTACCATATGTGGAACACTCGTGTACAAAGTATTAGTTTCCCCTGTCAATTAGTTCCAGAATTATGGCTTGTGAAAGAAGGTGGTGTGACCTGGAAATTGCAACCCGCATCTGGAAATCTATGTTCAGACCCAACTTCAGATCTTAATAACTTTGAAACTATTATACACAGACCAGTGAAATTTTTACATCCCAGTAACATCCATTTAGAGAACCCACTCCATGAATCGAAACACCAACAACATATTTCTGAGGGAAAATAAAAAATTCCAAAATGTGATTAAAAAATGTAATACGTTAAAAGGTACATATTGTAGGTGCCCTCTATGCCAAATATAATTCACACAAAAAGGGTATAAATTTTTTTGTGGTAAGCTTAATGTGGCCTAAACACACACAGAACTCATCATGCCCATATCAGTCACAAAAACTGAGTTACATGCACCCTAAAATACATAAAATTGAAAAATTACCTGAAAAACATGGATTTTGTAAGTGAGGTAGCACAAATGGACAAGTGGTATCCAAGCCAAATTTCACACACTACATAAGTAGACCATAATGATATATATCTCAAAATTTCAGCATGTTATTGCAAGACATTTGTGTAAAATGGAAGTTGACAGATGTATTTGGTGATGTGGCCATTGCTAAACAACACAATTTTGTAAAAACATATCATAAACTCCAGAATGAGATTTTCACTCTGCAGCGGAGTGTGCGCTGATACGAAACTTCCTGGCAGATTAAAACGGTGTGCCCGACCGAGACTCGAACTCGGGACCTAGACAAAGGTCTAATGTTCTGCCTCTTCTTATCCTCTCCCACAAATGTTTAATCACTAAGCAAGAACATATAGTCAGATTAACACAACGTATCATTAATGTTTACTGCACCTTAACTGCAAAAAACCAGTCGATTGTGCTTCGAACAGAAGTTCACCCACACTTTAGCTACTGTACTCTGTATATTGAGTGGCAAATTGTACTATCTTCCTGACACTGTGTTAGGAACTGGAACTGTCATAAGAATATGTTCAAAAGGAATCCAACACCTGTCTGCCAAACGTGGCCAATGAAATGGTCTTGCTGGTCCTGCTGGGGCCATGAAGTTCACAAATACATCACCTTCTGCTTCACAGCAGTCTGCAACACATCCTCCAAGTACCATTTGTCATCATAGACAGCAATAACATAGCAACCTGGTTGTATGTTGCTGCTTTTGCTTCTGAATTCTGAGTCAGACACACTGTGAAGACCCATGTTGTGCATGAACCTATAGTTATAACCGGATAGTCTGGTCATCTGCACATTGGCATAGTCCACTGGAGAGAAGTGACGATGGCTCCTTGTGCCTGCAACAGTTTTAACATGTTCTAGTCTGCTTTTTAGCAACTCTTCGACTGATTTCACCTCATCTTTCGAAACACAGAAAAATTGTATGCCAGAGATATTTTTCTGTACCCAGGTAAATAATTGAAGAGGTGTTAGAATGTGACCTTCTGTAGGGTGCTGCAAACTAGCTCGTGATGCCATGCACTTAATGGTAGCACCAATACCATCACATACATTTTCACCATGACTTGTTGCGAAAAAATTCCATTCTGCGTGAATCTGAAAATCATGGTAAGGCATGCATAAATTTTTGAGATTTTTACAGTTTGTGAACTGACTAGCTGCCCCATCACTGAAGTATTTCGCAAAATGTATGTGAGGCAGCTTGTTTTTCACATATGCCATAACAGTGCGAATGTTGGCATGAACTGCAATGGCATCATGAATTAAACAGTCACTAAAAATGCACAGGTTCATGACAGACACATCACCTGATTCACTTCTATAGTAAATCACAAATGGCTGGAGAGTTGCTTGACTGTTGACCCAGCGATATCCTTGGATGGCATCTTGAACTATAAATGCATAATTTTCAGAAAATTCTAGTATTACTATAATTTCATCTTGTTTCAAATTATCCTTACAAAACTGAAGATAAGCCGATTGTGCTGTTGCTATGAAGCTGTATGTGGTCAGTTTGTCCGTTTTTTTGACAACACATTTCAACAAAATCTTCCACTGTACTCTGCTTTGTTTCAAGACTTGTGCGATCCATGTGTGTCCATTGTTTATAAGAAACAAGTTCATCATCATCCATAAGGAGTTCACCATACAGTTTATTATTCATGTGCTCTGCAAGATTTGCCTTACCAGGAGTCTTTTTACACCTGTGTATCATGCACTGGTAGGAACTGATGTCACATACTAGCAGCTTCATTGCACCTTTGTAATCCAGACGAGAATCCTTTATAGCAGCAAACACCAGGTTAGCATTTTGATGGGTCTCACATACACAAACATTGTGTGTGCCCCTTGCACTTACAGGCACAACCCATTTTGGCCGAAGATTGAAAAAAGATGATAAACCTACTTTGGTACTGGGATACTTTTCCTTGAATTCAACATATAGTTCCGATATGTTGCATAGCAACAGTCTTTTTTGCATCTGTACATGTACATTTCCCATTTTCACCGTTACATAGCCTTTTTTCCAGGCATTATTTGGCTATAGTTGTTATTTTCATAAAACTCCGACACTAGCACCTTTATTTCTGAACTCAATTGCTTACTCTGAGCCTGCTGAAGTTGTGGAAGCAATCCTTAGGTTGCTTTTATTTTCCTAGCTTGCTTCACCATATATGTAGAAACATTGAATTCCTTTGCAGTGTAGTCAATAGACCAGCTGGAAGGCGCAAGGGTAAGAATAGCTACTTTTTTCTGGCGAGTGGATATGGCTCATTTTTCTTTCAAATCATGCACAATTTTGTCCAAATCAGAGCATTTCTGGCATGATTTCTGTTCCTTTGGAGCAGATAGTTCTTCCCTCTTCCACCATTAGTGTGTCAGCTGTTTTGTGTTTTAATTCCATTTGAGCTTCTTGTAGTTTTCTTCTACCATAGCTGAGCCTGTCTCTTTTCCCAACTTTGTGTGTCTTCATGGGAGACAAACCAAGAGCAGTCACTGAAGTATTTAATTGCTCATCCGCTGTGGTTGTAGGTGGCTGATACCCTTCGTCACTGTCATGTAAATTATCAGAATATTCTTCATTTTTTAGCAGTGTAACACACCTGGAATATAACTTTTGTCCTGGTTTCATGTTAAATCCCATGCACTGGTTCACTTTCAATACTGATTTTATATCAATTTCTCTGAGGCTACACTTCACTGTCTTCTTATGAATCCGAAATGAATCAAAACAACTTCTTTGTAGGAAAGAATACTTATCCAGAAACACTTTCATATGATGATAACATACACTAAAGTTTCCTGGAACTGTACTCCTTGTGCCCACAGGGTGTATCCCAGATCTCCATAGCAACAAATCTTGGTCCGATTCATCCAGATCATACAGTACAAAGTGAATGCCACATTTTGTTCCATATGTTGTTTTACGACATTCAAATGCTTGTGCTAGAACCAATACTGCAACTTGTTTGAACAAAAGCACAACTAGTACACTCTTCTGCGTCCATACTGACTTTCCACGACAGTACTGAGCAGTCTGAACTAGAATCTTAGAAACATGAGTAACTTGTAATTGTTGCTTGTTTCCTTTGTTGTTCCTGCCTAACAATGACACATTCTGTCCCTGAAAACTACCATTGTTTAACTTTCTGTTGCCTAATGGTTCCCTACAATTGCTGCAGCTTTATCTGAAACAGGCTGTCTGCATCATCACTATTACTTGCTAAATCGTGTTAAAAGAAATGTAACCAAATACATCTGTGACAACTTTTATTGTACACAAATGCCTTGCAATAACAAGTTGAAATTTTGCCACATATTATATTATGGTCTACTTATGCAGTGTTTGAAATTTGGCTGGGATATCACTTGTACCTTTTGTGCTACCACACAAAATCCATGTTTCTCAGGTAATTTTTCAAATTTTTGTATTTTCGGGTGCAAGTAACTCTGTTTGTGTGACTGATATGGGCAAGATGAGTTCTGTGTGTGTTTAGGCCACATTAAGCTTACCACAAAAATAATTTATACCCTTTTTGACTGAATTATATTTGGCATAGAGGGCACCTACAATATGTACCTTATAACTTATTATATTTTTTTACTCACTTTTTGGAATTTTTTATTTTCCCTCAGAAATATGTTGTTAGTGTTTTGATTCATAGAGTGTGTTCTCTAAGTGGATGTTACTGGGTTGTAAAAATTTCACTGGACTGTGCGGAATAGTTCCAAACTTATTAAGACCTGAAGTTGGATCTGCAGATAGATTGCCTGATGCGGGTTGCAATTTCCGGGTCACGCCACTTTCTTTCACAATCCATAATTCTGAAACGAATTGGCAGGGGAACTTAAAATTTTGTATATGAGTGTTCCACACTTGGTAGCATTTGTGTGCTAAATTTCAGCCAAATCTAAGACTATCGGCTGGAACATTTTCTCAAATTGGATGAACTGACATGCAATGGACCCCTAGGTTTTGGTGCCAATAATGGTATCTTCTTCAGAATCTACAAGTAAACCCATATGGACATATATTAAACATTGAAATACATCATCAATCTAATGATTTCATAATAAGGAAAATCGTGATACTTACAAAATTTAAATTATTTTGAGGGCCAAATGTTGGTCGTGTCACAGAATGAAACTAATACAGAATAAAGACACATAACCATAAGATTATGTCTGTCAACACTTAAAACAATAGGAAAAACGTAGACGGAGCTAGGTGGGGCCTGGAATAAGGGTCACACGTAAGCAACAAGGGAACTAGGCGTTGCGAGCAGTTCCATGGCGAGGCTAGGCCAGCGGCCAAGCACATGCGCTAGAGACAAGCTGTCTCAAAATTACTTAGAGCAGCATAAATCTTAAACAGAATGTGACAGGAAACAGTCCTGCAAATGGACAAATGCCTAACTATGGTACAGTACATTAAACAATTTTCCTAAGAACTAGCTACTACGTCAGGGCAAGAAAATTTACATTCAAATATTATGAGGGCAAAACCCCACTACAGTAACTAATAAATTAGCATGGGAGAGACAGGTGTGCGAAGCATGAAATATCGTGAACATAAAAACAGGCAAATTAAGAAACGCCTTTGGAACTGGTGTCATTACCAGTATAATACAAAATATATGGAGACACAACGTACAAACGCACTATAATAAAGGGGCAAAGCAGATAGGAAACAGCATCAGCCATTCGAAGTGGACCGTCGGTCAACTCTACTTGAGTAAGGGTTGAAATCCTTCGAAATAATTTCAATTTTTTAGTTGCAGCTATTTTTCTCTAATTTTCTCTATCAATAATAAGATGTTTAAAAATTTGCAATTCTTCAAGGTTGTCCAACTTACATCCTTTGACTTCATTATGGAAAAGTTCTGCATCCTTTAGAGGCTTGGGAGCATGGGCCAATTGGACAAGATGTTCAGCAAATGTAGATCCAGGTGTTCCACCATCGCTTTTAGTTAGCAGATGCTCTTTAAACCTAACAGACAGGGCTGTTCCTGTCTGGCCAATGTAATAACAGGGACATTCAGCACAAGTGATCTTATATACACCTTACAGGGATGATTTATCAGCACCTTTATTAAGAGAATGGACATTCTTTTAACGGTTGTTGGTGGTAGAGTAAGAAACTGTACACCCTAGGTTTTTTAATAAACAACCCACCTTGTAGGATACTGTAACACCATAATTAATTCCGTAAATATTTTGTACTGATTAATTCTGTTTAATGTCAAGTATGTAATTTTCACTATGTGATGTCTTTGACCTATTGTAATAAAGTGGAATGTTGTGTAAAATGTTTTCTCTTTACCATTTAAATTCTTTGCATTAATTGGAGGAAAATGTTATATAAATATGTGGTTTTTGTGTTGACACGTTAATGTATTTAAATATTAAGATTTTTTAAAAGATGTTTGTTTACAACTATTGACAAGCTGGATAGCATGAAAGGTTATCTTTTACTGACACCTTAATGGTTTAATATTTACAAGAGTTCATTGCTAGTTTCCAAAGATAATAGTTACAAAAACAATGAGCACTGCTACTTGCCTTCTAGCTAATAAGAGTTTTGTTATGTCAGAACAAGCTAAAGTTTTGATGGGGGCCATCTATAATCCCATCAAACACTTATGTACATAACTCGAGGCCACAGCCTTTACAGTATATACAAACCATAAGCCCCTAACATTTGCATTTTGGCAGAAAATGGTGAGTGTTCTGCACGAAAGTATAATTAGCTGGAGTTTATTCGACAGTTTTCAACAAACATCTGGCACATTTTGCGTCTGGATAATGTGGTCGTAGACTGTTTATCCAGCATCAGCACTGTTACAAAAATGGTTGATTTGACGCACCTGGCCAAAGCTCAAGAAGTCGGCATGGAGCTTCATGGTTGCCTGGGTGACGTGTCAGACTTGCAGCTCAGGTTTGTTGAAGTTCCAGCCTCAGAAACTAGAGACTATTGTGATGTACCTCATAATAAAACCAGGCCATTCATTCCAGCAGCATTCTATACACAAAAATTTGCCTGTGCCACCTGAGAATTAAGTCGACAGTGAAATTAGTCTGCAGCCATTACATCTGACCAGGAGTGGAGAAGGATTGCCGACAGTGGGCCACGCAAGGTCAGCATAGTAAAGTAACACGGCACGTGCACTGACCTGTAGGTATCATCCCTGATCCGACAGACAAGATTTGCACATATACACACTGATGTAATCAGGCCATTGCTCCGCCACAATGATGGGTAGTATTGAGACAGCATAAGAAGGATGGATGTGCAGATGCATAAACAAAACACTCATAGCCTAGTTTCAAATGGACAAGGGACCGGTATAAATGGAGGAGGGTGGTTCGATCTGCATCCCAGGCAGTACCATTGAGGACACATAGGACTTTGAGGAACTGTGTACAGCAGGCTGCCAGGTAAGACACATGGGAAAATCAAGAGTGTTTCCTATTGAGCATCAGCCCCAGTAATTTCGTAGTTTCAACAAATGGAAGAGCAACAGGCCCAAGATGTAAACATGGTGGAAGAAACCAACTCCACTGCTAGACATTCATACAAACAGTGTTGTCAGTGGAAAAGCAAAAGCCATTATCAATGCTCCAGGAGTAAAGATGATCGAGACACCGTTGAAGACACTGCTCAATGAGACAGGTCGTTGGAGAACTGCAATAGATGGCAAAACCATCAACAAAAAGGCAGCTGGAGGTGCCCAGCGGGAGACAGGCCATGATAGGATTAATGGCAATAGCAAAAAGGGTGACGCTCATGGCGGAACCGTGAAGAACACCGTTTTTCTGGAAAAAGGTGTCCAAGAAGACTGAAGTCACATGTATCTTGAAAACTCAGTCTTTTTCAAAATTCCTGAAGGAAATGTGGCAGGCAGCCACGGAAGCCCCATGTGCAGAAAGTACGGAGGATACCAGTTCTCCAGCAGCTGTTATAGGCTTTCTCCAAAGCGAGAAACACTGCCACAGTCTGGGATTTCCACAGAAAACCATTCATGGCATGGGTGGACTAAGTGACAAGATGGTCAACTGCAGAATGGCGCACTCAAAATCTACACTGTGCAGTGGTTAGTAAATGGCAAGACTCGGGCCACCATACCAGCCAGGCACGAATCATATGTTCATCACTTTGCAAACACAACTGGTGAGACATATAGAGCAGTAGCTAGAAGGAAGGTTTTTGTCCTTACTGGGCTTATGTATGGGTATGACAGCGGCTTCACGCCAGTGTCTGGGAAACTTGGCTTCTGCCTGGATGTGGTTGTACATGTGAAACAGAAAGTGCTTGCCCGCAACAGAAAGATGCTGCAACATCTGAATGTGAATATTATCTGGTTCTGTAGGGGAGGATTGGGATGGAGTGAGCTGCCTCAGAGTAAAGGCGGTATTGTAGCACCCACAATTCTGAGAAGAGAAGAGTATCACCCGAGCCTTCTCTGCTTGTTTCCAATGGAAAAAGGCAGGGTGATAGTGGGAGGAGCTTGAAATCTCCGCAAAATGGCAGCCCAAGGTGTTGGAGATAGCAATAAGGTTCACAATGACAACATCTGCTACTGTCAGGCCAGAAATTTGGGACTGGATCTTGGTCCCAGAGAGCTGTCGAAGGTTGGCCCACATGATGCAAGAGGGAGTGAAACTATTAAACGAACTGGTGAATTAAATCCAGCTAACTTTTTTGGTATCTCAAGGAACACGACACCTGTGCACCCAACGGTTTATAATGAATGCAGTTTGTCATTGTAGGATGATGGTTAAAAATATGGAGAGTACGTCTTTGTTCACTAATTGCATTGCGGCACATCTCAGTCCATCAAGGGCCCACAACATGGTGTGCTAAAGAGGAAGTGTGAGGAATGGAATGTTCTATTTGTAAGATATTCTACCTGGTCATCACAACTGGGGAAATGTTGTTCGTCAAACGTTGCCAGGGAGGAGTAAGGCCTCCAGTCGGCCTTAGTGAGCTGTCATTTGGGTGTGCACAAAGGTGGTGTAGGAATTAGCAAACAGATGGCACACAGGAAGTGGTCGCTCGAGAATGTGTCAGAGAGAATGGATCACTTGAAACAGTGGGCATGCTGGGCAGGTGCAGAAGGATAGGTCCAAATGGGAATAGGTGTATATGGAGTCTGAAAGAAACATGGGTGCTACTGTGTTAAGGCAGAGAAGGTTAAGTTGATTAAGAAAGTCAGCCAAGAGGGCACCTCTCTGACAGGTTCTGGGAGAACCCCAAAGGGGATGGTGTACATTAAAGTCACCAAGAAGTAGAAAGGAGTGAGGTAGTTGCCCAATAAACTGGTGGAAGTCTGCCCTGGTGACATCAAATGACAGAGGGACACAAACAGTACAAAGGGAAAGGGCTAGTGAGGAAGAAAAATGCGAAATGCAACAGCTTGAAGGTGGGTAGTCAGGAGATGAGTTGACTATGAATGTCATCCCATTTGAGCAGCATGACTCCCCCAAGAGATGGAATGCAGGCCTCAGGGGGAAGGTCAAAACGGACCGGGAAGACATGTGAGAGCTCAAAGCAGTCATGAGGACACAATTTTGCTTCCTGAGGGCAGAGAACAAGTGGACGCTGAAATTCTAAGAGCAGCCCCAAATCCTCTTTGTTGGACGAAAGATGGCGAATGATCCATTGAAGGAGAGTCATGACAAAGAAAAAATGAAGGGATGTCACCTCGGCAGCTGCCGAGTGCCAGCCTTTGAAGACTTGCTGCTACAGGGCACCAAGACAGGAGGATCATGCTCCATGAGGTCTACCAAAGCAAGGGCATTCTCCTTCTGTCAGCCTACAGAGTCCAGGGCAGAAAATGGGTGGTGGTGTGCACCAGCGACATGGAGGTCAGCTGGGTGAGTGTACCTCATGGCAATACCATTAAAGAGGCGCTTCGAGTCGGTGAAGGAGAGGAAGACTCAGATGTTGGTTGGCTGACAGGACATTTCCTTCTGTCCTTTCTGGCCTGCTGGTTGTGTAGCTGATGATTTTGCCCCATGAGGCGAAAGGAGGGTGGAATGTTGCATAGCGATGCTACCATGATGCTGGGCAATTTCACAATCACAGTGTTAAATTTAAGGTCACATGTCCGCATGGCCACGTCCCTCAAGGAGCGAGATGTAGCAAGAAGAGTACTGCATGTGCCAGAGGGTAGAATGCAGGGTTTTTGACTAGGCAACAACTTGTGGGCAACTAGGTAAGGTACTTTTTCCTTTGCCAGGATCTCCTGGACAGCCCACTCAACAAGATACACAGGAGTATCATGGGAGGAGGCACCATGGTCACCATTGCAGTTGAGGCTCCCTGCCGCCATTGGATAAGCAGCTGCCAGCAGCAAGTCGTATACTCTTACCTCACTTATTTGTTACATAGTTTAATTCTTAATTTCTTTGCGTGTTTTAGGGTACTTGCACTGTTTAATTCACAAATTTTGGGTGTATTATAGTATTTGAGAGTTGTAGCATCGCATTTTAGTACCTGAATAGTGTAAAATCGCGTAGTCTCCTTCTGCTGCAGAGCAGTGTGTCAACAGTGTGCAAGTAGCAGCATTACTGCATTTACTAGGCAATCTAGTATTTTAATAACTGTTTAAATTTTGTGTCGAATTGTTTGTGCTCTCTGTAGATTAGTTCAGACGTTCTGTGCACAACAGTATTTAGCATGGATAGGGACTGCAACTGCTGTGTTCGGATGCGGGCTGAGTTGGCATCCCTTCGCTCCCAGCTTCAGGTAGTGTTGGCTTTTCGGTCACACAGCTTGAGGCTGTTGCCAATGGGCATCGCTGTGGGGGTCCGGACGGGGGTTTGTCGGGAAAGGCCAGCTCGTCCCACGCATCCCCTGATCGGACTACGGCTGTGGCTGCCCGGGATACTGCCCACATTGAGGCTGATCCCTCACCCGTGGTAGAGTGGGAGGTCGTCTCTAGGTGTGGCAGGGGGCGAAAGACATTCTGGAGGGCTGAACGGAAGGCCTCTCCAGTTTGTCTGACGAAGAGGTTTCAGGCTCTGTCTCCAGCTGATACTGATCTTTGGTCAGACGTGGCTGCTTGTCCTGTTCCAGAGCTTGTCCCTCAGTCTGCAAGATCTGGGCGATCGCAAAGGGTAGGCTTACTGGTAGTTGGGAGCTCCAATGTCAGGCGCATAATGGGGCCCCTTAGGGATATGGCTGTAAGGGAGGGGAAGAAAATCAATGTGCACTCCGTGTGCATACTGGGGGGAGTAATTCCAGGTGTGGAAAGGGTTCTTCCGGATGCCATGAAGGATACAGGGTGCCCCCATATGCAGGTGGTCGCTCATGTCAGCACCAATGATGTATGTCGCTGTGAATCAGAGGAAATCCTCTCTGGCTTCCGGCAGCAATCTGATTCGGTGAAGACCGTCAGTCTCGCTAGCGGGATGAAAGCAGAGCTCACCATCTGCAGCATCGTTGACAGGACTGACTGTGGACCTTTGGTACAGAGCCGAGTGGAGGGTCTGAATCAGAGGCTGAGACGGTTCTGCGGGGCTGCAGATTCCTCGACTTTCGCCATAGGTTGGTGGGGTTTTGGGTTCCGCTGGATAGGTCAGGAGTCCACTACACACAGCAGGCGGCTACACGGGTAACGGGGGTTGTGTGGCTTGGACTGGGCAGCGCAAAGTCAGGACATGCGGGGACCAAGCAGCAATCGGTATTGTAATTGTAAACAGTCGAAGCTGCGTTGGTAAAGTACCGGAGCTTCAAGCGCTGATAGAAAGCACTGATGCTAAAATCGTTACAGGTACGGAAAGCTGGCTGAAGCCAGAGATAATTTCTGCTGAAATTTTTACAAAGGCACAGATGGTATTTAGAAAGGATAGATTGCATGCAACCGGTGGTGGCGTGTTTGTCGCTTTTATTAGTAGTTTATACTGTAGTTAAATAGAAGTGGATAGTTCCTGTGAATTATTATGGGTGGAGGTTATGCTCAACAACCGAGCTAGGTTAATAATTGGCAACTTTTACCGACCTCCCAACTCAGCAGCATTAGTGGCAGAACAACTGAGAGAAAATCTGGAAAACATTTCACATAAATTTCTGCAGCATGTTATAGCCTTAGGTGGAGATTTCAATTTACCAGATATCGACTGGGACACTCAGATGTTTAGGACGGGTGGTAGGGACAGAGCATCGAGTGACATTATACCAAGTGCACTATCAAGAGTAATAGATGGCAGATTTCAGACTACCAAACAGATCAAAACGAAAATTTCTGTTCCGACACTGACAATGTTCAGTGTTTATGGAAAAAGTTCAAGGCAATCGTAAAATGCGTTTTAGACAGGTACGTGCCGAGTAAAACTGTGAGGGACAGGAAAAACCCACTGTGGTTCAACAACAAAGTTAGGAAACTACTGCGATGCGCAAAACTATAGGCCTATATCTCTGACATCGATCTGTTATAGAATTTTAGAACATGTTTTTTGCTCACGTATCATGTCATTTATGGAAACCCAGAATCTACACTGTAGGAATCAACATGGATTCCAGAAACAGCGATCGTGTGAGACCCAACTTGCTTTATTTGTTCACGAGACCCAGAAAATATTAGATACAGGCTCCCAGGTAGATGCCATTTTCCTTGACTTCCGGAAGGCGTTCGATACACTTCCGCACTGTCGCCTGATAAACAAAATAAGAGCCTACGGAATATCAGACCAGCTGTGTGGCTAGATTGAAGAGTTTTTAGCAAACAGAACACAGCATGTTCTCAACGGAGAGACGTCTACAGATGTTAAAGTAACCTCTGGCATGCCACAGGGGTGTGTTATGGGACCATTGCCTTTCACACTATATATAAATGACCTAGTTGGTAGTATCGGAAGTTCCATGCGGCTTTTTGCGGATGATGCTGTAGTGTAAAGAGAAGTTGCAGCATTAGAAAATTGCAGCGAAATGCGGGAAGATCTGCAGCGGATAGGCACTTGGTGCAGGGAGTGGCAACTGACCCTTAACATAGACAATAGACAAATGTAATTTATTGCGAATATATAGAAAGAGGGATCCTTTATTGTATGATTATATGATAGCGGAACAAACACTGGTAGCAGTTACTTCTGTAAAATATCTGGGAGTATGCGTATGGAGCGATTTGAAGTGGAATGATCATATACAATTAATTGTTGGTAAGGCTGGTGCCAGGTTGAGATTCATTGGGAGAGTCCTTCGAAAATGTAGTCCATCAACAAAGGAGGTGGCTTACAAAACACTCGTTCGACCTATACTTGAGTACTGCTCATCAGTGTGGGATCCGTACCAGGTCGGGTTGACAGAGGAGATAGAGAAGATCCAAAGAAGAGCGGCACGTTTTGTCACAGGGTTATTTGGTAAGCGTGATAGTGTTACAGAGATGTTTTCAGCAAACTCAAGTGACAGACTCTGCAAGAGAGGCGCTCTGCATCGCAGTGTAGCTTGCTGTCCAGGTTTCGAGAGGGTGCGTTTCTGGATGAGGTATTGAATATATTGCTTCCCCCTACTTATACCTCCCGAGGAGATCACAAATGTAAAATTAGAGAGATTCGAGAGCGCATGGAGGCTTTCCGGCAGTCGTTCTTCCCGCGAACCTTACGCGTCTGCTGGAACAGGAAAGGGAGTTAATGACAGTGGCACGTAAAGTGCCCTCTGCCACACACCACTGGGTGGCTTGCAGAGTATAAATGTAGATGCAGATGTAGATGTAGGCAGACAATCGCACTCCTGAGTATCCCTACCACAGGTTACACACTTGGCTCGGTGGTGACAGGACTCTCGAGTGTGGTTGTAACGATAACACTGGTAGCAGCGCATCGGGTTCAGAATATACTGTCTGACTGTGATAACTTCATAGCCTGCTTTGATCTTTGATGGAAGAACCATTCTATTAACTGAACACAGGTCGGTTGCAGAGAAGCCGATCTCCATAAACGATTTCCGTGTAGCCTGTTTGGCCAGCCTGTCGGCAAGTTCGTTTCCTGGGATTCCGATGTGACCTGGGGTCCAGACAAACCCCACTGACAACCAGACCATTCCAGGGCATAGATGGACTCTTGGATGGTCACTACCATAGGATGACGAGGGTAGCACTGGTCAATAGCTTGCAGACTACGCAAAGAGTCAGTACACAGAAGAAACGACTCCCAGGGCATAAATGTATATAGCCAGCAGTTTGGCAGTGGAAACACTGCAGCCATCGGGCCAGGAATGCTGTTCAGTATGCCCTCCACGGACATACACGAAGCCGACGTGACCAACAACCATCCAGCCATCAGTGTAAACCACTTCATGGCCTTGGTACATGTCAAGTATCAAGAGGAAGTGGTAGCGAAGAGCCGCAAAGTTAACTGAGTCCTTAGGGTCGTGTGAAAGGTCCAAGCAAAGCTGCGGCCTTGGTGTACACCATTGAGATGTACGTGAATGGACCTCGAGTGTAGGTGGTAAAGGCAAGGACTCCAGTTCGGAAAGCAGGGATCGGACACGAATTGCAATTGGAAGCCCTAACCAGGGGCGACCGATGCGGGAGACGTACCTCCATGAGTGGGAAAAGGAGATGGTGATTCAGTTGAGCAGAAGAACTACAAACATGTGCAATGTAACTGGCCAGCAGTTGTGCACGCCTAACCTGCAATGGAGGGACTCCGGCCTCCATAAGGATGCTGGTCACCCGACTCGTCCTAAAAGCTCCTGTTGTTAGGTGAACATCACAGTGGTGCACTGGGTCGAGTGAACGCAACACTGAGGGTGCCGGCAAACCATAAACCAAACTCCCATAGTCAAGGACGGATTGAACAAGGGCTCTGTAGAGCTGCAGCAGCGTAGAGCGAACTGCACCCCAGTTGGTGTTCCTCAGGCAGCGGAGGGCATTGAGGTGCTGCCAGCACTTCCACATAAGCTGACGAAGGTGAGGAAGCAAAGTCAATTGGGCATCAAAAAACAGTCCTAAGAATCACTACAGTGAGTGGATTGTCATTTAGGTAAAGTTCTGGTTCCAGATTAATGGTACAACACCAACAGAAGTGCATAAAACACGACTTTGTGGTCAAAACTGGAAACTGTGGGCTAGAGCCCATGACTGCGCCTTGTGGATGGCTCCCTGTAGGTGCCGCTGAGCAACACCAGTACTGGTGGAGCAGTACGAAATGCAGAAGTTGTCTGCATACAGAGAAGGTGAGACGGACGGCCCTACAGCTGCTGCTATACCATTAATGGCCACTAAAAATAGAGAGACACTCAATACAGAGCCCTGCAGGACCGCATTCTCCTGGATATGGGAGGAACTATGGGAGGCACCACCTTGGACACAGAAAGTATGAAGCGACAGGAAATTTTGGATAAAGATCGGGAGCGGGACTCAGACACCCTACTCGTATAATGTGGCAAGGATATGATGTCGCCAGGTCGTGTCATAAGCTTTTCGTAAATAAAAAAAAAATGGCAACCAGGTGCAGCCGTCTGGAAAAGGCTGTTCAGATGGCAGACTCTAAGGACGCAAGATTATCAGTGGTAGAGCGAGCCTGGCGGAAGCTGCCCTGATGTGAAGCCAGTAGGCCACGTGACTCCAGGACTCAACCCAACTGCCGACACACCATACGTTCCAGCAGCTTACAAAGAACATTGGTGAGGCTGATGGGCCGATAGCTATCCATATCAAGCGGATTTTTACTAGGTTTGAGCACCGGAATGATGGTGCTCTCCCATCATTGCGATGGAAAGATGCCATCGCACCAGATCCGGTTGAAGATGATGAGGAGGTGTATCTTGTAGTCAGATGAAACATGTTTACTCATCTGGCTGTGGATCCGATCTGGCCCAGGAGCTGTGTCAGGGAAATGTGCAAGGGCACTGAGGAGCTCCCAGTCTGTAAATTGGGCGTTATAGGATTTACTGTGGCGTGTAGTGAATGAGAGGACTTTCCCTTCCATCCGCCATTTGAGAGTGCGAAAGGCTGGAGCGTAATTCTCCAATGCAGAGACTCGGGCATACTGCTCAGCAGTGCTCGGCAATTGCATTTGTGTCGGTAGATAACACGTCATTTATGTTAACACTGGGAACATCTGTTGGGGTCTGGTAACCAAAAACATGTTTGATCTTTGTCCAGACTTGGGAAGGTAATGTATGGCACCCAATGGTCGAGACATCTCTCTCCCAACACTCCTGCTTCTGTCGTTTGATAAATTGGCGAACACAGGCACAGAGCCGTTTAAAGGCTATGAGGTGCTCCAGGGAAGGGTGCCACTTATGCCACTGTAGAGCTCACCAATGCTCCTTAATTGCTTCAGGGACTTCTAGCGACCACCAAGGAACTGCCTTTCGCCGGGGGCACCCTAAAGGGCGTGGGATCACATTTTCTGCCATAGAAATTATTGTTGTAGCCACCTGCTCAACCATCACATCGATGTTACATGTGGGGGAGATTCAACGGTGACAGCAGAGGTGAAAGTTTCCCAGTCTGCCTTGTTTAATGCCCATCTGGGCGGGCGTTCATGGGTCTGACACCGGGGCAGTGACCACACAGGTTGTCATGTGCTCTTCAGTGGATAGATGGGAGACATCCTGGGCTGCTAACTGATAAATCAATGGCCGAGTAACTACCATGAGCCACACTGAAATGTGTGGTGGCCCCAGTATTTAAGAGACAGAGGTTGAACTGAGACAGTAAAGTTTCGACATGTCTGCCTCGGCCAGTAAGTATGGTGCCACCCCACAAGAGGTAATGGACGTTAAAATCTCCCAAAAGTGGGAAAGGTTTAGGGAGTTGGTCAATCAGCGCAGTCAATACGTTCAGGGATACTGCACCATCTGGAGGAAGATATACATTGTAGACAGTTATTTCCTGCGTCAAGGGGGATTTGAAAGGGCACAGGTTCACTACAGACCGAGTTTAAGACATAAACGCAAACTCCACTTGACACTCGATTACAGTCACTACGGTTCCTGTAGTATCCCTTATACCCACGGAGTGTAGGGGTCCGCACTGCCGGGCACCAGGTTTCCTGGAGGGCAATGCAGAAAGCGGGTGTAAAGCTTAACAGCTGCTGTTGCTCAGCCAGGCGGTGGAAAAAACCACCGCAATTCCACTGGAGGATAATGTCATGAGACTGGGAAGGCATGGAACATTCAGTGAGGTAGTTTATGCCTCAGGGTCACCTGCTACCACCAACTTATGGCCTGAGCAGTCTATATCCATTGTGTCTGAGGGTCCGGCCAGATCTAGATCCTCAGCGGATGCCAGAATCTCCACCTCATCGGCAGATGCAGTGCTTGCAGGTAGCGGTGGTGTGGGTGCCACTGCAATTCCCTTGGTCTTGGGGACCTTCTTTTTGGATTTCTCTCACTGCTCCTTGGGTTTCCCTGGCTGAGAGGACTTCACTGATTCAGTCTCTGAGACTGAGGATGAGCGTGAAGCCCTACAACCCGCTGTTTTTGGGCTCTTCAGCCACTGGTGGGTGCCCTCTTTCCCAATAGCAGAAACCTCTGAATGGAATGATCCAAGGGACGCCTTCCTAGCGAGAGGAGCTGAAGAAGACTTACGCTTCTCAGGCTCAGAAGTTTGGACTGATATCCCAGATGGTTGGGGGGGGGGGGGCGGCGTGGGAGGGGGCTGTTGCTCCTGAAGTAGGTGGTGTGGGAGCAACAGGGAGAAAAGTGCCCCACACCATCAAGGGGGCAGGTGTAGTCTTCTGGTTCTGAGAGACGACAGGAATGCGAGGAACTTATGGGGTCAAACCCGACAGGGGACCATCACATAAAGGCTGAAACGTGTGAGACTCCTTTTAGTCGCCTCTTATGAGAGGCAGAAATACCTCGGGCCTATTCTAACTCCCGGACTCGCAGGGGGGTCAGACACATGGGCCGGCCTTCAAGAGCGCACAGGGAGAAAGAAGAAAAAAAGGAACCTCAAACGATAAAGCAGAGGAACAATAGGAGAAGGTAAACAAAGGAAGAAGAAGAAAAGAAAAAGGGAATGAAAATGCAGAATACATTTCCAAAAACAGCACAGACTTGTTCCCAAGGAACAGCAAGAGGACAGACATGCAGCATGGACGGGAAAAGATGCAGCAAAGGCTGGGGCCTCGTGGTAGACAAGCATGAACCAGTCAAAGAGCATCGAGCCCCCTGGGGGGAGCTAAATTAGTGTCCAGTGAAACACTATTCCTACCTGGCGAGTTTGTTACTTTCAGCACTGTATTCAGACATGGTGAACACAAAACTTTTGTACATAAGGGATTATGCAGGGATGGAGTTAAACCAGGATTAACACCTCCGTATACAGGCCCACACCAAGTTATCAGAGATCATGGTCAATGGAAAATGAAATACAATCTCTATTGACAGAGTCAAGCCTGCGTTTGTCATATAAGAACCTGCTGGTATCCACCACCATCCTACCAAGCCACACCTCTTGGCTGTTGCAGAGCAACCTGCCCCAGTACCCTTGACGACGATGCCTGCTCACGAGACACACACTGACTGCAGTGTGTGCTTCCAAGAGAAGTGTATGGACAACGCATAGGGCAACGCAGAGGACAACGCTGTGCTCTCTCCAGGGGGACTGTGTACAGATTGTTGGAGTTTGTGATCAGCTCGCATCTGACAGCAATCGGCTGATTTCAAAATGTCAGCTTCGATCGTGCACTGGCTGCAAGGAGTGCTGGCAGTTAGCTGCTCTTTGCTGAGATGCATACATTTTATGCAGTGAATGTTTCTTTGCTTCTTATTTTTTTATTTTTGCTTGTTTGTTAATAATGACTGTATGTTTAACATTGATTGCACTTAATTGAAAATATTATTTTTCTTTTACTGTGTTAGATTTATGCCACACTATGTGCAATTAAAATAAAGTGTCGAGTTTGATTGTGCACACAGTCTTCTTCCATGTATGGACACTATACTGTGGTCCGCTGGTCTCGCACTTAAAACTGATGCCAGTGATTAACTCATTATGTGAAGTTTATGCAGACTTATTCTCACAACATACAGTAGAAGCCCGATGTAATGCAGTTGTTGCGAGACAAGCTTTACTCATGCATTATAATGTACCAACAGTACATTGACAACGATCTGTGTAGTGACAAACTACGCATAGGAAGCTAAGAAGAACAAATAATGCAATATTATACACACTGTACTCTATTGCATTAAATTTAAAGAACATTAGAAGTAAAACATTTCAGAAACTAACCAAATAAGGTACAGCAATTAGACAAACTTCACTCAAAAACGGTCCAAACGATGAGTTTCAATACAGTAACTAAAGTACACCATCAAATACAGTATGATATTTACAAATACAGTATGATATTTACAACACTGCCTGTAAATTACAATAGGTCATTATTGCACTGCTTTAAACTAGTCAGTTAACTTTCTTTGAAAGGTCATTTCACGCAGTTTCTTTACAGTGTGTTGTTTTGTGCTTGTAAGGTGCAACAACTCAACTGGTTGGTTTACTCTGTCGCTCCATTCACATAATAACTTTATTTATATTATCCAACGTTTCATGTATACTGGGAAAGTCATCTGTACTTTCTTCTTCAGCTTCATCATCATACTCATCCTCTACTGCTTCACTACTCTCATTTCAAACAGCATCAGCATCTATGATTTCCAAAGTCAGTTCTTCATCGTTGACGACTATCCAACGGCTCTAATCTTCAAGATCAATACTGCACTACATAATATCATATGTGGTCTGGATCTCACTACTGTTGAAATCTATGTTACTACAGCATTCATCTCTTGCATCTTCTTGTTCCAGCAATTCCTAATAGTGGTTTGCTCAATGCTTTGCCACACCAGGTCAGTTTTAAGAGCAATGCTGTTTTCTCATCTGAATTTACTGTTGGTGTGAGCAATTAATGGCAATAATGAGTCTTAAATGCCTGTATCATGCACTGTACCAGCCACTGAATTAATGCTGTTTTGTTTCTTTTTTTTCCATTTTCTAATCTCAATAAATCAGGAGATGGATGAGCTGGACAGTGATCCAACAATTAGAAGAGCTGCTTCTCTCAGCTTGAGTAACCATGGGTGCTTTCCCACTGATGGAACAAACTTCTTGAAATTAACTGGTGAACACGTGTCACGTCGTCCAAGAGTTCTGTGAATGCTTGTAAGTTAATTGTTGGGCTTTTACTTTTACCTATTCAAAGAGGTTTCAGTTTAGGACTGCGCAATTTATTTGTGGCGAAGAGGAGGGTTATTCTGTATTTACTCATTTTCAATCCTGTCCTCTTTTTCCTTTCTTTTTCTTTTATTTTTTTAAGAATTATTGTTGGAAGCAATTGATAATAAAATGCTGTTTCACCATAACTTATTAAAAGAATGCAAATTACAGACTCAGAACACAGTGCATACGTTTGGATAATTAACCCTGGACTGACTGCTAACAACACAGACTTGTTGCTATTTTGATGGCTAAACAAAGACTCTATATACTTTAAGGGGAGACCAAACACATGATGTTGACATTGTGAATGACTACCACAGACTCATTCACACAATGAAGCACACATTTTAAATGCTAACTCCACTAATAATAATAATAATAATAATAATAACTTATCTGAAACCTAAAGATCAAGCAGACACAGCAAACCCAGCTAAATATCGCCCCATAACATGCCTACCAACAATATACAAAATATTGACTTCAGTCATTACACAGAAATTAATGACAAATACAACACAGAACAAAATTATAAATGAAGAACAAAAAGGCTGTTGCAAAGGAGCACGAGGATGTAAAGAGCAACTGATAATAGACGCAGAGGTGGCATATCAAGCTAAAACTAAACAAAGGTTGCTACACTACGCATACATTGATTACCAAAAAGCTTTTGATAGTGTACCCCACTCATGGTTACTACAAATATTGGAAATATACAAAGTAGATCCTAAATTGATACAGTTCCTAAACATAGTAATGAAAAATTGGAAAACCACACTTAATATCCAAACAAATTCAAATAATATCATATCACAGCCAATACAGATTAAGTGTGGAATATACCAAGGAGACTCATTAAGTCCTTTCTGGTTCTGCCTTGCTCTGAACCCACTATCCAACATGCTAAATAATACAAATTATGGATACAATATTACTGGAACATACCAACACAAAATCACACATTTGCTATACATGGGTGATCTAAAACTACTGGCAGCAACCAATTACTAAAGATAACAGAAGTATTCAGCAATGATATAAATATGGCTTTTGGAACAGACAAATTTAAGAAAAATAGCATAGTCAAGGGAAAACACACTAAACAAGAAGATTACATATTGGATAACCACAGCGACTCCATAGAAGCAATGGAAAAAACAGATGCCTATAAATATCTAGGATACAGACGAAAAATAGGAATAGATAATACAAATATTAAAGAAGAACTAAAAGAAAAATATAGACAAAGACTAACGAAAATACTGAAAACAGAACTGACAGCAAGAAACAAGACAAAAGCTATAAATACTAATGCTATACCAATATTGACCTACTCATTTGGAGTAGTGAAATGGAGTAACAGACTTAGAAGCACTCAATACACTTACACGATCACAATGCCACAAATATAGAATACATCACATACATTCAGCAACAGAAAGATTCACATTAAGCAGGAAGGAAGGAGGAAGCGGATTTATCGACATAAAAAACCTACATTATGGACAGGTAGATAATTTAAGAAAATTATTTATAGATCGAGCAGAAACTAGCAAAATACACAAAGCAATCACTCATATAAATACATCGGCTACACCACTGCAATTTCATAACCACGTCTACAACCCTTTAGATCACATAAAATCAACAGATACGAAGAAAGTAAATTGGAAAAAGAAAACACTACATGTCAAGCACCCGTATCATCTAACACAGCCACACATCGATCAAGATGCATCCAACACATGGCTAAGAAAAGGCAATATATACAGTGAGACGGAAGGATTCATGATTGCAATACAGGATCAAACAATAAACACCAGATATTACAACAAGCACATTATTAAAGATCCCAATACCACAACAGATAAATGCAGACTTTGCAAACAAATAGAAACAGTAGATCACATCACAAGCGGATGTACAATACTAGCAAATACAGAATACCCCAGAAGACATGACAATGTAGCAAAAGTAATACATCAACAACTTGCCATACAACATAAACTAATAAAACAACACGTTCCCACATACAAGTATGCACCACAAAATGTACTGGAGAATGATGAATACAAATTATACTGGAACAGAACCATTATAACAGATAAAACAACACCACACAACAAACCTGACATCATACTCACCAATAAAAAGAAGAAATTAACACAACTAATCGAAATATCCATACCAAATACAACAAATATACAGAAGAAAACAGGAGAAAAAATTGAAAAATACATCCAACTGGCTGAGGAAGTCAAGGACATGAGACATCAGGATAAAGTTAACATTATACCAATTGTACTATCAACTACAAGAGTCATACCACAAAAAAAAAAAAAAAAAAAAAAAAAAAAAAAAAAAAAAAAAAAAAAAAAAAAAAAAAATTATATATATATATATATATGTGTGTGTGTGTGTGTGTTCAATTACCTGAAAGTTCCTAAATGCAATGTAACATATACCGTACAGTTAAAAGGAAGTGACACTGGATCAAGGTCCGCGTAACTTTCCATTTTTAACCACACATAACATCTGAGAAAGGAAAATAATAATATTTCGGTGACTTGCGTGTCGATGAGGATGAAATGATGATGATTAGGACAACACAACACCCAGTCCCTGAGTGGAGAAAATCTCCGACCCAGCCGGGAAGCGAACCTAACCCCGCTGACAAGCATTGTTCTGCAAGCTACTTATAACAATAAAAATCAAAATTTGTTATTATATATTAATTTATAACGTGGAAGAAAGCAAAATCAGAGGGCCCAAAATTAGAGTAAGCTGAACAGATAGTCTGTTTAGCTATAACCAGGATGAACAGAAAATAATTCAAAACTATAACTAATACTTTATGGATATTATTTCTATTTACACAGGGACTCATAGTGGCCACCAAAAGTTTCTAAAAAATGAGATTTTCTAAATCGAATAATAGGTTGTTGTTGTTGTGGTCTTCAGTCCTGAGACTGGTTTGATGCAGCTCTCCATGCTACTCTATCCTGTGCAAGCTTCTTCACCTCCCAGTACGTACTGCAACCTACATCCTTCTGAATCTGTTCAGTGTATTCATCTCTTGGTCTCCCTCTACGATTTTTACCCTCCACTCTGCCCTCCAATACTAAATTGGTGATCCCTTGATGCCTCAGAACATGTCCTACCAACCAATCCCTTCTTCTAGTCAAGTTGTGCACAAACTCCTCTTCTCCCCAATTCTATTCAATACCTCCTCATTAGTTATGTGATCTATCCATCTAATCTTCAGCATTCTTCTGTAGCACCACATTTCGAAAGCTTCTATTCTCTTCTTGTCCAAACTATTTATCGTCCATGTTTCACTTCCGTACATGGCTACACTCCATACAAATACCTTCAGAAACGCCTTCCTGACACTTAAATCTATACTTGATGTTAACAAATTTCTTCAGAAACGTTTTCCTTGCCATTGCCAGTCTACATTTTATATCCTCTCTACTTCGACCATCATCAGTTATTTTGCTCCCCAAATAGCAAAACTCCTTTACTACGGTTAAGTGTCTCATTTCCTAATCTAATTCCCTCAGCATCACCCGACTTAATTAGACTACATTCCATTATCCTCATTTTGCTTTTGTTGATGTTCATCTTATACCCTCCTTTCAAGACACTGTCCATTCCATTCAACTGCTCTTCCAAGTCCTTTGCTGTCTCTGACAGAATTACAATGTCATTGGCGAACCTCAAAGTAAACTACTGAAATTTAAAATTTTGGAATAAAAAAAAAAAGCCAGGGTTAGAAAACTATAGTACTCAGATTGGGAAATAACCATACTTAAACTTCAAATAGTCTGGAACACGACACATTTGCTTACTAATAATTTTTGAAATAGGAAAGTTTTGGGAAAAGTAAATTGTGTTTGGAGAAGATGAAAAGGAATGCTTTTGGATGCCATACATCACATCAGAAGGAACATCTATTTGCTCACTAAAATTTCTCCGCTATGTCTTCCTTACAAATATTAAATTATAGATATTTCTGTATTAAAATTATTTCTAGGTAAAATAACAAGGGTGCTGTCATCAGTATTTGGGAATTTACTCAGTGCGTAGTAATACTTTAAGAATCCCTGCTTGAACAAGATTGTAGCTAGTTATGTATAACACTCATACAGGTGTCAGACACAAAATTAAATCAAATTAAAAAAAAAAAAAAAGTTTCTTTCAGGAATGATTCAGCAACAAGTGGAATGGTTCTACCTTGCTCTATAACATATACAGTTCATCTTGGTATTATCCTGCAGTCACACAACCACAACAGTTTCTTGTACCCCACAGAAGCATCAGCAAATGCCCACAGACTGCTGCTCACACAATCTGTCACATTTTTTACATATATAGGGATAAGAATGGTCCTTTCACACTTCCCAGGAAAACTCCTGATGATACCTTTGCCTCCAACGAGCATCCGTTGTACGGGATGCTGGGTTCTATTACCTAAGAAGTCTTCGAGCCATCCACATGTCTAAGAACGTATTCTGTATGCTCCGACATCTGTTAACAGTCTGCAGTGTGGCAAAGTGTCAAATGCTTTCCGAAAAAACTATGGAAACGGAATCTGCGTGTTGCTCTCCATTCTCAGCTCACAGGATATTGTGCAAGAAAAGAGTAAGTGGAGTTTCATATAATTGATGCTTGCTGAATCCGTGCTGCTTTGCATACACAAGTATTTCTGTACAATGGAAATTTATTATATTCAATTTAGAATATGTTCCAGAATTCTGCAGCAAACTGGCATTAGGGATACTGGTTTGCAATTGTGCAAGCTTGCTCTTTTACCCTTCTTATTATACTCACACTTAGGAAGGATGGAGGGGGAGGGGGGGGGGCGGGAACCCATAATAAAGCAATTAGCAATTATCTGATGGGACAGGAATCGGAATCTGTGACATAAATGTCCAGACAAACGATTAAAATTTCAGAATAACTGGATAATTTAATCAAGAGAAAGAGCTTCACAAACTGAGCAAGTCAATAAAATGTTGGTCCACCACAGGCAATTGGCATTGGTTAATGACAGGTGTTGGATATTGCCCTGAGGGATATTGTGCCAAATTCTGCCCAATTGGTGCATTAGATCATCAAAATCCTGAGCTGGATGGAGGGGCCCAACCAGTAATGTTCCAAACATTTTCCATTAGGAAGTGATCCAGCAATCTTCTTGGCCAAAGCAGTAGAAACTTTCTGTGTGTGAGCTAGCATTACCTTGCTAAAATTTAAGCCCAGGATAACTTGTCATGAAGGGCAACAAAACAGGGTATAGAATATTGTTGACATACCACTGTGCTGTAAGGGTGCCATAATCCTGTTATGAAATGAAATGGCACCCAAGACAACCACTCCAGGTTGTTGGGCCATATGGCAGCTGGCAGTCAGGTTCATATCCACTGCTGTCCCGGGCGTCTCCAGACACATCTTCACAGGTCATCAGGGTTCAGTTCAATGTAGGACTCATTACCTAAGACATTTCTACTCCAGTGAAATAGTCCAAATCTCTCTTGAATAAACCATTCAATTTTTCTGAATAAAAACGCAGCACTGAAGCTGGCAAAAGGAAATAAGAACTTACAAAAAATGAGAGTGACACGAAGTGCAAAACGTTGTTGTGGTCTTCTGTCCAGAGATTGGTTTCATGCAGCTCTACAGGCTACTCTATTCTGTGCAAGCTGCTTCATCTCCTAGTACCTACTGCAACCTGCATCATTCTGAATCTGCTTAGTGTATTCATCTCTTTGTCTTCCTCTATGATTTTTACCCTCAACACTGCCCTCCAATACTAAATTGGTGATCCCCTGATGGCTCAGAACATGTCCTATCAACCGGTCCCTTCATCTTGTCAAGTTGTGCCACAAAATCCTCTTCTCTCCAGTTCTATTCAGTACCTCCTCATTAGTTATGTGATCTACCCATCTAATCTTCAGCATTCTTCTGTAGTACCACAATTAGAAAACTTCTATTTTCTTCTTGTCTAAACTATTTATCGTCCATGTTTCACTTCCATACATGGCTACACTCCATACAAATACTTTCAGAAATGACTTCCTGACAAATCTATACTCAATGTTAACAAACTTCTCTTCTTCAGAAACACTTTCCTTGCCATTGCCAGTCTACATTTTATATCTCCTCTACTTCGACCATCATTAGTTATTTTGCTCCTCAAATAGCAAAACTCATCTACTACTGTAAGCATCTCATTTTGTAATCTAATGCCCTTACCATCACCTGATTTAATGCAACTACATTCCATTATCCTCGTTTTGCTTTTGTTGATGTTCATCTTATATCCTCCTTTCAAGACAATGTCCATTCCATTCAACTGCTCTTCCAAGTCCTTTGCTGTCTCTGACAGAATTACAATGTCATCGGCGAACCTCAGAGTTTTTATTTCTTCGCCATTCGTTTTAATTCCTACTGCAAATTTTTCTTTTGTTTCCTTTACTGCTTGCTCAATATACAGATTGAAGAACATCAGGGATACGCTACAACCTTGTGTTACTCCCTTCCCAACCACCGTTTCCCTTCCTTGCCCCTCAACTCATAACTGTCATCTGGTTTCTGTGCAAATTGTAAATAGCCTTTTGCTCCCTGTATTTGAACCCTGCCACCTTCCGAATTTGAAAGAGAGTATTTATTAACCTGATAGTTTGGTAATTTTCACATCTGTCAACACCTGCTTTCTTTGGGATTGGAATTATTATATTCTTCTTGAAGACTGATGGTATTTTGCCTGTCTCATACATCTTGCTCACCAGATGGTAGAATTTCATTAGGGTTGGTTCTCGCAAGTCTATCAGTAGTTCTAATGGAATGTTGTCTCCACCCGGGGCCGTGTTTCAACTTACGTCTTTCAGTGCTCTGCCAAACTCTTCACGCAGTATCATATCTCCCATTTGATCTTCATCTACATGCTCTTCAATTTCTATGATATTGTCCTCAAGTACTTCGCCATTGTATGACCCTCTATACACTCCTTCCCCCTTTCTGCTTTCCCTTCTTTGCTTAGAACTGAGTATCCATCTGAGCTCTTGATATTCATACAACTGGTTCTCTTTCATATTCCTGTAGGCAGTATCTATCTTACCCCTAGTGATATGTGCCTCTACATCCTTACATCTGTCATCTAGCCATCCCTGCTTACCCATTTTGCACTTTCTGTCGGTCTCATTTTTGAGACATTTGTATTGCTTTTTGTCTGCTTCATTTACTGCATTTTTTATATTTTCTCTTTTGGTCAGTTGAATTCAATATTTCTTCTGTTACCCAAGGATTTCCACTAGCCCTTGTCTTTTTACCGACTTGATCCTCTGCTGCCTTCACTATTTCATCTCTCATAGCTACCCATTGTTCTTATTGCTTTCCCCCCTCTTTACAATCGTTCCCTAATGCTCTCTCTGAAACACTCTACGACTTCTGGTTCTTTCAGTTTAACCAGGTCCATCTACTTAAATTTCCACCTTTTTGCAGTTTCTTCGGTTTTAATCTACAGATCATAACCAACAGATTGTCGTCAGAGTCCACGTCTGCCCCCTGGAAATGTCTTACAATTTAAAACCTGGGTCCTAATTCTATGTCTTACCATTATATCATCTGACACCTTCCAGTGTCTCCAGGCCTCTTCCATGAATACAAAAAATGGCTCTGAGCACTATGGGACTTAACATCTATGGTCATCAGTCCCCTTCCATGAATACAACCTTATTCATGATTCTTGAACCAAGTGTTAGTTATGATTAAGTTATGCTCTGTGCAAAATTCTACCAGGCAGCTTCCTCTTTCTTTCCTTACCCCCATTACATATTCACCTACCACTTTTCCTTCTCTTCCTTTTCCTACTATCGAATTCCAGTCACCCATGATTATTAGATTTTCGTCTCCCTTCACTATCTGAATAATTTCTTTTATCTCCTCATACATTTCTTCAATCTCTTCGTTATCAGCAGAGCTAGTTGGCATATAAACTTGTACTACTGTGGTAGCTGTGGGCTTCGTGTCTATCTTGACTACAATAATGTGTTCACTATGCTGTTCATAGCAGCATACCCGCGCTCCTATTTTTTTTTATTCATTATGAAACCTACTCTCGCATTACCCCTATTTGATTTTGTATTTATAACCCTATAGTCACCGGACCAGAAGTCTTGTTCCTCCTGCCACCGAGCTTTGCTAATTCCCACTATATCTAACTTTAACCTATCTATTTCCTTTTTAAATTTTCTAACCTACCTGTCCGATTAAGGGATCTGACATTCGACGCTCCGATACGTAGAACGCCAGTTTTCTTTCTCCTGATAACGACGTCCTCCTGAGTGGTCCCCACCCAGAGATCCGAATGGGAGACTATTTTACCTCCGGAATATTTTACCCAAGTGGACAGCATCATCATTGAACCATATAGTAAAGCTGCATGCCCTTGGGAAAAATTATGGCTGTAGTTCCCTCTTGCTTTCAGCTGTTCGCAGTACCAGCACAGCAAGGCCATCTTGGTTAATGTTACAAGGCCAGATCAGTCAGTCATCCAGGCCAGAGGACAAATGAAAAGATTTAGAAGCATATCTCACTTTGGGAAAGATAGATACTACCTATAGGAAAATAAAAGGGGCTTCTCCAGAAAACAGAAGCAGATGTATATCAAGAGCTCAGATTGAAAACCAGTCCTAAGCAAAGAAGGGAAAACTAAAAAGTGGAAGGAATATACAGAGGGTCTATACAAGGGAGATGAACTTTAAGGCAATGTTATAGAAATGCAAGAGGAAATAGATGAAGACGAGATGGAAGATATGACACTGCAAGAAGAATTTGATACAGCACTGAACAACTTAAGCCAAACAAGGCTATGGCAAGAGATGACATTCCGTCGGAACTACTGATAGCTTTGGGAGAGCCAGTCATGGCTAAACTCTTCCATTTGGCATGCAAGTGTGTGACAGGTGAAATACCCTCAAACTTCAACAAGAATGTAAAACTCCAATTACAAAAAAAGCAGCTGCTGACAGGCATGAATATTACTAAACTGTCAGTTGAATAAGCCAGTCACAAGATACTAAGATGAATTCTTTACGGAAGAAGAATGAAAGTCTGGCAGGAACTCACCTTGGGAAAGGTCAGTTTGGATACCGGGCAAATGTAGGAATACCTGAGGCAGTACTAACCTAACAACTTATGTTAGAAGATATATTAAGGAAAGGCAAACCTACATTTACAGGATTTGTAGATTTATAGAAAGCTTTTTACAGTGTTGACCGGACTATTCTCTTTGAAATTCTGCAGGTAGCAAGGGCAAAACACTGAGAAAGAATGGCGATATACAATTTGTACAGTAACGAGATGGTAGTTCTAAAGGGTCAAGAGGGCTGAAAGAGAAGCAGTGGTTGAGAAGGGAGTGAGACAAAAAGCAAAACAATGATAATGGAATGTAGTCAAATTAAATCATGTTATGGAATTAGATTAGGAAACAAGACTCTGAAAGTACTAGATGACTTTTGTTATTTGGGCAGCAGAATAACTGATGATAGCCAAATCAGGTAGATTGACAATGGCAGGAAAAGCACTTATGAACAAACATCAAATACAGATTTAAGTGTTAGGAAGTCTTTTCTGAAAGTATTTGTATGAAGTGTAGGCATGTATGGAAACGAAACATTGATGATAAACAGTTTCAACAAGAACAGAATGGAAGTTTTTGAAATGTGGTGCTACAAAAGAATGCTACAGATTTAATGGGTAGGACACGTAACTTTTAGGGAGGTACTGAATAGAACTGGGGATAAAACAAATTTGCAGCACAACTAGAAGAAGGGATCAGTTGATAGGACACTTTCCGAGACATCAAGGGATCATCAATTTAGTTCTGGAGGGACATGGGGGCAGCTGTACCAGGAGACCAAGAGATAAATACAGGAAAGATGTAAGTTGCAGTACTTATATGGAGATGAGGAGGCTTGCACAGAATAGAGTAGCAAGGAGGACTGCGTCAAACCAATCTTTGGACTGAAGACCACCAGAATGACTTATTATTATTATTATTATTATTATAATTTAATGTATATGGGAATAACTTGCACTTTTTTTAGTTGCTTGGGAATTTACACTGGGGGTGATATTCACAATAAATGCAAGCCAAGTAAAGGCCAATGCCGATGACTATTCTCTGTGAAACCGAATTTGTATTTCATGTCTGTGTCTCTGGTGATAATTTTATTTTAGTGTTGGTGTAAGTGTTCTGCAAAAGTCGAATGATTTGTCCTCTAATTCCATGCTCTTAATGTTCTTTACATTCAGTGCCACATGTTCTCCTGGTTTGACCCATGTATCTTCCATCACATATATTACATTTCAGTTGGTATATTCTTGACTTCCCATGTAGAACAGTTTGTCCTACTGCTTTTTGAAAACACTTCTGAACTGAATTATTGGTTTGGTCAGCTATTTTTATGACTTGCTCGAAAAAAAAAATAAATAAATAAAAATATGGATGTTTTTTGTGTGTGTGTGTGTGTGTGTGTGTGTGTGTGTGTTTGTGGCTGCATGTCATTGGGCACCACCTTGGGTTTTTTGTTTCTTTCTCAGTTTGTGTTGTTCCTGTTTCTTGTGTTTTGTGTGTGTGTGTGTGTGTGTGTGTGTGTGTGTGTGTGTGTGTGTGTGTGGTTCTGTCCTTGTATTGGTGATAGCTGGGAGTTTGGTCATTTCTTTCTGGATTTTGTTATTGGTGCATCCCATACATAATGATGTACAACCACAAACACACCAATAGAATGTCCAATACTTTTTAAAAACAAGATATAAAAATAGCTGACCAAACCAACAATTCAATTCAAAAGTACTTTCCAGAAATAATACAAAAAATTGCTCTCTATCACAAATCAGAATTATTCCAACTGAAATGTAATACATGTGACAAAAGACGAATAGGTCAAACCAGGAGAACATTTAACACTAGATACAAAGGAAATGTAAGAGCATGGAAGCGGAGAGCAAATCATTTGAATTTTGCAGAACACTTACACCAATGCCAACATAAAATTACCACCAGGAACACGCACATGGAAATCATATGGTCAAACAACAAAAAAACCACCTCACTGTAAAAGAAAATTACCACACTCAGAAAACCACAACAGAAAAGAAATAACTCATAAATGATCAAATAAACACAGCAAACTACACACTCTTAAATGACCACTTATTATTATAACTTAAAATATACACATATGACCACACAGGTTGGCAACATTCACAACCTACAGGAAAAACGAACAAACACGAACACTGTAATATTATGCTGAGTATGAAAAGATGCAACTGCAGTTCTAGTTCTAGAGTGAGGTGAAGTGTACATAACACCAATGTAGTGCAAGAGAAAAGTGTAAAAGGCCAAAAACTAGGTCTATATGTACAACTAAATTTTCTTTCTTCTTCAACCTTCAATAACAAAAGGGAAAAACAGTGGTATGCAGAATGTATGAACAAGTGGCAGAAGCATTATCAGAAAATTGCACACCAACGTCATAAAGAAATACAACAACCAAAATGTACAAACATATGAATCCATATTTAAAGAATGAGCACAGACAGTGCTTTGTAAATAAAAGCCAAACACATATGGTGTATAATTTCCTTTCATTAATTGCAGTAAGCTTAAAATGGAGAAATGAATAATATTCATACTAAATTAATGTACTTTAAGATCAATGACTTTGACCAAGCTGCAGTAATTTAATTTGCTAGAATTTTTTTATCTTAAAACTATATTCCATCTTCAGGCAAAAAAAGAAGGAAAGAAAGGACTAGGGAACACACTGAAAATCACTTGGAGAGGGTGAACTGAATATTACTACAATCAGACTGCTTGGTTCTACTAATCAGTCTTGCGTAAGTATCCTCTTACCACAAACATTCACGTTCAAACCACGCCATGTACAAACACCCCTCTCTCCCTTGCAATTCTTCAATATCTGCATTCCACAAACTGCTCCATCCAAGGTTTATCATACTGCCAAACAAGTGACTTTCTCACTATTTTGAGAAATGAAATTTGTGTGTGAAAGGTAATGGAAGTTATTCAAATATGGTAATATTCCAATAGTTTGTCAGAGCAACTTGTTCACTTCAAACAGTTGATTAATAGAGATTATTTATAGATGAAAATGAACAGAGGGCAGCTTAGTTTATAGTCACTACCTAAGTGATATAAATCAGTTATCTAATCATACAGAACTGACTGCTTTAAGCACACTTAAGTAACTCAAAGCTAATAGAAACAAAAATATATTAAAATTTTCATAAAGTAAAAACCAAAAACTTATACCTTTTTGGAGTTGCTTGTTGCAATTACTTCCTCGCTGCAATATATTAAAGTATCTCCCATATATAGACACACTAATTCTGCTATAGCTGCAAATGCATTAAACTTAAGCATCTGCAGCTATGAAATTGTAAACAGCAACATGAAACTATCAATTTAACTTATCAGAACAACACTGCAATAGTAAGACATTTTGTTTGGTAAGCAACTGTCATTACATGAATGTACCTTCTCCCCTAATTGAAATGTGGCTGGAAGATACTGGCAGATGGCAGCTTAGAGGCAGTGTACGAACTGTTTCTGGGTACATCAACAGGGAAAAGAGGTTACCAAAAAGCTAAGGACCTCGGTTTGAGTCCCAGTCTATTAATCTCTCAAAAAGTTTAATAGCCACTATGTAACTGAAGAATACTGATAGATTCTGCTCAGAAAAGAAGTGTTCCTTGATATTTTTTCGTCAGGTTTTAACAAGGTAAAAAGCATGCTTTGAGAGTGGGTCTGTCAATTAAGGTTTTTCAGAATTTCTGTTGTAGCCTCCCACCTGGGGAATACAGAAACATTTTTATACCACAAGGTTTCCTCTTTATCAAATGAAACAGGGAATCTGTATTGCAGTGTTCCAGTAATTGTGATACAAGATTATAGGTGATGAAATGCAAACAAGTGTTTGGCATCATTTCCCCTTGCGGAGCAGGTCCAGCCACTTTAGTGCAGGTCTTATTACATTCGACACCACATTGGGTGACTTGCGCGCCGGATAGGGATGAAATAATGATGAAGACAACAACACCCAGTCCCTGAGCGGAGAAAATCTCCGACCCAGCCAGGAATCGAACCCGGGCCCATAGGATGGCAATCTGTCACACTGACCACTTAGCTATCGGGGCAGACACTTTATAGGTGATGACAGCCAATGACCCTTCAGTGCAGGAACATACCACACTTGAAAACTTACAGGAATTGATGGATGCTGCAAGTAATGAGCCTAATGGGTAGGGGAACTATAACAACAGTGTGCTGTATAAAGTTAAGACTTTCGGTCAGACAGGAGGCACGATTGGATAGACTGTGAAGCTGTGGTGACCACTGTGACCAGATGGCATTGCGGTCAGTGCATTAGCCTAGTAAGCAGGAGACCCAGGTTCTAATCCCAGTTCAGCAAAGATTTTCAACTTGCTCCGTTGATACAAATCAATGCCCACTGGCAGCTAATGTCTAATTCTTTTGTGTCTTGTGATCCAAGTGTTTGACAATCAGGCTCATTTTAGAGGTAAGTGTGGCTAATTCTGAAGTTTTATACCGAGGCTGGAGAAGATCTCCACCATATCTTCCCAGGAGGTTCAGAATTATTTTAGACATGACAAATTTTAAGAAAGACTACATTCCAGATTCAACCTTTAAATCTTTGTTTTACAATATTTTAGAGAGTTATCATGATTTCAAAATATGTACACTTAGGCAAGGAGATTCCCCTGAACTGTTCAATTATGTTCCCAGATCATGTATTCAAGGTTTGCTTTCTCAATGGGTACATCATATTCACTGCAGAGTTATATGGAATCTTAAAGACAATAGAGCAGATGAGGCATTTGCAAAGCAAAACTTCATTTGCTCCAGTTCCATTGGTGCCATACTAACATTGCAACAAATGGACCCATGGGAAGGGGAGACAAAACAAATTGGACACCCACCATCCTGCTGGTTACCAAGGCACAAGGGAATCTGGGAAAATGAGCAAGGAAACTAAGCAGCCAAAGAGACCTGCTGCAAACATGGCATGAAACAATGTGCCATTCAACTGCATGCTATCATTTTGCTGGTAAGTTTTGTAACTGTGGGGTGGGGAGTGGCTGGCGGTGAGGGACAATAAACTGACTTGATTAAGACAATTATTTGGCTGTTGTATACATCTTACCAGTCAGTCTGACAGGATGAAGTACACATGAGCTGCCTCCAAATGGAGCACTGTCCCCTAATACGTGGCTTCAGACACAGGTAAGATCACCTAGTTTGCAATGTCTGTGGCACACAAATCACTATACTGCACATTTTAACCGAGTGCATTTTATACTGCGATGAGTGCGTAGAAGCAAATTTAAGTGGGAATCTGCCCTCTATTTTGGCAAATGATGAGATTAGTATGGTGAAGTTTTTGATGATGATGATTTCAGGGCACTCAATGAAATAGTTATGAGCACCTTTGCAGAATATAAATTAAATACTAAGCAAAAATAAAGTTTTTCCTCATAATCAATCTTACTGGGGGGCACAAGATCACAGCAGTTTTCCCTAAGTTTACTACACACAGCAGATACACACAACAGAGACTTTAGTCACCAATAATATATTATCCTTCACTGCTTAGAACAGACTGCCAAGGTTGGGGTAACTTTTCGATTGCGCAACTGTAGAAATCGTGTGGTTTAGAAGCAAAGGAGTCATCAACCCATGTTCACAGCGCATTTTCATCCATAAAGGAAGTTCCCAGAAGGTTGTTTGAAAGAAAGTGGAAAAGGTGAAATCTGAGGGCACACAATCAGGTGAATAAAGTAAGTGCAGGCCGACTTTCCAAACGAACTTCTACATAGCGCTTTTTGTCAGTCTAACAGAATGCGGGCAGGCATTAGTATAGAGTAGGATCACTTCACACAGTATTTCTGGTCATTGTTCTTGGACTGCAACTTCAAGACGACTCAGTTGTTGATAATAAATGAGAGCAGTGATTGTTACATCTCAGGGAAACAACTCATAGTACACCAAACAGTCACTGTTCTGTCAAATGCATTTCATTATCTTTTGTGGATGCACGAATATCTTTATAGGGGAAGTTGCTGCATCATTTGGGTTCAACCATTCCTTTCTTTTTCTTATGTTAGCATAAAGAGACACTTTCTCATCACCAGTGATGATACAGGATGTGAATGGTCAGTGTTGTTCATGAGCCAATTGCAGACATGCACATATGGCAACTGCTGGTTTTTGTGATTTTGGCTTGGAGCACGCGGTACCCGTAAGCCCGACTTTTGAACCTTCCCTATTGCATGCAAATGTTGCACGGTGGTTGAATGACCACAGTTCTTCACATCTGCCAGTTCTTGAGTACACTGGTGTGGATAATTGGGACTAATGTGTTTACACAATCTTCATCAAACCCTAAAGGTCTTCCTGAAAGTGGAGAGTCAATCTCAAAATGATCCTACTGCAAATGAGAAAACCATTTTCTTGCCATGCTCTGTCCCATGGCATTATCCCCATAACGACGCAAATGCCTCTGCTGCTGTCACCCCTCTACTGAACTCTAGGAGAATAATATGTCAGAAATGTTCTGATTTCTCCACTTGACACTCATTTTTCTGGTGTCCACCCCATTCACTGTTTCCAAAAGACAAAATGAGAATATGTAAACTCAAATAGCAACAGTAAACTGCAAATAAAAAATGACAATCAATAAATAACCCACAGCAACTGAAATATCAACATTCAAAACAAAACCACTACGAACTTATGCACCAACCTAATACAAACTTGAAAGATTGTTTGCAGTCAGAAAGGAGACCATGGTTCCTTATCAACACATTAAAACATGTAGTAAAAATGTGCAAGGAAGAATATGTCTACATGCGCATTCATGCCCTTTCCTCACACTGAAACAAAATTAGAATACCGCCATGATATGAAATACTAAATAAAATGAGAAGTACCTTATGGAAGTGCTAAAAATTATTCCCTCCTACATGTGGTTCATTGACCGCATATAAAATCAGGAAGGAACAAACCACTGTGAGAAGAAGTAAATGTTGGGTAGCAGTACTATTCACGGAAATTAGGACTGTTTAAATAAAAACCCAAGTCTCAGTTTAACAATATGTATTAAAGAAGACATGGCCACAGTCAAAATTGTAAAACTGATTCAGATAATGGCTCGATCGCTGACAAACGAAGTGAACCAGCCACTCCGAGATACATTAAAATAACTTGCCTTATAGTTTGAGAAGGGGTCCTGAGAAAACAAACAAGTTGCCTCATTGTTACTTAAAACAGTGGACAAATCATTATCAAGAACAATTGCTGTCCTGTTATCAGAATGTTAAATGCAAACAAGACATGGCGTTCTGACATAGGTACACTGTAAGCACTACACTGGTGGATGACACTGCTGGAAAAGGTCTTTTGTGTCTTAGGGTGATGTCCTTTTCTGTCATGTTGCAGTCACTTCTTCCTATCCGTGAGCCTGGAATGATGTTTTCCATGGCAAAACAGTGGGCTTCAGCAGCCTTAATTTGATATCTTCTACCTCAAGTCACACATTCTCCTTGCACCTAACTTTTCTCCTCAACAACACAATAGCACTTGTGGGTACAGCACAGGGAAGTATTTACTTCACTTGCATGCATCCCTTGTTGTTGTATCTGCTTGCTCATTTCCCAGTATCTTCACATGGCAAGATACTCAGCAGAATATTACTTCCTTACCCTGATGTTAGAGTACATTACGTGTGTCCTGTATGTTTTGTACTGCCTTACGTGCTTGGGTGTATTTGGTGAATGGTCTGTAGGGCATCCAGGGAATCTTAGTAGATAAAGTTATTGTGTCAATTGCACCTCATCTGCTACAATGCCTTTAGGACTGCATATAACTCAGTGTACCTTGAAAAGGAGTATAATCATGAGGACACTGGGAAACAACAGCACAGCTGATGAGAGAATAGCATGGAGAGTCGCATGAAATCAGTCTTCAAAACAACAAACAACTTCCTATTAAGGAAAACTTTTTAACAAATTTATTCCTGAATAACAGTAACTGACAGTTTCTGTGTCAATTGAATTCACTATAGATTAGTGACAGTTTGATTTAGAGAAGGAAACATTTGTGAATAACCAAATAAAGCTGGTTTTGTATGAACTTGATATGTAGCATTGCTGGACACCTGTTTTAGTCACTGGCAACATCTGTTCCATATTTAAGGCTATCATACATTATCATTACTGTAAGGTAAATTAAGATACGTTGTTATTGGTACATATAATGTACCAAAACATGTATGTATGTTCTGTAGAAAGTAAAAACAAGTGAGGAGGCATAACGTAACTAGGCCCTATTACCAGTTGCAGTCATGTTGACATTCAAAAAGAATTCTCTATGAGGAAAACAATACACGTTCTCATAAATAAAGTCCTGGCAGACCTTACCATGTAAAATTCTTTTGTGCCCTTGTCTAGATATTCTGATGTACAAGAGCGTAAAATTCGACTTGGGAAACCAAGATAAGTGTCCTGCTGATTGCACCAGTCTAGTGCATAGACAGTCTTGCCGTCATAACAAAATACTTGTCACTTTTTAGGAAACAACACTTCACTTCATGAAAATCAATAGAAACAGCATAAAGGATGGAAAATAAATGTTACAGTTTCACCTACACAACGGAATCCTAAGAGATAAGAATGGTAACAGGGGTAGAAGACGAAATCGCCTATAGTTGCTTTCGGAATCTTACTACGCGCCAGTAATTGACGTAAAAATCGCATACACACACGTGGAAGACACGAGTGCTGTCCTGAAACCGTAAAACATTGTTCGAGATCCATTACGGAAACTTGGTAATAAGACAATGCAGTTAGTAAATAAGAATCTCTACGATGACGATATCTACACGTCAACATTATGTAAAACGCTACAGGTACACAACATAACGTGTGTTCGCAATCAATGAGTACCTCTTCAAAAACAGTCGACATATTTTCGTGTGAAGAAGCAAATTACACTGCAGATGTACTTGGAACTGGCAGTGTCCAAAACTGATTGATATTTTCCTGTTTTCATAACATAAGGTCTCCTACAGGAAAAGCAACTATTTGCATATTCATTAATTTTCATACAGCCATAACCAGTCCTCTACTGGAGCTCCTCACAATCTGACATGCCAAATTTCTCAACTAGAAAAGATACGGAAGGTACTTACCTTTGTAAAGGAACTCAAACTGACGTAACGGCTTATAACTACTTCACAGTAGCAAATTATTATTGTCACATGCCCAAAACATCACCACGCCACATTTTCAAAATTTCTTATCGAACGACAATACGACACATACATCGATAGCCAATGCGTTCTCCGAACAGAAGTGTCCCACCTCTTCAAAAACGAAAATGTTTCTACAAGAAAAATTCCAAAAATCTGAAGTAAAACAAGGTGTGTTATTCACGTTCCACTCACAGCATAGTGACGTCATGATGTACCGTATTCCATATTGCGGATGGTCTTGTGTATTCACTATTCACTAGGGCTGGAAAAACGATATCCGCATTCGAACAGGCTCGATATTTCCCGTTTCGCCGTAGTGCTCGATAGTCGATACAGTATCGAGCTTGTTCGAACACAAGACGTCTGACTCAAGGGATACGCAAGAAACTACGAAGTAGCTGAAACAATAAGCTATGGCCGTGCATTAATTTCACATTTTCGTGAAACAGTGGAGGAAACAGAATTAAATCCTACCTACTGCGTTTGAACAAATTTACAACACAACAGTACGTATGGGTGTAAGGAATATATATGTCAGTTTTTAAGTAAACACCCAACGGTGTGTGGCGGGGGGCACTTTACGTGCCACTGTCATTACCTCCCTTTCCTGTTACAGTCGCGTATGGTTCGCGGGAAGAACGACTGCCGGAAAGCCTCCGTGCGCTCTCGAATCTCTCTAATTTTACATTTGTGATCTCCTCGGGAGTTATAAGTAGGGGGTTCAAATGGTTCAAATGGCTCTGAGCACTATGGGACTTAACATCTGTGGTCATCAGTCCCCTAGAACTTAGAACTACTTAAACCTAACTAACCTAAGGACATCACACACATCCATGCCCGAGGCAGGATTCGAACCTGTGACCGTAGCAGTATAAGTAGGGGGAAGCAATGTATTCGATACCTCATCCAGAAACGCACCCTCTCGAAACTTCCTGGCAGATTAAAACTGTGTGCCCGACCGAGACTCGAACTCGGGACCTTTGCCTTTCGCGGGCAAGTGCTCTACCATCTGAGCTACCGAAACACGACTTACGCCCGGTACTCACAGTTTTACTTCTGCCAGTATCTCGTCTTCTACTTTTAAAACTTTACAGAAGCTAGTTCTAGCAGGAGTGGTAGTTCTGCAAGGTTCGCAGGAGAGCTTCTGTAAAGTTTGGAAGGTAGGAGACGAGATAGTGGCAGAAGTAAAGCTGTGAGTACCGGACGTGAGTCGTGCTTCGGTAGCTCAGATGGTAGAGCACTTGCCCGCGAAAGGCAAAGGTCCCGAGTTCGAGTCTCGGTCGGGCACACAGTTTTAATCTGCCAGGAAGTTTCATATCAGCACGCACTCCGCTGCAGAGTGAAAGTCTCATTCTCTGCCACTTGAGTTTGCTGAAAACATCTCTGTAACACTATCACGCTTACCAAATAACCCTGTGACAAAACGTGCCACTCTTCTTTGGATCTTCTCTATCTCCTCTGTCAACCCGACCTGGTACGGATCCCACACTGATGAGCAATACTCAAGTATAGGTCGAACGAGTGTTTTTTAAGCCACCTCCTTTGTTGATGAACTACGTTTTCGAAGGACTCTCCCAATGAATCTCAACCTGGCACCAACAATCTGTTTGGAGGAGGATGTATGGTGAAGTGAGGATAGTATGATGAGGTTGGAGAAAGGTATCTGACAGGATGAAAGCGTCAGTATAGTGTTGGGAGAGGGCGTGAATGAAGAAGTGTTTGTTGGCTGAAAAGGAACAGATATTGTGGAACAGGACATTATACTGCTGTTGCACCATGATTTAGGCAGATAAGAGGTGGTGGGGATGCATGGCTCATATGGGTTTAAACTGGGGTGTAGAGATGGGTGAAAAGAAAGTGGCCCTGGCGTGGGGAATAGGTGGCTTGTGTGTTGAGGTGTAAGACAGAGTGGGCAGCAAGGGAAGTTTGGTGTAGGGTATGTGGCCTCTGGAAAGGGTGAATATTTTGAAGAACTATGGTCAAAAAGCAGATGATGTCTTCAGCTTTTGGAGGTGGCTGGAGGGAGTTGTTGGGGTAGGGGCAATTGTCAATAGGTTTGATGGGCACTGTCAGCTCAGCTTTGCAAGGTGGGTGTTGAGCCTTGCACTTAGAGGAACAGGACAGGTAGGGCAGGTTACACGTATTACATGAGGGAGGGGAAGCAAGATTAGGGCACTGCTTGCCGAAATGACAGGATTTACAATCTAGGCAGGTGGAAGGGTGTTCACAGTCAGTGTTCAGGTGGTCCTTATACACGAGGCATCTTTGACAGTGGTAGGACTGACAACATGATCTGGATAGTTCAGCTGTGTGTTGTCGTTTGTAGATCTGGGCCCTATGGTGGAGAGGATGGTCGATTGTGGATGAGGATTCAGTCAAGATGTGGACTTTGAAGGTCAGGTCAGAATCGTCAAAGATATGGAGCCAAACTTTCAGATCAGGATGGCAGTTGAGCTCAGACGCCACCTCCTCCATTGTGGTCTCAGGGTTGATCCCTTTGATCACTGTGATGTGGGTGAGGGGATGGCAGAGAGGTTGTGATTACTTAGTCTGGGTGGTTGTGGGAAAAGGTGTGAGGCTTGCATGGGGACCGAAAATGACATGGGGAATCTTCTGGATGAGTCTGGTGTGGAATTCTGGATCATGGGTTTGATGAGGATGGAGTTTCTTCTATGGATGATCTGAGTGGTAGGCAAGGAAAGCATATATTTTCTGATTTCAATGAGGAGGGTTTCCGATTTGAGGAAGCTGGAGTCAGGATGGGAGAGAAGGAAGATATGCAGTTCGGTAGATGTGGTGGCAGATGGAATGGCCTGGCAGTCCACATAGTCTGGGCTTTCCATGTGTTAGGCTTTCTTTTTGGTGTCAGGAGTGGCAGCAGATCAGTGCTGAGGCATTTGGCAGTCTTCCTGATAGCTGTAGGTAAGGAGGGTGTGGTGCACAAAATTGAGAGTAACAGGTGACAGGGTTGTTTGGAAGGAGGCTTGGGTGAAGGAACCTGGCCAAGTCAATGGAGATGGTGCAGGTGGACTGACATATGGTAGTGGTAGTTTTGGTGTTGTTGCTGTACTGGATGATGTTGGTCCTTATGCTGGATCTGAAGAGGGTGCTACTGAGGATGACATGGCTGGAGAAGAGACAACTGGGAGAGGAGGATAGGCCTGATGAAAGTGCTCCAAGTGATAGTAGGACAGGATTGGGAGGGGCAGTTACAATGGTGGTGGTTGTAGAAGGCATGCTGGCGGCAAAGTTACCAATTGATTGATGATGACGAAGTTGGCAGTAGTGGTATCGGTGATGAAGGCGGTGGTGGTTGTGCTGGCAGTGGCACTGATGGTTGTGGCAGAAGCAGCAGCAGTGGCGGCGATGGTGGAACAGCAACAAGATATTGGCGAGATGGAGATGGTGACAGTGATGATGGACAGGCACACGCACATGCGTGCATCGTGTGCGTGCGTACACACACACAACACACACACACACACACACACACACACACACACACACACACACATACACACACACAAAGTCTTGGAGGCAGAATAAAAGAATGATGAACAAGCACAATCACAGAAGAAGTCAAAGGCACAAAAAACTTCACAGACAAACAGACGCAAAGGAGAGGGGAGTTGCCCTATCAGTCTGTGGTATAAGCAGAGTAACAAGAAGTGAACTAGTTGTAGCTACACTAGCCAGTTGATGCTAGTCAAAGGATGCACACTGATAACTTTGATTCGAAGCTATATATCATTTACAGTGGAACACTAGAACGAGTAGATAGCGAGCTTTTCTATAAACAACTAAAAACCAATATTTGCTTATAAAAGGCAGGGTGTCTCAAAAAATTTACTAACACTTTGAAACAATATAAAAACTTTATTTATAATCATACAAATAAGTTTAAAGGCTTGAATTACAGAAGACAAATGTACTTAAAGAGTCATGTTCAAATTGATGACCATCATTGTCCAGACAAACCCGATAACACCAACCAATGGATTCACAAATGTCACTATACAATTCCCTTGGCAATTTCGCGACATTATCGCTAAGTTTACAATTTCAGTTTATCAATTGTTCTATTTTGTGCGATAAATTCTGTCCTAGAGGTATCCCCAGCTAAAGAAGTTCCTTGGCATGAGGTCTGGAGAACACGCAGGGTATTCAGAAGTAACCCTCCGTCCAGTTCAGATGTTTCAGAATGCTGCATCAAGGTGAGCTCTTACATTGTAATGATAGTGGAGAGGTGCTCCATCTTGGTGAAAGTAAAGCTCATCATCATCAAACATCAAAGTGGACTGATTGACTCATCAGTAGGGTTAGGTTCCTGCCACCAGCAACAGTTCTGTAAAAAAAATGGTCCTATGGTGCCCATTGCTGATATACCACACTACACTGTTACCCCTGGTCATTTTAAATGTTGTTCAGCTGTAACATGGGGATTTACAACACTGTACTAGGTAAATTATGGCCATTAGTTGTGCCATTTAATTTAAAGGTGGCCTCACCACTCCAGGCAATTTTGTATGGACGCCCTGCATCTTCTGCACATTTCACCACGTACCGGTTACAGAATTGAGCCCTCCAGTCTGGATTTTCTTCATTGAGACCGTGAAGTAGTGTTAGTATGTAGCATTTCCAGAGCAAAAGCTTCATGATGTGATGAACACTATCTTTTGAGACGCGTATCTCCAAGTTGTTTGTCATAGAGATTTCTGTGGGGATTGAATGAGGGTTTCTCCCACCTGCTCTTATTTTCTAGGGCTGGTGGATGTCTGTGGCCGTCCAGAACGTTTCTTGTTAACGTTGTGAGCGCTTCCACCTGTTTCAAATTCATCTCTGATGCAAGAAATGGTCTAGTGCATTGATGGCAGCTTATCGAACTCCCTTCTGAACCGTCTTTGCAATTCTATGTAGCGTTTTCGGTTTTCCAGTAATATTTAAGGACAAACTTTCTCTCTTCAAAGCTAAGTTGTTCTACTGCCATTCTGTTCCATTAATTACACTTGGAAAAACAAAAATGTCAGCACGATATGGGCAGTCAAAGTGTTAACACATTTTTTGAGACAGCCTGAATAAATAATTCTCATTTGTTGAAAATGAGTTGCTTACCTTAAGTATTACCCCAAAAGCTCTGAAAATGTAAATAAAGGCAACTTTGCTGTCATGTCCTACTCTTTGCCATCACCAGCAGACAGCTGCACTGAAAAAAACGATATTTTTCCACAAATAATTAAAAATTAATACTTGCTTATAAAATACAAATAACGAGTTAGGAATTTGTATTTGCTGGACATATGTTTTACCTAAAATACCATTCCACAAACCCAGAAAATACGAAATATTAAAAAATCCAGTTCCACATGGCAGTTCCTTCTGTCTCTAGTAGATGCCTGCACTGAAAAATCGCGATCGAAGTTCCATGGTCGCATCACACCATTAGATGGCTTCACTGTTAAAAATCGTCCTTAGGCCGTCGGTTATACCATGAATAAAGTAGTTCTCATTCTTACCAACACATGGCTCTCAGTAAAAAACATAACTGAGTCGTAAATTATTTTCCTCAGCTAAGAAGTTGGAGTATTCTAACATACCTGCATAATACATCAGTAGTGCAAAAGTACAATGTTTACACCTGTAAGACTCAAATCAGTTCACGATATGTCACCATACTGTGATTTAAAAAGGCAAAAAGTTGTCAATTAATTTTTTTTTGATTTATTGATCCATTTTCATCTACAGCTGCACAATGTGCAAGAGATATTCGGATTTTTTGTTAATATTAACAGTTTTACATATAATATACCTTTGTACATAATAACACACACTAATATATCAATTAATGATGAATACTTAAAACAGTTACGCTATATACAGAGAGATAAAATACAAATATTCTTCTGAATGAGACTACATTGGGTAAACACACAAAAATTTAGTTTTGTAGGTATTCATTTACTGTGTAAAAGCAGTGATCAACCAAGTACAACTCCAGTTTAGCTTTGAAGTGACCAATGTTTTGTATGTGTTTAATGGTATCTGGTAAGGCATTGTATAGTTTGGTACTAGGATGGATAAGGCTGTTTTGAAATAACTTTGTGTTGGTGCTTTGAACATGTACATCCAATTTTTGTATTGTATCATAGCTGTGTATTGTGTGATTTTTAGTGATGAGTGGTCTTTATGTATGTAAGTTTTGCTTTATAAATATTATATTTTCAAGTATATATATATGCAAGGAAGTGGCAGGATCATCCTTTTTTGAAACAATGGTCTATATGATTTGCGATTATCTACCCCTTCAATTATTCTTATAATTTTTTTTTGAATGTTTTGATTGCATCTCCAGAATTTCCCAAGAACATAATTCCATACCTGAGGTGAGAGTGTACAACTGCATAATATACACACTGAAGAGTGTGGTAGCTCGTACAATTTTTAATGTACGCTGCACAAAACAAGAAGTACTTAATTTATTGTTCATCTGCTCAGTATGTCCGTTTCATTTCAAGTTGTCTTGTAGATGAAGTTGAAGAAATTTGGTACAGGCTGTTTTGGCAATTGTCTGTCTGTATAGCTGTAGATTGGGTGATATCAGATTTTTTGTTTGTGCTGTGTGTATATCCATAGCTACAGTTTTTTCAGTGTTTATTATTAAGTCATTGTCATCAAAGTAACATGTTAGCCTGTCAGTGGTTTCTTTTATATTTTTACAAGAGTTTCTTCTGAGTTTCCTGTAATTAGAACACCTGTATCATCAGCAAATTGAAATATTTTACTGCTATCATTGCTTATGTTTAGGTCATTTACATAGAGTAAGAACAGAACAGCACCCATTACTGATCCGTGTGGCACTCCAGATTTAGGAGTCAGTAGCTTGGAATTATATTTCCACATATTGTTCCCTGTTTTTAAGATAAGGGCTGAGCCAGTTGTTAACTGTTCCCATAATGCGAAGATTTTCTAGATTGTGTAGCAATTTGTCATGATTTATGGTGTCAAATGCCTTTGACAAATCTAAAAATATGCCCATGGTAAATTTTGTTGTTGCCTAATGCTATGAGTGCCTCTAATAGAAAGGAGTAAACAGCAGATTCGGTTGAGCGGTTTGCTCTAAATCCATGTTGAGATTCTGACAGAATGCCATTTACCTCTAAGAAGTCTGTTAGTCTCTTATTGAAAAGTCTTTCTAATATTTTTGAGAAAACAGAAAGAAGTGTCAGTGGTCTGTAGTTGGAAACGTCATCTTTGTTTCCTTTCTTTCTTTATGTATATGCAGTTCCCTCCACATGTAAACTGATTTCTACAAGTTTGTGCTGCTAACACATAATCCGTTATTTTCATTGTCTTTAACTCATTTTCTTTCAGCCAGTGTTCAGTTAAGCACAGTATATTAATGTATCTGAGTTCACTTGATAGCAAGATTTCAAGCACTCTTACTTTATTCCTAAGTGACTGTATATTCTGATGAAGAAGAGTGACCTGGTGAAATTTTAGGTTTGTTCTGATTGTACTTAGTTGACCACTTACCTTTATTCCTGAATTTAAATTGTGTGAGAAATCTTCATTCTCACCTAGAAGTGTGAGTTGATTTTTTTCCATTGGTCATAAGAAAATGTTCTGATGGTTAAAAGGGGCAGTTGTCCATCTCTCTGGTCATTATACTTGTGTGGTCGATGTTGAGGTGGTTTCTGTTTTTGCTCCAAGGACTGCTACTGGAGGTGGTGTTGATAGGTGCTCTAGTTATTCTAATTTGGTCTTCAGGCTTTTTGGGAATAAAAAAATCTTGTAAATGACATGGTCGCCTTACATTTCTTCTCACTGGAATTGCTGAACTTCCTCCTGTTGCTGGGGTGGTAGTAGTTGATTGTTGGTGTTCACTGATACATGTAAAATTAGATGTCCTTGGTGATACTTTCGAGACTGGATTTGTTGATATCTTTAGTGGGTCTCCTGTAGGTACTGCTTCTGGTTTCCAGAGCCCAGTTCTTCTTGTTGTATCTTGAATATCTTCGGGTGTGGAATTTTAAAGTGTTAATCGATGTTAGCATGCTTATGATACACTCTTTTAAATGTTCAATATGTGTTACACATTTGTGACATGGAATATTTTCACTTTCAACAGCTGTATTTCCGCGTGGTAGAACATTGCGCACATCACACTCGTGCGCCATTTTATTTGGCTTCATATACATACGTACCAGTAGTTCAATAGTTCTAGACCGAATTTCCGGACACTTGAGTTATAATATCATGCACAATGCATTTGCGACTGCAATATTCACTGATTTTTACGTATGTCGTACATTTTTCGTTCAATTTACGTTTATATTTGTAGAGCTAACGCACTTGCAGTTTACATTTTCCGTATCTAAAACGCTGAAAAATTCTAAAAGTCTACGAAATACGTCACTAGCGCGAAAACTGCTATGTTTAATTAGCTTCTTGAGGGGAAATTCGATTTTTAGATCACCATTTTCTACTGGTGCCAATATATTGCTGCACAGTTAAAAACCGCAACAGAGTTGTAAATTAATTATCTCTCCTAAATTCTAAAGTACCCCAGTACTAATACCAGCCAACATTACAAAATGTAGCCTAAAAACTCGACAGCTGAAAACTACCCTGACCAGGCTTCTAATAGCAGAAAAATACGTGTCAGCTACCCAAGCAAATAGACAGACTGAATGTAACTAATTAGGCTTATATTGATGTGAGTCACAAAACAATATTTCCAGATTTCTGTGGTTCTGAAGTTCAATTTTAAGTGGGATAAGGCTAATCTGTTGTGTGTCAGTCACTAGAAAAAATATAAATGACTATAATGATTGAAAATAGGTGCTTTTACTACAAAACACACAGACCTACAAGAGATTAAGTAGAAGAACTGCAGTTTTCAATCAGAACTACGGTAGTATAGCTCTCTAAAACCTTTACAGATGGTATTTCCTACATTATTTTACACGTCTAAGTACTCACAAAATTCCAAAATCCATCGCAAAATGTGAAGTTCACATTGCAGCAATTATTAAATAAGTAACATGTGTACTCAATCCGAGCGGCAGTATTCTGGGAAACTACAGATCACGAAAAGAAAAGTTGTAAACCAGTACATCCCACAAACACGCGCACAACACAAGTGCCGTTATCAACGAAGGAAGCAATACGGTGCTCTATTAAGTAATGTCACTAGAGGTGGAATGTACATAACCAAACGGGAAAGACAACCAAAGATGTTAGCAGTGCAAGATGTGAGATTTCCAAAGACAATGTTTGAATCGATATCGAAGAAACATGTATTAAAGTGATGTTATTCTCTATCACCCACCGAGTCGGGACGCCGTGGAAAGAAGACCTGCTAGCGAAGCGCAGCCGAAGCGGGCCAGTCTGCCCCGCCAACCCCTCCACGCCGCGCCGAGACCAGCGGAGCAGTGCGCAGCGACCACAGTCAACGGAAGAGGTGGGCCAAACGGTTATTCTGGAGTAACCGTTATCACAGTTCCAGTTATTATCTGCTAACCGTTATTGTTAACGGTTATTAATAACTGCCAAGTTATTTTTCGCTAGCGAATACCGAATACTCCGATAGTTAAATAACGACATAGTTGGAATCCATCAGTTTAGTTATCAGTATAACTGCGAGTAGTGTGAAATGGCAGGAATGTCGCATGAATCGTGTCATAACCCTAGCTTATTAACTCCAGGTACATTTTAGTTGATGTTAGAACGATTTTTAGTGTTTCATGTTATATGTTTGTAGGTTATCGGTCGATATTAGAAATATTATCTTCGCAGCTGCATCAGAAATTACGCGGAACTTCGCCACAGCACTGTTTAAGTAAAATGTTAACAACATGCGTTTTTAAGTATGAAGTAATATGTAAACTGAGTACTGTAGGTTAAATTCGAAGCTTAATTTCTTGTGCTGCTCACATAATAGAATAAAGTGTACAGCCTTGTTATACAACAAAAAATCTACGTAATGTGACAGATTCGTTTACTCCTGTGCTGTAAAAGATAGTCCTATTGGGGAAAGTGTGAGTACGCTAATCCAAGTTTTATGTGAGATTTGAAAACTGCTCGATTTCTCCAGCTACAGCATGTTTATAACATAAGAAGACATGCAGATCGAAAACGTTGACAGTGTTACATTTCTGGGACTACAACTCGATAATAAATTCAGTTGGGAAGGGCATACCACATTTTTTCACTTTAGTTTTTCATAAGGGAGCATATTCTGTGGTAACTCATCAAACGTAGCAAAAGTTTTTTGCATGTAAAAGCGTGTAATAAAAATCGTTTGTGGTATAAATTCAAAAACATCATGTAGGAACCTGTTCAAGGAACTTTGTATTCTAACCACTGCTTCCTATTATATTTATTGCTTAGTGAAATTTGTTACAAGTATTTCCAACCAATAGCTCAATACATAATATCAGTACCATACTAGAAATAGGAACATCTTGGTCCAAAAGGGGTCCAATATTCAGGAACATGCATTTTCAATAAACTGCCAGCAAGTCAGCAACCATTAAAAACTTGGTTTCAGATAAAGCACGGTTTACAGTGTGTCTGAAAGACTTTTTGATACAGAAGTGTCTGATTCCACCCGTCATCAATATGCCGGAAATGGCTATTTTAAGTGTGTCCATGACGTTACTACACACACACACACACACACACATGGCAACAAACACGAAGATACATATAAATAATACAATAACATCAACCACCAAAAATACAATCAAACCAACGGAACAACTGCGGGAAGTTAGGGGTTTTAGGGTGAGGATAAGCTAGTAAAAAAAACACACCATGATCCCAAAACACAAAATGAAGAACAAAAAGAAAAAAAAATTACAGCATTCTGCTACACCAACAAAAATCTGCAGGAATCGGACACTTCCCTTGAACACTATAAATCAACCATAGGTGACCATACCAAAACACCAATACCCACAAACTAAAAGCACGAAAATTGGAATCGGACATTCCCCTTGACCTACATAGGTAAACCTCAGATGACGATAGCAAAACATCAACACATACAACTATGAAAATGGGAATTGGTCATTTCCGGTGAGCTATATAGGTCCACCACAGCTACAGATGCCAAAAAACCAACACCTACAACTGCGAAAAATAAAACCACAATCCCAAAAGTCCACAAATCAATCATCCCTACATAAATTAAATCACATTCAATACTCCATAAACACACTAAACATCACAGCTAGAAAAAAAAAATTAATTACCACCAGCAAATTCCAGCACTTCAAACTTGATCGGCCAGCCGCCTCCCCCTCCCCCCCCCCCCCCACACACACACATAACACACACACAAAAACCAACTCATAAACACCGTGCCGTAATGACATTCACACACAACAACACTTTTTTACGTCGAAGCAGACGTATGGAATCGGACGCTTCCATTGACCCCTCCTTCTACTCTGTAGAGACTGATAGACCAGCTTAGGTAAAAATTCTGCTATATTTAAGTTTTGACAGCACTTGGTTGCAACAGTGAAGATCGGGTATTCTGTGTATGATAAATTTATTAAAAGTGCGTAACTGTGTTTTATTCTGACAGTGTATCAATTCTGTATATATTAGCAGTTACTGTAATATATTCACATATTTTGACAATCTCCTGACAAATGATGAGGATAATAATTATTATATTCAACTGTATTATGTTATTCTTCCTGACATTATTTGTCAATCGCTATGGCCAGCGGCTATTTCCGGATAAGTACGTAAATATTTGTTCGCTCCTGTAACTATCGTCTCTGAAATATCACCGGGGTCTAAGACTGGAGTCACTGTATCAGCAACACAGACACACAGTTATTCCGTTACCAACTTTCAGGTTACCTGTAATGGTAGCCCGATAACTGCCAGAGAGCGAGAACTGTGAGCCAATAACGATAACTGCCAGAGGAAAATACCGATCTCTGACAGTCATTTCCATAGTCGCTCGGATTCCTTATGGTACCTCTCTTTATACTACCTGTCCAAGCTAAATTGACATATGAGGCGGTGGCTTAAGGGGGGACGTACATGAAAATGACCAAATTTGTGAAAAAAATTTTATTGGCTCTTCATTTACTACATGGTATTGAAATTTCAATTACCAAATATTACGTTCCAATTCCGCTTCTAAGGGGGAAAAAAATAATAATTTGTAATAGCTTGCACAGGGCGACGCCCCCCCATCTTGGTCTTCATCCTCTCGTATATCTATTTATACTGCGTTTTTTTCCAGTTTTGTGCAGTCACAATGCAGGGAACGTTTGTGTACTACATCAAGAAGGCTGTGGAATAATATCTCTGCCGCTGGTTTTATATTCTTTGATTTATAGCGTTTGTTTACGAGTGTTTGTTTGGAATACATTTTTACGAAAGTTGTAAGTAGACTTGTTATTATATTTTGCAGCATGCCGCGTTCTAGTAAGGTGTTTAAAAAGGTTAGAAAGTGTCAAGCTTCTCGATGTAGTAAAGACAACTTGAAAACCAGCCCCATAATAACAAATGGAAACGATACTTCAACCAAGAAAGCGAGTGCTTCGAGAAGGAAAATTGACAGCTGTCAATCACTTGATGATTGTGGCTCAGACACTCAAGCTACTAGTGGTTTTAGGCTTATTGATTTGAAAATACTATCTGATATTATATCATCTGCTTGTGTATGTGCTGACTGTGGTGCAAAAAGTTTGAGATTATATGACGAAGAAAACAGAATTGGAATAGTGTGTATGTTGCATCTTACTTGTGAAAGCTGTCATTCAGACACTGCTTTTAGAACTTCGGCATCAAGTAACCGGATATATGAAGCAAATATGCGTTTAATATATGGCATGAGATGTTTGGGCATAGGCAGGGAAGGTACCAGACTGTTTTGTGGGATCATGAACATGCCACAACCAAGTGCTAGGTACACCACTGGAAATAAAACACTGCTAAGTGCTCTTCAAGAGGAAGTGGAAGAAAACTTGAAGTCCTCTGCAAAGGAAGCTGTGAAGATGAATAGTGAACTAAAGACAGAAGCAGATAACACGCCAGACACCGATTTGTGTGTGTCATGTGATGGAACGTGGATGAAGCGTGGACATACATCACTGTATGGAGTATCATCTGTCATTAGTGTTGATACTGGAAAAATTCTTGACGTTCAGGTAATGAGCAAATATTGCTATAGCTGTGTACTCGGAAAGAGAGCTGGTGAAGTGGAAGAAAATAAGTGGCAGGTTGAACACAAGAAAGTGTGCTGTAGAAATTATTCTGGTTCTAGTGGTGGAATGGAACCTGCAGCTATGAAACTTATGTTCCATCGAAGTGTGGAAAAGTACGGTGTTAGATACACAAAATACCTTGGTGATGGTGACTCCAGCTCCTTCAAAACTGTTTTGGAAAGTGAACCTTATGGTCCCCATTGTGCTATAGAAAAGTTGGAATGTGTTGGACATGTGCAAAAACGAATGGGAGGCAGACTTTTAAAATTGAAACGTGAATTGAAGGGCAGGAAACTTGAGGATGGAAAACTTTTAGGTGGTCCCAACAGACTCACAGACAAAGAAATTCATTCTTTACAAGTGTACTATGGCAAGGCAATAAGGGACAACAGTGGAAATTTGAATAACATGCAGAAGGCTGTGTGGTCTATTTATTTTCATAAACTATCCACAGATGACAAACCTGTACATAATTTGTGTGACATATCGTGGTGCAAATTCAAGCAGGCTGAGCGTGATGGCATGAACTATTCACACAAGCACAGTTTACCTGTGGCTGTTTTAAGTGCTATAAAACCAACATTTAGGTGTTTAGCAGAGCCAGACCTCCTACGAAAGTGTGTGCATGGAAAGACACAAAACCCTAATGAAAGTTACAACTCACTGATTTGGAAACGTTGCCCAAAAACAACATTTGTTTCAACAATTATTGTTGAAATTGCTGCATATGATGCTTGTTTAGTTTTTAACAATGGTAATCTTGGAAGAATAAAAACTCTACAGAGGCTAGGATTTCATCCAGGAGCTTTCACCTATTCAATATTGAAGGACATCGATGACAAAAGAGTTGCTGCGGCTGATATTACAGCCAATAAAATTGAACAGCAGGTTAACCAAAGAAGACAAGCAAAGAAGAGACTGCTTGCAGATGAAGAGGAGTATGCATATGGCTTGCACTAGTTCACACAGAGACGGTAAGACCTAATACAAACACTATCAAATCATTGATTCAGTTTTCCCGTAACTTACATTTTTATAACTTTATGTACCTTTTTCTCAAAAACCACAAAAGGTAGAGAAGTGAAATTTGGTATATGACTAGTCAGTACTATAGTGAAAAATTCTGTGGAAGGAATTTTCATTTAATAAAATAGTAAGGTATTTATGGTAGAAAATATTCCTTAAATTTGATATATTATTTTTCAGGGAAATTGGGAGACCCGTAAAAACTGAACAAAAGAAGATATAAAAATTCTGCTCCACAGAGTTTTGTAATTATTTGGTATGAAAGTGTGTACAAAAATTCATTAACATTGCTCTCACAGTTTTCTCAAAAAAGGAACATTTGTAATTACATTGTTGAAAAAAAATTAATTGTTAATAATTAAAGATGTAAAAGGTCAATAAAAATGAAAATTTAGGTTCATATGCGCATAACATTTCTTAATAACTGTACCAAATTTGGATTGATTATCTTAAAAAATTAGAGTTTTATAAAATACTTTTAAAATTACTGCAGTTTCGTGTACGTCCCCCCTTAAGGGAACGAACGTACTTGTTAATGCCTGTACTACAGCTCCTATCAGCCACCGCTCGGACATTAACTTTATTTAATTGTTCGTGCTAAAAGTAACAAAGACGCACAATATAGTACACAGTTCTTATCAACAGATGGCGCACTGTCTCACAGTTATTCCCATGGCCTATAGAACGCCTACCAAATGGTCTACCCAGTTCCTAGCCAGATCTCCGATGAGTTGACGGGAAAGCGTAGTACTATCTCCGGTCAACAGATGGTGCGAGGCACTGTTGACTTTAGACAGTTATTGAAATAACTGCCTGTATCAGAGGAACTGTTATCGCAGTAACCGTTACTTCTCAGTAACCGGTTATTTCTATCAGTTACGTTATTTTTTGTCGCCTCTAGTCAACGGGCAGCGGCCGTAGCGTGCGGACCTCGTCCAACGCGCTCTCCCCACCACCCAGCAGCGCCAGAGCGGCGCAGAACAGCGCAGCGCTCACAGTTGGCTGGCAGCAGCCAAGGAACATAGAATAAAAAAGGTATGCCAGACTGGCTTAGTGCGCTCTCATTGGTCAGCGTCTTGTTACGTCACCCGGCAGCCAGACGGCAGCAGTCTCCGTTTGTACAATATGAGAGATTGCAAAATAACTGTTTTCATGTCTCTTCTCTTCTCATATAACTTAAAGTTTCGCGCTCACAGGGTTGAACACACTTCATATTAATATCATATACAAGGTTTCCGAAAGAAATGCGTTAAATATTAGTAGCAATGATATTATCGCCACGCAAAACTACTGGCTGATATTCGCATCCGCATTCATGGTCGTGTTTTAGGCATCTGACTACGGTAATTGTTTTACAGTTGGGTACTGCCTATTTTACACGTGTTTTTGTAAATAAAAAGATAGTAATCTCCGAACTTACCTTACAAAGCTGACGCAGAAGCTACGTCGAAGATGCTGAAGGCGACGATGACCAGAACCGATTCTTCCTTGCCGAATTCCGTTTCATTGCATCAAGTTTGGTTCTTTTGTTTAAATGTCTAATCCGTATAAAAGTTCTTGTTCTGACATATAACTGAACTATTTTCCTATTAAGTTCGGGAAATTTCGCACTTATATGATCTGCTAAGGTTGCCATCACTCTATTACAATGAGAAATATTTGCTCCATGAAAAGCAGCAAATATAATTTCTAACTCACGTATTTTAGCAAACCAGTCAGTAGAGAGAGAAATGAGGCCCCCTTTTGAAATAATAGTAATCCAGTCTTGCTTCAGACTTAATTCTGTATCAACAACACACTGCCCTGCTGTATTTCCCAAAGAACTGTCAAAGTTTTTGCACTTGAATGCTATATATCCTGCTAGATATTTTAAAGCATCATCATTCACGTCTTCACTGGTACACACTGAATCACTGAGCTCGAAATCTAAGAGCAAATTTTCGTCATCTGTCGCGATGTCAAATGATTTATCAGTTACTCTTATACATAATTCACTCTAGAGAAAATGTGCAAAATCTTCCTCAGTTTCATCAGCTGGTGTCGGATAGTTTTCAGAAGCGGAATTCTCATTTCTGTCCTCTGAAGTCGAAGCACCAGAAGACAAAGGTATTTCACTTGCACTTCCAGTCAGTATCAATAAACGAATTCTGTTTTTCACCTCGAAAGGAGTGGAATTGTTGCAGAAGACACCAAGGACACGGATTCTGGAAAAGAAATTTTCCAGACAATCTTGATTAAGTCTGGCTGCCAATATATAAGTAGCTCAGGAATTTTTCAAATCATTCTAAAGTCCAAAAAGTGAATTTATTGATATAATGAATCCCTTCTGAAACGGGAGAAGACTGTTTCTTTTTCTTACTCGCATATTAGAACACATTTCAAGAAATCTTTTTAGAGAGTTTTCCTGACTTCTGATATTAAACCCATAACCACTTCTAAGGGGAGCTTTCTCATCTTGAGGGTATCTCGAATTCAGCACATCGAAAACATCGTTCACGAGCTCAATGAAGCTTCCTTCGCGATCTTTATGCAGAACATATCTCATAGCTTGGGCACTGCGACGTGAAAATATCTGTGCAGCCCTTCGGACATTCTGGCGATCACGTCCACTAACGTTAAGATGAACCTCCGATATGTGGTGATTGATCGAAAGATCGCCTTTCTGATGTCGAAGAAGATCTTCTATAACCATTTTTGTAATCACAGTACCATCAGGCAAAGTGATTCTGTCATCAAGAAAATGATTTCTTAATAACTTACGCAAATATGGAACATTAAAAATAACCCAGACTTTTTTGCTATGATCGACAGGGTTTGAAAACAATGTCTTGGATGTAGACACACCTAATTGCTTCCACACATTCATATTTTTGGGTCCCATGTCACATGTAACAGCTACGATACGGATTCCTGCTGTTTCAACTTCTTTTATGACATTCTGCAACAAATCACTAGACATTGCAACATCAAAGTCATAATACATTGGCTGCTTACATTTTGAAAACAAGCTGTGAACCATGGCGACTTGGACATTGTTGTGTGGTCCGAGTACTACATCGTCGGACGAATCGTAAGTCACACGACCGTCAATGCTCATCTCGTCGAAGCTTAGGACACCAATCGCATCTAATGATGTGACCATTTCTGACTATCTTTAATTAACTCCAAAACTGGTTTCAAAATACCTGGTTGGCACTTGAATTCTTTCGCCATATCTGGAGTGTTGACCTGCAGGGAAAAGGATAATTCTTCCTCCTCAGGTAGGCATATGCTTTAGGAGACAAAGCTCTCAATGTGAGACCATTTGCAATGTCCTCTGAGCACCACTTTACTTGCTTCCTCTTCTTTAACAGACAACGAATTTGTCCTGGTGTGAAACACTGAGAAAGTGTACTTCTCACATCCGAGCATACACATTTGTGCTTCTTATTTTATAGTGTGAGACACATTACGTTTCATAGATGTAGCTTGCTTTATAACTTCTTACATGGACTTAATTCTTTGTTCCAGTCGAACATTTTTAATCTTCAAACTAACCAATTCTTTCTTCAGTGCTTGAATTTCCTGGTCTTTAAGTGAAATTAGCGGATCAGTAAAAACGTCTGTATTGTTGGATTTGTCCAGCTTACTTTTCTTGGGAGATAAAGTTTTCAATGTTGAGAGAGCTCTTTTTTTTACTGTTCTAGTGTCACAGCGACGTTCTCTCTCTGTTAGAACACTACCGGTAACATTTGCGGTGCTGGGACCTGGAACTTCGAATACATTTCCGTGCCAGTTTGGTATTTTTTGAGACGGAACAGCATAATCCTGTAGCAGTTTCCGTGTAGGTAGACCTAACAATTCATTCTGCAAGTCTCGTTTGTAATCGCTTTCACAAAAATGTTCAGAACAGACTCTTGCATTATTAACATTAATTTGGTCCTCTCGTTTACAACGAGCAATCCACTTACGCTGTAGTTCAACATTTTTTTGGAAAACGATGATAAATTACGCCTTCAGTCTTACGTCCACTATTACTACATTCAGCAACTGCACAATACGACGTATTTGTAGACATAATTCCAAGAACGAAGCTACAAGACTCACGGAACAATTCCTTTCCAACTGAACACTCGGCAGGACAAGAATTACACACAAACCAACGTGTAACACGAACTCACATGCACGCCTTCGATAGTAACACTGAGCGACAGCATTGTAAACAAACTGCAGTTGCTGCCAGGTGACGTCACAGCTCGAGATTCATCATGGCGGATAAAGGAGTGGGAGGTCGCATTTGCACTCCCGTGGCAGCAGCCGTAGCGTGCGGACCTACTACGTCGCGCTGCCCTCACCACCTGGTGGTGTGTCGCACGTGGCGCAGCGCCTTCAGTCGCGGTTTAACGGCCGTAGCGTGCGCAGCCCAGACGCCGCGCTACCCACGCCGCCGAGCAGCGTGCCGATAGTATTTCGGCAGTCATCAATCGACATCAAAGCGGTCGCTATAGCGCGGCACGGCTCTCCACCGCCGACTGAGGGAGGCAGACTTTCACCTCTCACAACTTTCTGAAACGACGGTGACACACGGGATGAAGCAAAATTGTCGACTCACAAGAAAGCAATGTCGTGTTCACACCCAGGGTGCCGCGCCACGACAGGACGCGTTCTGTCGTAACTCATCGACTGAGTCGCCACCTCCGAGTGAACACTCACTCTACACCTGGATCACTGAGTCCTGTCTGAGCCACAGCACACAAGTGTCGCACCTCCCCTTAAAAGAGCTAGGGCAACTACCGTGCCAGGGCCCGGTGGCTTGCCCCCTCGAACTGAATGGAATCGAGGCGGCCAGCACCCGTCTCCCATGTACGTGGAGCAAGTGTAGGAGACCCTCTCTCCCGTGGAGATCCTCGATCCCTCACGGATCACAGGACGTGTTAACGAAGCGGGCGAAGGTCCACCCCACTCTAGTACGACCACACTTCCACACCAGTCCGTCCTTCCCCCTCTCCCTCCTGGGATGGCAAAGTACCAATCTCGTCAACCCAAGGACAAAGGCGACCCCCCAACCACAAACATGGACGCACCAAGCTATGAACCACCACCAACCCCAACCTACCCCACTCCTACCACATCCTCAATAGCTGAGAGGCTATCCCTCACCCTAGATCTTGACCCTACACTCCAGTTTGACTCCACCCAGGAAAGCCAACAACCAGAAGAGGAAGGATGGCAAACAGTGCAGCGAAAGAAAAAGTTCTCCAGAAAGCACACCTCACTGAAAGACACATCCCTCCCCCCTCCTCCCCCCCCCCCCAACAATGACGCCATGCTGGAAGATCCAAGGCTTCGACATAACAGCCTCCCCATTTCCCCCATCCCCTCTCCTGTAATCCTCTGGCCCTACAACCTCCTCAACTCATCATCATTTCCCACCCAATCCCCAAACCAGGAACCCTCAAAATCCTCTGCTCCCACCATATACTTCCTCAAGAACCTCCCAGACAACTCCACAAACAAAACCCTATCCCTCACACTCAGGGAACACCTCCCCTCATTCCGGAACTTCAATGGCTCCCTCAATGTATTCAGAGATCGCAGGACGGCCAAATTAACCTCCTACAAAGACATCGACCTATACCAACTACAACAAGAACTCAAGAAACTCCTCAACTCTAGGTTGACAATGGAGAGGAAAATGTTCAGGGAAACCTTGGCCCCCCCCCCTCACCGACCCGAAACCCCCACAGTCACCATAGTAATCAAAGATGTAGGCTTTGACGTTCTTCCTGAAGATGTCAAAGCCGAACTCAAACGCCAGGGTATCCCTGTCCTAAATGCCTGGAGAATTAAATCATGGAAGACAGGCAACTTTGGCCACATGATTCGAGTCATCTCGAACAATCAGAGGGACATTGACTTCATGCTTGAACATGGAGTCCACATATTCCTATCTCACCACAGGGTGGAATCATCCAACCCACCTAATCCACTTCCAATACAATACCATAGATGCCAACAGTTCAGTCACAGAACTGAACAATGTTCATCACCACACAAATGCAGCCGCTGTGGCAAGAATCACCCTCTCTCATCCTGCAAACTAGACCCCTCCGTTACCCCCACCTGCGCCAACTGTAGTGGCCCACACTCCTCCCGCTCCTTCAGATGCGAAAACCGCCCCCAACAAGCAGAAAACGACCACCTTCAAGCCCCCCTCTACCTCGCCGCTACCCCCGCCACCCAAGAACCTCACCTTCTCATCGAGGACTTCCTAAAAACCATCACCTTCACACCTGCTTCTCTCTTCTGAGGCCGACGTAAAGAGATCATATCTACTCTTCGATAGGTGGTCCAAAAATTCTTCCATAAGGACCTTAAGTACAACCAAACAGGCAACAACGTCATGACGACAGTAACCAAAACACCATAATCGCAAGCACTGAGGAGCTAAATAACAAATGCCAACACCCCCATCCCCCCTCCTTAACCCGAATCATGGCAGTACACCCCAACAGAGATCTCACCAACCTTCATTTTGTCAACATAGAAGGCCTCCACAGCCGCAAAGCCCTCCTCAACGACTGCCTCTGCAGAAACGACATAGACCTCCTTGGACTAGCAGAGACGTGGACCAAACATACCAACAATATGAGACTAAATCGCAACTACGACCATTATGCCAAACACCGACCTGACGGCAGAGGCGGCATTGTGATATACACCAAGACAACCCTGGCCACCCAAGAGGTCCCACTTCCCCACCAAAACCATCGCCTCCTTCAAAACCGCACCTACCCCCAGAAATCCTCAGACTGATCTGAGAAAAATGAAAGCTCTACAGCGAAATCAACAAAGACAGAAACCCCGATCTTAAATCAATTTGGAACAGGCTGAATAACGAAATTAAGCTCCTCACCTCTGAACACCGACAAAAACAATGGGATGAAACCCGCTCCAAACTTGACTACAGACAAGGACGCAAATTTTGGAACAAGTTCAAGACACTCACAGGACAAAACACTGACAGGACCATCAAACTAAACGTAGACAACTCCCCTACCACCGACCCCACCCAAATAGCAGAAGCCTTCAAAACCGTCTTAGAAGATACCCACAAATTTCCACAGGACCCCCTATTTAACGAACCATTCTACCACACAGTCGCCACAGAACTCCCTCTGCTACTCGTCTCCCCCACGGCCCCCTCAGAAGAAGACATTAAACTTCAGAATGCAATCACTGAAAGAGAGGTAAAAAAAGGCCATCTTCTCAGGCATGAATTCAGCCCCTGGCGAAAACGGAATACAGCGACTACACCTCCGCAACTGCCCCCTCAACACCATCATCCCCCTCCTCACCCTCCTTTTCAACTTCTGCCTTTCCCACACCACCATCCCCACAGCGTGGAAATCCAGTAGTCATCATGATCCTCAAACCAGGTAAACCCAAATCAGATTCAAAATCCTACTGCCACATATCCCTTCTTGATGTCCTCCATAGGACCTTTGAGAGAATAATTACAGACAGACTCACACACTTTACTGACAAACTCCAACTCATCTTTCACCTCCAGTCCGGCTTCCACAAGCTCCACTCCACCAATGATCCCCTTCTCCAACTCACTTCAGACATCACAAGACAGCAGAACCTTGGACAGTGCACGCTCGGTGTCTTCCTGGACATCGAGCGGGCATTCGACAAAATCTGGCATGATGGACTTTTATACAAACTGCTAAAGACAGGCTTCCCACCTCAGACAGTACAACTAATCCAAACCCTCTTACACGACAGGTGCTGCCAAATCCACATCAACTAAACCACCTCATCCTCCTTCTGCCCTGAAGCAGGAGTAGCTCAGGGCGGGATTATCTCTCCCCTGCTATACTCCCTTTACACAATCGACATCCCCACCCCGACAAGAACAACTGAACAACTCCAATTATATGCAGATGACACAGCATATTGGAATTCAGGACCCTCGACAAACACCATCAACAATCAGACAGCGACCTACCTCACCAAACTAGAAGACTGGAAGCGACAATGGCGCATTAAACCCAACCCTACCAAAACCCAACTCATCCTTTTCAAACACCACAACATCCACAAAAAGACCAACCGAAAACCTGACCACATTTCCCTCACACTGTGGGGCACCCAGCTCATCCCCTCCTCCAATGCAAAATACCTAGGCGTCCATGTAGGCAAGTACCTAAACCTGAGCAACCACATAAAGGAGACTGTGAACAAAGTCTGACAACGCCAATCCCTCATAAGGCGAATCCAAGGCAAATTCATAGGTTGTAACGATAAGCCAGCTGTAAATACATACAAAACGTTCGTCCGCCCACTATTCGAATATGCGGCAGTGCCCTCACATGCATCTCCAGAACCCAAGCCGAAAGAATCTACCACATCGAGAGACAAATTGTATGCAGCATCCTTCGACTCCCACCCTCCACCCCCAGACAAGAGGTCTTTGAGGAAGCAAAAGTAACACCCATTCAATCAAGACTAGCCAACCTGACAGCCCGCTATGGGAAAACCACCCTCACCTCCTGACCGGACCTACACACAATATACACCCACAGAACCAGACACAGAAACAAACCCAAACACAAATACACGTACCCACCCGGAACAATCATAAACGACACCCTCCACACCTTCCCTGACACAATACACCAACACAAGCATGCAAGACAATTACACATACAAAACAACAACACTCCCACACCTCCCCACCTCCAGGCGCTGAACCCCGACTGGCCACCACCATAAAACCTGCCCCAGTCGACTGTAACCAAAACGGCAAATAACTCCGCTTCCACTGTCACCCTAGCAACAATGCAACAAAACCCAGTACACAAGATGAACAGTGGCTTGAGCCAATATAAAAATATAAAGTAAGTCATTATAAAGCTGTATCAAAGCAGTCCAATCACACAATTGTTAACCCATTCCCATCCCCACTCAGGCCACTGGTACAAAGTAACTCTATAAGATACTATCAAAATTCAAAAATTCCATATTAAGTAAAATGCTACTAGCTTATAAGGTAGGGTAAAGAATAATAAAAACGAAAAAAACATAACTAGGTATCCATTTATTTCTTTATTTCTTGAAAAACTGTAGTCTCTAAGCTAACAAAACAATTATATAAAACAATTATATGTTGCTAAAAGCTACACAAAAGCTACTTAAGAAAAACTGTAATTAGTATGTAAGTTAGCAATAAGTTCAATATGAATAAAGAAAAGCGAAAGAAATACCCTCATCTCTGGCCCCATTAGAGCAATAAGCTCTCCTGCGGCCCATCTGCCTCCCTTTAGGAGCGGAAATGAATAGCATAAAAAAATAAAAAATAAATATAATGTACACATTTGTTGATGTGTTCTATATCTTATTAGTCACAACCAGAAATGACGTTAGAGATTCTGCAACCCTTGATGCTGTGACAACCGAAGTATATACTTAATATCAAATGCCCATCCAACTGTTCATATTCGAACATTCAGTAAGCAAAGCGCAAACAAAATGACTGTAGTATTACAAGGTGCAGTACGTTAACATTGCTGTGTAACGGTATGACTGTGCCAGTGTTCAGATCCGAAAATGTCAACGTCATAATACAAGGAAAATAATGTGATAACAGCAGCGTTGGTGGCGGAGAATTTCCAAAAACAGTCAAAATGACATAATTATATTCCATAACAGAGTAGCTGAAAAGAAAAATATAAGTCACCAAGTATATTTCAAACGTTCTTTCAAACTTGGATATTACTTATCATATTTTGTGAGACATCTCACACTTTGGAAGAACAAATTAAATATTGCTGTATCTAAATTGTCTGCATAACTCATTAAAATATATGCTTATTGTAACTAAAACAAAATCGCTACGAAAGTTCGATTTCGTACGCCTTGCAGACCCAAAGAGCCATCATAACAAGCCTAATTCAAGGCTTTGTATGACCGCCCTCCATTGCTATGAACGCTAAACAAATGTCACAACATGTATTAAAATGATGCTATTCTCCATAACGTATAGATATGAAGGTGTAGATGTGGAAATCATCGTGTTCTAAAATTCTGTTCAGTACTTTTCAGATTATGCATAAGGAAAGATCTGGCCAACCAAAAACATCAACAAGTCCAGCTTCCAGCGCTGCAGTGTTACAACATTTTACTAGGTCACCTCATAAATCTATAAGCAGGATGCATGTGAAAGTGGGACAAGACGATCAAGCATATGACTAATTCTGAATTCCGCAAAGTGGAAAGTGTACATTCCAAGATTGCTGCATGCTATGAACAAGGGTCAAAGGATGGAGTGCTGCGAATGGTTTGAAGGCATCCTTCGAGAAAACGAACGGTTTGCAGGGATGGTTATCTGGTCTGAAGAGGAACAATCCAAACTGAAAGGTAGTGTAAACCACCACAACTGCGTGTACTGGTTGCTTGAAAATCCTCACATGGACGAACATGTTAATCTACCAGGTGTTAATGTGTAGTGTAATCTGGCATTGCAGGGTTTGATTGTCCCATTCTTCTTTGAAGGTACCATAACTGGTGCATATCTTCATATGCTGAAAACATCGATTTTGCCTGCCTTCCAAGAGGTGTTTTGAAATGAAAGATTTTACCTACAACAAGATGGCGCACTGCCTCACTACTACACAAATGTCAGAGCCCACTTGGATGAAGCTCTACCTGAATGATGGATAGGTTGAAGAGGAACTGTTGAGTACCTACCACTGTCTCCAGACTTTACACCTCTTGACTTCCATCTCTGGGGAATCTTGGAAAATGAAGTTTATGAACAGAAGCCAGCTACACTGAACGAGCTACGAGAAACCATCAAGGATCCTGTGCAGCTATCACATCGACAACACAGACAACTGTAGTTCGATCAACAGTTCAGGGGCATCGATGTTGTTTGGCCACTAACGGGTGTCACTTTGAACACAAAATAATCCTGCCCCATGCAAGAATTGTAACGTATGTCATTTTGTTTCATTAATAATGACTATCACAGAGTGTCCACATTTTTCTGGACCCCTGTGTATATACCCAGGATGGTTACGTGACTATCATCGATCTGAAAATGCCTTGAATTGGAATCACAATGCACACTGCTGCACCACGTGCAGCTGCAGTGTACTCCAAGAACTGAGGACTCTGCATAGCAATACCATGACTGCTATGACATGTAGGTGCAATCAGAGACAGGTCAGGTCTGAAGGCTCTTCTAAGTATCACCTAAGGTTGAAAACTGGTGAACTGATGTCTTGGCACCATGACTGTTGGGATCTGCTGTTAGGACCTGCTGTTGCAATCAGAGAACAGGCAGGTCTCCCACTTAGCAGCAACAGATGTGCAGCACAAGCTGGAGAATGAACACTAGGAAGCGAGTTCAATTCTTGGTACTGTGAGTACATCAATAAAAAAAAAATGTGTTCGAGACTTGGGATTTTACCACATACAGAGAGGCTCGCAAGGGGTCCTGAATGCAAGTGGCAATCGACCGCTGGCCCTTTGATCGTCGTATTAACGAAATCTCCAAAATTATTTCACCTATTCCTCAACAGGGGCGTAGACGACATATGTTAAATACGTACATGGAGCCAGTAAGTGAAGAGATGGAAATTGGGAAGAGAATAAATAAATACAAGGTTCTATTTATAAAAGAGATATTTACTGGTGGACGTGTACTTTACACTCCAATATCAGTAACAAGATTGTTCATTTTCTCCAGTAATAACCACAAACCAAAGAGTTCATCAGTTGGTTTCTTCTTCCTATCTGATAGCTGAGGAATGTTTAGCACACTGGGGGAAGACATATTAATACTTTCCATTACTACAGAAGCATCCTTTTACACTCTAAAGATCAAATACGAGAGTACTCATCATGTGATCTTTGGCTCATTCCTACTAAATTTGCTTATACTTACAGTATAATTGTAAACTCTTAGCAGAAGAGCACTATCATGTGTGCGTGAGTGTCAGTTTCTTGCAGGGATGTCAGGCATTGGACATTGGGCATTGTGCATCAGGCTTCAGGTATCAGGCATCTGGTGTCATGCATTGGACATTATGCACCAGATGTCAGGTGTCTGGCGGCAGATAACCAGCATATCCACTCAAATTTATGTCCTGTTAATGTTAGATAGTAAGGCAACACCTTGTCCTGGCACGCTAATACCGCATTTTATAACATGCAGCAACATAGGTGTAAAGTGGGGAGAGAAGCAAGGCATCCAATGTCACTCACAAGTAGGCAGAACCACTTAGGAAATTTCAAGTTAAACATCACATGGTGTGCAGTTTGTATTTGGAAAGAACATCTTGATATATAGATCAGAAATCTCTCTTTAACATATTTTTATACCAGTATACCCACACACTCTGTGGCTTTTTCGACAAATATGGAGATGAGGTAAGGTATGTATTCTACATAAGTTTTGTATTGTTATATACATTATCTAGCACCCAGAAATCATCTATTTGCTTCTTAAGGTTTAATGTTTAACAAAATTATCGTGCTGTGCTACAATTTTAGTGTGTTTTATGGGCATCATTTCCCATAACTTTTTAACATTCATTCATTTTTCCCCATATTCCACATATAAATGGGCAAGTATAAATATGCTCTTATTGATTACATAACCAGGTGTGGTTTGCTCAGCTATACATCAAGATATTAATGTGTATGGGTCACCTAACAACTCAATGCTTGCAAAATAACCGGAAGTTAATGATAAGATGATTAACATAGTAGTAGAGATATTGCCGATTGTAAGGTTCAAGACATAGATGCAAGCACCTATCTGTAACATATGTTTCTACCACAATATCCATGGAATCTCTAGTTTTCTTGGTGAGTATGGAAGTGGGAGTACTCTGCTGCTCCCTCCACCAACACCGGAGGCAACGGCAGTTACAGTGGCGGCAGACCTAACACAGGAAGATCAAAATTTTGGATACTAACCTGGACCACACGTGGGTGGATCCATACTGTACATTATATAGTAATGATTGTATGGATGGATCCTGTCCAAGCATAATCTCAAACTTTATACAGGTGGACCCATCCTGAAAAATATTCTGTGATATACCACATCCTACCTGAACAATATTCCCAGATGTAGCGATCGTGGAGCCACCTTTCAGAAGATACCACAGATGATACATGGGTGGAACCATATAGAAAGTTATACAAAAATTGTTTTATGTTGATCATTGTCTTGGCCTTGGCACAGGTGGATCCATTCTGAACAGTATCCCAGATGTGGTGCATACTGGATCCAACTGGAACAATATTCCCTGACTTGCTGCATGCTGAGTCCAGCCCAAACAATATTCCCAGGTGTAGTGCTGGTGGATTCACCTTTTGGATGCATTCCACCACTTGTGCTATCGCTGCCATTGCTGCCGCCACCTCTGGCATCAGTGGAGTGGGTGTCAGAGCACACTCAACTCCATAGTCATCTAGAGTCAAATGTGGGAAATGTCATCCACACAAACTAAAATAAATAGTATAGCACGATAATTTCATTAAATACTAAAACCATACAGCAGATAGATGCTTTCTGACTGCTAGATAACATATATAATAATAATAATATAAAACTTATGTAAAATGTAAGCCTAATCTAAAGCAGCCTCACCTCCATAATCATGTGGAAATCCAAAGACTGCCTTGTGTCTCTGGTCACTTTATGAGTCTGCTGCTGCACCGTATGTTACAATGTGTTGTACCAGCATGAAGTGTTGCCATACTATCTACCGTTAACAGATCATAGATTCGAACACGCATGCTGCTTGCCTGACACCTGACACTGACACATGGTGTCTGATGCATAATGTCCAACACATGATGCATGATGTCTGATGCATGATGCACAATGACCATTGCCTGACTCCTGACACACCTGCAAGAAACTTACACACGTGCACACACCATAGTGCAATTGAGCTAGAAGTTTATGATTAGACTCAAGTACAAGCAAATTTAGAAGGAATGAGTGGAAGATAGCGTACCCAGTGCTACCGCCATCTTTGATCTTTAGGCTAAAAAATGAGGCTTCTGTGATAGTGGAAAGTATTAACACGTATTCCTACAATGTGCTAAACATTTCTCAGGTATTAGGGAAGAAGAAGAGCGCAGTTGATGAATGCATTGACTTGTGATTATCACTGGAGTACATGGACAATATTGTTATTGATATTGGTTTCATAAACTATACCAGACAAAGCAAACTTCTTAGCAGGAAGAATTTAAGTGTGCTTACAGCCCTACAGAACCATTTTGCGATAAGATTATGGTTGTTAAAATCTGATGATCAAGTGGACTGTGAGGAGCAATTAGAGAAGGGGCAGTCTATTATGCTAAAGAAGGAGATGTGCGAATCGTTTTACTATTATCTATGTATAAATTATCCAAGTTCGTCACTGTGAAACATGGTGTCAAGGCAAAGCTACGTCTTCCCCCTACACAGGAACGACAGTGTAACAGCAAGAGTAGCACTGGAAAAAAATCGGCAAGGAAGCCCTGAAAACCGTTTTAGGAATCACAAATATTCTGGGGCTATACCATATTAAATGGAATTAGCTGACATTAAAATCGGTATTCAAATGAAAGAGCTGCCTGGAATATTGCACCAGCTTGATTTAGATAATTATTACCTTTTCGACTCGGACATAATGCAAGATTCTGCTAGGATTTTTAACGAAGTGGAGATGTGCGAATGCCTAATATCAAAGTACAGCTTCTGCATGGAGTGAAGCTGACAGGTAAACAGCAATTTGATTTTGGACAACGATAAGACAGTTGGAATAGACTGTTTAATGTGGATAACCTAAATAGGAGAGTAAAGATGTATAATAAGTTTATGTGTCAAATTACAATTTGGTAGTAAGCAAAGTTTTGGTAATCATGTTATAAATTTCATATTGTGGCCGTATACACGACTATGAGGAAGTTTTATGTTTTTCCTAGCTAAGGAGCACGGTATTGCCAGGATGGAGGCTAGAATATACGACTACAGATTGGATGGTGTCTTTGGTCCCTGTACGAGATTGTTTAGGTGTGTATTTGATTACTTTTACCTTTCTTTTCAACTACTTCATCTTCAGGCCACAAGTGGCCAACCGGGACCATCCGACCGCCGTGTCATAGGATGGGTGTGGGGTCAGCACACCGCTCTCCTGGTCATTATGATGGTATTCTTGACCGAAGCTGCTACTAATCGGTCGAGTAGCTCCTCAACTGGCATCGCGAGGCTCAGTGCACCCCGAAAAATGGCAACAGCGCGTGGCGGCCTGGATGGTCACCCTTCCAAGTGCCGGCCACACCCAACAGCGTTTAACTTCGGTGATCTCACTGGAAACGATGTATCCACTGCGACAAGGCCATTGCCCTTTTCGACTACTGTGTCACGAATAATTGTGTCACCTCAGCAATTATTGGTAATTCTGCACCATTGTTGCAGCTGTAATCACATTATTTCATCTCTGTTTTCCATGTATTATGGTGTCGATATCTTCATCTAGCACAGTTATGCTGTTACACTACTGTGTTGAGATACCATACTTTTTAATATTTGCAACCGTTTTGTTAGAGCTTTGCTTATTGGAAGTCATAACAAGTACGATGTTATTATGAACTTGTTATTAAGTCTGTATTCCACCTGGAGCAGCATCAAGGACTGGCAGAATTTCTGACGATATTTCCGGTTCTGAACCACAAAATTTTAGAATACGACGACTTCCACATCTATACCTAATATCTATCCCTTATAGATAATAGCATCACTTTAATATGTATCGTTTCATTTGTTTAGCGTTTATAGCAGTGGAGGGTGGTCATACAAAGTCTTGTGTTAGATCTATTATGATGTCTTTTTGTGTCTGCAAGGCACACGAAATCGAATTTTCGTAGAGATTTTGTTTATATTACGATAAACATGTATTTCAAGAGTTACACTCCCAATTTAGATGTGGCAGTATTTAATTTGTGCTCGTAAAGTGTGAAACATGTGGCATTCATGATACATCGTTTCTTTCGAGTTTGCAAGACTGTTTACGAATGTACTTGACAATAGTGTCTTTTTTTTTCAATTACTCTGTCTTGGAATATAAGTATTGCAATTATTGGCTAATGCTGCTGTAATCACATGTTTCCACATATTATGATGTTGATTTCTTCGTGTTTGCAAACTGGCACTGTCGTGTTGTTATACTACAGGTGTTGGGGTACCATACCTTGTAACATTCACAGTTGTTTTATTTGAGCTTTGCTTATTGGAAGTCCAAGCGTAAACGGTGTGCTTGGGCATTTAATTTGGCATAGCTATATGTTGGGTGTAGCAGCACCAAGATTATCAGAATCTCCAACGTCATTTCTGGTAACAACCTACTAATATTTAGAACACATCTACATATCTGAACGTTATAGAGAATATCATCACTTTAACCCTTGAATGGATGAGCTCATATATTAAGTGTGCCAGCTGCAAATAACATTGTGTTGCACCATTCCATTGTTTTTAATGACTGCTTGTCTGTACCTATTCCTTTATTATTGCTTCAACTAACACAGTGATAAATTGTGCTGTCATATGTCCAAGAGTGCAGCAGTAATATGAAATAAATAGCGAGCTAGGAGATAAAAAATTTATACTCAATGGAAGAAAATTGGTCGGATTCTGAGCTAGCAGCACAATCCGACAATGAGGCAGCTGTCTACAAGATAATTAGCAATCAAATAAGCAGTTTACTGGAACCTAATGTAAATACGCTGTTTAAATGCATTGTGTCGGTCATTACTGTAGGTAACACTTCTATACAGCAACAGAATGATATAATGAAAGTTTACTTTATTACAGTTTAAGTAAACAGTTGTCTAGGTGATACAATGTAAGTTTATTATACGGATGTTTAACTAAACTAAGATTAAACTGTGATTTTACTCATACATATTTACCTTGGTAAGATAAAGACATGTGTACAAAATGTGCTATATCTTTTGTATGTCCATCCTTCTGACTGGGGACCACAGTTGTTCACTACTGTAAGAAAATGAAACGCCTACAGCTGTCCTTATGATCTTCTTTATTGGGTAGATACCAGTTTTGGCGCTTCAGTGCGCTATCGTAAGGCCGTAGTTGATGCTGAAGGGGTTAACTCGATCCATATGAAGACACATCAGTGGCCAACATAACTCGTTTACACAGACTGTCTGTAAACTTTGGTGTCAGCACTCCAACCAAGTTTGGAGTCTGCATAAACCAGTTATGTTACCCACTGATGTGGTGTATATATGGATTGTGTTAACTCCTTCAGCATCAACTACAACCTCAAGATGGCACTTTGAAGTGCCGAAACTGGTAGCTACAAAATAAGTAAGACCATAAGGACGGCTGCAGGGGTTTCATTCTCTTACAAAAGTATGCTGTACACCCGCTCGTGTTATAAGAAAAATGCACGCCTTCTCGAGGGTTAATATCTGTTGCTTGAGATATGGACCCTAATGTGTTTTAGACAGGTACGTGCCGAGTAAAACTGTGAGGGACGGGAAAAACCCACCGTGGTACAACAACAAAGTTAGGAAACTACTGCGAAAGCAAAGAGAGCTTCACTTCAAGTTTAAACGCAGCCAAAACCTCTCAGACAAACAGAAGCTAAACGATGTCAAAGTTAGCGTAAGGAGGGCTATGCGTGAAGCGTTCAGTGAATTCGAAAGTAAAATTCTATGTACCGACTTGACAGAAAATCCTAGGAAGTTCTGGTCTTTCGTTAAATCAGTAAGTGGCTCGAAACAGCATATCCAGACACTCCGGGATGATGACTGCATTGAAACAGAGGATGACACGCGTAAAGCTGAAATACTAAACACCTTTTTCCAAAGCTGTTTCACAGAGGAAGACCGCACTGCAGTTCCTTCTATAAATCCTCGCACAAACGAAAAAATGGCTGACATCGAAATAAGTGTCCAAGGAATAGAAAAGAAACTGGAATCACTCAATAGAGGAAAGTCCACTGGACCTGACGGGATACCAATTCGATTCTACACAGAGTACGCGAAAGAACTTGCCATGTACCGCAAGTCTCTAGGGGAACGGAGGGTTCCAAATGATTGGAAAAGAGCACAGGTAGTCCCAGTCTTCAAGAAGAATCGTCGAGCAGATGTGCAAAACTATAGACCTATATCTCTCACGTCGATCTGTTGTAGAATTTTAGAACATGTTTTTTGCTCGAGTATCATGTCGTTTTTGGAAACCCAGAATCTACTATGTAGGAATCAACATGGATTCCGGAAACAGCGATCGTGTGAGACCCAACTCGCTTTATTTGTTCATGAGACCCAGAAAATATTAGATACAGGCTCCCAGGTAGATGCTATTTTTCTTGACTTCCGGAAGGCGTTCGATACAGTTCCGCACTGTCGCCTGATAAACAAAGTAAGAGCCTACGGAATATCAGACCAGCTGTGTGGCTGGATTGAAGAGTTTTTAGCAAACAGAACACAGCATGTTGTCATCAATGGAGAGACGTCTACAGACGTTAAAGTAACCTCTGGCGTGCCACAGGGGAGTGTTATGGGACCATTGCTTTTCACAATATATATAAATGACCTAGTAGATAGTGTCGGAAGTTCCATGCGGCTTTTCGCGAATGATGCTGTAATATACAGAGAAGTTGCAGCATTAGAAAATTGTAGCGAAATGCAGGAAGATCTGCAGCGGATAGGCACTTGGTGCAGGGAGTGGCAACTGTCCCTTAACATAGACAAATGTAATGTATTGCGAATACATAGAAAGAAGGATCCTTTATTGTATGATTATATGATAGCGGAACAAACACTGGTAGCAGTTACTTCTGTAAAATATCTGGGAGTATGCGTGCGGAACGATTTGAAGTGGAATGATCATATAAAATTAATTGTTGGTAAGGCGGGTACCAGGTTGAGATTCATTGGGAGAGTGCTTAGAAAATGTAGTCCATCAACAAAGGAGGTGGCTTATAAAACACTCGTTTGACCTATACTTGAGTATTGCTCATCAGTGTGGGATCCGTACCAGATCGGTTTGACGGAGGAGATAGAGAAGATCCAAAGAAGAGCGGCGCGTTTCGTCACAGGGTTATTTGGTAACCGTGATAACGTTACGGAGATGTTTATTAAACTCAAGTGGCAGACTCTGCAAGAGAGGCGCTCTGCATCGCGGTGTAGATTGCTCGCCAGGTTTCGAGAGGGTGCGTTTCTGGATGAGGTATCGAATATATTGCTTCCCCCTACTTATACCTCCCGAGGAGATCACGAATTTAAAATTAGAGAGATTAGAGCGCGCACGGAGGCTTTCAGACAGTCGTTCTTCCCGGGAATCATACGCGACTGGAACAGGAAAGGGAGGTAATGACAGTGGCACGTAAAGTGCCCTCCGCCACATACCGTTGGGTGGCTTGCGGAGTATAAATGTAGATGTAGATGTACAACATCAAGTTATTAGAACTACCTTCTAAAACGTCAACTATTATATCGATATCTACCATTGGGCCACACACTTCACACTTTTTGGGGGGGAACTAATTTTGTGAATATGAGTGCATGTGGAAGTTAATTCACACTTTCTTTGATGTTGCAGATGTATGTGAAGCCACTTTAATTTATTTGAGTCCCACAGTGTTTTTTTCATGTAATAACCCTAATTTGCAATGTAATCATTGTACTTTTTTTTGCTTTTGCAGATATATTTTGCTTAGGAATGTGCCTAATTGGTTACATTCAGCCAGTCTGTTTTTCTTGCATGGCTAACACTCATTTTTATGCTTTTGTAAGCCTGGTCAGTATAGTTTTACGATGTCGATTTTTAAGTCTGCATTCTCAAATGTCAACTATTATTCGGCATTGAAATCTACCATTGGGGTACTTGTCTTAGAAATTTGGGCACTAATTTTGCGAATATGTGGATGTGCAGAAATTAGCTCATGGTTTCTTTTATACTGTAGACGGATTTTTGCAATATTGTAACATCAAACAGCATTTTTCGCATATTAAACTCAACTTGCAATGTAACCATTGCACTTTTTCGTGCTGCTGACGTATTTTTCAGATATCTTATAATTTTTTCAACACTGTGGATGTCGAAAAATAATTAATGTACGAATCTGTTGAATGTTGTAACTGTGTGGCAGTATATTGGCGGCAGTATAAAATCGTGGTCTAAAAATCGAACTTCCCATCAACAAGCTATGGAAACATCGCATTTTTCTCGCTGATGAGGTATTTTGCAGACAGTCTAGAATTTTTGCAGCTTTTTAGTTGGAGGAAACAATTAATTTACAGAATGAGAGTTCCACTCTGCAGCGGAGTGTGCGCTGACATGAAACTTCCTGGCAGATTAAAACTGTGTGCCCGACCGAGACTCGAACTCGGGACCTTTGCCTTTCGCGGGCAAGTGCTCTACCAACTGAGCTACCGAAGCACGACTCACGCCCGGTACTCACAACTTTACTTCTGCCAGTACCTCGTCTCCTACCTTCCAAACTTTACAGAAGCTCTCCTGCGAACCTTGCAGAACTAGCACTCCTGAAAGAAAGGATATTGCGGAGACATGGCTTAGCCACAGCCTGGGGGATGTTTCCAGAATGAGAAACATCGCCTATGGTATGTCATATCTATAAATCATCTCCCCATTGTTGCACTAGGGTGAACCAGCGCACCTGCAACAAGATGATCCAGATATCTGCCATTTACAACAAGAATGTGCTACCAAATTGACAATCAAGCCACACTGCCTCCCTCGCTCTTCGTGTTCTGTGCCATGTGACACCTCCACAGGTATCCTCCACCGCTATTCAGTCATATTGTACAAACTTCAATAAAAGTGCTTTCTATGTGTTAGTGATCTCCTTTCTTCATCAATTTGTTGTGGGAATAGGAATTGCCACATGTTAATTCATTTTGTTACGAGGTTTTTATGTTTGAATAGGAAACGCTAAAAATAGTTCTTCCAGATAGCTAAAACATTTTTTCTGATGAATGATAGATAGTAACACAGAGATTCTAAATAATTCATAAAAATATTGATATAGGAAATGTAGCTATCTGGCTGGTTCTTTTATATGCTGCTGCATTGAGAATGCTCATGAAAAATTGCATCCTGTTGGATTCGTTGAGTCTAAGAAAACAACAAGGCTATGGAAACAAGTATATAAAAAATACAGAAGAGTTTTCTTGCCAATTCGCTGAAAAATTCAGTAATGAACTACAAGCGGTTGTGAGCAGTGCCTCTTATGAATTGATAAATTCTGGCAAGATAAGCAAATTTTTAGAACTCCAATCTCTGATGAAAACTACCCAACAGGACCAGTGCTACCTTAACTGAGCCCTCTACCGTTTTTCAGAGCATCCAGATCTGCCTTTTGACTTCTTTCAGCTATCACATCAACAACACTCCCTCCCAACTTCCCGCAAAACCCAGAGCATAAAAAAACATGCGACACTTTTGTCCTCATCAAACTTGCAAATTCTCTTTATACTCGATCTAACCACGTTAACCAACTGCACCCTCTCACCCCTCTTGTTAACTAGTTACACTGGAAGAACTTAACCACATCCTCAGCCAAGGCTTCAACAACCTTCATCATATGATACAGAATGAACATCCTTGCCAGCTCCCCATGAAGCAGGATTGTGCTGTCCACTGATTTTATGAAATATCCTCAACCATCCTTATCTCAGTCCTACTCCCAACTCCTTTCAACAAGATCATGTCTGTCTGCAACACCTATATGAAGTCCTGTCCAAAGTATCCAACCAGTATATCATATACCACACCCATCACAAGCATACCATACTTCCATCAGAGGCAAGGTCACCAAGGAAATAAGATCCATTGTGTATCAGTTTCACTATAACTTAAGCACTTTCTTTTATGTGGGAATTACCATTATTTAGCTGTCCACCTAAATGAATGGTCACTACCAAGCTGTGGTCACTTTATTTTTCTGCCCACCCAAATGAATGGCCACCATCAACCTGTGGCCATTTTAACTTCAGTAGAAGATTTACAACCAACACCATCTAGGATTCCAGCACCAGTTATCCTGAATTCAGAAGACGAGAAGAATCCCTACATCACATCATTTGATCGATTCTATCTCTGTAGCTTTACTCTCTTAACATTTAGCCCTCATTCCTTCCCTATTCTTGTCCTCTCCTTGAGATAATACTAAATGGCTCCACCCAACACAATCCCTTTCAACATTGATATCATAACGCTGCATATATTTTGATAGATCAGAAGAAAATTGCTTGTAAAATAAACAATACATTCTAAATATTACTTAGCTAAATGGTAAGGCTGTAGTCACTTGCTGGAGATGTGCATCTAATTGGTTTGAGTCCCACCTTCTACTGTTATTAATGATGTGATGTTTCTGATTTCTGAAACGTTCTGAGTCTTTCTCATTTATGAAAATGGTAATCTTGTGGACGTTTCCTGTATGTATAAGTAGGAGCACTCTCTGCAGAGGCAGACAGCTCAGCTCTTTGTATACTTAATACATGCGCTTTCAGTGTGAGGTGTTAGTTCTCGTTGATGACCCTGTTCTTGCGACTGGTACTCGAATGTGGATAGCATGTGACAGACTTTGACGGATGTTTTGGGTATCCCAGAAATCGTCATTGCTTTGGTTAAGATAGCATTAGGCAAAAGTCATCACCTTCACAGAAAGGAATCTATATATACACAGTACAGTCCGCTGTTGTGCTGCATTGTCACAGTATCAAAGAATAAAAAAGCATTGGCAAGAGATACAGATCAAGCACTCAGTCCTGTTTTTGCGAGGCACTGGCCAGGATCTAAGTAAATGCTTAAATGGATTTGACTGTTTATTAAATATAACAGATTGAACAATACAATGTTCTTGCCAATGTTTACTTTTAATTGTATGGTACTGTCCATCTGTATATTGAGAACAGCCGGGAGACAAGAACTAGAATGCATTACAGACTAAAATTAAGAAGACATTTGGCATCAAGTAACAGAAGGTGTTTATGTAATAAAACTTATTACAGTGGTGAATGGCCTGAAAAAACAAGGAACCACGAAATGCAGCGAGCACAGGACAATCAGCCTCATTTCACATGCAGCGAAAGTGATGTTAAGAATAATTAATAAAAGACTTGAAAAAGTAATGGCGGAGAATCTTGGCGGAGCAGTCTGGCTGGAGACGGAATATGGGCACCAGAGATGCAATAGGGCTCCTACGAATCTTGGGCGAAAGGTTGATTGAAAAAGGAAGAGACCTATACATGTGTTACATTGATCTAGAAAAGGCATTTGACAATGTGGTTTGGGACAAGCTGGCGATTATAGTGAGGGAAAAGAGAGTGGACTGGAAAACCAGGAGACCATTATATCTTAATCAAAAAGCTTCAGTTAAAGTGAGAGGAGAAAGCACAAACTGGATCAGACTAGGAAAAGGAGTAAGACAAGGATGCTGTCTATCACCTACTCTTTTCAACCTCTACTTGGAAAATATCATTCAACAATTCTCATTAGATCACAAAAGAGTAGAAATTGGAGGAAGAACAGTAGGGTGTTTGAGGTTTGCTGATGACATGGTCCTTCTAGCCACAGGGGGAAAAAAAATTACAGGATTTGGTGGACACCATTGCAGCTAACGGAAAAAATTATGGAATGAAAATTAACACAAAGAAAACAAAAGTATTGGCACTAGGACGAAATAAAGAAATAAAAATTATGCTGAATGTAGATATACTAGAACAGGTGCAAAATTTTAAGTATCTTGGAACCAGGATAGACATCGACTTGCAGTGCACCACAAAAATTAAAACAAGGACAGCAATGGCAAAAGAGGCGTTTTATAAGAAAAGGAGAATTTTCTACAGTAGTCTGGACAGAGAATTTTCGTTGCGTTGAGTCCGGTAAATTTTCGATTGACTGCTTAACGGCATATGACGGAAATCTCCTTAGCTTTGCCTTGCTAAGCAGTTTATTACCTTTCATGAAAACAGAAATATCTCAGGTATTAACGGTCGTTTTAAAATTAGTACATAATTAAACCAGTTGCCATCAGGCCACTGAGAACTAATTTTTATTACAACATTCCGTGCAATACACGCAGATTATAACCGGGTTCACACAGGCAACAAAAGTATCGCCACTGCTAATGGCGAACTGCCTTTCCTTTGTAGTTGCATGTGTGAACTCCTAGTTTTAGATGGCGCCATTTAAGAAGCGCAACTTTTGTCACGCCACAAAAAGTTGAACTTGGTTCTACTTTGTTGCACCATTTTGCCTTCTCCACAATCGAATAACGTCATTCGATTGCTACCTCGCGGCTGGATTCAAACCTTTCTAGAGCGTATTCGTTCGCAGATAGTGCTTTTGTTTGTGCGTTTGCTATTAATATGTCGAAAAAGTGGTCAACAGCGACAATTATGAGATTCTTGGAGGTGTATCAAGAACGAGAATGCCTTTGGAACCACCATAGCGAATCATACAAAGACAGAAACTTGAGAGATGCTGCATTAATTGAAATAGTAAACAGTATGCGTGAATATGTTCCTGGAATTGATGTAGCTACAACAAAATTAAAAATTCGAAGCATTCGAATTGCTTACATTAATGAACATAAAAAGTAGTGAAATCACTTAAGAGTGGTGCGTCTACAGACGGTATTTATAAACCTAGCCTTGTTTGGTTTGAAGCTGCAGACCGGTTCTTAACATGTAGTCGAGACAAGAGAGACGAGAAACACTTTGGTAAATAATATTTTACATTTATTATGTTTCCTAAACATCTTATTTAGTAATATGTACAGCCGTTTAATGAGCTGAGACAGGCGACACCATTTTGCAAACTGCGCAATTACGAAGAATTTGTGGCGTCCTATGTGAACGGGAGCGAAAGGCTATTTATAATTTGTACAGAAAGCAGATGGCAGTTATAAGAGTCGAGGGGTATGAAAGGGAAGCAGTGGTTGGGAAGGGAGTGAGACAGGGTTGTAGCCTATCCCCGATGCTATGCACTATGTATATTGAGCAAGCAATAAAGGAAACAAAAGAAAAGTTCGGAGTTGGTATTAAAATCCAAGGGGAAGAAATAAAAACTTTGAGGTACGCCGATGACATTGTAATTCTGTCAGAGACAGCAAAGGACTTGGAAGAGCAGTTGAACGGAATGGACAGTGTCCTGAAAGGATGGTATAAGATGAACATCAACAAAAGCAAAACGAGGATAATGGAATGTAGTCGAATTAAGTCGGGTGATGCTGAGGGAATTAGATTAGGAAATGAGACACTTAAAGTAGTAGAGGAGTTTTGCTATTTGGGGAGCAAAATAACTGATGATGGTCGAAGTAGAGAGGGTATAAAATGTAGACTGGCAATGGCAAGAAAAGCGTTACTGAAGAAGAAAAATTTGTTAACATCGAGTATAGATTTAAATGTCAGGAAGTCGTTTCTGAAAGTATTTGTATGGAGTGTAGCCATGTATGGAAGTGAAACGTGGACGATAAATAGTTTGGACAAGATGAGAATAGAAGCTTTCGAAATGCGGTGCTACAGAAGAATGCTGAAGATTAGATGTGTAGGTCACATAACTAATGAGAAGGTATTGAATAGAATTGGAGAGAATAGGAGCATATGGCACAACTTGACTAGAAGAAGGGATCGGTTGGTAGGACATGTTCTGAGACATCGAGGGATCACCAATTTAGTATTGGAGGGCAGCGTGGAGGGTAAAAATCGTAGAGGGAGACCAAGAGATGATTACACTAAGCAGATTCAGAAGGATGTAGGTTGCAGTAGGTACTGGGAGATGAAGAAGCTTGCACAGGATTGAGTAGCATGGAGAGCTGCATCAAACCAGTCTCAGGACTGAAGTTCACAACAACAGCATGTGAACGGTAGCTCACAGCGCCACTCCAAAATGACTTGACTTGTGGCGATACTTTCGTTGCGTGTGTGAACCCGGCTTAATGATAGCAGCCACTCACGCAAACGTAACCTTAGAAGGCGGTGAGTCCCGCGCTGTGATTCTAGAATTGTTACGTAGTACGTACGCGCTGCACCGCGGAAAATCCAAAGTCTACGTAAATACTTGTGGTGGTATTGAGTTTGCTTAACAGTCTCATGCTAGCCAAAATCAGAATCCAGTGCTTATGACGACCAAGTACCAAAATAGAAATAGGAAATTGCTATTTTACGTTTTATTATCACCCACCAAATAAAAAATATTATTAATTTTTTTTACATACCACAACAAAGTACAAATAGAAATTACTTCAGGAAACATAGCACATAATGTGCACAGATTTGAACAAAGAGTTTGGAGGAAATTGGAAATTACATTTTAGTTGTTATTCTAAAGAGATGTCAGCTAACGTAGAACATGACATACACAGATTCAGATGACATGGAATACCATTCCTGACAGTAGCATTGTGCTGAAACTGGTGTATAATATATTCTATTACACCCGAGTAATAATAAGTAAATATTTATATTGTAATATTTCATTGTATTTATAATAATTATATTCATATAGAAATGTTTCTTTCTTTTCGTAATGTGGAGATAAAAGGATTGAGGAACTGTGTTTTTCACTTGATACAGATCTCCCAAGTGGTGATCATCGTAACTGATTACCCACTGGTGAGAGATGTGTGAGAAGATGGCAGCTGTATTGTCAAGATAGTCTCTGTTTCCGCATGTAAGAAAAAAAAATAGTATTAACCATCTTCACTCTACAAAAACGAGCTGTCAGAATAATTACCAACAGTTCAAGGCTAACTCCTTCAAAGCAATTATTTAAACAGCTGAATATTCTACCCCTACCATGCCTCTATATACAGAAAAGCGTAATTAATGTAAAACGAAATATTAACAATTCCCAATCCAACTCGGATCTACATACTTACAACACAAGAAAGTGCAATGACATTCATATAAAAAGAGTTAACAAGGCTTTGGCGCAGAAACAAACAAACATACAAGGAAGCAGATTGTATAACAAACTACCGGTAAAGATAAAAGAAATAAAAAAAATGTCTTCATTTAAAGAAGCAGTATTCATATTTTTAATGACCAACTGCTATTATAGTGTAAAAGAATACCTGGAATAGCTTCATACTAAACAATTATATTGATGTACTCTTTGCCAATAGTAATTTTTATCTGACTGTTGCTATGATCTAAATAAATAATATGTACAAAAGTGCTAGAATTGTATGTGTTATATCTAAATGTCAACTGTGTATTCCATGTAAAAAGACTTTCTCATACATCAATGTAAATAATCAAAGTTGTACATGCTATTTCAATGTGGTCTGATGTTATGTAGTCCTCTATACACATCTGTATTTTGTATAGTATTGTTCACCCTATATGTGTGTATATATATACTATGTATTTTTTGACGAAATCCATGCAATGGAAATTGTCTCTGGATGAATAAACTACTACTACTACTACTATTTGTCTGACTGTCATAGCATACAGTTTATTGTGTATTTACTAAGATTGATAAAGGGAGAAAAGTTTAATGTGGTTTTCTGTATCCTCCTGTATACTACTGAAATGTGGACAATGAAGAAGAAAGAGCAAGGTTGAAAGATTCTGAAGATGTGGATGTGGCAGCAAACAGAAAACAGTGGATAGGGAGAAAAATAAACAGAGTAGGACAGTAGAGACATTTACTGAGTGTAATAATGAACGGAAAGAAAAGAAATCGGATAGCTTATAGATTAAAAATGAGTGAGCGGTTTATATAAACAGCGTTGGACGGATATGTGGAAGGAAAGAGAAGGTAACAGAGGGAGAGATTACTTGTCCTGGATGAGGTGATGCATGGCAGCATATACAGGAGCTTATATAAATTGAAGGTGGAAAGGGGCAGGTCAGAGGAAGAGAAAAGGAAAGGGAAAAATTCATGATGACAGCTGCATCGGGACTATGCGGAGTCAGCAGGGATGAGTGAAAATGTGTGCTGCAACGGGATTCGAACCTGGGATCTCCTGCTTACTAGAAATTTGCATTAGCCACTACGGAATCTGGACACAGTGTTTATCGCAGCTGTGCAGGCTATCTTGGTACACCCCTCGGGTGACTCACATTCCTACCCAGCACCATCTATTGACAATTTCCGTCCATATTCCCCTAGCTCACTACTTTGACATTCCCAAAAGAGGCTGAATGTGATAGTGTACTCTCACTGAAGGTAGTGGATTCATAACCCAAAGTCCGTCAAGGTAAATTAATTATATGAATGCGTGCTGTCTGTTCTTTCAGACATGTCCAAAAGAGCAGACACCATGCATTCATATAACATACGCTCCATTAAGAAGAGTTGGACCTCCACAAATGGAGACACGAAGGAGTTGCTAACAGCTGAAAACTGATGATGATGATGACTATGCACACTGAACAGTCATTACATACATCAAGAAATTAATAAACTGTGGTTTGAGGAGTATTTATTGAAAAGGAAATAATTAACAGTTGCGTTTTTTCATTTACAACAAATTTAATTTATTTTGAACCCAAAAATGAAGGTTATCTCCTGTCATTTTAAATTACTTGGAAAATAAATAAGATTTACAATAAAATAAACAGAAGTCCTTGCAATCAGAGATATTCGTTCACAAATTCTGCACTGTAAATCCCATATGAAAGAAAGCCTACAGAGATGCGGTACGAGTCAATTTATACATCAACAGGCAGAAGCAACCAATGCTGGGAATTTCTGTAAAGTGTACTAGCAACAGTTTGTGACTGGTGCTACTCTATTCAAACTGAAAATTATGGTAATTCCTTTTAGATTACTTTATATATGTATGTTGGGAGAAACACAGCTGCTCAGAAAAGAGCCACAGTTCTTCCTCCTATACTACTCAGCTACTGTTATTTAAACAAAATATTTATGTTAATTTACACAGACCACGATCAACTGTCTATATACTGGCAAAATCATAATTTAGATTCTTTAGTACAAATATTTCGATAGTGGTACGAGGAGTTGTTAATGACCCTTTCTTTGCCTCATGATGACTGGGTGTTGTGTGATGTCCTTAGGTTAGTTAGGTTTAAGTAGTTCTAAGTTCTAAGGGACTGATGACCATAGATGTTAAGTCCCATAGTGCTCAGAGCCATTTGAACCATTTTGTTAATGACCTTCTTTATTTCATTTTCAAATATCTGGGGACTTTCGATTTCCTGCCTGATCTACATTGGCAACCAGTTATAGATTTTTGCATCAGAATATAAAACTCCATTCTTAACCCTAGAGAGTGGCGGATAATCTACTTGGAAATTATTTCTGGTACATGTACTGTGATTGTGAATTACTGAGTTCAACTTAAATTCACTTTTGCATTAACCACAAATACCACTTGAGAGTCTATGTCTTGGGATGCAAATGTAAGAATTCATAGGCCCCAAGAATTCCTAGACCCCTGAAGAGGCTTCTGCAAGAGCTTTGGTTATCAACTTTACACAATATCCTATTGGCACAGCTCCATAGAGTAAACACTTTTTTCATCTTAGCTGCACTGCCACAGAAGATTAAGCCAAAGGACAGAATTGGGTGAAAGAATGCTAGAATCTTACCTCTAGGTCAATAAACTTGTGTTAGCAAGGTGGACAGACAGACGTTTTTAGTTAATTTATCCACATGTTGTTGCCATTATAGTTTGAGATTCATCTGGAGGCCCAGGAACTTCACACATAGAGCCTTATCAGTGTATTCCCATCGATCTCTACTTCTGGTTCTTGTTAAGTTGTTTTACTTATTTGGAATTTCATAGTCTGAGCTTTTGCAGGATTTAGATTTCAGCTGTTGGCTGTCAACCAGTAGTGAGCATTTTCCATGAATCTCCTGCCTTGGTCTGGTACAAGTGTTGTTGGACATTTCATCAATATGCTTGTGTCATCAGCAAATATTACAGTTCTCCATTGTTCCAAGTAAATCATTTATATAGACCAAGGAAAGGAGAATCACTGTATGGTAATTTGCTAATGTATGGTAATTTGCTATTGCGATCCTCTACTTTCTATTGTTAAGATATGACTCAATCTGTGCAAAGGGATGACCCTGAATGCTAATTCATTTTACTCTACCAAGCAGAATTTTATAAACTGTACAGTAAAAGGCCTCGGCAACATCACAGAAAACGCCAGAACGATAATCTGTATGATCTACACAGTAAAAGATCTTGGCAATGTCACAGAAAATGCAAAAAGGATAATTCCTGTTGTTTAATTCTACTAGAATTCAGCCTGTGAGCCCACATATTGCATTCTCAGTAGATAACACTTTACAGAAGCTAAACTGAGCTGTTGTTAAAAGGTTGTTTTAGTAAGATGCCTCAGTGTTCTTTTGTAAGCCACTTTCTCAAAAAAATCTGAGAACATGAGAAGGAGAGAGACCAATTTGTAATTGGAGTTCGCTTCCTTAGATAAACTTTTGTGCATTCACGTTACTACTGCATGCTTTAGTCTTCAGGAAATGCTCTGTGACATATCAAGTAATTACCAAAGTAACTCAAGGGTGGTGCTTACATAGTCAAAACAAGATTTTAGTACTTTGGCTGAGAAACCATTATAGTCAGAAGAGTTACTACTTTTTAGTGGCATAATGATTTTTGTGATCTCTAAGCAGATGAGTTGGCAAAACTGAGACCTGTCTGTGAAGCACACATTGCCTGTCCAACAGTAAGTTAAGTTTATTGGACCTGCTTTATGTGGATGATTTTTTGTCCCTGTTGTTTAAGCTAGTGTTAGGAAAAATTAATTGAATTTAGTAGCCAACGATTTTTATTTGATATGATCTGTCTCGCCGCTACTGTCATGTGGGACTTCAGTGTCATTTGGCTTGCCAAGTTTATTCATTTTATACCCAATAATGATCCAAATTGCCCTTGCTTTGTTCTTGGAACCTTGAATTTTTTTGTGTCTAGTGCTTTAAACTGCAACAATGTGTCCCTAGGTGCCATAAAGGAGAATGCTCATCAGGATTTGATACATAGAACATCTGACACGGAGAGGGAAGGTAGAGGAAGTGGTGGACTTGATGAATAGGAGGAGACTGGACATTCTAGGATTGTAAGAAATCAGGTGGAATGATAAAGGAAGTAGGGAATTGAGAAGTAGACATAAGACGTACTGTAGTTGGAATGAGGAAGAAGGAAGACAGGAAGTGAGTGTAGTTATGAGAAGAGAGGGCTGAAAGAAGAGGCGAATGGCTTAACTGACAGAATAATGAAGGTAACAGTGAAAGTAAATAGTAAAGTTGTACAGCATTGTTGGCAGAAAGATCCCAAGGAGTAGGCTCAGCCACTGAGTTAGAAAGGGTTTTCTCTGCTGTGCACAATGTCTCTTTCCCTTGTAGATATGTGAGAGGTGTGTCTTCCGCATATTTGTAGAGTGTAGATGAATATAATTGATACATGTTACTACGGTGTTAAGCTTGTGGTTTATGATGATGATGATGATGATGATGATGATGATGAGAGAAGGGAGAGAGTGAAACCCAGTGCCAGCGCAAATCTTACTCCTTTCAAATAGCACCAAGTGGGCTGCTAGCTTAAAATCCTCATCTTACAAATAGATCACCATCAACATCGTCACATTCTCTCACATCATGAGATGCACATAACATATGTCATTAGAGTCATCTACTCTACAGGGCACATATGCAGCTACACAGTACACACATGCTATTCCATAGACATACACCTTTTTATAAAACCGATAAAGCATCTGTACTGGAGGCTGTTTGGCATGAACTACCTTTCCTTTCCACAATTTATGCTCCTGTGGAGACGTCTGAGATTCAATCTAGAACATTGATGCAAAGAATAGTGATGGGGATCTTTAACATTACAACATTTGCTCCCTTTGCTGGCCAAATACTGACTGTGAAAATTTCATCTACCAGCAGGCTTCGAATCAGCTTACCTCTAAGTCAAGAATTTTGAAGAGGAAATTCAGAGACAACTAACAGAAGATCATGATATGGGGAGACATGTGGGCAAGAAAGGAGAAGGCTATGAGGAAGTATTGTGAGAGAAAGTGTGGGGAAGGAGAAACAAGTAAAACTGTAGACTTTTGTAAAAGGAATAGACTAGGAGTAGGCAACAACTGGTTTAGAAGGAAGCAGACTGTAAGCTACAACTGTCAAAAGTCACAGTTACTGAATGTCACTAGATGTGTTCCCCAAGGATCAGTGCTTGGGCCATTACTGTTTATACTATTTATAAATGACCTGCCCAGCAATATGCCATGCAAATCTGTGCTTTACACAGATGATACAACTTTCATCAATTTAGGGAAGGACATAAATAAACTGAAGGAGCAAAGTAAAGATTTTCTCAGTCTATCCAATATGTGTTTCGAAGCAATGAGTTAGCTATTAACTATGAAAAGACTGTAAATATATCCTTCAGCTTATCCAATGCTGATATTGAGTACACTTCTACCAAACTTCTTGGCATATACTTAGATATGAAATTAACCTGACAGAGTCACATAGACAACATATCTCGAAAGCTTTCACAAGTTATCTATCTACTGAAAAAATTACACACCTGTGTTTCTGAAAGCCTGCTGATTAATTCCTATTATGCATTCTTTCATTGCCATATTAGCTATGGTATTCTTCTATGGAGTAATTCTCCATGGTCCAGAAAAATTTTTATTTGGCAGAAGAAAGCCATCAGGAGCAATTCTAGGATTACCAAAAATAACATATCATGTAGGTCATACTTCAAAGAATTACAGATAATGACAGTCCTGTCTCTTTTTATATACAGCTGCCTTTTGTACATAAAAGAAAACTTTAACAGTTACAACCTTAGGCAGTCCGTTCATAATCATAACACTCGTCAAACATTTAAGATAGACATACCAACAACTTGACCCAAGAAAACACAAGACAGTTAGGAATACATGGGAATAAGGCTTTTCAACACAATACCTGTGCAGGCACATTGTGTCTCTCTTAATATATTTAAAAGTAAGACTAAAAAATGGCTGAAAGACAAAGCTTTTTGCAGTGTTAAAGAATTTGAAAACTCTTCAAAAATAGACCTGACTTACAAAACAACTTGCAACTTTGTTTGTACCTCTTCCTAAGCTAGTTTTGTCTCTGTAGTTCCACGTTTAACTGTTAAACATGTGGAGAAATCCTTATGTATGAAATATATTATTTCATTATGCACATTCTTTAAAATGCACACTTTAGTTATGTGGGATATCTGTATGTATCAAATGTATTCCTTTATTATGTATGTACTTTTAAAATGTATACTTTAGCTTTGTGTGATACCTCACAATAGTTATTCTTCTTAATATGTAAATTATACATTACTCACAACGACATCGATTGCATGTAAATGCTTAAAGATGGATAAATAAATAAATAAAAGTCATAAGGTAATGTGGTACAGTCATTTACATCTGTGGTAAACTACATAATATGTGACCAGGACACAAAGAAAACAGTCACAGATTTCAAGGTAATACCTTCCAAAGTCCTAGATAATGGTCACTATCTTTTAGTAGTAACAGTTAGAAGGATTAAACAGGAAAACTGTGCAGGAAGAAAGACAAGAGTGTGGAAATTGCAAGAACAGAAATGAAAGGATAATTTCAGAAAATAATAAAGAGCTTTACGCCAAGGGGTGAAATGCAGTCACTAGAGGAGAAATGAGGAAGGTTCAAAGTGATGATGGTAGAAGCATTGGAAAAAGAAAAAGCATGCAGAAGAATCAGTAATATGAAAAGATGGAAAGAAGCACCCTGATAGGATGATAAGAGCAGGGGAGGAGGTTGTGAAGGGTGGCTAAGGATTCTGTATACACTGCCCAACCAACAGTATCTAGACACTCCTATGTGATGCAGAATTGATCACTAGATGTCACGAATATAAAAGGAGGCAGGGAGTATTGTGTTGTCAGTAGAGAAGCAGTAACAGCAGAATGGGCCAGTCAGTAGAGCTCAGTGATTTCCATCATTAACATTTCAATCCTTCCACAGCTGCCCAAGTCACCTGTTGGTGATGTGGCTGTGAGGTGGAAACATGAAGGAGCAACCAAAGATAAAGCAAGAGCAGACATTATGTACCATTGTACACAAGGACCATCGAGCATTGCAGAGGGTGGTTGTTAAAAAACACATGAAATCACAGAAGTAATCACTTGTGAATTCCAAAGTGGTACCAGCAGTCCAGCTGGCACTGTGACTGCATAGAGAGTTGAAAACAATGGGGTTCAATGGTCAAGCAGCTCGACGTAAGCCACACATTTCTGTAGTCAACACTAAGTGATGTTTGAGGTGGAGTAAAGAGCAATACCACTGGACAACGGATGGTCAGAAACAGGTAACGAATCATGTTATCCCCTGTAACAATCCAATGGAAGGATTTTAGTTTGAGGAATTCTGAGAGAAGAGAGCAATTAGGGAAGATCCTGTATGGAATGGTTTAAAGTTAAGAAGTGAGGCATGATGGAAAATGCCAAGACAATCTATAATGAAAGAAAGGGAGATGAGAATAAATGAAATAAACAAGATGTAGGATAAATAATTTTTACTAAGCCCCAATGGAAATATGGGAGACGAAAATGTAGAGCCAGGGAATGTACAGGGCGAAGAGATGGACTTAACCTGGACAGAAGTAGACGAAGCGATAAAGACCTCGCAATGAGGAAAAGCACCTGGGCTGGATGAAGTTATTTTGAAGATGATGAAAGCAGCTGACTCTTCTGGAGTGCAGTGTTTCTATTGGATCATGAGAACAGTATAGTCCAGTCAAGGGGAGAAAATTAGGGGAAAAACTGTGTAGTCACAAATTTTTGTACAGTTGTAGGACACTATGGAACAATGGGATGTCAGTGCATGGTGGGGGAGAAGAAGGAGGGGTGTTTATAGGCAACTTTTTAATGTTTTCCTTGAATAACTTGAAAACTGTGATTCTAGTGGCAACGTTTTCCAATAAAAAATAAACTACTTTAAATTTCCTATAAAAATTCTCCTATTTATTTTTGCTTACAACCAATAGTTTCCACTTTGCAGGGGTTGGAATACTCACACGTGACTGTAAAAAGTATTTTAATGGTATAAAATTAATGTTTATTGTTAAATGAAGTCAGCTAACAACAAATATTAAATTTGTGTACCATGTCTATGTGCAGTAGCAACGTATTAAGGAATAAACTGTGTTCTGGGGGTGTAACAGGGTGGAGGGGTCAGGGGGCAGAGGATAGAAGTGTGAGAGAATTTAGGTTGCCAAATGGTAATCATGCAATTCTCTTCTTCATAGATCTGCAAAGTGAAGAGCAAGCAACTGATTCTCCGCTCTATCTAACTCACAAAGTCACAAGACGCAACTACAGGATGTTATACTGGCCTTTTGTTGTGCAGCTTTTGAACTGCTGGCAATGAATGTTTTGATGGGAACTAATAATGCAGATAATAAGATTAAAATTTTATAGGAGGTTGTCAACTGGGAAACAGAAGTGTACAAGCTAACTTAAAAATTAAACTAAATGACAGTGTTGTGATTGATAATTTACAAGCAGCAGGTACTTTTTATATCACTTCCTAAATGCAACAGCATAGGTAGGATTAAATGGTTCAATTGAAGAAGCAAGAGAATATATTAAAAATGTCACTCCACAAGACTTCAAGCTAATAGAAGCTTCACTGCAATTAACAGAATTGCAAAAATTCTAAGAAACAAAAGCTCATGTGGTATTGATGGAATTTCAAACAGAACCCTGAAAAGTTGTTCCAATACAATAAGTGATGTCCTAAGTGATATTCGCAATGCATCACTAGCACATAGAATTTTTGTGGACAGGTTAAAATATTCAATTGAAGCGTGCACACAAATAATGCTGTATGACACATTTTGACATTTTGTAGAATTGTGTGGAGTAATGTTCTATATGGCAGTCTGCATTGGCTGCTGTAACAGTTGACCTGTTTACTGTCCAAGGCAGCGCTAGATAGCAAAGAAAGAGAGACACAGTTTTTGTGCCTCTGCATGAACAATGCTGTATGTTACAAGAATGGCGAAGTGTAGCAAGGTGATGCTTACTGCAAGTGGTTTGAGTAATGAGTGTGAGTAATGAGAAGAAAAGGAAAATTAACTTCAGTAATTGGCAGGATATCAAGAGCAAAAGACTTCATGATACTGGATAGGAGCATAAATTGTGGAAAGGAAAGGTAGTTCATGCCAAACAGCCTCCAGTACAGATGCTTTATTGGTTTTATAAAAAGGTGTATGTCTATGGAATAGCATGTGTGTACTGTGTAGCTGCATATGTGCCCTGTAGAGGAGATGACTCTAATGACATATGTTATGTGCATCTTCTGAAAACATTACAGTAAAACTATGTAACAGGAATAAAATTAACTATAGTTCTGTTGTTATCCTCAACAAAATAATATAATACACACTATGAGCACTGTTAAATTATTAAAAGAGAATGTGAAATATGATAATTCAGTTGAATATTAGGTAGTAATATTGATTGCTTGATTCAGGCTCATGTATACAATGCAAAAGTGTGTTCAAAAGATGGCTGCAAGGACATAAACCTGGAAATTAAGGTAAAGCTGTATGAAGAATATCACGCCTTGATGCATGATGAGCAGTCAATTTACTTGATAAAATCAATGGAAATAGGCATGCCAACCAGACAAAAGGAAGATCAGACAGATGAGACTTCACAGAAACAAGCTACTTTCAAATACAAAGCACAGTCAGAAGAAGCGTGTCAAAAAATGTTGCTTGACATATTCTCCATCACCCACCAATGAATACATGCTCTTCAACGTAAACTGAAAGATGGAATGACCACTCATAAAGATGGTGGAGGGAAACATTTCAATAGGCCACATGACATATCAAATGACAACAGGGCTCTGATTTGGAACACATTTCGAGTTTCCTGAAGCAGTTGAGCCATTACAGCATGAATAAATATTGAAAAGAATGTCTGTACCCCAATATCAACCTCTGCAGAATGTGTCAGTTGTTTATAATTGCAGCTTCAGATGAAACAGAAATGTGCAACATTAAACTTGAGACTCAGTTTGCATCATGAAAAAGCAGGCCAAACATACATAGTGCTAAAAAATAATACAGAAATGGCTAAAAGAAACAACGATTGATTGATTTATTGATCCATTTTCATCTACAGCTGCACAATGTGCTAGAGATATTTGGATTTTTTTGTTAATACTAACAGTTTTACATATAATATACCTTTGTACATAATAACACACATTAATATATCAATTAATGATGAATACTTAAATAAATGTTGTTACGCTATATACTGAGAGATATAAAAAATGGAAATGTCGTGTGGCTAGGGCCTCCCATCGGGTAGACCGTTCGCCTGGTGCAGGTCTTTCGATTTGACGCCACTTCGGCGACCTGCACGTCGATGGGGATGAAATGATGATGATTAGGACAACACAACATCCAGTCCCTGAGCGGAGAAAATTTCCGACCCAGCCGGGAATCGAACCCGGGCCCTTAGGATTGACAGTCTGCCACGCTGACCACTCAGCTATCGTGGTGGACTACTGAGAGATAAAATACAAATGTTCTTCTGAATGAGACTACATTGGGTAAACACACAAAGATTTAGTTTTGTAGGTATTCATTTACCATGTAAAAGCAGTGATCAACTAAGTATGACTTCAGTTTGGATTTGAAGTGACCAATGTTTTGTATGTGTTTAATGGTATCTGGTAAGGCATTGTATAGTTTGATACTAGGATGGCTACGGCTGTTTTGAAATAACTATGTGTTGGCGCTTTGAACATGTACATCCAATTTTTGTATTGTATCATAGCTGTGTATTGTGTGATTTTTAGTGATGAGTGGTCTTTTTGTATGTAAGTTTTGCTTTAAATATATTATATTTTCAAGTATATATATATATATATATATCTTTAAATATGTCTGCTTATGTCTGTATATGTGTGGATGGATGTGTGTGTGTGTGTGTGCGAGTGTATACCCGTCCTTTTTTCCCCCTAAGGTAAGTCTTTCCACTCCCGGGATTGGAATGACTCCTTACCCTCTCCCTTAAAACCCACATCCTTTTGTCAGGATCATCCATTTCTGAAACAATGGTCTACATGATTTGCGATTATCTACCCCTTCCATTATTCTTATAATTTTTTTTTGAATTTTGAATGTTTTGATGGCATCTCCAGAATTTCCCCAGAACATAATCCCATACCAGAGGCGAGAGTGTACAACTGCATAATATACACACTGAAGGGTGTTGTAGCTGGTACAATTTTTAATGTATGCAGCACAAAACAAGAAGTACCTAATTTTTTGTTCATTTGCTCAATTTGTGCTTTCCATTTCAAGTTGTCTTGTAGATGAAGTCGAAGAAGTTTGGTACAGGCTGTTTTGGCAATTGTCTGTCCGTATAGCTCTAGATTGGGTGATATCAGATTTTTTTGTTTGTGCTGTGTGTACATCCATAGCTACAGTTTTTTCAGTGTTTGCTATTAAGTCATTGTCATCAAAGTAACATGTTAGCCTGTCAGTGGCTTCTTTTATGTTTTTTACAAGAGTTACTTCTTAGTTTCGTCTAATTAGAACACCCGTATCATCAGCAAACTGAAATATTTTACTGCTGTCATTGCTTATGCTTAGGTCATTTACAAAGAGAAAGTACAGAACAAGACCCATTACTGATCCTTGTGGCACTGCATATTTAACAGTCAGTAGCTTGGAATTATATTTCCTAATTACATTGTCCCTTTTTTGATCTACTTCAAGATAAGAGCTGAGCCAGTTGTTAGCTGTTCCCCTAATGCCAAGATTTTCTAGCTTCTGTAGCAATTTGTCATGATTTATGGTGTCAAATGCCTTTGACAAATCTAAAAATATGCCAATGGTAAGTTTTTTGTTGTCTAATGCTATCAGTGCCTCTAAAAGAAAGGAGTGAACTGCAGATTCGGTTGAGCGGTTTGCTCTAAATCCATGTTGAGATTGTGACAGAATGCCATTTACCTCTAAGAAGTCTGTTAGCCTCTTATTGACAAGCCTTTCTAATATTTTTGAGAAAACAGACAGAAGTGCGAGTGGTCTGTAGTTGGAAATATCATCTTTGTTTCCTTTCTTGTATAATGGCTTTACTTTTGCTATTTTCAAACATGAAGGAAAAGTTCCTGTAGCAAAACATAGGTTACGTAAGTGGGTTAAGGGCTCAGTAATCAAGTCCCCACACTTCTTTATAATGAAGTCAGGTGTATCATCTACACCTGCAGAGTGTTTCATTTTGAGACTTTTTATTGTAATCTGTACTTCTTCTACATTGATCTGCTTGACACTTTTTTCCCTGTTCCTCTATGCTGTTTCCTATTAGAAGTCTGTTGTAGTAGTTTCTCTGCTACATTTATAAAATAGTTATTAAACATATTAGCTACTTTCTGTGGGTTATTAATGTTTTCCAAGCCAGCCTTTAATACTATATTATTAACTCTACTTTTGTGAGATTTGGTTTCTTTTTTTACAACTTGCCAGATTGCTTTGGTTCTGTTTGAAGCATCTTCTATGTATTTGTCATTGTCTCGTTTCTTTGCCTCCTTTATTATTTTATTGAAGATAGATTTATATTTTTTAAAGTAACTATCAAACTCCTGAGTTGTGTTGTAGCTTCTTGCAATATTGTGAAGGTACCATTTTCTAGCAGAAGATTTCCTTATACCACTAGTAATCCACTTGTTGCTTTTAGTGGTTTGCGTTGTTTTGGCTTTCAATGGAAAAGCAAGATCAAAATAATATTTAAAAATATTCATGAATGTCTGTAACTTATCAGAAATATTTTCTGTACTATACACTATCTCCCATGATTCTTGTTGGAGATAATTCTGGAATGTTTGTACTGCAGTATTACTGAAAGTTCTGCCCAAGTGTGTGGTCTTCCTCATATAATTATGGGATGGATTAGTGTTTACGCAAAAGCTTATAGCCTTTGCATGATGGTCTGCCAGTCCAGCTTTAATTACAACTGATTTATATTTTGTTTTGGAGATTATTATTATTTGGTCTATGGTAGTGCTAGAATGATTCATTTCGATTGTAGGGCAGTGTATTATAATCTCCTAATTATTGGCTGTTAATATGTTCATCAGCTCAGATTTTGAATTGCTTCACTTATTAAAGTCTACATTTAGGTCTCCACATACAGGGTGAGTCACCTAACGTTACCGCTGGATCTATTTCGCAAACCACATCAAATACTGACGAACCGATTCCACAGACCGAATGTGAGGAGAGGGGCTAGTGTAATTGTTTAATACAAACCCTACAAAAATGCACGGAAGTATGTTTTTTAAAACAAACCTATGCATATTAGACCTGTTACAGTATCAGAAATTGAAAGAACAATTGCCTCCATGAAAACCAAGAACTCCTGTGGAGTAGACAATATTTCTAGCAAATTGTTAAAGCAGTGTTGTACTTCTGTAAGCAATATACTGTGTCATATTTTCAATGCCTCTTTGCAGCAAGGAATTGTTCCTGATAGACTAAAGTATGCTATCGTGAAGCCTCTCTTTAAGAAAGGGGAGAAAACTGATGTTAAAAATTTCAGACCAATATCTCTCCTGACTGTGTTTTCAAAGGTACTAGAAAAGCTCATGTATTCTAGAATTTTAGAACACCTACATAAATTCAATATTCTCAGCAAACATCAGTTTGGTTTCCGGAAAGGTCTGTCAACTGAACAAGCAATATATGCTTTTATAGATAAGGTTTTGGAATCTCTAAATGAGAAAATGGTGACAACAGGGTTATTTTGTGATTTATGTAAAGCCTTTGACACTGTGAACCACCAAATACTGTTACTGAAGGCAGACCATCTAGGAATAAGTGGTGTAGCAAATAACTGGCTTCAGTCATACCTGACAGAGAGGAAACAGAAAGTAGTCTTAGATAAGTCAGACAATTTGTGTGGTGGAATGATTTCATCGGAATGGAGAGACATAAATTGTGGAGTTCCACAGGGCTCTATTCTTGGTCCTTTACTGTTCCTGTTATTTATAAATGATTTACCTTATTCTTCAATGATTCAGTGCAATTTTACCATCTTTGCAGATGATACTAACATAATGGTTAATGGTCTTAAATGTGAAAATGTTCAAGAGTCTGTTAATACTATTCTTATAGATTTAATGAAATGGTTTACTGCAAATGGTCTTTCACTTAACCTGAGTAAGACTAATTATATTCAGTTCACCCCAACTGCCAAACTGAGGAAGAAATGACTGTTAAATATGCCACACAGGTCATAGAAAGAGTGGAAGTAACAAAGTTTCTAGGCGTGAAGATTGACTGTAGAGTAAACTGGTCCCATCACATTTTAGATCTTTACAAGAGACTCAGCTCTTCAGTTTTTGCAATGCGAATCATCTCTGTCAGTGCAAACTTAAGCATTAAAAAAGCTGCATACTATGGTTACTTCCATCCTTTGATGGCATATGGAATTATTTTCTGGGGAAATCAACCTCTTGCAAAGAAAATATTCATTGCTCAGAAGCGTGTTGTAAGAGTGATGTCTGGTGTAGATCCTAGATGCAGCTGCAGAAGCCTATTCCGGAATCTGGGAATTTTACAACTACTTCTCAATATATATACTCACTTATGTGTTTCATAAGTAAAAACACTGATTTATACAAATGTAACAGTGAATACCATCAGTATAACACAAGGAGGAAACATGATTTCCACACTGAAGGTAAAAATTTGAAGATTGTGCAGAAGGGTGTACAGTCCTCTGGTATAAAGATATTTAATGCTCTTCCTCCAGAAATCAAATGTGAAATTGCCAACAAATCTACATTTAAAGAGCTTCTGAGGCAATTTCTTTTAGCCATGTCATTTTACAGTTTGGAAGAGTTTATGAAACACAGTGAGAAACGGCCTTAAAATAAGATGTATTATCATATAAATTGAACATTAAGCTGAACATTCTTGTCACATATGTAACTCTTTTAGTGTTAACTGCTTATATTTAACAGTCTGGATTATATGACCTTTCAGGTTTAATTTACTTTGTTTTATACCTGTAATCTGTAGGTCTAAGGATTCTCATTCCATTATATTGTGTTATGGATCATTGTAGTGGTTAAGTAACTTTATATTCTTTACCTGTAAACATAGTGTACTAGTACTTGTCATTGACAATGTAAAAATTGACACACACTACATCCATGTGAAATTGTCACAGTTGGATCCATGGTGTAAGAAATAAATAAATAAATAAATAATAAATGTTTTAAATGGAACCCTGTTAGTTTTGTTAGCACATCTGAACATATAAACAAATACGTAATCAGTGCCATTTGTTGCATTGTAAAATGTTAATTACACCCGGAGATATTGTAACGTAAAGTTGAGGGTTGAGTACCACTCCTCCGCTGTTCGATCGTGTGTATCGGAGAGCACCGAATTACGTAGGGATCCAAAGGGAATAGTGATGGACCTTAGGTACAGAAGAGATGGGAACAGCACATTACATCCACATGCTAACACCTTTTTATTGGTCTTTTTCACTGACACACATGTACATTACCATGAGGGGTGAGGTACACGTACACACGTGGTTTCCGTTTTCAATTACGGAGTGGAATAGAGTGTGTCCTGACATGTCAGGCCAATAGATGTTCAATGTGGTGGCCATCATTTGCTGCACACAATTGCAATATCTGGCGTAATGAATGTCGTACACACCGCAGTACATCTGGTGTAATGTCACCGCAGGCTGCCACAATACGTTGTTTCATATTCTCTGGGGTTGTAGGCACATCACGGTACACATTCTCCTTTAACGTACCCCACAGAAAGAAGTCCAGAGGTGTAAGATCAGGAGAATGGGCTGGCCAATTTATGCGTCCTCCATGTCCTATGAAACGCCCGTCGAACATCCTGTCAAGGGTCAGCCTAGTGTTAATTGCGGAATGTGCAGGTGCACCACCTCGCTGATACCACATACGTCGACGCATTTCCAGTGGGACATTTTCGAGCTACGTTGGCAGATCATTCTGTAGAAACGCGATGTATGTTGCAGTGCTCTCCGATACACACGATCGAACAGCGGAGGAGTGGTACTGAAGCGTCAACTTTACGTTACAATATCTCCGGGTGTAATTAACATTTTACAATGCAACAAACGGCACTGATTACATATTTGTTTATATGTTCAGATGTGCTAACAAAACTAACATGGTTCCATTTAAAAAAACGTAGGTTTGTGTTAAAAAACATACTTCCGTGCATTTTTGTATGGTTTGTATTTAATTATTATACTAGCCCCTCTCCTCACGTTTGGTCCGTGGAATCGATTCGTCAGTATTTGATGTGGTTTACGAAATATATCCAGCGGTAACGTTAGGTGACTCACTCTGTATAAGAACTGTTTTTCAATTTGTTACTACTTTATTTAGTAAAGTATCAAGCCGAGTATTGCATTTTTTTAGGTGGTTATCTGGAGATCTATGTAAACATATTACAATTAACCTGAATGCTGGAATTTCTATGCCTGATACTTCAAATTCTTTTTCAGTGTTTAAGGATTCAACATTGTCTAAGTTATTGAATTCGATACCTTTCTTTATGTATATGCAGTTCCCTCCACATGTAAACTGATTTCTACAAGTTTGTGCTGCTAACACATAATCCGTTATTTTCACTGTCTTTAACTCATTTTCTTTCAGCCAGTGTTCAGTTAAGCACAGTATATTAATGTATCTGAGTTTACTTGATAGCAAGATTTCAAGCTCTCTTACTTTATTCCTAAGTGACTGTATATTCTGACGAAGAAGAGTGACCTGGTGAAATTTTAGGTTTGTTCTGATTGTACTTGGTTGACCACTTACCTTTATTCCTGAATTTAAATTGTGTGAGAAATCTTCATTCTCACCTAGAAGTGGGAGTTGGTTTTTTTCCATCGGTCATAAGAAAATGTTCTGATGGTGAAAAGGGGCAGTTCTCCATCTCTCTAGTCATTTTACTTGTGTGGTCGATGTTGAGGTGGTTTCTGTTTTTTCTGCAAGGACTGCTACTGGAGGTGGTGTTGATAGGTGCACTAGTTACCCTAATTTGGTCTTCAGGCTTTTTGGGAATAAAAAAATCTTGTAAATGACATGGTCGCCTTACATTTCTTCTCACTGGAATTGCTGAACTTCCTCCTGTTGCTGGGGTGGTAGTAGTTGATTGTTGGTGTTCACTGATACATGTAAAATTAGATGTCCTTGGTGATACTTTCGAGACTGGATCTGTTAATGTCTTTAGTGGGTCTCCTTTAGGTACTGCTTCTGGTTTCCAGTGCCCAGTTCTTCTTGTTGTATCTTGAATATCTTCGGGTGTGGAATTTTAAAGTGTTAATCGATGTTAGCATGCTTATGATACACTCTTTTAAATGTTCAATATCTGTTACACATTTGTGACATGGAATATTTTCACTTTCAACAGCTGTATTTCCGCGTGGTAGAACATTGCGTACATCACACTCGTGAGCCATTTCATTTGGCTTCATATATGTACCAGTAGTTCGCTATTTCTAGACCGAATTTCCGGTCACTTGAGTTATAATATCATGCACAATGCATTTGCAACTGCAGTATTCACTGATTTTTACGTATGTCGTACATTTTTCGTTCAATTTACGTTTATATTTGTTATATGTGTTGACCTACAACAGGTTTTACTTTGTCCTACATTGACACATTCCACAGTATTCTGCCTGAGACAGCTGTCATACAATTTCATGAAATTGGTACTGGGAACACCACACAAAATTTGTGGGACAAATCCACTGCAAGGAGAGGTCCACCAAAATAACTTTCTGTCTGCTTAAATTTGGGATGTTTGAAGAAGATATGGAATGCAAACTGATTGTATGGTCTGATCACTGCATTGGGCCGAACAATAACTGGAGAAATTTAGTGCTTAATTTATATCTTGCAGCTGCAAGTACTTTACAGATATACATCAAAAGTTTTTATGTTTGAGTCATAGTTTCCTACCATGTGACAGGAACTCCACAAAGATCGAGAAAAGAAAGAAAATGTCAAAAGTTATGGTACCTATAGAATGGAAGCATGTCATTGCTTAGGCATTTGTCGATCCTTCAAAACTGACCATTCAAGAGATGATGATGGAAGACTTCAAGGACATAGAGTCCATTGATTTGGTTTTCAAAACGCTACCTCCTTTGAAAATTACTGATGTGCTCTGGTTGAAGCTACGTACTGATGATTCTTGAGACATAAGCATGTGTTGTAATCACAATGTGCTTCATTAATGGGAAATGCATTGTATTATGAAACATGGTTGTGAATAGAAAGTAAAAAAAAAAGTAAATTCTATTGCCTTCTGGTTTTAGCTTGCTCTACAGTAGGGCACTGAAACTTCATACAGAGAAGAAAAGCAATGTATTGGACATGACAAAATATATGAACCCAAAATACAGGGAGTTTTACAAAAATCAGCAGTGTGACAACTGAGTTTAATGTGCCAGATTTGTGTCTCAGGTTGACAGCAAGCTCATGTTCTATTACCTTTTTAAGACCAAAGTAATCAGTTTACAAAAAATATTAATTCATATATTGTTATAAAATTCTTACCTACAACTTTTGGATTCTAGGCAGCCTTATCATTACAGTCTGTAAGTGCGAACAATACATATCTGCTATTATATTACTATTGCAATAATTCTCTGGAATTAACAGAAAACTATGGCAATTCATTCATCTCCCAGAACTCGCAGAGAGGAGCTTTGGCAAGACTCCCTAGCCGAAGACAATCACATAACGGCCAAGGGGGAAATAGCCGAAGGTTCACACTTGCCATATGTGACCTGGAAGACTTTGAACAGACTGTGAGTTGGGGTGTCAAAGTGCAAAGTGAACCTCAGGAAGTGGGGCTTCAGTAATGGGGAGGAAACTTGTCAGTGTGGTGACGTACAGGACGAACAACTTCTGGTAGTCTGCAGGAACCTACTGGCTCCATGCACTATCTGTGATGTTGCTGCAGCCATCAAAACTGCTGTGATAACTGCCAAATACTGGATCCGTCAAAAAATATAATCATCTTGCTGCTTGTTTATTTGCTGTTTGTTTGTATATATTATTGAATTTGTCTCATAAATACTACTGTACATATTTAATTTTGCAAATTTGTTAAGTGAATCAATACTTATTAGTTTTTGTATTTACTTTATGTCCTGGACTTGAAAAATAAATAAAATTTCTGAAACACTGTAAATGCGTCATACAGCATTATTTGTGCACACACTTCAATTGTTACACCCTTTTATAAGGAAGGTGATAAGATCAAAAATGGTTCAAATGGCTCTGAGCACTATGGGACTTAACATCTGTGGTCATCAGTCCCCTAGAACTTAGATCTACTTAAACCTAACTAACCTAAGGACATCACGCACATCCATGCCCGACGAAGGATTCAAACCTGTGACCGGAGTGATAAGATTAACTTAAACAATTACTGTCCTGTTTCCTTACTGACACCTTTTTCCAAAATATGCAAAAAAGTAATGTACTGATGAGTACCAGTAGTCTCACTTTAAATAGAAACAATTTACTTGGCTTATTACAGTTTGACTTCCAGAAGGGTTGCTTGAGTGAGAACGCTAATTACACATTCATGCATCAACAAAAAAAAGTTTGGCATCACCTCGGTTCTGAGAGTTCCAGAACCCCTACAGAAAACTCGAATAGAGAACAACATAAGTATCATTTCCACCCTTTTTATTGCTCATGAAAACCACACATTGCATGTTGTACCACCATACAGCGAGACCTTCAGAGGTGGTGATCCAGATTGCTGTACACACGGGTACCTCTAATACCCAGTAGCATGTGTTGCCTATATTTGTTGTGACATATTATCCACAAATTCATCAAGGCACTGTTGGTCCACGTTGTCCCACTCCTCAACAACGATTTGATGTTGATCTCTCAGAGTGGTTGGTGCATCATCTATAAACAGCCCTTTCCAATCTATCCCAGACATTTTTGATAGGGTTCATGTCTGGAAAATATGCTGGCTACTCTAGTCAAGTGATGTTGTTATCCTGAAGGAAGTCATTCACAAGATGTGCACAATGGGGGCATGAATTGTAGTCCATGAAGATGAATGCCTCACCAATATGTTGCCAATATGGTTGAACTGTCGTTCAGAGGATGGCACTCACATATCGTACACTCGTTATGGCACCTTCCATGTCCACCAGCAGTGTACATTGGCCCCACATAATGCCATCCCAAAGCAGCAGGGAACCTCCACCTTGTTGCAGTTACTGGACAGTGTGTCTAAGGTGTTCAGCCTGACCAGGTTGCCTCCAAACATGTCTCCGATGATTGTCTGGTTGAAGGCATACGCAATACTCATTGGTGAAGAGAATATGATGCCAATCCTGAGCGGTCCATATGGCACGTTGTTGGGCTCATCTGTACTGCGCTGCATGGTGTTGTGGTTGCAAAGACGGACCTCGCCTTGGATGTTGGAAGTGAAGTTGCACATCATGCAGCCTATTGTGCACAGTTTGAGTCATAACACAACGTCCTGTGGCTGCACGAAAAGCATTGCTGTCACGGTTCCTCCGAGCCATAATCCGTAGGTAGTGATCATCCACTGCAGTAGTAGCCCTTGGGCGGCCTGATTGAGGCATGTCATGGACAGTTTCTGTCTCTCTGTATCTCCTCCATGTCTGAACAACATCACTTTGGTCCACTCCAAGACACCTGGAATCTTCACTTGTTGAGAGCCCTTCCTGGCACAAAGTAACAATGTGGACATGGTCAAACTGTGGTGTTGACCATCTAGGCTTGTTTGAACTACATACATCACAAGCTGTGTACCTCCTTCCTGGTGGAATGACTGGAAGTGATCAGCTGTCGGACCCCCTCCATCTAATAGGCACTGCTCCTGCATGGTTGTTTACATCTTTGGGCAGGTTTAGTGACATCTAGGAACAGTCAAAGGAGCTATGTCTGTGATACAATATCCACATTAAACATCTGTCTTCAGGAGTTCTGGGAACTGGGGTGATGCAGAACTTTTTTTGATGTGTGTAGTACAAGCCTTAAATAATAAAATATTGTCAGCTGATGGCATTTGATTGATTACATCATGTAACTTTCTCAGAAATTTTCACTAATGGCTTTACATGGCTGGTTTGAATCATACTTTATAAACAGAATGCACAAGTTGTGCTGAATAATTCAAACAAATTTTAGTTACTGGGGAGAAATCACAAGGGGAGTCCCACAGGCTTCAATTTAGTGTTCACTTCTATTCCTTATATATGTGAATGACCTTCCAATTAGAGTAGACAATACTTGTGTCATGATAAATGCTATTAGAAAGGAAGCAACAGAAGAGATCGTAAATGATATTTTCCAAAGAATTATAAAGTGGTTCTCAGAAAATCAACTAAAAAAACCATATTCAGTTCTGTACAAGAAACAGAGTCATACTGACAATTGATGTAGCACATCAGCAGGAGCGAGTAAACAGGGCAGAATGCTCCAAATTTTTTAGTGTACTTACTGGTGTAAACTTGAACTGGAAGAAGAATTACTGAGCTTCTCAAGCAGTTAAGTTCAGCTACTTTTGCTCTCCATATAATTGCCAGTCTTGGAAACAAACAAATCAACCTCCTGATTTATTTTGCATATTTTCACTCAACAGTGTCTTATGTAATAATTTGCTGGGGTAATTCATCACTTAGAAAGAAAGTAGTGACTTCACAAAAGCAAGAAATAACAATAATACCTCTTGCAGCTAGGCCTTTAAACTGTACCATCACAATACGGACATTCACCAAAAAAATCCATCATAAATAATCTATCACAATTTAAGAAGAACAGTGAGGCCCAGACCTACAACACTAGAGAGAAAAATAAACTTTTTCCCAATTATTACAGCAGTCAGAGGCTCAGAATAAGAATTCAATATGCAACAACAAAAATCTGTGATTATTTCCACAATAACACAAAATGTCTGAGAAGTAGCAAAGCGCATTTTGAATCTAACCTTAAATCAATTCACCTAAATAGCTCTATTTAATCCAGGGGTCTCCAAACTATGGCCCGCGGGCTGAAACTGGCCCGCGAGGGCAGGCAAACCGGCCCGCGTTAGCTGGCCGGACGTTCCTGGTATTGGGCCCACGAGTCTGGTGCAAGTCTTTCAAATGGACGCCACTTCGGCGACTAGCCTTAGTAATCAATCATTATGGAAGATGCTTCTTAAGCAAGGTTTCACTTTCTTTACGTATTTAGATTTTCAGATTTTCCTTGTCTCTTCGAATTCAATCTTTGAATTGTCCCACACCTACTAATACAGCGCATAAACTAAAAAACTCATGCGACACTCGCAACATACACACAATCACGCAACAGAACTATCAAATATATGCTGTGGCTCTGCTACTCGCTACAAGACTACATAACTAAACTTATTGTTGCGCTGCTTGAAATAACAATGCTTTGACATACTCTACCTCTGCTACGTCTTGTAGTAATAGTGTTGCTAACAATGATTTTGATATTTCATTAACTTTGCAGTACGCTTTCATGAAGAATGTGCAGTGACATACTTTTTTGTCGGTGAAATTCGCCAGAATAAAATATGCCTGAAATTCGGTCAGGCACGTCCACCAATCAAAATTATGTAATTAAATAAAAATCATAGTTCATTTCAGTGCTAGCTATTCCCACAACCTTATATTTTTGTGATTTCATCTTTCCTTTAGTCTTACATTACGGTGATCATGGAGTGCTGGGTTCTTTAATCCCACTAGGTAGATCTTGGCCCTTATGGCTTTGTGGAGGAATCAATGTGGCCTGCAGACTAAAATGTTTGTAGACCCCTGATCTAATCCATAGACGACTTTATTTTTAAAAACTGGCAGCATATATATATATATATATATATATATATATATATATATATATATATATATATATATATATATATATATATACATAGTGTAGTTGCCTGAGTACAGGTAAATAATTAAATAAATAAAGTGTTCATTAATGTTGATAAAATAATCATTAAAATGATCTATGAACATGAAACTAACTAATTACGTAGTTAAATCAAACAATGGATTATTCAGGATGAAATAATGACAGTAATGCTACTCATGGTACAGAGGAGATGTCGAGTTGCAGACAGGCATACAAAGAATTCGGCTAAACATGTGAGCTTTCAGCAAAAAGCCCTTTTTCTTAAGTAGACAACACACAAACATTCATGCAACCACAACTCACACACACACATGACCACTGTCTCCAGCCACACAGGCTAGAATGTGAGCAACCGTACATGATGGGAGAAGCAATCTGGGTAGTGGGAGTAAGGAAGTGGTTGGAATGGGGAGGGGGAAGGATAGTAGGATAGGTGTGGGGGATGAGGGATGGTAACGTGCTGTTTGTGGGAGCATGCAGGAACATGATGGGGACATGGTAGGGCAGTTAGGTTCAGTTGGGAGGTTAGAAGGGGAGGGGGGAGGGTAGATAAGAAGAGAAGTAGAGGAGGGGAAAAAAGAGAGAAGTAGAGGGGGGGGGGGAGGGGGGGGGGAGAGACTAGTTGGTGCACTGGTGGAACAGAAGGCTATAAAGTGTTCGAGTGGAAGTAGGGAAGGGAATAGGTGGTTGAAGGACAGGTACTAATGATGGCTGATGTCTAAGGGTTACTGGAATGTAGGGTATATTGCAGGAAGAATTCCCACCAGTACAGTTCAGAAAAGCTGATGTTGGTAGATAGGATCCAGGTGGTATAGCCTGTGAAGTACTCACTGAAGTGCAGAACTTTTTGGTGGCCAGCATTCTCAGCAACTGGATGGTCCAACTGTCTCTTGGCCTCAGTTTGTCGGTGGCCATTCCTGCGGAGAGACAGCTTGTTTGCTGTCAAGCACACACAGCACAGTGGTTGCAGCTTAGCTTGTAGATCACATGAAAAATTTCACAGATAGCCCTGTTTTCAATTGGTTGTCTTTGATGGACTAGGTGAAGCTTGTGACTGGACTGGAGTGGGCGCTGGTGGTGGGAGGATTTATGGGACAGGTCTTGCATCTAAGACTATTACGGGGATATGAGCCACAAGGCATGGGGCTCGAAGCAGGGATGGAGTAGGGACAGACAGAAATATTCCTTAGGTTCAGCAGGTGACAGAGTACCACTGTGGGAGTGGTGGTAGGGATATTTGGTAGGATACTCCTCATTTCAGTGCATGACAAGAGATGATCAGAAGCCTAACGGAGAACGTGGTTCAGTTGCTCCAGTCCTGCATGGTACTGGGTCATGAAGAGACTGTTCCATTGTGGCCAGACAGTGTGGCACTGGGAGGTGGTGGGTGATTGCAGAGATACGGCGCACTTTTTCTGGAGAAGGTTGTGAGGGTAATTTTGTTCTGTGAAGGCCACAGTGAGAACTTTGTTATATTTGGACAGGGACTGCTCATTACCACACGTGTGATGGTCACACATGGTTGGACTGTATGGAAGTGACTTCTTGGTATGGAATGGGTGATCCACCCACACTGTCCACAAATCAACCCCTATTAACATTTCAAAAGTTCCTAACATCAAGACTTGCCTCATCGTCATTCTCCAAATCACTCAACATGGAAGCTAACCTTACATCCACAGAAAGAACTTTTAATCTGCCACCTAAAAACTGATCCTACCTTCCACATCTTATTAAAGTTCATAAACCCAACCCCCCCCCCCCCCCCCCCCTCATGAACCCTAGACCTTGCCGTTGGTGGGGAGGCTTGCGTGCCTCAGCGATACAGATAGCCGTACCGTAGATGCAACCACAACGGAGGAGTATCTGTTGAGAGGCCAGACAAACGTATGGTTCCTGAAGAAGGGCAGTGGCCTTTTCAGTAGTTGCAGGCGCAACAGTCTGGATGATTGACTGATCTGGCCTTGTAACACTAACCAAAACGGCCTTGCTGTGCTGGTACTGCGAACGACTGAAAGCAAGGGGACACTACGGCCGTAATTTTTTCCGAGGGCATGCAGCTTTACTGCATGGATAAATGATGATGGCGTCCTCTTGGGTAAAATATTCTGGAGGTAAAATAGTTCCCCATTCGGATCTCCATGCGGGGACTACTCAAGAGGACGTTGTTATCAGCAGAAAGAAAACTGGCATTCTACGGATCGGAGTGTGGATGTCAGAGCCCTTAATTGGGCAGGTAGATTAGAAAATTTAAAAAGAGAAATGGATAGGTTAAAGTTAGACATAGTGGGAATTAGCAAAGTTTGGTGGCAGGAGGAAAAAGACTTTTGGTCAGGTGAATACAGGGTTATAAATACAAAATCAAATAGGGCTAATGCAGAAGTAGGTTTAATAATGAATAAAAAAATAGGAGTTCAAGTAAGCTACTACAAACAGCATAGTGAACGCATTATTGTGGCCAAGATAGACACAAAGCCCATGCCTATGACAGTAGTACAAGTCTATACGTGAACTAGCTCTGCAGATGACAAAGAAATTGAAGAAATGTATGATGAGATAAAAGAAACTATTCAGATAGTGAAGAGAGATGAGAATTTAATAGTCATGGGTGACTGGAATTCAATAGTAGGAAAAGGAAGAGAAGGAAACATAGTAGGTGGATGTGGATCGGGAGTAAGAAATGAACGAGGAAGCCGCCTGGTAGAATTTTGCACAGAGCATAACTTAATTGTAGCTAACACTTGGTTCAAGAATCATAAAAGAAGGTTGTATACATGGAAGAAGCCTGGAGATACTGACAGGTTTCAGATAGATTATATAATGGTAAGACAGAGATTTAGGAACCAGGTTTTAAATTGTAAGACATTTCCAGGGGCAGATGTGGACTCTGACCACAATCTATTGGTTATGAACTGTAGATTAAAACTGAAGAAACTGCAAAAAGGTGGGAATTTAAGGAGATGGGACCTGGATAAACTGGCTAAATCAGAGGTTGTACAGAGTTTCAGGGAGAGCATAAGGGAACAATTGACAGGAATGGGGGAAAGAAATACAGTAGAAGAAGAATGGGTAGCTTTGAGGAATTAAGCTGTGAAGGCAGCAGAGGATCAAGTAGGTAAAAAGACGAGGGCTAGTAGAAATCCTCAGGTGACAGAAGAAATATTGAATTTAATTGATGAAAGGAGAAAATATAAGAATGCAGTAAATGAAGCAGGCAAAAAGGAATACAAACGTCTCAAAAATGAGATTGACAGGAAGTGCAAAATGGCTAAGCAGGCATGGCTAGAGGACAAATGTAAGGATGTAGAGGCTCATCTCACTAAGGGTAAGATAGATACTGCCTACAGGAAAATTAAAGAAACTATCAGTTTAATAGTCACAGCTGCAAAATACTAATGCGAATTCTTTACAGACGAATGGAAAAACTGGTAGAAGCCGACCTCGGGGAAGATCAGTTTGGATTCCGTAGAAACGTTGGAACATGTGAGGCAATACTGACTCTACGACTTATCTTAGAAAATAGATTAAGAAAAGGCAAACCTACGTTTCTAGCATTTGTAGACTTGGAGAAAGCTTTTGACAATGTTGACTGGAATACTCTTTCAAACTCTGAAGGTGTCAGGGGTAAAATACATGGAGTGAAAGGCTATTTACAATTTGTACAGAAACCAGATGTCAGTTATAAGAGTCGAGGGACATGAAAGGGAAGCAATGATTGGGAAGGGAGTAAGACAGCGTTGTAGCCTCTCCCCGATGTTATTCAATCTGTATATTGAGCAAGTAGTAAAGGAAACAAAAGAGACCTTTGGAGGAAAGAGAACCACTTGTATGAATATCAAAAGGCACAGATGGAAACCCAGTTCCAAGCAAAGAAGGGAAAGCAGAAAGGTGGAAGGAGTATATAGAGGGACTATACAAGGGTGATGTACTTGAGGGCAATGTTATAGAAAGGGAAGAGGATGTAGATGAAGATGAAATGGGAGATATGATACTCCGTGAAGAGTTTGACAGAGCACTGAAAGACCTAAGTCGAAACAAGGCCCCGGGAGTAGACAACATTCCATTAGAACTACTGACGGTCTTGGGAGAGCCAATCCTAACAAAACTCTACCATCTGGTAACAAAATGTATGAGACAGGTGAAATACCCTCAGACTTCAAGAAGAATATAATAACTCTAATCCCAAAGAAAGCAGGTGTTGACAGATGTGAAAATTGCCGAACTATCAGTTTAATAAATCACAGCTGCAAAATACTAACGCGAATTCTTTACAGACAAATGGGAAAACTGGTAGAAGCTGACCTTGGGGAAGATCAGTTTGGATTCCGTAGAAACGTTGGAACAAGTGAGGCAATACTGACTCTACGACTTATCTTAGAAAATAGATCAAGGAAAGGCAAACCTATGTTTCTAGCATTTGTAGACTTGGAGAAAGCTTTTGACAATGTTGACTGGAATACTCTCTTTCAAATTCTGAAGGTGGCAGGGATAAAATACAGGGAGCGAAAGGCTATTTACAATTTGTACAGAAACCAGATGGCAGTTATAAAGAGTCAAGGGACATGAAAGGGAAGCAGTGGTTGGGAAGGGAGTGAGACAGGGTTGTAGCCTCTCCCCGATGTTATTCAATCTGTATATTGAGCAAGTAGTAAAGGAAACAAAAGAAAAATTTGGATTAGGTATTAAAATCCATGGAGAAGAAATAAAAACTTTAATGTTCGCCGATGACATTGTAATTCTGTCAGATACGGCAATGGACTTGGAAGAGCAGTTGAACGGAATGGACAGTGTCTTGAAGGGAGGATATAAGATGAACATTAACAAAATCAAAACGAGGATAATGGAATGTAGTCGAATTAAGTCGGGTGATGCTGAGGGAATTAGATTTGGAAATGAGACACTTAAAGTGGTAAATGAGTTTTGCTATTTGGGGAGCAAAATAACTGATGATGGTCGAAGTAGAGAGGATATAAAATGTAGACTGGCAATGGCAAGGAAAGCATTTCTGAAGAAGAGAAATTTGTTAACGTCAAATATTGATATAAGTGTCAGGAAGTCGTTTCTGAAAGTATTTATATGGAGTATTTATATGGAAGTGAAACATGGACAATAAATAGTTTGGACAAGAAGAGAATAGAAGCTTTTGAAATGTGGTGCTACAGAAGAATGCTGAAGATTAGATGGGTAGATCACACAACTAATGAGGAGGTATTGAATAGGATTGGGGAAAAGAGGAGTTTGTGGCACAACTTGATTAGAAGAAGGGATCGGTTGGTAGGACATGTTCTGAGGTATCAAGGGATCACCAATTTAGTATTGGAGGGCAGCATGGAGGGTAAAAATAGTAGAGGGAGACCAAGAGATGAATACACTAAGCAGATTAGAAGGATGTAGAATGCAGTACATACTGGGAGATGAAGAAGCTTGCACAGGATAGAGTAGCATGGGGAGCTGCATCAAACCAGTCTCAGGACTGAAGACCTCAAGAACAACAAACAACAAACCCAACCACCCAGGATGCCCCATAGTGGCCAGTTACTGTGCCCCCACCGAGAGAATCTCTGCTCTCGTAGGCCAACATCGTCAGCCTATCACCAGTAACCTACTGTGCTGTATAAAAGGCGCCAACTATTTCCTCCACTGACTCTCCACAGTTCCTGCTCTTGATCATATGGCACCTTGCTCATCACAGTTGATGCCCCCTCCTTTACACTAAGATCCCAAATGTATATGGTCTAGCTGCTATGCAACACTACCTTTCCCAAAGCCTGATTGATTACAAACCTACAACCTCCTTCTGGGTCACCATGAGCAACTATATCCTCACCCACAATTACTTCACCTCTGAAGGCACCACCTACATACAAATCTATGGTGCAGCAATGGGCACCCAAATGGCACCATCCTATGCCAACCTATTCACGGACCATCTACACGAATCCTTCCTAACAATCCAGTATACCAAACCCCCCACCTGTTTCAGATTCACTGATGGCATGTTCGTGATCTGGATTGTGGGTGAGGACACTCTATCCATATTCCTCCAGAACCTCATCTCCCTCTCCCCCATTTGCCTTCACCTGGTTCTCCTCAACCCAACAAGCCAACTTCTTGTTGTTGACTTCCACCTCAAAAGAGTGCAACATCAGTACCTCCATCCATATAAAACCTATCAACTACCAACAATACCTCCCACTTGACAGATACCATTCATTCCGTACCAAGCAGTCCCTTCCATACAGCTTAGCCACCCTTTGTTGTCACATCTGTTGTGATGAGCAGTCACTCCCCAAATATAACAAAGGTCTCACTGAGGCTTTCACAGATTGAGATTGCCTACCAATCTTTGTACAGAAACACATCTCCCATGCCTTATCTCACCAGTCATCCACCACCTCCCAGAGTCCAGACTTCCAGCCATAAATATCATTCTCCTCATGACTCAGTGTCACACAGGACTGGAACAAATGAACCACATTCTGTGCCATGGTTTCAACTACCTCACATCATGCACTGAAATGAGGTATATCCTACCCCTGGTATTCTGCTACACATTGAATTTACGAAATGTCCTCACCCACTCCTGCTCCTAGCATCTTGCTTCATGGCTCATATCCCTGTAACAGACCTAGATGCAAGATCTGTGCCTACAACATCCCACCACCACCCACTCCCATCCAGTCGCAAGCATCACCTATCTCATCAAAAGCAGGGCTACCTGTGAAAGTAGTCATGCGATCTACATGCTAAGCTGCTACTATTGAGCTGCACTCTATGCAGCCATAACAACCATCAAGCTGTCTGCCTGCATGAATGGCTACTGAAACTGTGATCGAAAGCCAGATGGACTACCCAGTTGCTGAGCATGCTGGCCAACACAATGCTCTTCACTTCAATGACGGCTTCCCAGCCTGCACAATCTGGATCCTTTCTACCAACAACAGCTTTTCTGAATTGCGCATTTGGGAACTCTCTCTGCAATATATCATATTTCACCATAACCCCGCTTGCCTCAAACTTTGTTAGTCCCTGTTCTTCAACCTCTTGTTCCGGTTCCTGCTCCCATTCCAGCACTTCTCTTATTATCTGCTCCCCCCTCCAATCCCTGTCTATCATCCTGACTACCTAGTTGCCCTCCTACACAGCTCTTTACCATTCCCCACCCCTGTCCTGCTATCCCTCCCCCTACTCCACCCAGATTGCTTGTTCCATTGTGTGCAGCTGCTCACAGTCTTGCCTCTGTGACCGGAGACAGAGTGGTCATGTGTGTGTGAGTTGTGGTTGCGTGAATATGTGTGTATCGTCTACTTTAGAAGAAGGTCTTTTGACCAAAAACTCACAAGTTTAGCAGTCTTTTTAGTGTGCTTGTCTGCAACTCAATTTCTCCTCTGTGTGGTGAGCAGCAGTCTGCCATTTTCATAATGTTGTAACTAACTAACAAACCATTCATGGCCGGGGTGTTTATTTTCTGTAAAGTGTGTTAACAGTACATGGAATATAGATATTAATTACTAATAGTACCAATGTAAGAAATGCATATGGACATAATCTATGTAAATCTCTGCACACTGTTTTATAGAGCTATAGGGAAACTGATTCTTGGTCATCCTATGTGGCAGCTGTAGCATTCCTCTGGAAAAGGTAATGTTCTCTTTGCATTTCAGTTTATGGACAGATAATATTTCCTGTTCAGTTCTCTTACGTGAACAGGCAAAATAGTTTCACTGAGATCACATTTATGCAGTGGAATTATTTTCAGTTTATTAAATGAGTACTTATTTGCAGTTAAGTGAACATTTATGTAAAATTATGTTTCTGTATAGAATGGCTAAGAAGTGTATAACTTAACAATTGTGATGTCATCAGTGATCCTTGTAGTGTTGGTGATAAAGGGACTGGATTCGTAAATGTCACCATGCTTTTGTCTATAGTTGACAGGGTCTTGTTAACCTGTTTTGTTGTTTTGTAGTCACTTAGTGGTGAGTTAATGACTGACCAGAGGGTTCCTGTACTCCCATCATCATTAGCTGTATTACTGGTAGACTGCATAAATGCCTTCCATTCAGGCATTGATGGCGCTTGTAGTGTGAGCTGCACTGAATGGAAACACTTACCACACATCCACAGTATATCTTCCAAGGTGGGTGCCAATATGTCTGATGGGATGGGACTGATCACATTCAAATCTAGGACAGTAATCTGCTGTAATGCTTTGATTGACTCATGTTGAAATGTCTGAAGTTCCAGAACACATATGTCACCTATTTCTGTTGCAGAGGGAGGCAATTTAAGCTTCTGGAAGAGCTGAATTGGAGGTGATGCAATCCATACCCCTCATTCTGTGAAAAGTAACTCAGACTGTGACAGTGGAGGCAATGAAATCAACATGGTTGATTATCTTCTGACAACACGTTACATTTGGGATAGGCTCTTCAATATGGCAGATAATTGACAGCTCCAGCTGTTGAACTTTTCTACATAATAGTTCACTTAACGCAAATAAGTACTCATTTAATAAATTGAAAAACTCATGTTTGAGAACTGGGCACGAAACTCTGAGGAGGGATATTCTGCAAAATTAAAAGTGAGCAGTGCTCATGGTGGTGAAGATGCCTTCCCCAGAAGAATGTTACAGCTGTTGTACAGGATGATTAAGAACCAGTTTTCCATCTAGAAATGTGGAACAGTGTGCAGAGTTTTATGTAGACTGTGTCCACATGTATTCCTTGCATTAGCATTATTAGTAACTCATATCTGCACTCCATGTCGTGTTGATGCAATCTGTGGAAAATAAACACACGCAGGCATGTCTGCACACAATTTATTCATAAGGTGTCACTGCATAGAGTTGGTATAACTTTGTGAAACACACTGTAGTTGCTTCTCATGATGTAGTGTGGTAGATAGAGTGAGGTATTATCTGCTCACTCTTCAGTCTGCAGACCTACAATGGAGGGGAATGTATGACCACAACCTGGTGACTTGCCTTCCCTTGTGCTACTATCCTACATTCCCGCCCCCTCCATGCTGTTACATCACCAGAACACAATTTATCCCGTAATGTGGCTTCACTACACTTGGATATGGTACACACATTTCGTATTTGTTCTTAACCTACTTCACTTAATAGTAAACAGTAAACTTATTTCATTAAACACTATTTATAATAATCAGTGATTTTTCCAGCTACTGCATTGTGGAAACTATTAGATCCGGGGGGGGAAAAAAAAAAAAAAAAAAAAAGGACATGAATAGGACCTATTTTGTAGGAAATTTGATGTAGTTTAATTTTGCTTGGGGAAACATTTTTGCTAGAAGGTGCCATTTCTTAGTTACTCAAGAATAACATAAAAAGTGACATATAATCCCCCCCCCCCACACACACCCCTTTTATGTTGTTCTTTATACTCCCTCCTACCAGCATACAAAAGTTTGCCACTACATGATTTTTTTCCTCTACTTGACCCTTTTCGGTCTTCACTAATTGGACTAGTAGGGAAAAAAAGGACCACTTAAGGCTGGAAAAAGGAACCATAGAACTAATTCCTCAGAAGGGTTGCACAAAACAATGTCAGAATTATAGCGGAGTTTGTTTGATGTGTCATGGAGTTAGTTTGATGTGTCATGCTGTCAAGGTATTTAAGAAGGTTCTCAGAAAGAGAGTATGGAAGATAGTGGGAGGAGGACTGAGAGAGGAAGAATATGGGTTGAGACCAGGAAGGTCAATAATGGATCTAATTTTTTATTGCAAGGCAGCTCCAAGAGGAGCATCACGAAGATGGTAAAGATTCAGTAATAGTGTTCCTGGACACTTTGAAGGTGTGTGATACTGTGAAAAGAAGTGCGATCTGGGAAACACTTCAGAAAGGAATAATTGGATGTCTGACTAGAAGAAAAATAATGTGAGTTGTGTAAAAGCAGGAGAAGAGAAGACCGACAGATTTGAACAGATAAATGGGATGAAGAATGGGAGTCCACTATCCTTTCCACTTTTCATCACTGCCCCAGAGGAGATAATGACATGAGTGGCAGTGTGAATAGTAGGTGAAAATATGAAAGCAATGGTATTTGCAGATAATTTAAAAGTGTGAGGAAATGGAGAAGGAGAGTCACAAAAGGGATAAGTGTAGGGTTGAAGTAGAGGTTGGTGGGGACATGCAGAGGGGGATGAAGAGGTAGAGGAAAAAGGAAAGAAGCAGAGAAGAGGGAAGGGCTATGTATATGTGTTGGCAGGATAGAAGGCATGTATAGTACTGGAGTGGGAGCAGGGAAAGGGATAGGCAGTGGAGGAAACAGCTAGCAGAGGTTGAGGTCTTGAGGCAGTTTATGGGAGCAAAGAATATGTTGTAGAAAAGAGTTCACACCTGTGAAATTCAGAAAATCTGGTGTTGGTGGGAAGAATCCAGATGGCACAGACTGTAAAGCAGCCATTAAAGTGAAGCATACCATGTTGGGTGGCATGTTCAGTAACTTGGTGGTTCTGGTATCTCTTGGTCACAGTTTGGCAATGGCCATTCATGCAGACTGACAGCTTGTTAGACTTTATGACCATGTAGTAGGGGATGGGGAGTTTATGAGAGATAATCCAAACGGTAGTGGAGAATGTGATTCATTGCTTCAGCCCTTGGTAATATTGAGTCATGAGAGTTGCGTCATGAGAGTAATGCTCTTTTGTGGCTGGATGGTGGGAATGTGGAAGGTGACTGAAGAGATAAGGTATAGGAGATCTGTTTCCGTACAAGGATGGGAGGGTAATTTCAGTCTGTGAAGGCCTCAGTGAGACCCTTGGCATATTTAGAGAGAGGATGGTTGTCACCACCAATGCTGTGTCCAAGGGTCACTAGACTGGATGGAATGGACATCTTGGAATGGGTGGCAACTGTTGAAGAGGAAGTATGTTGGTGGTTGGTAGGTTTGAAGTGGACAGTGGTACTGATGTAGCCATCCTTGTGATGGAGAAAGCATTGAGGAAGGAGGCTTGCTTAGCTGATGAGGACCAGGTGAAGCATATGACGGAGAAGGTGTTGAGGTTCTGAGGGACTGGGATAGGCTTTCCCCTTATTTACTTCTCTCCTTCACCTTCCCCCCCCACCCCCCCCCCCCCCCTTTCCCCAACATAACTCCCAAATGCTACACATAGCAGATCTATCCTGTCCCCACAGACAGCACTAACATCTTCCCCCACCCCTACCCTGAATCCATCCCCCACTCAACCCATACTTCTTTCTCACCATCGCTCTACACACCCCAGCTGGACTGCCGTTGCATCAGACACTGCCACAGTTGGGCTTTAGTGCCTGGGTAGAGTGAGCATTTGTTTGTGTGTTGTCCTTGTGCAATGTGTATGCTATCTATAGGATGAGGCAGAAAGAATGAACATTTTTAAAACAGCTAGTATTCTGGCTCAGGCGGTCAGAGTGGGAAGAGTGATTTGGTAACGTGATTGTTAGCACCTGAAATTCTGTTTAGTCAAGGTCATGGAGCTGTGGACTGTGCAACATCGTCTGTTTAGCTATGATAGTTTTGTGCACAATAGTGAGGCTATCATTGCAGTACAGTGTGAGTTTTGTTGCCATTTCAATCTCACTAGACATGATAAGTGTTCCCACCCGTAACACCATTTTACATTGGGTAGAATCATTTTGAAAATGAGGAACAGTTATGAACAAAAAACTACCAGGAGCTCCTCGCTCAGTTCGGACACATGAAAATGTGGAAAGAGTTCAGTAAGCCATACTCCGTAGTCCTGGTTGATCTGCTAGAAGACACTCGGCTGAGCAGCATATCAGTAATCGCTCGGTAAGTTGTATTTTGCATACTAACCTAAACTTTCATCCTTACAAAATGGCCATTGTGCAAAAATTAAACCCAAGAGATTATGAACAGCGGCTAAATTTTGCCCGAGAAATGGAGGCCTTATTTGAGCAAAATGACAACATTATTTTGATTGAGTGATGAAGCTCATTTCCATTTGAAAGGAATGGTAAGTCAGCAGAACTGTCATTACTGGGCCAGTGAAAACCCAAAACTACTGCATGAGAAAGCATTACATAATCCTAGGGTGACAGTTTGGTGTGCTGTGACAGGTACAGATGTTATTGGTCCATACTTTTCCCAAGACGAGAATGGGAACACTGTAACCTTACCCTCTGAACAATACAGAGAGATGATCACTGAATTCTTCCTACCTGAATTAAGAAGAAAATGTATTCCTATCCGGCAAGTGTAGTTTCAGCAGGATGGAGCTACAGCTCAAACGGCAAGATTGACTATGGAAGCAATTAAGACTGTTTTTCGTGGTAGAGTTATTTCCCAGTTCGGGGACATTCATTGGCCTCCTCGTTCCACTGACCTATCCATGTGTGACTACTATTTGTGGGGTTACCTCAAATCATGTGTGTACATGCATAAACCACGTACACTTGAAGAAGGAAGCTGTTCATGTGGAAATCGTCCAAATAGACAGAGGCATGTTGCAGAGAGTTGAAGCCAACTTCTGAGAGTGCCTTGAGACGTGCATCGCTGGATACAGCTGTCAACTGAGAGATGTTGTTTTCAAGCATTAATTTTGTTAAATGGCAACATTATTTGAGTGTTATTCTGTAATTAAAATTTTTTTGAAACACTCCTAATGATGTATTGTTCATTTGAAAACCAATGTATTGTTCATTTGGAAACCGTTCATCATTTATGCCTCACCCTGTATTTCTGAGGAAGAAGTTTATCCACAAGCTGAAATATTTCTAGTATTCTTTATGATTGTGCTTGTCTGCAACACAATGTGTTCTCTGTGTGGTGAGTACTAATCCATCCTTTCCAAGTTGTTATTCCATTCTGTCCTTTCCATTATCATAATTTCTTAGCTCCAGACCAGTGTGTTCATGGTTAAAAAGCATTCTGAGGTTGAATTAAGTTTATAATACAAATATAATGGAACAATGTTAAAGTCAAACCAAGGTAAGATGATACTATTCTTGGTGAAATGAATGTCTGCTCTATTCATGTACAGAGTTTTCAACTTTTGTAACGTCATGTTAATGTTACTTCTCAATTTTCATGTTTCTGATTTTTCAGGTGCAAGGGAAAAATTAAATGTAGTTTATTTAGAAGATAAGTTTTGTATTATGGCCAATCATATCACAATGAGTTATTTACAATATTATTTTCTCTTTTCTTTTCTCTTATATAGCACAGCTCTTTTAAATATTACAAACTCACCCCACAATTTCAACAGTGTAACCATTTCTAGAACAAATGGAATATTTATGGACCAGTCATAAGCTCCCAATCCCAGTTAGAAAGGGTAAATTTTACTGTATTTAGCACTATTTGATAACAATGTGCTAAATAGATTGATATACATGTAACACATTTTGTTATATTAAAATGTATGTAGTCCCATGAGTAATGCACAATTTTTGTGTGAACCATCTGCTAGAACTGTCTGTGAGTACTTAAAAGAAATACAATGAACTGCAGCATAAAATTAACAAAACTGATTAGTGATAAACTCCAAAACTGAAATTTTATTTTCTCTATCTACTAGATGACAATGCTGTTGAGTGTTTGTAGCTGTCATAGTAATCCGAGTGCGTACATTGAAGTGTTTCATGTATATCAAACATTTCAGCAAAATAGAAAGCCTGTCAGTTGTTCAAGCAGTACACTTAAAGTGGAGTCTGAAAAGCTCCTTCTTTCTGAGGCACTTCAATATGTTAGCAATTTAAATCAAATTATTAATAAATATGATTTTTCTTGAAAAATAAATAACTAGACAAATAATAAATACTTAGAATGGGGTGTATAACTTTGCTGTTATATTTCTTCTCTTTACTAGTTGCAGGACTATGAAGTTTTTTGTTACACACATACATTTTTAAAATGTGTGTGTAAGAATAGTGCACTAGTGCCAATGGTTTAAACTATTTAAGAGTAAAAAAAAAAATAATAACTGAACTGTCATATCCATTATCAATAGTTATGATTCTGACAACAACTTAATGTTAAATGACATCTCATTTGTGAGCAGGAACCACAGACATATTCCTTTTTATTATCTCCATAAGACATAAGTTACTCTATTTCCAGCAAAATGTGAGGAATTTAAAAATAATAGGCAATTTTACTGTTCAGTGATAAACAGAGAAACAGAAATTTCTAAATAAGGAAGAAACAGGCCCTTACAAATAATCAACAACTTTTAAATAAAAATGTATGATTTTATGAATTGAATGTATGATTTGTCATTCAATTAAAAACAAAAAGATTATCAAATTCTAGAAACCCTTATCTACTGTGAATATTTTTAAATTCCTAATTACACACCCACTGCATGTACAGTAGTTATCCATTAAACTGGTAGTGTGTGATAATTGAATGTGCACACAGCACTCAATTTTAATTAATGGTGAGTGATGCACATAAGCAACTTTGTGGCTGTGAGTCCTGCTTATATAATTTTAAAATTTCCGGGAGAAAAATGATAGCTTTCCCAACTCATAATCTGAACCAACCACATGTAAAACAGTTCTAACAATATTAGCACAATTCTCTAACTGAATCAAAAATTGATATTGCAAGTAAAACAGGAGGGGGGAAAATTGAATTAAAAGTTAATCAGTTTCAATGACCATGCCTTACATACTGACAGACTAACTAAAGAGCTAAATGCAGGAATAAGAAATCTTACTTGCATGTCCATTCTCTACTAATCACATTTCTTATTTTGATTCATAGAGAAAGACGTGGTGGTAAAATTTAGGAATCATGTCAAACAGAGTTTTATGGTTGCATACAAAAAGAACTGCAACAGTAACAATTGTATTAACTCTTACTAAAATGACACATTGCACAAAAATATATAAAAGAAATATTTCAACTTGAATTAATGCACATGAGTAATAAAAATTGAGGTGATGAATTGATCACCAAATTCAACAAGACACACAGGTGAAATAGCTTACACTCATTTACAGTGATAAGATATTTAAACTTAGCTTCCATTTTCTCAAAGTTACATTGAAAGAACACACACTTTAGCACAAAAAATATCACTTTGGATTTATAAAGCATTTTGCTACAGCCTCAACAAGTTCAAGTCAATTCACAAGGTCACTAATATTTTGTAGAGGACCACAGGCCCAAAAGAACCACACTCTTGTGTAAAATATTCACACCAGTGTAGAATATATTTTGTAAAATACACACCAGTAACAGTGAGTCCTGTAATAGCAAATCAGACCTAGTTTATTCCAAAAATACAGATAAAAATGTCTTCATAGATGATTGTAGGTAAAGACTTAATGCTCACATACATGAATTCCAAATAAACATTTTAGTAGTTAAGAAGTCACACACAAGATTGCTATGAGAATTATGTTAAATTGCTTTAAATCATACTGCAGAAGATCTGAACATTAGCATTATAGTTAAATTGGTACTAAAAACTGAAAAACTGCAATAAATTTTTATCACAGTCAACTGAATAAAATATGGATCATATAAATTCACCAGTATGTAAAACTGTACTATATTACAGTTCACTGCAGTAGATTTTTTTTTTTTTTTGGTCAACAAGTAATTTACAACAATCTTCTCCACTTTCTTAAGAAATTCTGTTCTTCTGGAAGACTTTCAAAGCAATTTATGCTTTCATTCTCAATACTGAGATACAAGTTACCCAGAAGTTACACCAGAATACAAATCACTTTATAAGAACTGGTTTAAAAAAAAAAAAGATTAATTTTACATAACGTTTCAATTAGCATTAAAACATGGATTAAAAATGGAGTGGAATACATCTTACTAATAAGTCACTCTTCATTCCTCATACCCTACTGCAACCCCCAGAATACGAACAGTAAAAACTTCAAGTCTGAATAATAAACATGTCCGTCAACTGCTGCTACTGTTCACCCAGAGGAATGACTGAAATGTGAAGCAAAAACTTCCACTTTATTTATTTTCAAAAAGCCATGTAAACTGTTTCATTTATTTTGCTTTATTCTGTTTATAATGAGAAAAGGAAATTAGCACCACTGAAAAATATTGTCAACTATTCAGACTCACACTAACTCATAAAACGGGAATTTGCCACTGTAGCTTCTATAGTTAGTTGAGAAAGTAAATTTACAAGTTTCTTAACATATATGAAGCAATTTAAATAAAACTGATGATGATCCATTTTCATGCATGTCACCATGCCTAAAGTTATAATATTTGATTGATGGGCACATATATATCCATGAGAATGCTTTACAAACAGCTACCCAATGTGAAGAAGAACTCTGTACCATTGCCCACAGATGTTTTCATTTCTTATCATGAACAGCTCTCAATTTCATTGTTTGTTTGAGGTAATACGACATTCTAGATTTATTAAGGAGGTCTATGGCAGGAAAATAACACCGCATCAAATGCAGAAAAAAATCCTGTCTGGCTTTAATGTTTTATAATGATTACCAAAAGTTAAGTGTGACATTTGGTTAACCATTTACAGAAAAAGGGCATTTTGTTACAACCAAGTACACTACATTGTCCCACGCACAGTATCCTTCATTAGAAGATAAAATCAAATGACCAAAACACCCTTACTTTAAGCAGCAGGTAACCTGTAGGAAATGCAGATCTCTGCTAGTGCTAAGTCTCTTAGCAGAAAATGAATTTCAGTTTTATTGTTAATTACAATTTCACTCAAAATTCCACCAATAAAAGAGTCCTGAGTTGCTTGAATGTGTAAAAATATTTCAGAATATTAATTCAGTGCTCAATAATGAGACTACCTGCCTATTATTTACATAGACAAGTAACAACAATTTAGATGAACTTGCAGTATTTGCAGTTTTTAGTAATGATTTATAAAGGTGACATTCTTGACATTAGGCCTTCAGTTAAAATGCATAACAGTACACCCAACTGTCATCAATAACAGAAAATAATACAGTGTGCACCTAATACACAAGCACAGAACTTCAGCAGCTGATTATTACAAATTTCAGAGATTAAAACAAGTCCAGAGCTGCAACCTTACACTAGCGGGAATATTTACATATGATAACAAATTACTCTGTAACATACAACCCTGTGTGTGAGCATTTGAGCGTTGTACTTGTATAAAAACATACATCTGCGAACACACTCACTCAACCTCACACACACGCACACAATAATTTCATTCTTATATAATTTCACAAGCATTTTTACATATTAATTGTTAACAAAAGTAGAGTATTTCATAATTATTAACATGTTTAGAGCCAAACAATGAGGTTAATGGCTTAACAGCAGATATATAAAAATTTTATGGCAAATACTTTACTGTAACCTTTTCTACTAAAATATGTATTTAAAAAAGCATGCACTTCAAAAAAATGAAGTTGCAGCTGTGACATGTTGCTGACAGTCATTTCCCACAGTACTTGGAAATAGAAACCCAACCAAATATTTTTGTCAATAGTGTACAACTCAAAAGGAAATCACCATCTCAGTATGAAAGCCGTTGTGGTTTGAACCAAAGCCGAATGTCAACACTGCTTACATGACTGAACAAATGATATGGAATACTCTGTCAAAAATATGGATAAATGGAATACAGCTTGGGAAATAATTACAATAAGAAACTAGTTTATGACAAACATTCTGTTTATCTGTTTTACATGTATTTCCTTTCTGTAATGCAAAACTATAGCAACAAGACCAATAAGCATTCTGACATGTTCCACATCCTGGAGGACCTCCTCACTACAGATCAATTGGAATGAAAGTAAATCTAATCTAATCTATTCTAACCTTCAATCATAGAGTAACATCTATCTGAACAATTTAAATTGGTTATAAGAGAGAAGAATGGAAATAGTGTAATATTGAAACAAAACCCCTTTGATAAGCTATTTCCAGAAAATTTCTAAATGCAGTTTTTCCCTGTATTTAAATCACACAGTCAGTAATAAACTCCTGTTTACAGCCAGTTCTCGAGAGTTTTATCATTAATTGTTGCTATCTGATTCTTGTGCTGTATTTCACTTTCATTCCAAATAATTCTCATGCTAAATTAGCAGTGTTTCTTAGTTAATATAAAAATTCTGTTTAGTTTTAGCAGAAAATCTGTTCTGGATGAGTTCATATTTTAGTTTATATTTTTTAAAATTAAACCATAAATCATACACCATTCAAGGTGAACAGTAATATTTAGCATTATCTGATGAATGTTTGTTTAGATTTATTAACTCACTGGACAACTGTATAGGCCAAGTAAGTGCAGAGGGTAAAACAATTTATTGTTATTTTCTATTATTGACAAATGTCTCTGGGATTCCTACATTCATTACAGAAACCATTGAAATAGATTTTGTTTATTTTTAATGAAAATACAAATATTTTTGATGTTTCTTATCATTATTGAAACTGCTTCTGTTATTAGTTATTATGTTTAAAACTAATATGATAAGGAAATTCCAGGGTACTGAAACAGCAAATAAAAATCAGGAAAGGCAGTCTTCTACTTGCAGATTTTTTATGAATGTCTCAGAGACACAAGTTGTACCAAATCAGAAAATTATATTAGCATTTTTCTAGTCCCCTCTCTTTCCCTCTCAATACACATGCACCCCCCCCCCCCCCCCCCCACACACACACAGAGAGAGAGAGAGGGAGAGAGAACGTGGATAGAAACAGTTGTTGCCACAAGTGTGTGTGTGTGTGTGTGTGTGTGTGTGTGTGTGTGCACGTGTGTGTGTGTGTGCATATGTACGCTCTGGGTGGTGTGTGTGGGGGGGGGTGGGGTGGGGTGGAGAGGGGGGGGAGGGGGGTGTGAGCTTATGAGAATGTGTAATTAGTTAGACTAGAAGAAGAATAAGAGCGTGAATGCCAGTGCAGTTATTTGATTTGTTGCATGTATTGTTGATTGTTAAACATTTAAAACTTATGTGAAATGATTCTACACAAATTTCTATAGATCAATTAGAATTAACCACGTCAGTCACTTTTTAAATATTAAAGTAGGATGGTAAAAGGCTTAAAAAGAAAGACTGATCTCAACTGATTATTCGTGTTACATCCACAACAAAAACTTTTCAGAAAAAGAAAATGAATTGTGTTAACCTCCATATATTTAAAATATACCAAGAGCAGTGTTGAATTCTTCTAATTTCAATATAATGTTCCACCACATAAACATAATTATGGAAGTAAGCATCAAAGGACAGATTAATGTGGGGAAAAATATCTGAGACTAAACTATTCTTTTACAGCACTTTCATTAGATGCAATAATTTTTAATTTTTCCACTGCAACCACCAGTATTTCAGTTTAATCTCATAATGAATTTCAAGAAGTAGACTTACAATAATTGTATAATTCGACTACACTTTAGTTCATGAGGTGTATAATTATAAAATAAGTTATTGTGAATAGCATTTACTTCATAGAGTAAAGTCAGTTTTAAATTAGTTTAATAGGCTGAGGGAGACACAGAAATTTTTAATGGAGCTGCTATAATCTGATTACTGTAATGTATCTGAAGAAAAACAACAAAATATTTGGATTAAATGTTGTTAGCAAAACATGAAATAATGACAGTTATGAAATGAATACAAGACATGTGAAGTTCTCATTCCAAGTACATTTAATATCAAAATGAAAGTACAAAATCTCAGTGAAGTATTTGCCATTAATTCCTTTTCTTAACAATAGTTTATAATCCATCTTGCTACAAAATATTTATTTTATTTTAGAGATTTTATTATAACAACACATTTAGTAAAACTTCCTTGTTCAATACTTTTCAAGAAGCGCTATAATTATGAACGGATATTGAGCTGAAAACTGGCTCTTGAAATTGTCAGTATATATTGCTTCAATATGTAGCAGCCCTTTACAATTAGGCCAGGATAATCAGTACTACCTGGCAATGATGGCCCCTACAACTTTATTCCTATTATTTTGCCTGCACATATGGAGCACTGAGATACAGATTCGATGGTGGCCTAAGTCAATTTTTCACAAAATAATGTGATCACATTCATATAAGGAACACATTCCTATGTGACACGTCAATTCCCTATAACAAAAATGGTGGCCAATAAATCATAAATAAATGGGAGTACATGTCTGAAACATACTTTTAGTGAAGATGCAATAGATATTAAACTGTTTCCACAGTAGCTACTTAGACCTTTCTTCAGTTTTCACACATATCAACCAACAGCTATATTCTCTGTGACTTATTGACTTAGATCACAACCATATAAGGCATACATAAGGTACATGCTACATTTAATGTAACATGAATTTGAGAAACTCCACCACTTCTTTAAAATTTTATGAAAATTAATTGCTGAAGAAAACCAGAATATCACATATTGACTTAAAAAAATATGTATTTAAGTGTGAAAGCACAGTCTGAAAACAAATGTCTGTGCACCTTAGCTTCAAATTGCTGAGCAAAGTACCTAATATTAAACCACTTATTCAACATCACAAGTGTTCCCTGAATCTGCCACAGCACTCTGTTTTCAGGAAATTCTATTTGTCACCAGTGCAGACAAAAGAGGATGATGTTTTAGATATAGGAGTAGGGTCCATCGGTCAGGGCGCTACACAGCAGCAGTCAGGAGTTGTCATCTTTTCCACGTGCCCCTCTGTTTGGTTTGTACTCAAGCCCTGGATCAAACTGCATCAATACAAACACCTGGGAAAGACAGAAATGTTTAGAGTTATTTACATGATATGGACAGTACATATATTTTTTATTTTTATCCTTTTCAAGCTCACCAGGAGAGAAAGATCATCTGATGCATTTTGGTTAGTAATAACTTCAAGTGCTTTCAAATTATACAGACAGGTGAACATTCCTTTGGGACTGTAAATAAGTGCTTGAAGTGCCTAAGAGATTATACATACATAAAAAAAAGTTATACATCACCCCAATTCACAGAACTCCTGAAGACAGACGTTGACTGTGGATATTGTATCACAGACACAGTCCCTTCAACTGTTCAGAGATGTTACTAAACCTGCCCAAAGATGTAAACAACCATGCATGAGCAGCACCTATTAGACAGAGGTGGTCCGACAGCCAATCAAGTTAGTTCCAGTCATTCCACCAGGAAGGAGGTACACAGCTCATTTTGTCTGTAGTTCAACCGTGCCTAGACCGTCAATATTACAGTTTGATCATGTCCGCATTGTTACTTTGTGCCAGGAAAGGCTCTCAACAAGGGAATTGTCCAGATGTCTTGGAGTGAAACAAAGCGATGTTGTTTGGATGTGGAGGAGATAACAGAGAGACAGAAACTGTCAATGACATGCCTCACTCAGGCCACCCAAGGCTACAAATGCAGTGGATGACTGCTACCTATGGATTATGGCTCAGAGAACTCTGACAGCAAAGCCACCATGTTGAATATTGCTTCAACTGTGCGCTACAGGCTGCATGATTTGTAACTTCACTCCTGACGTCCATGGTGAGGTCCATCTTTGCAATCATGACACCATGCAGTGTGGTACAGATGGGTCCAACAACATGCCAAATGGACCGCTCAGGATTGGAATCATGTTCTCTTCACCAATGAGTGTTGCATATGCCTTCAATCAGACAATTGTCAGAGTTGGTCAGGATGAATGCCTTAGACACACTGTCCAGTGTGTGCAGCTAGGTGGAGGTTCCCTGCTGTTTTGGGGTGGCATTATGTGGGGCCGACATACGCTGCAGATAGTCATGGAAGGCACTGTAACGACTCTACAATATGTGAATACCATCCTCCGACTGATAGTGCAACCACATCAGCAGCATATTGGCGAGACATTTGTCTTCATGCATGACAATTCGTGTCCCCATCATGCGAATCTTGTGAATGACTTCCTTCAGGTTAACGACATTGCTTGACTAGAGTGGCCAGCATGTTCTCCAGACATGTACCCTATTGAACATGCCTGGGATAGTTGAAAAGGGCTGTTTATGGATGACATGACTCACCAACCACTCTGAGGGATCTACACTGAATCGCCATTGAGGAGTGTGACAATCTTGACCAGCAGTGCCTTGATGAACTTGTGGATGCCACAACGAATACAGGCATGCATCAATGCAAGAGGACGTGCTACTGGGTGTTAGAGGTACCGGTGTGTACAAAAATCTGGGCCACCACCTCTGAAGGTCTTGCTGTATGGTAGTACAACATGCAATGTGGTTTTCATGAGCAATAAAAAGGGCAGAAATGATGGTTATGTTGATCTCTTTTCCAATTTTCTGTACAGGTTCCAGAACTCTTGGAATCAAGGTGATGCAAAACTTTTTTTGATGCATGTATAACCTTCAGATGTCTTGTTGACAGTGTGCAAGGCAGATATGAAAGGTTGGAGACAGAACGTGATTGTCAGCATTCCCGTCTTTTTGTTTTGAATACTGCATTTGTGATTTTGGTCCCAAACAATGAGGCCACATATATATTTTTTTTTTATTGCCGTTCTGAATTTTTTTTTGCCAGGAGAGGAATTAATGTGATGCCACTGTGACAACTGTCTTTTTGTCTCATGCATGTAATGAGCCACCCACATTTCATCTCTAACCACAAAAGAGCTCATAAAATCCTCACCTACCAATTCAAGTCACTCAAGAAATATGTGGGTGCTACTGACCTGATTTTTCTTGTGCTGCTTTGTCAGCTGTTTTGGGACTCATCTTGTGCACATTTTCCTGTATTTCAGCATTTCTGTGGGTGTCTCTTATAAAGGATTTCTCAAAAGTTGTGGAAACACTACAGAAATTTCATCACTAACAGTTTCCTCAGTTTTTTTACACCAACTCATCAGTCAAAATGGGAGGTCTACATCTCCTTTATTTGTCATGAACATTTGTTCTACCTCCACTCAACTCCATACACTACTTAAACACACCTGTTATATTCATAAACCTTTACAGTAAATCGTTTTGCTTTGCAAAACAATTTCAGTAAGTGTTATTCTTTTCATTAGTGCAAAGCGGATCACAGAACATGGCTTGCACTTGGTGGGATTTTTTACTAAAATCTTTCATGCAATTTGACACTAAAATGTACTACCATGTTGCTGTGATGCTTGATATGGTGAGGGGTCTCCCGCAACCACTCAGTACTGCCAGCCTTCAAAAAACAAAAAAAAACTACAGCTCATTATGGTCACTTACTTTCTGAACAACCTCGTAACACCAGAAAAAGAAAGGAACAACCCCAGAAGGAAAATTAATATAAAAATTAAACAATGGAAAGCCCAGGATGGAATAACAATGACACTATCACTGCTACTCACCATATGGAGGAGGCATTGAGTAGCAGACTGGCACAATGAAATGCTCATTCACACAAGCACAACTCTCACACATATGACCACAGTCTCTGACTGAGGAGTGTGAGTTGTGCTTGTGTCAATGTGTGTGTGTGTGTGTGTGTGTGTGTGTGTGTGTGTGTGTGTGTGTGTATGTTTTCTGCTTCAGAAGAAGGCCAAAAGCTAAAATGTATGGAAGTCTTTTTATTTTGCCTGTCTGCAACCCGATGTCTCCTCTTCACATGAGTAGCAATCCATCATTTCCACAAAATCAGTGAACAAATTATGAAGAGTGTAATGTTGCTTTTTGAAAGTTGAAATAAAACAATGTAAATCTTAGGACATACATAAAAAATTTATAACTTCTATGCTTCAGATAGTCTGTTCTTTCTCAACAGTAGTCAGACTTGTGGTGGTCTAACAATGGCAGCCTAAAGACACACTGTAGAAACCATTTCACTCACTGTAATCCTCAAGTGAGCATTCCAAAGTTCCACTGTAACTGTGAAATATCCCTCTTCTTTCTTGGTCAGGGACTCAGGAAAGGAGGATGTGGATTCCAGGAGAAATGTCAGCAAACTAAGGATTACTCTCCGATGCTTTTAGATGGAACATTTTTATACAAATGCGTTTTATGAAGAGTGGAGCTGGTCAATCAAATTAAAAGCCACATCTAGGGTGAATTTTGCTGAATTCTGGAGGAGAGATTCAACTCAGAGATATTTCAACTGGATGCACTTTTTTTTATGTGCCACTGCTGCTAAAGATTTGGTCCACCTCAGTCTGGCTGCAGCAAACAAGCAACACTGGGTGCACAAGGATGCTGACCACTGAAGGACACAGCATGAAAGTCACCAGTTACTAGATACCTGCCCACACACTCATCTGGCAAAGAAATATAAAATGTACCCCTGTAAAAGTCTGTCCATCAATATTCATTTTGCCAAAAAAGTAATAGATAACATCCAAGAAATTGTTCCTCAGACAGTCACAACAGAATAGGATTATTACAATTTTCACTTTAGTCTGAGTATGTGATGGTGAAATATTAATTGGTTTAGGTCAAATATTACTGAGTAAGTTCTCAAGTAACTTTGTAATAGGTAACTACCACCAGTTTAGCCATGGTTCAGAGTAGATAAATTTTGTGGAAGATAAGCAATTATGGTGTACATTATCACATTCTTGTAACTGGCACACCTAATCTATTTATTTTTATTGACTGCAAATGCTACACTTATAATTTAATAAACATAAATTAGCTTCATGAGCTGTATAGTACAATAAATCCATCACCACATAAAACAGATTTGTAAGATGAGCTTAGGAAAGTATCACCACAGAATGAAAGACACCATAATTTTCCAGATTCTTAACTAGCTAAAATCTGAGGAACAAATTTTATTTTAGTGTGTGCTGTTTCATATGGATTTTAATCTAAAGTTCTGCTTTTCTGTGTTTTTATTATACATGTTTACTTTTGCGTTAGTTCAATTACTGTGTGTTGACAGACTGTGGTGTACCACACAATGATTAGCATTACCAAGGTAAGAAAGTGAGTTTGTGTTTACTGGACAACTAATGACACTGAACAACTTGAGTATCATTAGGAGAAACATAAAGCAAATAAAATGGCATGAAAACTCTAGTCTCTCTAAATTTTTTACAGGCTTTTTTTAAAAAGTGAAAGGAAAAGAAAGATGAAGACAAAATTTTTTAAAAAAAGAATGAAAGACGAAGAATTGCTTGAAAGAAGGAAAAGAAAAATACCTCCAATTACAAATCAGAATATCCATAAAAGGACTTGAATGAAATAATATTATACAATGGGCATTTCTAAGTGTAAATTCTAGGTGGTAAGAAATTGGCAGTTCAAAGAGGCAAGCTAAATGATTCCACCGGTTCCAGGTGAAATTGAAAGACAAGAAGGTGACACAGGATTCAGTGGACTAGTGTGTCTAGATTGATGGTCTGTTGACTGCACTCCACAAGCTGGCATAATACAGTATTTTCTTCTCGTGGTTCTAGTTTGTGAGTGAATGTTTTTCATCACCGTAAGACTTACTCAGAACTGTGCATACTATTGTAACTGCCATTTATGTATACAACAAAGTAGTCATGCTTGCCCTACATTAATTTCAGTCGAGAACTATTAGTGTTTGGTTGTTTACACTAACAGCGAGTATAATCTGTTGCTACAGAAATCTTATTTTGTGTTCAATAAATGTTTATTGACCCTAAAGTGATGGTTCTAATATTGGTGACAGGATAGTCTAAGTTTGATATGCCAAGCACCACAATGGATGTAAAAATTTTTGAGCTTTGGCAGTTACAGCCAAACCAGTATCAGAAATTAGTCAAGCACCTAACTAGTTCTACGCAGTAGTATTACAGATACTGTCAGCCATCCTGGCATTTCAGCCATTTAATGAGGCTTAAGAAGACTACAAAGTATAGCAAAAATGACTTGTGCTTCACATCCAGATTGTGAGTGGGCCTTTTAGCTCTACACAAATCCAGAGTTATATAATTTGATTCAAAAGTTAGCTACACTGTCTGATGCAATGTCTGACATATTCTTCTTATTATCAGACAATTTTTCACACAAAATGGATGCAGTAGTACCAACGCTCAAATTCTTACAACACTGCAAGTCACTTGCTATAAGTTATGGCTCCTGCAGAGTGGATTTGTAGGGGCTGAGTAGGACATGTCAATTCAGTTTTGAGTGATGTGAAGCATACATAGAAAATTTGATATGTGATGTAGTGATTTGCATAGCTCCACTTAACCACTGAGCAGGTGTGCCTATGTGTAAAGTGTGACAACCACAAATAAAACTGTTTTGAATTGTTCCATTGTTGTATCACAATTATGAGCCCATAAGTATCGTTCATTATTGCTTCAGCTAAGTTGATGATACATAATGGTGTCATACATCCAAGAGAGCTGCAGTTATATAAAATAAACAGTGAGCAGGGTGAGAAAACAAGTAAGATTCATGCAAGAAAATGACCCAGATTATGAGCTAGCAGCACAATCCCACAATGAGGCAGTTATCTATGAGATAGTTAGTAATTGAATAAACAGTTGGTTGGGATCCGATGCAAATGCACTGTTTAATGGTCATTACTGTGAGGCAAAACCTGCCTGTGGGAACAGAGTAGATAATGAAAATTTATTTTATTATTTTTTAATTAAACAGTGCTTTAGCTCATATAATGTAAGTTTAATTTATCATAGTTTTATTAAAATGAGATAAAACTGTGATTTTGTTCATACATGTTTGCCTTGCCTTGGTGACATAAAGCCAGATATTCATCCCATGTGTACAAAGTACACCACTCGCCTGCTCATGTGTTAAGGATGTCAGCATGCAAACCTTAAGACAGTGTGATCACTACATGGTTGAAGTGCTGTGAACTGTGCATGAATTTGAAAATTGCAAGCTGTATAGCAAAATTTTTCAGTAAACTTTCTGTTTCACATGTGACCCAGAACCACAGCAATAAAGTGCAGCAGGTTTCCATAACAGACTCTACAGATGCAACTAATTTCTGTTCACCCACCATCACTCTCCACAAGCCTGAGCTAGTACTATGTGTCGTTCACAGTGATACATTTGGTTTCCAAATTGCTTCAACTGTTTTATCTTGCATCTCAAAACAGAATGTCGACAGTACGAGGACGTGTGTTATAAGTGTTTCCACAGATGTCATATTGCAGAAGTATGCCATAGCTTGGTGGGGTAACAGGTATCAGCTCCACCTGATTCAAGTTAATAAAAGTCAAGCAGTGATCGTTTGGTGGCACCACATAAGTTGATACTGGCATATCAGTCAGCCATTAACCAGCCCACGTGTTTTAGTATGGGTGATCCCTAGTTCAGCAAAATGTAGTCATTACTGCCATCACGAGGTACCACTTCCGGGTCATGTGCACCTGACAGACACTTAAATCTGTTACCTCTGGTTGAAGCAAATCTAGTGGCTGAGAAAATTTTTGGTCTTAATGCATATGCTTCCTTAGGATTATTGATACATGGTGAAGTGTACTCCATCAGCTTGTCACAACATTGTGAACCCACTGCTACACTTTGTAAATAATTTGCACTACTGCTTAAATGAGGGTTAGGGAAAAGTTGTTGACTTTCAGGTCTGCATTGACTTAGAGCCGATGTCTATGATTTTGCAAAGCACATCTGATTCTGTTGACCACTAAGGATGAGGTTAACACTGAATTACATGCATTAGGACAACAATAGGTTTTGTCTCCTGTTTACAAAAGTAATTTGGCTTCCCATTAGTGGAGGTTAGGCAGCCTGGGGGCTCTCTTCGGTTGTGTGGAGACTTCAAGTAAACCATTAATGTGCAAGTGGACATTATTCTTATCCAACGTCTTGTCCAGATGAACTTTCAGGAGAAAATCTATTTTCTAAAATCAGTCTAGCGGAAAAATATTTTCAGTTGACGTTTGTTGAAGACACATAGAGGAATTTAGTCTTGAACACTACTGAAAGCGTGCAATATAACAGATTGCCTTTGGCATAGACAGCACCCCTGACATATTCCAGAGGTTTCTTGAACACGCTGGTGTACCAGCTCTGTATTATGTGAATTAACACTACTGTGGTCACTGGGTGAATGACAGAAGACCATTTGCATAATCTATGTCTAAATTTGTGGCCCTTGCACAGAATGATTTTATGTGTAATTTTTTTTTTTTTTTTTTTTTTCAAATGAGCCTTCTTTCAACCAGAAGTAACTTATTTAGGCACATCAGTGAAGAGGGCCTTCAGGCCATCAAAGAATATGTAGGAGCCATTCAGAACATGCTTGGCCTGAATCTATAACAGTCTTTCAAATATTTTTAAGAATACTGAATTACCATGTTTGGTTTCTTCCCTGGGCAGTCTCCACAGCTCACCCATTAAATCATCTCCATGGAAAGGGTGTCTCCATTCAGTGTTCAGAAAAAAGACTTTTCAGAAATTAAAATTGGTCCTCCAATCAGCACCTTGTTTATGACCTACTAGCTCCACATGCTGTTGCTGTTGGCAACGGATAGATACCCACAAGGCGTCAGGGATGATGTGCGTCATAAGGTAAGGGGTCGTACTGAAAGCCTGAGAGGCCACTTGAATTTATGTCAAGGATGCTTACTCCAGCCAATAAACATTATTGACAGATTGAGAAGGAAGTGATGGTGCTCATCTTACACACACACACACACACACACACACACACACACACACACACACACACACACACACACACACACATATATATATATATATATATATAGTTATAATAGAGGGAAATGGTAAGTCACATCATCTTTGTTTTTATATATATATATATATATATATATATATATATATATATATATATATATATATATATATATAAAATAAAGGGAAACATTCCACGTAGGAAAAATATATCTAAAAACAAAGATGATGTGACTTACCAAATGAAAGTGCTGGCAGGTCGACAGACACACAAACAAACACAAACATACACACAAAATACAAGCTTTCGCAACAAACTGTTGCCTCATCAGGAAAGAGGGAAGGAGAGGGAAAGACAAAAGGATGTGGGTTTTAAGGGAGAGGGTAAGGAGTCATTCCAATCCCGGGAGCGGAAAGACTTACCTTAGGGGGGAAAAAAGGACGGGTATACACTCGCACACACACACATATCCATCCACACATATACAGACACAAGCAGACGTATTTAAAGACAAAGAGTTTGGGCAGAGATGTCAGTCGAGGCAGAAGTGCAGAGGCAAAGATGTTGTTGAATGACAGGTGAGGTACGAGTGGCGGCAACTTGAAATTAGCGGAGATTGAGGCCTGGTGGATAACGGGAAGAGAGGATATATTGAAGAGCAAGTTCCCATCTCTGGAGTTCGGACAGGTTGGTGTTAGTGGGAAGTATCCAGATAACCCGGACGGTGTAACACTGTGCCAAGATGTGCTGGCCGTGCACCAAGGCATGTTTAGCCACAGGGTGATCCTCATTACCAACAAACACTGTCTGCCTGTGTCCATTCATGTGAATGGACAGTTTGTTGCTGGTCATTCCCACATAGAATGCGTCACAGTGTAGGCAGGTCAGTTGGTAGATCACGTGGGTGCTTTCACACGTGGCTCTGCCTTTGATCGTGTACACCTTCCGGGTTACAGGACTGGAGTAGGTGGTGGTGGGAGGGTGCATGGGACAGGTTTTACACCGGGGGCGGTTACAAGGGTAGGAGCCAGAGGGTAGGGAAGGTGGTTTGGGGATTTCATAGGGATGAACTAAGAGGTTACGAAGGTTCGGTGGACGGCGGAAAGACACTCTTGGTGGAGTGTGGAGGATTTCATGAAGGATGGATCTCATTTCAGGGCAGGATTTGAGGAAGTCGTATCCCTGCTGGAGAGCCACATTCAGAATCTGATCCAGTCCTGGAAAGTATCCTGTCACAAGTGGGGCACTTTTGTGGTTCTTCTGTGGGAGGTTCTGGGTTTGAGAGGATGAGGAAGTGGCTCTGGTTATTTGCTTCTGTACCATGTCGGGAGGGTAGTTGCGGGATGTGAAAGCTGTTGTCAGGTTGTTGGTGTAATGCTTCAGGGATTCCGGACTGGAGCAGATTCGTTTGCCACGAAGACCTAGGCTGTAGGGAAGGGACCGTTTGATGTGGAATGGGTGGCAGCTGTCGTAATGGAGGTACTGTTGCTTGTTGGTGGGTTTGATGTGGGCGGACGTGTGAAGTTGGCCATTGGACAGGTGGAGGTCAACATCAAGGAAAGTGGCATGGGATTTGGAGTAGGACCAGGTGAATCTGATGGAACCAAAGGAGTTGAGGTTGGAGAGGAAATTCTGGAGTTCTTCTTCACTGTGAGTCCAGATCATGAAGATGTCATCAATAAATCTGTACCAAACTTTGGGTTGGCAGGCCTGGGTAACCAAGAAGGCTTCCTCTAAGCGACCCATGATTAGGTTGGCGTACGAAGGGGCCATCCTGGTACCCATGGCTGTTCCCTTTAATTGTTGGTATGTCTGGCCTTCAAAAGTGAAGAAGTTGTGGGTCAGGATGAAACTGGCTAAGGTAATGAGGAAAGAGGTTTTAGGTAGGGTGGCAGGTGATCGGCGTGAAAGGAAGTGCTCCATCGCAGCGAGGCCCTGGACGTGCGGGATATTTGTGTATAAGGAAGTGGCATCAATGGTTACAAGGATGGTTTCTGGGGGTAACGGATTGGGTAAGGATTCCAGGCGTTCGAGAAAGTGGTTGGTGTCTTTGATGAAGGATGGGAGATTGCACGTAATGGGTTGAAGGTGTTGATCTACGTAGGCAGAGATACGTTCTGTGGGGGCTTGGTAACCAGCTACAATGGGGCGGCCGGGATGATTGGGTTTGTGAATTTTAGGAAGAAGGTAGAAGGTAGGGGTGCGGGGTGTCGGTGGGGTCAGGAGGTTGATGGAGTCAGGTGAAAGGTTTTGTAGGGGGCCTAAGGTTCTGAGGATTCCTTGAAGCTCCGCCTGGACATCAGGAATGGGATTACCTTGGCAAACTTTGTATGTGGTGTTGTCTGAAAGCTGACGCAGTCCCTCAGCCACATACTCCCGACGATCAAGTACCACGGTCGTGGAACCCTTGTCCGCCGGAAGAATGACGATGGACCGGTCAGCCTTCAGATCACGGATAGCCTGGGCTTCAGCAGTGGTGATGTTGGGAGTAGGATTAAAGTTTTTTAAGAAGGATTGAGAGGCAAGGCTGGAAGTCAGAAATTCCTGGAAGGTTTGGAGAGGGTGATTTTGAGGAAGAGGAGGTGGGTGCCGCTGTGACGGAGGACGGAACTGTTCCAGGCAGAGTTCAATTTGGATAGTGTCTTGGGGAGTTGGATCATTAGGGGTAGGATTAGGATCATTTTTCTTCATGGCAAAGTGATACTTCCAGCAGAGAGTACGAGTGTAGGACAGTAAATCTTTGACGAGGGCTGTTTGGTTGAATCTGGGAGTGGGGCTGAAGGTGAGGCCTTTGGATAGGACAGAGGTTTCGGATTGGGAGAGAGGTTTGGAGGAAAGGTTAACTACTGAATTAGGGTGTTGTGGTGCCAGATTGTGTTGATTGGAATTTTGAGGTTTTGGAGGGAGTGGAGCTGGAAGTGGGAGACTGAGTAGATGGGAGAGACTGGATTTGTGTGCAATGAGAGGTGGTTGAGGTTTGCTGGAAACGTTGTGAAGGGTGAGTGAGTTGCCTTTCTGGAGGTGGGAAACCAGGAGATTGGATAGTTTTTTGAGGTGAAGGGTGGCATGCTGTTCTAATTTGCGGTTGGCCTGTAGGAGGATGCTCTGAATAGCCGGTGTGGATGTGGGACAGGAAAGATTGAGGACTTTTATTAAGGATAGGAGTTGACGGGTGTGTTCATTGGCTGAGTTGATGTGTAGGTGAAGGATTAGGTGGGTGAGGGCAATGGATTGTTCAGTTTGGAACTGGTATAGGGACTGATGGAAAGAAGGGTTGCAGCCAGAAATGGGAACTTTAAGTGTGAGGCCTTTGGGGGTTATGCCAAATGTCAGACAAGCCTGAGAAAATAAAATATGCGAGCGTAATCTGGCTAGGGTGAAGGCATGTTTGCGGAGGGAATGTAAATAAAACTTAATGGGGTCGTTGTGGGGGTGTTGTGAGGGTGACATGGTATTAGAAGGTGGAAAGTGTAACATGAGGTTGAAATGAAAATGAAAGATAAAAATATATGGGGAGAGATAAGGGTGAACTAGAAAGTAACTGGAGATCTGGTATGAAAAAAGGCGAAAAAGTGTTGGTTAAGTTGATCCTGTGGTGAACTTGGGTTGGTAGACAGCGATGTGCATGAAGGTTAGGTGGTTGTGTTGCCGTTAAAACACGTTAAAGGACGGAGAAATTCGGGAAAATTTCGAAAAAACATGTAAATGTATTAAAAGGAGTGGTGTTGTCGTGAAAGATTACGAAAATGGGGCTAAAAATTGTCTGACGAAGCAATAATGACGTTAAAACCTGTGGGGAGCGGCTAAAAATGATCAGTGATGTGCGAAAAACGGAAGTGGAAATAAAGTGAAAGTTATCAGAACTAGCCGAAATGGTTGTTTAATACGTGAAAGCAGCTGTTATTGAACTAGAAACGGTGGATTTTATAGCAGCGGTAGTGTTGAAGGCGGAAAATAAAATTTTTTTGGTTATGGTTTGGAAGTGGGTCACGTATTATTGAGTATATATAGGCGGGATAAAATTGTATTACGGTAAAAAGGGGAAGGTGAATACGAAGTAAGACTACTCGTAGAAACAGAAAGAGAAAATAAAGAGAAAATAAGACGACAGGAAAGATTTCGAAATGCAACAGCGACAATAACAAACGTAATTGTTGGGTTTAAATTAATGATATGATTATAATAAAGGGAAACATTCCACGTAGGAAAATATATCTAAAAACAAAGATGATGTGACTTACCAAATGAAAGTGCAGGCAGGTCGACAGACACACAAACAAACACAAACATACACACAAAATTTAAGCTTTTGCAACAAACTGTTGCCTCATCAGGAAAGAGGGAAGGAGAGGGAAAGACAAAAGGATGTGGGTTTTAAGGGAGAGGGTAAGGAGTCATTCCAATCCCGGGAGCGGAAAGACTTACCTTAGGGGGGAAAAAAGGACGGGTATACACTCGCACACACACACATATCCATCCACACATATACAGACACAAGCAGACGTATTTAAAGACAAAGAGTTTGGGCAGAGATGTCAGTCGAGGCAGAAGTGCAGAGGCAAAGATGTTGTTGAATGACAGGTGAGGTACGAGTGGCGACAACTTGAAATTAGCAGAGATTGAGGCCTGGTGGATAACGGGAAGAGAGGATATATTGAAGAGCAAGTTCCCATCTCCGGAGTTCGGACAGGTTGGTGTTAGTGGGAAGTATCCAGATAACCCGGACGGTGTAACACTGTGCCAAGATGTGCTGGCCGTGCACCAAGGCATGTTTAGCCACAGGGTGATCCTCATTACCAACAAACACTGTCTGCCTGTGTCCATTCATGCGAATGGACAGTTTGTTGCTGGTCATTCCCACATAGAATGCGTCACAGTGTAGGCAGGTCAGTTGGTAGATCACGTGGGTGCTTTCACACGTGGCTCTGCCTTTGACCGTGTACACCTTCCGGGTTACAGGACTGGAGGAGGTGGTGGTGGGAGGGTGCATGGGACAGGTTTTACATCGGGGGCGGTTACAAGGGTAGGAGCCAGAGGGTAGGGAAGGTGGTTTGGGGATTTCATAGGGATGAACTAAGAGGTTACGAAGGTTCGGTGGACGGCGGAAAGACACTCTTGGTGGAGTGTGGAGGATTTCATGAAGGATGGATCTCATTTCAGGGCAGGATTTGAGGAAGTCGTATCCCTGCTGGAGAGCCACTTTCAGAATCTGATCCAGTCCCGGAAAGTATCCTGTCACAAGTGGGGCACTTTTGTGGTTCTTCTGTGGGAGGTTCTGGGTTTGAGAGGATGAGGAAGTGGCTCTGGTTATTTGCTTCTGTACCATGTCGGGAGGGTAGTTGCGGGATGTGAAAGCTGTTGTCAGGTTGTTGGTGTAATGCTTCAGGGATTCCGGACTGGAGCAGATTCGTTTGCCACGAAGACCTAGGCTGTAGGGAAGGGACCGTTTGATGTGGAATGGGTGGCAGCTGTCGTAATGGAGGTACTGTTGCTTGTTGGTGGGTTTGATGTGGACGGACGTGTGAAGTTGGCCATTGGACAGGTGGAGGTCAACATCAAGGAAAGTGGCATGGGATTTGGAGTAGGACCAGGTGAATCTGATGGAACCAAAGGAGTTGAGGTTGGAGAGGAAATTCTGGAGTTCTTCTTCACTGTGAGTCCAGATCATGAAGATGTCATCAATAAATCTGTACCAAACTTTGGGTTGGCAGGCCTGGGTAACCAAGAAGGCTTCCTCTAAGCGACCCATGATTAGGTTGGCGTACGAAGGGGTCATCCTGGTACCCATGGCTGTTCCCTTTAATTGTTGGTATGTCTGGCCTTCAAAAGTGAAGAAGTTGTGGGTCAGGATGAAACTGGCTAAGGTAATGAGGAAAGAGGTTTTAGGTAGGGTGGCTGGTGATCGGCGTGAAAGGAAGTGCTCCATCGCAGCGAGGCCCTGGACGTGCGGGATATTTGTGTATAAGGAAGTGGCATCAATGGTTACAAGGATGGTTTCTGGGGGTAACGGATTGGGTAAGGATTCCAGGCGTTCGAGAAAGTGGTTGGTGTCTTTGATGAAGGATGGGAGATTGCACGTAATGGGTTGAAGGTGTTGATCTACGTAGGCAGAGATACGTTCTGTGGGGGCTTGGTAACCAGCTACAATGGGGCAGCCGGGATGATTGGGTTTGTGAATTTTAGGAAGAAGGTAGAAGGTAGGGGTGCGGGGTGTCGGTGGGGTCAGGAGGTTGATGGAGTCAGGTGAAAGGTTTTGTAGGGGGCCTAAGGTTCTGAGGATTCCTTGAAGCTCCGCCTGGACATCAGGAATGGGATTACCTTGGCAAACTTTGTATGTGGTGTTGTCTGAAAGCTGACGCAGTCCCTCAGCCACATACTCCCGACGATCAAGTACCACGGTCGTGGAACCCTTGTCCGCCGGAAGAATGACGATGGATCGGTCAGCCTTCAGATCACGGATAGCCTGGGCTTCAGCAGTGGTGATGTTGGGAGTAGGATTAAAGTTTTTTAAGAAGGATTGAGAGGCAAGGCTGGAAGTCAGAAATTCCTGGAAGGTTTGGAGAGGGTGATTTTGAGGAAGAGGAGGTGGGTGCCGCTGTGACGGAGGACGGAACTGTTCCAGGCAGGGTTCAATTTGGATAGTGTCTTGGGGAGTTGGATCATTAGGGGTAGGATTAGGATCATTTTTCTTCGTGGCAAAGTGATACTTCCAGCAGAGAGTACGAGTGTAGGACAGTAAATCTTTGACGAGGGCTGTTTGGTTGAATCTGGGAGTGGGGCTGAAGGTGAGGCCTTTGGATAGGACAGAGGTTTCGGATTGGGAGAGAGGTTTGGAGGAAAGGTTAACTACTGAATTAGGGTGTTGTGGTGCCAGATTGTGTTGATTGGAATTTTGAGGTTTTGGAGGGAGTGGAGCTGGAAGTGGGAGACTGAGTAGATGGGAGAGACTGGGTTTGTGTGCAATGAGAGGTGGTTGAGGTTTGCTGGAAACGTTGTGAAGGGTGAGTGAGTTGCCTTTCTGGAGGTGGGAAACCAGGAGATTGGATAGTTTTTTGAGGTGAAGGGTGGCATGCTGTTCTAATTTGCGGTTGGCCTGTAGGAGGATGCTCTGAATAGCCGGTGTGGATGTGGGACAGGAAAGATTGAGGACTTTTATTAAGGATAGGAGTTGACGGGTGTGTTAATTGGCTGAGTTGATGTGTAGGTGAAGGATTAGGTGTGTGAGGGCAATGGATTGTTCAGTTTGGAACTGGTATAGGGACTGATGGAAAGAAGGGTTGCAGCCAGAAATGGGAACTTTAAGTGTGAGGCCTTTGGGGGTTATGCCAAATGTCAGACAAGCCTGAGAAAATAAAATATGCGAGCGTAATCTGGCTAGGGTGAAGGCATGTTTGCGGAGGGAATGTAAATAAAACTTAATGGGGTCGTTGTGGGGGTGTTGTGAGGGTGACATGGTATTAGAAGGTGGAAAGTGTAACATGAGGTTGAAATGAAAATGAAAGATAAAAATATATGGGGAGAGATAAGGGTGAACTAGAAAGTAACTGGAGATCTGGTATGAAAAAAGGCGAAAAAGTGTAGGTTAAGTTGATCCTGTGGTGAACTTGGGTTGGTAGACAGCGATGTGCATGAAGGTTAGGTGGTTGTGTTGCCGTTAAAACACGTTAAAGGACGGAGAAATTCGGGAAAATTTCGAAAAAACATGTAAATGTATTAAAAGGAGTGGTGTTGTCGTGAAAGATTACGAAAATGGGGCTAAAAATTGTCTGACGAAGCAATAATGACGTTAAAACCTGTGGGGAGCGGCTAAAAATGATCAGTGATGTGCGAAAAACGGAAGTGGAAATAAAGTGAAAGTTATCAGAACTAGCCGAAATGGTTGTTTAATACGTGAAAGCAGCTGTTATTGAACTAGAAACGGTGGATTTTATAGCAGCGGTAGTGTTGAAGGCGGAAAATAAAATTTTTTTGGTTATGGTTTGGAAGTGGGTCACGTATTATTGAGTATATATAGGCGGGATAAAATTGTATTACGGTAAAAAGGGGAAGGTGAATACGAAGTAAGACTACTCGTAGAAACAGAAAGAGAAAATAAAGAGAAAATAAGACGACAGGAAAGATTTCGAAATGCAACAGCGACAATAACAAACGTAATTGTTGGGTTTAAATTAATGATATGATTATAATAAAGGGAAACATTCCACGTAGGAAAATATATCTAAAAACAAAGATGATGTGACTTACCAAATGAAAGTGCAGGCAGGTCGACAGACACACAAACAAACACAAACATACACACAAAATTTAAGCTTTTGCAACAAACTGTTGCCTCATCAGGAAAGAGGGAAGGAGAGGGAAAGACAAAAGGATGTGGGTTTTAAGGGAGAGGGTAAGGAGTCATTCCAATCCCGGGAGCGGAAAGACTTACCTTAGGGGGGAAAAAAGGACGGGTATACACTCGCACACACACACATATCCATCCACACATATACAGACACAAGCAGACGTATTTAAAGACAAAGAGTTTGGGCAGAGATGTCAGTCGAGGCAGAAGTGCAGAGGCAAAGATGTTGTTGAATGACAGGTGAGGTACGAGTGGCGACAACTTGAAATTAGCAGAGATTGAGGCCTGGTGGATAACGGGAAGAGAGGATATATTGAAGAGCAAGTTCCCATCTCCGGAGTTCGGACAGGTTGGTGTTAGTGGGAAGTATCCAGATAACCCGGACGGTGTAACACTGTGCCAAGATGTGCTGGCCGTGCACCAAGGCATGTTTAGCCACAGGGTGATCCTCATTACCAACAAACACTGTCTGCCTGTGTCCATTCATGCGAATGGACAGTTTGTTGCTGGTCATTCCCACATAGAATGCGTCACAGTGTAGGCAGGTCAGTTGGTAGATCACGTGGGTGCTTTCACACGTGGCTCTGCCTTTGACCGTGTACACCTTCCGGGTTACAGGACTGGAGGAGGTGGTGGTGGGAGGGTGCATGGGACAGGTTTTACATCGGGGGCGGTTACAAGGGTAGGAGCCAGAGGGTAGGGAAGGTGGTTTGGGGATTTCATAGGGATGAACTAAGAGGTTACGAAGGTTCGGTGGACGGCGGAAAGACACTCTTGGTGGAGTGTGGAGGATTTCATGAAGGATGGATCTCATTTCAGGGCAGGATTTGAGGAAGTCGTATCCCTGCTGGAGAGCCACTTTCAGAATCTGATCCAGTCCCGGAAAGTATCCTGTCACAAGTGGGGCACTTTTGTGGTTCTTCTGTGGGAGGTTCTGGGTTTGAGAGGATGAGGAAGTGGCTCTGGTTATTTGCTTCTGTACCATGTCGGGAGGGTAGTTGCGGGATGTGAAAGCTGTTGTCAGGTTGTTGGTGTAATGCTTCAGGGATTCCGGACTGGAGCAGATTCGTTTGCCACGAAGACCTAGGCTGTAGGGAAGGGACCGTTTGATGTGGAATGGGTGGCAGCTGTCGTAATGGAGGTACTGTTGCTTGTTGGTGGGTTTGATGTGGACGGACGTGTGAAGTTGGCCATTGGACAGGTGGAGGTCAACATCAAGGAAAGTGGCATGGGATTTGGAGTAGGACCAGGTGAATCTGATGGAACCAAAGGAGTTGAGGTTGGAGAGGAAATTCAAAGATGATGTGACTTACCATACCAAAGCGCTGGCAGGTCGATAGAAACACAAACAGACACATACATACACACAAAATTCTAGCTTTCGCAACCTACGGTTGCTTCTTCAGGAAAGAGGGAAGGAGAGGGAAAGACGAAAGGATGTGGGTTTTAAAGGAGAGGGTAAGGAGTCATTCCAATCCCGGGAGCGGAAATACTTACCTTAGGGGGAAAAAAGGACGGGTATACACTCGCACACACACACATATCCATCCACACATATACAGACACAAGCAGACATATTAAAAGGCAAAGAGTTTGGGCAGAGAAGTCAGTTGAGGCGGAAGTACAGAGGCAAAGATGTTGTTGCATGACAGGTGAGGTACGAGTGGCGGCAACTTGAAATTAGCAGAGATTGAGGCCTGGTGGGTAACGGGAAGAGAGGATATATTGAAGAGCAAGTTCCCATCTCCAGAGTTCAGATAGGTTGGTGTTAGTGGCAAGTATCCAGATAACCCAGACGGTGTAACACTGTGCCAAGATGTGCTGGCCGTGCACCAAGGCATGTTTAGCTACAGGGTGATCCTCATTACCAACAAACACTGTCTGCCTGTGTCCATTCATGCAAATGGACAGTTTGTTGCTGGTCATTCCCACATAGAATGCGTCACAGTGTAGGCAGGTCAGTTGGTAAATCACGTGGGTGCTTTGACACGTGGCTCTGCCTTTGATCGTGTACACCTTCCGGGTTACAGGACTGGAGTAGGTGGTGATGGGAGGGTGCATGGGACGGGTTTTGCACCGGGGGCCGTTACAAGGGTAGGAGCCAGAGGGTAGGGAAGAAGGTTTGGGGATTTCATAGGAATGAACTAAGAGGTTACGAAGGTTAGGTGGATGGCAGAAAGACACTCTTGGTGGAGTGTGGAGGATTTCATGAAGGATGGATCTCATTTCAGGGCAGGATTTGAGGAAGTCGTATCCCTGCGGGAGAGCCACATTCAGAGTCTGACCCAGTCCCGGAAAGTATTTCTGGAGTTCTTCTTCACTGTGAGTCCAGATCATGAAGATGTCATCAATAAATCTGTACCAAACTTTGGGTTGGCAGGCCTGGGTAACCAAGAAGGCTTCCCCTAAGCGACCCATGAATAGGTTGGCGTACGAGGGGGCCATCCTGGTACCAATGGCTGTTCCCTTTAATTGTTGGTATGTCTGGCCTTCAAAAGTGAAGAAGTTGTGGGTCAGGATGAAGCTGGCTAAGGTAATGAGGAAAGGGGTTTTATGTAGGGTGGCAGGTGATCGGTGTGAAAGGAAGTGCTCCATCGCAGCGAGGCCCTGGACATGTGGGATATTTGTGTATAAGGAAGTGGCATCAATGGTTACAAGGATGGTTTCCGGACGTAACAGATTGGGTAAGGATTCCAGGCGTTCGAGAAAGCGGTTGGTGTCTTTGATGAAGGGTGGGAGACTGCATGTAATGGGTTGAAGGTGTTGATCTACGCAGGCGGAGATACGTTCTGTGGGGGCTTGGTAACCAGCTACAATGGGGTTTTGTTTCTGTTCCATATACATTTGGCACACATGATGAGTGGCTACCTAAATGCCTCAGTGGATGCACTAATTAGTCTAATCATGTTTACAGTCTCTGTGGAAACAATATGAATGAGGCTGCAGTATTCTTCTCAATTTCTCGCTTAATACTAGTTCTTCTAATTTCATATGTACTTTCCAAATATCCTGCTTTGGGTAATAGCTGTATGTCATTTCATTATTGAAAATATTATCTGTTTTGGTAAAACAACAGACCATCCTCAGGAATTAAGAATAATATTAATTAAAAGTAATGCTTCCAAATATGATAGCTGGTATCAAAATCACTGTTATCCATTTTAAAGTTTTGGCACAGAAAGTGGATAATGGTTATTTCAATACAAATAATTACTTTTGGATACACAATATGTAATTAATTTAATCTTTAAGTGATCATTAAACTTATGTGCCAAAAGATTAACTGGCTGATAGTTTTTGTCATTAATAATAAGACTAAATGCAGCATGAGATGCGAAATTGATATGTGGATAGACCTAATTTACTGATAGATGTAACTGAAGACTGGAAAACTGAAGAACTAATCAGCACTAGTGAACCACTTTCCAAGAAATTTTGCTAGCTTTTACCAGAAAAGACAGGACTGGTGGTGGTGGTGGTGGTGTAACAATATTCATTGTAAAAGAAAGTAATTTTAATGTTAATTATGTAAGTGTTTTTGCTTATGAGTCTCATCAGAATTAGCTGCAATAAATCCAAAATGTGTCAGAGAAAACAAAACAGTTATTGGTGTCTACAGGCCACCTGGGGCAAATACAGATAACTTTTTCAAAAATATATTTGTCTTCCTTGTGTGTACAGATAAAAGATTTTCTCGGTTAAATGGCTGCGTAAATTTTGTAACAGCAAGGGATATAAATACAGATTTTTAACCAATGATGCCAGCACCAAAAAGATACATCTCCTATTAGATGAATTCCATATGACCTCCCTCATTTGTGAGTCAACTAGAAAAGCTGGCAACAGAAAAATATGTCTCAATAACATAATAATAAACATAACCCATCTTTCCTACAGTACATTTGTGCTAAAGCTAGCCATCTCTGACCACCATTCAGTATGGCTGCAACTGGAGTCCTACGAGACACCCTTCACACACACACACACACACACACACACACACACATATATATATATATATATATATATATATATATATATATATATATATATATATATATATATATATATATATATATATATATATATATCTAAAAACAAAGATGATGTGACTTACCAAATGAAAGTGCTGGCAGGTCGACAGACACACAAACAAACACAAACATACACACAAAATTCAAGCTTTCGCAACAAACTGTTGCCTCATCAGGAAAGAGGGAAGGAGAGGGAAAGACGAAAGGATGTGGGTTTTAAGGGAGAGGGTAAGGAGTCATTCCAATCCCGGGAGCGGAAAGACTTACCTTAGGGGGAAAAAAAGGACGGGTATACACTCGCACACACACACATATCCATCCACACATATACAGACACATACACATACACAGACATATACAGACACATGTCTGCTTGTGTCTGTATATGTGTGGATGGATATGTGTGTGTGTGCGAGTGTATACCCGTCCTTTTTTTCCCCCTAAGGTAAGTCTTTCCGCTCCCGGGATTGGAATGACTCCTTACCCTCTCCCTTAAAACCCACATCCTTTCGTCTTTCCCTCTCCTTCCCTCTTTCCTGATGAGGCAACAGTTTGTTGCGAAAGCTTGAATTTTGTGTGTATGTTTGTGTTTGTTTGTGTGTCTGTCGACCTGCCAGCACTTTCATTTGGTAAGTCACATCATCTTTGTTTTTAGATATATATTTCCTACGTGGAATGTTTCCCTCTATTATAACCATATATATATATATATATATATATAAAAAGTAAGCAAAAGAATTATGTATAATTATGACATCAATAGGCTGAACTGCATCTTAGCACACATACCATGATTTAATGACCATTATAGCTTTCCCTACAATAACTTTAATGCTGACTTCTACTACTGTTCTGATGCCATATGCGCAGTTGTATCCACAAAAGTTAACCATACTAAAATATAAACAAAAGTATCTGCATAAATAGTAATGTCATGAAAACAAAGGGGAAATAAAAATTACTCCATTGTGCGGAGTTAAATGATAGAGAAAATCTCGCGTTAAAAGAAGCCTTCCAGATTTATCATAAGTAGTACAAAGATTTATTAACACAGACCAGGAGTAACTATGTTGCAAGAAAGCTTCAAGTTTCACTACCTGAACCAGTGTAGACAGAAAACTATTTATCGTAAGGCTACCTAAATTTTTGGAAATGTTTCTCAGACTGTACGCAGCGGATGTCATTAGGTGCAGGTACTGGTACTGTGATGTTAAATACCTGAATAAATAAAGTAGTGACAACCTTTTATGTGATGATTCCTGACAACTGTGCACTGCCATTGGTCAGCTGAACATCACATGATACAAGACAGCCATTTTGGACCCAAGTAGTGCATGAGCATAAGTGGCAGAATTGATCTAATTAGCAGTTATCTTAGTATACAGGGGTGTGTGGAACACACACACTCATATCAAATTATGAGCCTAAGAAAACTCGCCAGCTTTCCTGTGGTGAAAAATGCTGCAGTGTTGTGCAGTAAACTTCTGTTCAATGGCAGAGGGTGGTAGCAGGTTTTTCCAAATTTCTCATGGTAAAAGAACTGCAAAAAGATAAAAAATATGCCTGCACTGAACTGAAAGGAAAGATATATTCCCGTACAAGTCTGCTGGACTATGCAAAATAGACAAGCATTTCTCTCATTGTGGATTACTTAAAATTAAAATTATATCTTTCATTACATAGTACTTATAATGTGTAAACACTTGTTGCACTTTTTTCCACATTCTCTTCACTTATTACTACCATATTTTTACTTTTTTCATAATAAAGTTGTGTAAGGGCTCAAAATTTTATGTTACATTTAATATCTTTTTTCATTTATTGGTTTCATTTTGCATGCAATCAATTTGAGATGAATGAGAAGGATGGTGTTAAGAAACTGTACTTAATGTCTATGGTACAGCTGTATCATTTTGACAAAGAGAATAAACTGGACATTGCTTGGAACCTATACAAAATGTAACAAGACCAGGGCATTATGATGAAATGAAAGATGATCCTGCTTAAGCACTTTTAAATCATAGTAGCTCAGGCAGCACTTAAGTATGCTGTGGAACAACAGATACTTCAAGGTTGTCAAGTGCATATTTCATACAGAAAATTTTCCAGTAGTTAAAATCAATGACCTAGAAGAACAGAAAAATTGCAATATGTGAAGCTTTTAAAGGCAAACACAATGATGCTCTGCAGATGGCCATGAGTGTTGTTATGCTGTGTGAGAATTTAAAAATTTGGAAAAGAGGTATCTGGATAACAATAGTAGTTCTGGAAAAAACCATATCACTTAACAATCAGAATTAACTTTGAATCAAAAAGGTTTCCACTGTTTTTTATTGTGCTGGCTTTCACATGATGCACTGGAAAACTTTTTGGCACGGTTCGGGCGTAAAAACCAGTCCAAGATCCCTTCAGTTTTAAGACAGTTTTGTGGCTTATTGCTGTGTCACAGTATTTTTGTCCCAGTTGCCATGGCAATTATCAGACAAAAATACTTAGTTCCTCACTTATTACCTAAATCAAAAGTGTACTTGTGATATGTCATAGAACAACAATGATGCACCCATGCCTGTAAGTGCAAATTTAGACAAAAGCAACCTAGATGAGATTTCACATAATGTAGAACAGTCCGTATTATCTAGTTGGGAGAACGGTAAAACAAGTTAAGCAAAATATGTGTTGTGTGATTTGTAACTTGTAATTCTTCCACCGAGTTAACAGTCTGAATGAGAAAGGTAAAAAATTAAGGTACAACTGATAACTAGAAGAACCCCCAAAGAGAAAAACCACACTTTAACCCAAATTAGGGTTATATTCATGTAAATAATTAATTTGAAAATATTAGTTATTGCTTTACTACTCATGAAGCTGTCTGGCCAGTTTAACAAACATCTTAGGTTCATTAGCTATTTTCATTTCAGTAGTTGTACGTATTGGATGAAAGATATTTTAGGCATGGGAGAGACAAGATGGAAAGGAGAAGGTAGTAGGGAACTGAGGAAAGGTTACAGATTACATTAGATGGAAATGAAAAATGAAGACAAAAGGGAATAGAGTTGTTGTGAGGAATGGTCTGAAAGAAGAAGTACAGAGGGTAAGAGATAGGATAATGAAGATCAGAATAACGCCGAAGGGGAGAATTATAGGTGTTTCAGGCATATGCCCCTTATGTGGGCTGTACACCTCAAGTGGAGGAAGACTACAAAAGCAGATGAATGGACAAAGGATAATACAGTGGAACTTTGATTTTATGTTTTTTGTGATTCTGCACCATAAATTTGTAGTCCCTGTGAAAGACCATTAAGATCAATGCTAAATTTTCACAGATTTTACGTTTATTCCTACTAAAGCTTACCTTGATTCTATGATCTTACTCGATGTCTCACTTGAGTTCATCCCTGTTTATTCCTATGGACATTTGATGTGATTGAATGAATTATAAGTGGTACAAAAGACAGACAGTCTGCACTGGTGGAGTTAAGGGAATATTTTAGGCCATTGCAAAGAGGGGAGACATGAGAGAGAAAATGCTGATGTAATCCAATACAGCTTGCAGTGTTTAGCTTCATCATGCAGTTATGATACAACTACTGCTAGGTCGTGGCAAAAATGGAAAAACAGCACAATTGACATGAAATATTCTGGACTGAACCAATACATGGTGAAGGGGCTCAACAGCCACCTTTTCATATGACACTTATAACTCAGTCTCATCTACTTGCTTGTATTTATGATGTACTGCATTCAGCAACAATATCAGTTGTCAACCTTTTAAATTCAAACACTGAGTCTCAGAGAAGATGCTTGGTCGGAATCAAGGAAACCTTGGCCATTTCTGCCTAGTGAGCTCTTATTGGCTGGTGACTTGTTATGTCACCCAACAACCAGGCACCCTCCACACCCCGCTAACACCCATAATAAGTTTACAGACCTTAGTCAACGAAACATTTGAAATTCCAAGTACTGGATTATAAAGTATAAACAGGCTCAGAAGCTATAAATAAAAGCCGGTGCAAGAATTTCATTCTTCTTCTTCTAGGTAGCAATTTTATCAACACTCATGTCAAGTGACATAGCCGCATCACAAATCTATAAACAAACAAGACAGTAATTTCAAAATTTTATGTCATATACTAGACCTATTAGGAAAAAAAGTGGGTTTTGCCGCAAGTAATACTGTAGGGCATGCAATTGGAAAGACTATCACTTTTGCTAATGATGAACAAGGTCATTTAGTGTTTTCCCAACACAATAATGCCACAAATTATACCTTAAAACGCGCAGTTTTGAGGTTCCTTCATTTTATATCCACCTCAAAATTATCAAAAATTTATAGCCTACATGGCTACTGATACTGTAAAATACACTGAAAACTGCCAGGTTACAAAACCTCAGATGTTTGTTTTCCATCTGCAGCCAATAACTGTATAACATGGTGACATCATGTTACTGCAGTGGTTTCTAGCATATAGAGTGATAAACAGCACGCATACTAAGTGGCTTGTTCCAAAGTACAGCTGATGTTATCAGCGTATAGCAGAAACAGTGACTGCAGTTTCCACTCAGCTTTAATTTATGTAGTTAGACACTGTATGCCCATCACTGCTGTACTTTAATTTTGCTGGTAAAATTTTACTTATGGCAGCAGTGGCCTAGTGTACTAATGTTGGCAACATGCAATGGATCTGCAAGAGCACATTGATGAAGTGGATGAATGTTTTTTAATTAAATCATGGGAGGAGATGGGTGGATCAATGTTTTTTAATTAACTCATGGGAGAAGATAGGTGGGTCAATGTTGTTTAATATATTGAATGTGCAACACTATTATGAATAAACATTAATCCACCTACCTTCTCACATGATTTAATTAAAGAGCAATGATCCAGTGTGATCATGCAGATCAATTGTGCATTGTCAACATTAGCAAATGATGCCACCACTGCCACAGTGAAATTTAACCAATTTTACTTACAGTAGTCCTGCTTGGAGCCTGTTGACAGAATCCAGAATGTATCATGCCTCTACCAACTGCAGCCACTGTAGGTTACTTCATTTGCAATGTGTGGCATCACAATTAACAGAGTGTGTTCAGTGAACAGTTGTGCAATGGTTTGTTCAACTTAGTTGCAATGCTCATTGGTGTTTAATGTACTGTGATAGCAGACAGATTGTTGTAAAGGTAACAGATTGCTGGGACAGACAATCACTGAAATCACAGCAGGCTTAACTTTATTTCATATTCATTGTTATAAATAAGTAGCACATATGAAGGAAATTTTTTTTGTATATACGTACTTTCACAAAACCTGCTGTTTACACAACAAGTAAAACAGTAGCATTAAATTTTCATAATGTCAAGAGAAACATTGAAGAGGATATAAGAATTCAGATGTCAGACATGGATATTGCAAGTGTGCCTAATACAAAATTTCTGGGGGTCTGGCTACAGGATAATCTTATATGGGAAACTCAAATTGACAACATATTAAAGACGCTAAGTACCATGTGTTATTTAATGAGAGTGCTAGGAAACTGCTGTCATAAGGACTGTCTAAGCATACATTGGCAGTATGGCAGAACACTCCATTTTGACTACTCCGCACAATGAACGAGAAAAAGTTTACAAGCAGTACACTAGAGATCATCGCACTCATGTCACCAGAGTGTGCTACACTGCCATCATCTATAGAAGAAACACACACAAAACACACACACACACACACACACACACACACACACACACACACACACACACACACGTTAGAACTGATGCCTTTTACCGTACTTCACAATTTTCGGTTTAATTCACCATGTCGTTCACCAATTTTTGTTTTTCTTTTCTGGGTGAGTCTAAAGTTTTCTGGGTGAGTACAAGGGAAAGATTTATTAAAAAATGTGTTTTGAAGTATAAATTGTGGTCACATAATATTGGAAAATACACTACTGGGCATTAAAATTGCTACACCACCAAGATGACATGCTACAGATGTGAAATTTAACCGACAGGAAGAAGATGCTGTGATATGCAAATGATTAGCTTTTCAGAGCATTCACACAAGGTTGACACTGGTGGTGACACCTACAATGTGCTGACATGAGGAAAGTTTCCAACCGATTTCTCATACACAAACAGCAGCTGAACGGCATTGCCTGGTGAAACATTGTTGTGATGTCTCGTGTAAGGAGGAGAAATGCGTACTATCACATCTCTGACTTTGATAAAGGTCAGATTTTAGCCTATCGCGATTGTGATTTATCGTATCGCGACATTGCTGCTTGCATTGGTCGAGATCCAATGACTGTTAGCAGAATATGGAATCGGTGGGTTCAGGAGGGTAATACGGAATGCTGTGCTAGATCCCAACAGCCTCACATCACTAGCAGTTGAGATAACAGGCATCTTATCCGCATGGCTGTAACGGATCGTGCAGCCACTTCTTGATTCCTGAGTTAACAGATAGGGACGTTTGCAAGACAACAACCACCTGCACGAACAATTTGGCGACGTTTGCAGCAGCATGGACTATCAGCTCGAAGGCCATGGCTGCGGTTACCTTTGACGCTGCATCACAGACAGGAGTGCCTGCGATGGTGTACTCAATGATGAACCTGGGTGCATGAATGGCAAAACGTCATTTTTTCGGATAAATCCAGGTTCTGTTTACAGCATCATGATGGTTGCATCGGTGTTTGGCAACATCGCGGTGAACACACATTGGAAGCGTGTACTCACCATCGTCATACTGGCATATCACCTGGCATGATGGTATGGAGTGCCACCGGTTACATGTCTAGGTCACCTCTTGTTTGCATTGATGGCACTTTGAACAGTGGACGTTACATTTTAGATGTGTTACGACCTGCGGCTCTACCCTTCATTTGATCCCTGCGAAGCCCTACATTTCAGGAGGATAATGCACGACCGCATGTTGCAGGTCCTGTATGGGCCTTTCTGAATACAAAAAATGTTCGGCAGCTGCCCTGGCCAGCAGATTCTCCAGATCTCTCACCAACTGAAAACGTCTGGTCAATGGTGGCTGAGCAATTGCCTCATCACAATATGAACTGTGGTATTGTGTTGAAGCTGCATGGGCAGCTGTACCTGTACATGCCATCCAAGCTCTGTTTCACTCAATGTCCAGGCGTATCAAGGCCGTTATTACGGCCAGAGGTGGTTGTTCTGGGTACTGATTCCTCAGGATCTATGCACCCAAATTGCATGAAAATGAAATCACATGTCAGCTCTAGTATAATATATTTGTCCAATGAATACCCGTTTATCATCTGCATTTCTTCTTGGTGTAGCAATTTTAATGGCCAGTAGTGTAGCTCAGTTACCTCATACCCAAATACGTATTTCAATTTTTTCCCAAGTTTTTACTCTCTGTTACACACCTGTGATTTTCTAAAAGCTGATGAAATTCTTTAGCACAAATTATTGTGTAAACATTGTGTTGTACATTTAATTTCCTTTACTTATACAGATTTTATACAATGTATTGGAGAGGATCACATTTTTTAATCAGATCTGCCAATTATATATATTTTTGCTCATATTTTTGGGGGTTTTAACATTTTCCTCAGTTTTGCGTTTTTTAAGACCGGACCGCACGAAAACATAAAATACAGGGTTCACTGTAGTGTGTGCTGCAGAAGGGAAAGGCACAAAAATACACTCCTGGAAATGAAAAAAAGAACACATTGACACCGGTGTGTCAGACCCACCATACTTGCTCCGGACACTGCGAGAGGGCTGTACAAGCAATGATCACACGCACGGCACAGCGGACACACCAGGAACCGCGGTGTTGGCCGTCGAATGGCGCTAGCTGCGCAGCATTTGTGCACCGCCGCCGTCAGTGTCAGCCAGTTTGCCGTGGCATACGGAGCTCCATCGCAGTCTTTAACACTGGTAGCATGCCGCGACAGCATGGACGTGAACCGTATGTGCAGTTGACGGACTTTGAGCGAGGGCGTATAGTGGGCATGCGGGACGCCGGGTGGACGTACCGCCGAATTGCTCAACACGTGGGGCGTGAGGTCTCCACAGTACATCGATGTTGTCGCCAGTGGTCGGCGGAAGGTGCACGTGCCCGTCGACCTGGGACCGGACCGCAGCGACGCACGGATGCACGCCAAGATTGTAGGATCCTACGCAGTGCCGTAGGGGACCGCACTGCCACTTCCCAGCAAATTAGGGACACTGTTGCTCCTGGGGTATCGGTGAGGACCATTCGCAACCGTCTCCATGAAGCTGGGCTACGGTCCCGCACACCGTTAGGCTGTCTTCTTCCGCCCACGCCCCAACATCGTGCAGCCCGCCTCCAGTGGTGTCGCGACAGGCGTGAATGGAGGGACGAATGGAGACGTGTCGTCTTCAGCGATGAGAGTCGCTTCTGCCTTGGTGCCAATGATGGTCATATGCGTGTTTGGCGCCGTGCAGGTGAGCGCCACAATCAGGACTGCATACGACCGAGGCACACAGGGCCAACACCCGGCATCATGGTGTGGGGAGCGATCTCCTACACTGGCCGTACACCACTGGTGATCGTCGAGGGGACACTGAATAGTGCACGGTACATCCAAACCGTCATCGAACCCATCGTTCTACCATTCCTAGACCGGCAAGGGAACTTGCTGTTCCAAAAGGACAATGCACGTCCGCATGTATCCCGTGCCACCCAACGTGCTCTAGAAGGTGTAAGTCAACTACCGTGGCCAGCAAGATCTCCGGATCTGTCCCCCATTGAGCATGTTTGGGACTGGATGAAGCGTCGTCTCACGTGGTCTGCACGTCCAGCACGAACGCTGGTCCAACTGAGGCGCCAGGTGGAAATGGCATGGCAATCCGTTCCACAGGACTACATCCAGCATCTCTATGATCGTCTCCATGGGAGAATAGCAGCCTGCATTGCTGCGAAAGGTGGATAAACACTGTACTAGTGCCGACATTGTGCATGCTCTGTTGCCTGTGTCTATGTGCCTGTGGTTCTGTCAGTGTGATCATGTGATGTATCTGACCCCAGGAATGTGTCAATAAAGTTTCCCCTTCCTGGGACAATGAATTCACGGTGTTCTTATTTCAATTTCCAGGAGTGTATACTAGGAGGAGAAGGATGGGGATGTAGAAATGAAGAAGCAAGAAGATTGCTGGAATTGTGCAAGAGAAATTGTTTAGTGATAGGTAACTCATGTATTCAGTTGAAAGAGAGCAACTGAGTAATGCCAGCAGGAATCTAACACAGAAATTGTTGGTGAATTACATGCTCCATGAATGGAAAGCGAAGAGGACTATAATGGATGTAAAGGTACAACCATCTGAGGCATTGTTTAGTGACCACTGGCTACTGGTGATGAGCATGAGGAATGGAAGAAGACAGAGAATGAGGGAAGGGGAATTAAGAGTATGGAAACTGAAGGAAAAGAAAGTTAACGGGGAACACCGACAGATTACAAGGGAAAGGTTACCAAAGGATGAACAAAAGACAGGAGAAGACGAATGGGGACGATTTAAAAGTGCTATGGTAGAAGCTACAGTAGGTGTCTGCAGAAGGAAAAGTGGCAGAAGATGGTGGAAGGGGACACCATGGTGGAATGAGAGAGTCAAGGAGATAGAAGGAAGCACAAGGCCTTCAGACTAAGTTCGCAGGAAGGACAGGATTAGCAAGAGAGGTGTAAGAAAAAGAAGAAAGAGGCAAGTAAGATAGTGGCTGAAGGGAGAAGATTGGACAAATGAGCAGAGGCAGTAAGAAAGTACTATGTGGAATGGTCAAAAGTGATAGGAGAGGTTGGGGGGGATCTAACATGGAAAGAAATGGAAATGGCACTAATCAAATTGAAAGGAGGAGAGATGCCAGGTACGGGTGAAGTAAATGTCAAAATGGTGATGGCAGCATGGGAGCTTGGGAAACAGTGGCTGTATTGTGTGATGAGGGTGGTGTGGAATGAGAAGACTCCAGAAGATTGGAAGAGAACACTAATTGTCCCTGTATTCAAGAAAGAGAGTAGGAAGGATTGTAGAAACTACAGAAGGTTCACACTGATACCACACTGTGCCATGGTATATGAAAAGATCCTGGGAAGCAGAATCCAAACAAAGGCCGAAAACAAAATGAGAGAAGAACAGATCTGGAAGGTGAATTTTTGACCTCACATTTGCAGTGAGGCAGCTCCAGGAGTGCCACTATGAATTTGGGTAAGACCTCATGATAGCCTATCTCAACATAGAAAAGATGTTTGATAGCATCTGTAGAACAAAGGTCTGGGAAGCACTAGAAAAAAAAGGAAGTGGTAAAAAAGACTATTAGAGTGGAGAAGATCTAATGTGGAATTCTGAGTTGTAGGAAAGTGGGAAATGAAAGGACAGATTGCTTCCAGCTACCGAGTGGTGTGAAACAAGGCAGTGCGACAGCACCTCTCCTCTTCATTGTTGTCTTGGATAAGATAATGACTGCAGTGGGAGGAAAAACTAGAGGAAACAAGCTGAAAGCAAAGGTGTTTACAGATGACTTAATGACCTGGGGAAATAGAGGGGAATACTGCGAGACAGTATGGAATGAAATTCAGTGTAAACAAATGTGTGATCCTGGTTACAACTAGAAAGAAAAATAGATAAACTAGCAGAATAAGGATTCAAGGTGAACAAGTGAGGAAGGTGAAAACTGTTAAGTACTTTGGAAGCAAGATGGAGGAAAATGGAAGAAATAAGAAAGACATCAGTGGATGTGGATGACAGGCAGAAGCATTCCTTCGAAGTGTTAGTAGCCTGGTTTGGAACAAAAATGTACCAAAAAAAGGAAAGAAGTGATATACAGAAGTAACTACATCCCAGTAGTGACCTATGCATCAGAAACATGAGCAACAGGGGGGGGGGGGGGGGGGAGGAGATGTAAATAGACTACAGGTAGATAAAAATATAAAAAGGATTAAGAAGACACTTGAAAACAAAGCTCTCCTCCAAATTGATGAAGAATTTGCTAAAAACAACACAAGAAGCTTTTACAGAACTTTCAAACAAAGGTTCTCAAGATACGAAGCACCCACCCTCCAATTCTGAGATGTAAATGGGACCATTGCTCACAATAACACGGAAAATTGCAAAATGCTAGCAGGGTACTTTGAGAAAATCTTGAATTGTGAACCCATCCTTGAAAAATTTGAATCCATCCCAAGTAACAGTGAGAAGCCAAGTTCAGAAACACCAACAACTGAAGAACTACAGAAGGTCATTTCAGAACTTAAAAACAACAAAGCATCCGGAGAAAACCATATAGTGGCTGAACTATGGAAAAAAGCTGACAAAAATGCAATTACATCCCTTCAGTGTGTTTTCGATAAAATCTGGAAAGAAGAAGAGATCCCCAAAGAATGGAGAATAGGTCTCATCCACTCTATCCACAAGAAAGGTTTGAAGACAGACCCCAACAATTACAGAGGAATATCACTGCTGGATATAACATACAAGATTCTTTCTTAAGTCCTTTTGAACAGGGCAGAGCCACAATTGGACCCACAAATCGGGGAATACCAGGGAGGTTTTAGAAAGGGTAGATCATGTTCGGAACAAACACTAAACCTCAAAAACATCATGGCATACCAAAAATCAAGGGCAAAGAGATATGTAATCTCCTTCATTGATTTCAAAAAAGCATATGATTTGATTGATTGAGGATCTCTATTATCAGTCCTGGAAGAAATGGGTTTGGATAAGAAAACAACCAATATTATAAAAGCGACCCTTACAAATACATTTTAGAAAGTTAAATTTATGGACAAATTATCACAATCCTTTGAAATAAAAATGGGAGTGCAACAGGGGGATGGGCTCTCACCGTTGCTGTTCAATTGTGCACTTGAGAAAATAGTCAGAGAATAGAACACAAATATTAAGAGTGGTATAAGACTGGGTTGCAAAAAGAAGAACCTTAAAGTAAATTGCATTGCCTTTGCAAATGATATGGCCCTATTTGCTGAAACAATGGAAGAAGCATGGGAGCAAATTCTTGAATTAAACAAACAGCTAAAATAGGTCTTCACATCTCCTTTGAAAAAACTAAGATATTGACAAACATCAAGCATTATGTAAATACCTCAAAGTTCAAGAACAAAAGATTGAAATAGTAAAAGAATTCAAATATCTTTGAGAATGTATTAGTTGGGATGCTGGGGAAAGCAAAGCAATGGAATCCAGAAAAAATAAACTTGAATTGGCCTTCCAACAAACAAAAAATACGTACAACAAAAAATCCCTTTCATAGGGGTCCAAAGTTACACATTACAAAACAGTGATTAAGCCAGAAGTACTGTATGCAGCAGAAACACTAAACATGAATTTCAAGGGCCAAATGGAGAAACTTGAGCTAAAGGAAAGAAAAATTTTAAGAAAAATCATAGGATCAAAATTTTAAGAAAATAAGATTATGTACATCAAAAATGAAACGCTCTACAAGAAAATTGAAAACTTTCAGATACTATGCGAAAAAGGAGGATAAATTTTTATGGTCATCTTCTCAGAATGAATTCCAACAGATTAACTAAACAAATCTTTGACTCTTTCCGTGATGACAAAACAAAACCCAACTGGTTTAAAGAAACTGAGAAAGACCTAGTAGAATTAAGGATTTCAGAAAATTCACTTACTGATTGGACAGCTAAATTAATTACTAAAGATGAAAGCATAAGGTTCCAAGACAAATCTAGACGGAAGTCCAAACTCTGCATCTCGGAAGAAGAGAGGAAAAGAAGATCAGAAAGAATGAAGAAATACTGGGCCCTAAGAAAAGAACAACACGCAAGGAAATGATTGATCCAGTGTACCCCAAAGAGAGTGAAACAAAAGAAGAAGAAGATTACAGGTATGGGGAATGAAGTCCTTCAGAAGTAGGACAGGAGTAACAAGGAGAGGTAGGATGAGGAATGAAAAGGTAAGGAAAACACTGAAAGAGGAACCCTTGCAGAGCAGGACAGAAATATCAAGGCTAAAATGATATGGACACTTAAAGAGAATGGAAAACATGGAGATTCTCAAGAAGATACATGAAATAGAGATGCGAAGAAAACAAACTAGAGGAAGACAAAGGGATTGATGGCTGGAGAGTGTGTTGAAAAAAGAGGCAAGAACTGGACCAGAGTAAATACAGAAAGATGGTGAGGAAAACAGGGCTGTACATGGTGAGGCTTATGTTCCAAACAGACTCAGCCTGGGGCTAGAAACGTTCAAGATGATGATGATCAGTTTTATGTTGGTCACACTCTCCTTTTATGATTGCTTATATTGTGAGGTAATTCAGAAAAGCTCACAAATCAATCATCCTCTAAGTATATTTTGCATCTGATATCTTGCAGACAATTATCCTCTGAAAACAATCATGATCAATGCCAAAAATTGTATACTGATTATTTTTCAACTGCTGTTTTATTCTGACAGAATCTGAAGGGCCATGGATAAAATGAATAGGACAAATTATTGCTAGATTAATTCCAATTTCTGTGTGCCTCATAGTTATGCAAAATGATCAGTAAGTTCTAGGCCATTTCATTGTCAGTCCCTTAAACATGATCTTTGTTTGAATTTGCTCCTACTGGCATTTCATTTACTTGGCAGTCACATTACTTTAAAATCAGTTGGATCAGGTTCACTTTCTTTATGTGTTATTTTTGTACTTGCAGCCATAGTTTTAACTTCACACAAGAATCAAAGAAAATTGTCAAGTAATAAACCCTCAAACAGCACTGATGAATTACCAGACTCTGCTTTAAAAGCAGGGGCTTAGCACATAACAATATCATTATCAGTTATCTGCAATCTCTCTGTACAGAATAATGTCTTTCTGGGTATTCTCAACACAGATGCTACTACACAAAAACATCCTACTGATGTAGTATCCAGTTACAGAGCTGCATCACAACAGAACTTCTGTTCACAAGTGTTCGTCTACACTCCCAAAAATATCTTAACTAAATATTCACCATGTACCTTTAAATACAACAGCCTTAAAACAGCAACTCTGAATTGTTAGAGTACACTTCAACTTCACTAGGACTTTATTAGACTTTTCAAAAGCATTTCATATTCTGTATCTTCAAACTCCAACTAGGAAAATTAGAAAGAAGGGATGAAAGGTGCACAGCATATGGCTAGAAAAACTACAGTACTAAAGCGAAATTTCAGTATAAGTTCAATGTCCAGAATAAACCAATAAACAGAATTTTCCTTTCATGTGAATAATTAACAAAACCTTAAGAATTTGCCAGGGCTTAATTCTAGGGCAGTTACTGTTTTCATTTGAAGTAGATGTTGTTGAATGTATAAGTCTCCAAAAATCTGTGTTTTTTTAATGACACAAGTGTATTATTCATTGAATCTGGTCTAGAAAGACTGCAGTCAACACTAGAAAATTCTATGTCAAACTTTCAGAGTGGTTAAACAGAAACAAATACCTCTTGACTCACAGAAACATAAATCACAGTATGACTTTGATTGAAGTATATACCAGAGCAAAATTTCTCTTCTGTACAAGTTTTTTCAATTATAGCATATCAGTAATTTTTCTTTACATGTAGATTAATAACCTTAACTTAGAACATAAAAATATGTGTGTGTGTATACTGTAAGGAATATAATTGAATACTTGTTACAATTTAATTGTTTAAATTTAAGTATGAGTGTATTATGTATTGAATAACAGTGCCTGCAATGTTACTATAAAATATCTATACTGATTTAATTAATTTAAAGTCCCTTGAATCAATTTCAGTCTGTATATTAAAGATAATCTCAGGAACTATTGTACAAATTTTGATATGGTTTTCACTAATAAACTGATTCATGAGAAAGGTTTGTGTGCATATTTTTCCATTGCTATGCCAGACAAATCATCTGGCCACAGACAAATAAAAGCAACTTTTGCAAAGCCAGGGTGGGTCAGCAGCTTTTATTACTAGATACCACAGATTTACTTGGAATCCAATTATTCAGGATTTTGTGAAATACAGATCACCATCCTGCAGTTATTTATAAGTTAATTTGAATTCAACAGTGGAAAATGCATGATGGAATGTAATAATATTCTGAAAAGAATAGTTGCTACTCAGCCTATAGTGGAGATGCTGAGTCGCAGATAGGCATAACGAAAAGACTGTCACACAATAAGCTTTTGGCCAACAAGGCCTTTGTCAAAAATACACACACACACACACACACACACACACACACACACACACACACACACACACACAAATGCAACTCACACACACACACACACACATGACCCAAGTCTCCAGTAGCTGAAACCAGACTACAGCAGTGCATAAAGGGAGAGGCAACTGGGTGGGGATAAGGAAGAGGGTGCGGCCACGTTCCTCAATGTTGACCTCCCCCTCAAAGATGGCTACATCAGTACCTCTGTCTATACCAAAACTACCAACCACCTGCAATACCTCCATTTCGACAGTTGCCACCCATTCCATTGCAAGAAGCCCCTTCCTTACAGCCTAGCCACCCGTGGCTAGGCTGTAATGAGCGGTCCATCTCAAAATACTCTGAGGGTCTCACTCAGGCCTTTACAGACTTTAATCACCCCTTAAATCTTGTACAAAAACAGATCTCCCATGCCTTATCTTTCCAGTCACTCACCACTTCCCAAAGTCCCACCATCCAGCCACAGAGGCGCATTCCCCCTTGTGACTCAGTACCACCCAGGACTGGGGCAACTGAATTACATTCTCCACCAGGGTTTCAACTATGTAACCTATCCCATCAAAGGCAGGGCTACCTGTAAAACCAGTCATGTGAACTACAAGCTAAACTGCAACAACTGTGCTGCATTCTACATCAGCATGACAACCAACAAGCTGTCTGCCTGTATAAATGGCCACCAACAAACTGTGGCCAAAAAACAAATGGACCACCCCGTTGCTGAGCATGCCACCTAACACAATGTTCTTCATTTCAATGACTGCTTTACAGCCTGTGCCATCTGGATCCTTCCCACCAACACCAGTTTTTCTGAATTGTGCAGGTGGGAACTCTCCCAGAAATATATCCTATGCTCCCATAACCCTCTTGGCTTTACCTTTTGAAGGTCATTGTCCTTACCCATCTGGCCCTTTCCCTGTTCCCATTCCATCACTACACAGCTCTCTATTCCACCAACACACCCAGTCTTTTTATTTCTCTTCTTTCCTGCTTTCCCCCCACTCCCCCGCTCTTTGTCTATCTCCCGACTGCACCTGACTGCCCTACGCCCTCTCCACCTTGCCCCTGTATGCTGCACTTTACTGTCCCCCATCCTTACCCTGCAATCCCTCCCCCTATCCACCCCAGCCCCTTCCTTACCCCCACTCTCATGCCTCTCTCATCATGCACTGGTGTTCATAGTCTGACTTCAGGTGCCAGAAACAGTAATCATGTGTGTGTGTGTGTGTGTGTGTGTGTGTGTGTGTGTGTGTGTGTGTGTGTGTGTGGGTGGGTGGGTGTGTGCTGTCTATTTTTGACAAACCCTTGTTGGTTGAAAACTTACTGTGTGACAGTCTTTTTGTTGGGCCTATTCTGCACTGTGAATTAGCATCTACGCTATATCATGATTAGTAACTATCCTTTTCATAATATCATTAATTTGAATTAAACTGCAGCTTGCATAAAAACATCACGTTGGGAAATAGAATATACTGTTGTCTTACGAAAAACATACCTGATCTGTAGGTAGGAGCGAAAAATCATCAGGTGGGTTTGTAATTACATATCGTTTTGTTGATGCATCACAAGAAGAACTTGTGTCCCGAAACCTGTAACATACAGAAAACATTTCTTATAACCACACTTTTATTAATCACTCTTCTTATGTACCACATAATACTTTCTGGTTGGTGCTGAGTTATTTGGAAACAAATTTAGTAATGCAGTCTACTTATACATGAAGTAGTGTTTCCAATGTTGTATAACACTTTGTTGCTGAAAGGAATTGAAAATGGTATCTTATTACTCATATTTACCAGAAGAATTCCACCACTGAGACTTACAACATTTGACAATTATTTTATTACACAAACATTAATACATAAATGGACCCATATATGGTCATACATGGCTTGTTTAATTCTGTGTGTATGTATTTAAATTGAAAAAAGAGTGGTAAGATATAAGTTGGTAACATCTTTGTGCTGTAATATGTTTACTATGAAGTATACATTGATGATATACAGCCAGAATGTCAACTGCACACATAATCAAGAGATGAAGCAATAAGAGATTCCCCCAAATACACAAATGTCTAAGTGATCAAATATTCACACATCAAGCTGCTAAGATAGTAAATACACAACTGGCTTGAGCCAGCGGCTTCCTTAACATGATATCTTGGAAACAAGAGGCTCTCTCCAATACACATGGTGTGGGTACCTCTTGTCAATGACTGTCATACCCAGTTTGCTGCTTACCATCATTGTTGGTTATACATCTTCCGTTGCCAATGCATTATTGGCAGGGATGGATATTAAAGTGACTGAGCAGCAGAGGCACTGAGTTGTCAACAGGCACATAACCAAGAGTGAAAATTTTGGCAGCTTTTGGACGAATTCTTTTTTGAGCTAGTATACATACATACACATGCGCAAAGCAACATGCAGCACGTGCAAGCATGAAGGAGCATGCACACACACGCACACGCGCATGCTGCTTTGACTTCATCTTTTCTGGTTATCTGGATTCAAATACACCGAAGATTTTTTGTGCAGCAAATTAGTAATTCGCACTAATTTAGGCTATTTTTTGACATTGGTTACATTGGGCCTCACCAGTATGTAGAATGAAGGAAACATGTTAGATTAAAAGCTAATGTACCATTGCAGTTTGCATGTAACACAAAGTTCAGGCAAATGGTAGGAATGAAATGCTATTGTAATTATGGAGTAATTAATGATTAAAGTTCCTATATTTCTAGTCATCAAGAGACAGCTATTTTTATGCTTTGTTAAATCAAAAATAAACTAAGTGTATCTCTAATTGAAATATGACATCATGATTTTTCAGCCAGAATTAAGCATACACATGTTTTAATTGGTGTTAGTTAACTGAACTATAATCCTGAATATATAGGAATGTAAAGTTTTAGTTGTACATAATTTAATTAATTGAATGTAGGCCTTTCATTCAATGAAACTAATCCCTTTGTTCACCTGAAAATGATTGGGTGATTATCCTTTAAGTAAGTAAAATAATTAATGAAATATATTGTTGCAATGATAAAACATAACTTGTAGTCTTAATAGAAACCGATTCTTTCCTATCTTTGTATGAAATTTTAATTGTATAAATCTAAAAATTTAATATGTAACTGCAGTAGCCACCAGAAAGATCATGGGAGGCACACATCAGCATGGCACATCACGGACAGTAGTTGCCGCAAGCAAAGTCCCGTCCACCAGAGGGCACATGAGAATTAGGCCGCGCCCTCTGCCGGCGGAACAACAACTCAGGCAGCACGGGCCGTGCCCAGTTCAGTTCACATCAGGCATGCTTAGCAGACAGTTCCCGGTCTACACTATGTGAAGTGTGACAGAAACGTGAATTGTGTTACTACACAATTGGTGATGAGGATGGGATCATTCTTTCGCGTGTTGCGTCATTGTTCCGGTTTCGCAGCTTATCCATGATATGGAGGAATTAATGTGGGTTTTGGTTGAGCAGCAGACGGATCTGATGGCCACCAAGAATCAACTGCTTCTGGCGTTGCTCTCCCCGCAGTCTTCTCCAGCGCCATTCCCTCCTCCCTTTCCCCCGTATGACGAGACGGCGGAGGATTGGGATGCGTATGAGCATTGCCTTGGGCAGCATTTCCAGGCATTTCATGTTGCCGATGCGGAGGTATGTCGTGTTCTTTTCTTGTCTTGGATATCTCCCTCGCTGTATCAAGTTTTGCGGCAGCTAGCACCATTGCAGGAACCCTCGTCCTTGTCTTTTGACGCATTGTGTTCATTGCTGTCTTCATATTATCGCCACTGCACGCATGTTGTGGTGACTAGAGTCGAGTTCTATCAATGCAAGAAACAGCCCCATCAGTCTTACCGGGCGTGGGCCGCTACCTTGCGCGGTCTTAGTTGCAAGTGTCATTTTGTCACAGAGCAGTTGCGAGAGTCGTATGCCCACGTTATGGTGCGTGACGTCATTGTTCGTTTGGCCCCTGATAGGAAGGTCCAGCAATGGGCCCTGCAGTTCGAAGATCCTTCCCTTGAGGAAGTCCTGTCCATTGCTCAATCGTATGAAGTCTCTCACGCTGCAGGTCAACAGTTGGAAGCGTGATGCGACATCGCAGCGGTTCAGGGAGCACGGCCGCGTCCACTGTGTCCAGGGTGGATGACGTGCGAGTGGTACAATCCAGCCGTTATGGCCGCTCCTGCACGGCACTTAAACAGAGTTCCAGCCATCGGCCCCTGTTACCGTCCTGTGCGTCGTGTTATATACGTCGATCGGGAGGAGATTATGTGTTTTCATTTCGATGTGGCGTCCCGCCAAGCGGTTGATGGCTTCCCAATCACTAGCTCTCGAGTCGCCAGGGAAACGGCAGCTCACCCGGTTCTCCGGAAAGTAGTTCGCCTCGTTCAGCAGGGATGGTCGTCCCGACCTCCAGGCTGGGCCTCGGACCCTCTTTGTAATTATTTTGTTCTACGAGACTGCCTCTCAGTCTTGGAAGGAGTTCTCCTTCTGGCTACCGATGATACAGCTCCTTGCATGGTTGCTCCTGCAAGTTTGCGAAGGGAGGTCCTCACGTTATTACATGAGGGGCACTGGGGTGTTTCCCGTACTAAAACCTTGGCTCGCAGACATGTGTACTGGCCCTGTATTGACAGAGAAATTGAGCACTTGGTGGCCGCCTGTTCCCATTGTGCGAGCCAACAGGCGTCTCGCAGGTCAGCATTCTCTTGATGGCTGCCTGCAACCCAGGCATGGGAACGGGTTCACATAGATTTTGCAAGCCCATTTCTCAATGGCTTTTGGCTCATTGTCATTGATGCTTATTCCCGATTCCCATATGGGGTTCGCTGCTCCTCAACCACTTCAGAAGTTGCCATCCAGGCACTAGCGAAAATCTTTTCTGTGGAAGGTCTGCCAGTCAACCTGGTATCGGACAATAGACCGCAGTTTCTTTCACAGACCTTCCAGGATTTTTTTAGGCGCTTCGGTATTCGGCACGTTTGCTCTCCCCCCTTTCATCCACAATCGAATGGGGAAGCCGAGTGCATGGTGCACACATTTAAGATGCAGATGAAAAGTATGTACACGAATTTCCTGTAGAGGAGGTGTTGACGTTTTTCCTGATGGCATACCAGACCACACCAATGGGGGAACGCAGCCCCACAGAGCTCCTCCATGGGCACCAACCTAGGACTCTGCTGCACCTCCTCTGGCCTGGTCCTCGCCAGTCTTTGCAAAATGTAGTACCCGGCTTTCCACCGGGTATGTCGGTCTAGGCACGTGGGTTTGGTCGCAATCCACATTGGATACCGGCAGTGGTCCTGCGCTGCAATGGCCGCTGGCTCTATACTTTGCAGGTGGGGGACCGGGAGGTACGTCGTCACCAAAATCAGCTACGTCCACGTTTGGGCACCCATCCTCCGACTCATCGGGCGCCGGCTTCCCCTTGCCAGCACCTGTGTTGTTTTCTCAGGGGACGCTACCACCCCTCCCACCTGTGACCCCGCCACACTGCGATGGTTCTCAGCCTTGGCAGCCTCCAGTAGCTCTAGCACCGGCATCGCCATTGTTAGAGATGCCCTGGCGAGAGCAGGCCCCCCTCGCGGGCCCAGTTTCTCAGGAGGCTGGTTCCCTTCCCCATCATCCGCACCACTGGGTCTTGCCCCTTCTGAGGTGGACCGGGATCTGGAGTTCGACGGCTTGTCGCCCGTTCTGTCCCGGGCTCCAGTGGTGGGACGACGGGGGCCTCTTTGTGTGGGTCAGTTCCAGCCGTATTCGAAGGTTCTGGCTCGAGGGTTGGCAGATCCCCCCAACTTCAGCCTTCCAATGGACGTGGAGGTCATCGCTACGGCACAATGCTCCACCTTCCGATGGAGTGGATCACAGTGGCTTCGCTCCCTGAAGGAGGAGGAGTGCAGTAGCCACCAGAAAGATCGTGGGAGGCGCACATCAGCACAGCGCATCACGGACAGTAGTTGCCGTAAGTAAAGTCCCGTCCACCAGAGGGCACGTGAGAATTCATCCAAGTCCTCTGCCAGCGGAACAACAACTCAGGCGGCACGGGCCATGCCCAGTTCAGTTCACATCGGGCACGCTTAGCAGACAGTTCCCGGTCTACACTATGTGAAGTGCAATGGAAATGTGAATCGTGTTACAACAGTAACAATGACCATAATTTATCCAAATCATGCTTTTTTATTTTTATTTTTATTTTTTTTATTTATTTAGCCATCCATGGACATTTTTAAATATATGAATGTTGTCAGTTTGTGTACGTTCATCTATTTATACAGTTTGTTGTTATATGTAGTTAAACATTGTGACATATGAGTTACTTACAATCATTTTTGCTCCTTATCAAAACATTACACATGCTTAAATATTGCGCAACAAAAGTTATTTACAATCATTTTGTACTATGAAATTCACTTATAGTGTAAAAGCAGTGTTCCTGCAAAAACAATTAAAGATTTTTCCTAAAGTGGTAAATGTTATCTGTTTCTTTTATTTTCTGTGGCAGTTTATTATACAGTTTTACACCTTCATAAAAGAAGCTAGTTTGAGTCTTATGTAAATAGAAGTGATTTGTACGCAGTCATAGTCAGTCTTATGTCAGTCATGAGGCAGTTTTAAATCAATTTTACGCATATAGTGTACCACTGAAGTTCTAGCATGAAAAATAAAACTCTTTGTGAACAAGAAACATTGGAACTTATTTCTACCATTGCATGATTCCCATGTGGCAATGCAGTAACATCAAAATGAATCTATGGCAGCATTAAGAAGCAGCACCCCGGATTACACAAGATACGTACTATTTATTTGATGGAGGATATCTGTAATGTGATGTGGTACATTTTTTCTCTTGTGTTAAGCAACAATACACATCCCAAACTTCACCAACAAAAAACATATTTGCCATGTTATATTACAGTCCTTAAACGGTAGTAAAGTAGGGAGTCGTGATATTGGTAATTTTTCAGATCATATTAATGATGTTTATGGTATTTTTTGAATATAATAAATTGAAGGTAAGTGATGATGATGAGAATATTAATGAGGAAGAAAAGTATTTTGTTTGTTTTAAAGAAGAATTGGAGGCTTTAGGTATTAGTATAGAAATGTGCATTAGTAGCTATGATGCTCTTAAATGATAAAGTGAAATTAATGACTATAACACACCAAATAAAGCTCTCGATTTAATTACTAGTAAGGAGGCATGTATAGATGATCATACTAATTCTGTTACTGGTTGTAACAGTGACAGTCAGCTGTTTAATGTTATGAATGAGAATGAATCCTTTTTATATAATATGTGGTTAAATAGTGATGCTAGTGAGAAAGATGAAAGCTTTAGAATAATGATAAAAAAATCTGTGTTTAACTTTGTATTCATACTGGTAGCATAAAATTAAACACATTATTGTAAAACAACTTAAAGACAAGTACCACAGTGCTGTTCCAAGTGAAACAAGTAAGTGCATATGGATTGATGAAATTCTGAGTGACAGTGACAATGATATGAATGTTGTTGTTGTTGTTGTTGTTGTTGTTGTTGTCTTCAGTCCTATGACTGGTTTGATGCAGCTCTCCATACTACACTATCCTGTGCAAGCTTCTTCATCTCCCAGTACTTACTGCAACCTACATCCTTCTAAATCTGCTTAGTGTATTCATCTCTAGGTCTCCCTCTACGATTTTTACCTTCCACGCTGCCCTCCAATGCTAAATTTGTGATCCCTTGATGCCTCAGAACATGTCCTACCAACCGGTCCCTTCTTCTTGTCAAGTTGTGCCACAAACTCCTCTTCTCCCCAATTCTATTCAATACCTCCTCATTGGTTATGTGATCTACCCATCCAATCTTCAGCATTCTTCTGTAGCACCACATTTTGAAAGCTTCTATTCTCTTCTTGTCGAAACTATTTATCATCCATGTTTCACTTCCATACATGGCTACACTCCGTACAAATACTTTCAGAAACGACTTCCTGACATTTAAATCTCTACTTGATGTTAACAAATTTCTCTTCTTCAGAAACGCTTTCCTTGCCATTGCCAGTCTACATTTTATATCCTCTCTACTTTGACATCATCAGTTATTTTGCTCCATAAATAGCAAAACTCCATTACTACTTTAAGTGTCTCATTTCCTAATCTAATTCCCTCAGTATCACCCGCCTTAATTTGACTACATTCCATTATGCTTGTTTTGCTTTTGTTGATGTTCATCTTATATCGTCCTTTCAAGACACTGTCCATTCCGTTCAACTGCTCTTCTAAGTCCTTTGCTGTCTCTGACAGAATTACGATGTCATCAGTGAACCTCAACGTTTTTATTTCTTCTCCATGGACTTTAATACCTACTCCAAATTTTTCTTTTGTTTTCTTTACTGCTTGTTCGATATACAGATTGAATAACATAGGGGGCAGACTACAACCCTGTATCACTCCCTTCCCAACCGCTGCTTCCCTTTCAAGCCCCTCGACTCTTATAACTGCCATCTGGTTTCTGTACATATTGAAAATAGCCTTTCACTCCCTGTATTTTACCCCTGCCACCTTTAGAATTTGAAAGAGAGTATTCCACTCAACATTGTAAAAGCTTTCTCCAAGTCTACAAATGCCAGAAATGTAGGTTTGCCTTTTCTTAATCTATTTGCTAAGATAAGTCGTAGAGAAAGTATTGCCTCACATGTTCCAATGTTTCTACAGAATCCAAACTGGTCTTCCCCGAGGTCGGCTTCTACCAGTTTTTCCATTCGTCTGTAAAGAATTCGCGTTAGTATTTTGCAGCTGTGACTTATTAAACTGATAGTTCGGTAATTTTCACATCTGTCAACACCTGCTTTCTTTGCGATTGGAATTATTATATTCTTCTTGAAGTCTGAGGGTATTTCCCCTGTCTCATACATCTTGATCACCAGATGGTAGAGTTTTGTTAGGACTGGCTCTCCCAAGACCGTCAGTAGTTCTAATGGAATGTTGTCTACTCTCGAGGCCTTGTTTCGACTCAGGTCTTTCAGTGCTCTGTCAAACTCTTCACGCAGTATCGTATCTCCCATTTCATCTTCATCTACATCCTCTTCCATTTCCATAATATTGTCCTCAAGTACATCGCCCTTGTATAGACCCTCTATATACTCCTTCCACCTTTCTGCTTTCCCTTCTTTACTTAGAACTGGGTTGCCATCTGAGCTCTTGATATTCATGCAAGTAGCTCTCTTTTCTCCAAAGCTCTCTTTAATTTTCCTGTAGTCAGTATCTATCTTACCCCTAGTGAGATAAGCCTCTACATCCTTACATTTGTCTTTTAGCCATCCCTGCTTAGCCATTTTGCACTTCCTGTCAATCTCATTTTTGAGACGTTTGTATTCCCTTTTGCCTGCTTCATTTACTGTGTTTTTATATTTTCTCCTTTCATCGATTAAATTCAATATTTCTTCTGTTACCCAAGGATTTCTACTAGCCCTCGTCTTTTTACCTACTTTATCCTCTGCTACCTTCACTACTTCATCCCTCAGAGCTACCCATTCTTCTTCTACTCTATTTCTTTTCCCCATTCCTGTCAATTGTTCCCTTATGCTTTCCCTGAAACTCTGTACAACCTCTGGTTTAGTCAGATTATCCAGGCCCGATCTCCTTAAATTCCCACCTTTTTGCAGTTTCTTCAGTTTTAATCTACAGTTCATTACCAATAGATTGTGGTCAGAGTCCACATCTGCCCCTGGAAATGTCTTACAATTTAAAACCTGGTTCCTAAATCTCTGTCTTACCATTATATAATCTATCTGATACCTTCTAGTATCTCCAGGATTCTTCCATGTATACAACCTTCTTTTATGATTCTTGAACCAAGTGTTAGCTATAATTAACTTATGCTCTGTGCAAAATTCTACCAGACGGCTTCCTCTTTCATTTATCTCCCCCAATCCATATTCACCCACTATGTTTCCTTCTCTCCCTTTTCCTACTCTCAAATTCCAGTCACCCATGATTATTAAATTTTCGTCTCCCTTCGCTACCTGAATAATTTATTTTATCTCATCATACATTTCATCAATTTCTTCATCATCTGCAGAGCTAGTTGGCATATAAACTTGTACTACTATAGTAGGCATGGGCTTCGTGTCTATCTTGGCCACAATAATGCGTTCACTATGCTGTTGGTAGTAGCTTATCCACACTCCTATTTTTTTATTCACTATTAAACCTACTCCTGCATTACCCCTATTTGATTTTGTATTTATAACCCTGTATTCACCTGACCAAAAGTCTTGTTCCTCCTGCCACCGAACTTCACTAATTCCCACTATATCTAACTTCAACCTATCCATTTCCCTTTTTAAATTTTCTAACCTACCTGCCCGGTTAAGGGATCTGACGTTCCATGCTCCGATCCGTAGAATGCCAGTTTTCTTTCTCCTGATAACGACGTCCACTTGAGTAGTCCCCGCCCGGAGATATCCATGTTAGTTTAATGAAAATATAATGTGTACTCACCAAATAGCAGCAGCACAAAACACACACACACACACACACACACACACACACACACAACACACACACACACACACACACACACACACACACAAAAGGGTTTAACTTTTACAAGCTTTCGCAACCAGTGGCTCCTTCTTCTGATAGAAGGGGTAGGAACAGGGGTGAAGGAAAAGGACTGGAGAGGTTTAGGGAAAGGGGTACAGTTCAGAAAAGTCAACGAGAACCCTGGGTCAGGGGAGACTTACAGGATGGGGTGAGAAGGAGTTGTCAATAATTGATTTACTTTCATTGTTATATTAGTTTAATGAAAGTGTGTCATGGCAATGAAAGTGGTAAGAGCAACAATGATTTTAGAGGCTTTTTTTGAAGAGATAGAAGATGACCTGTCATATGAGGATGTTAGGATTATAAATGTACTGAAGTTTGTTGTCTGTTCATTAAGGTCAGAACAGGATCATGGGAAGGCAGGTGCCTTGCTGACACAGGCAGTCAAATCTCTGGAGTATCAAAATCCTCAGATAAAAAAATAAACCATAATGAGGACTATGTAGAATTACCTGTAATTGGAGTATGGATTAAAGGTGCAACTGGGAAACATAGTAAAGTGGTTAAAAGTCAGGCTTTAATGACTTTTACAATTGAGGGAGGGACTTTTATGCATGGATATTTAATAATTTAAGCTCTCTGTGAAGGTCTTATTCTTGGCATGACATGGATAATTAGTGTGAAAGCAGGTTTTGATTGGGGAGGCCAGAAATTGATTATCAATGCAGTTGATGGAGACTATATTTGTACTGATTTTAATAAAGTTAACTATATATTATGAGGAGGAGAAAATAAATAGAACACAGTGTTAAAAAGACAGTGGATTTGTAGTCAAAGATATTCTAGGATTAGACACAAATGAAGCAGAATTTAAAGAACTTGTAGACACTAAGATTTCAGAAGCAAAAGGGTTAACTGATAATCAAAAAGACGCATTTGAATCTTTTTTTATGGGTTTATAGTGATGTGTTTAGTAATATTCCAGGCAGAGTGAGAGAATATCAGTGTACTTTACAGCTAAAACCACATCAACCATTCTTTACAAAATCATATTGTGTACCTGTAGCTAAGAGACCTGCAGTTGAGAAAGAATTGCGTAAGATGGAAGTTTGTGACATCACTGAGAGAAGTGTTAGCCCAAATTAATAACCCATTAGTCATTGCTTCCAAAAGAGATGGAGGAATGGCACTGGTTTGTGATTCTAGGCATTTGAACAAGTATTTGTACAGAGAAACAGATCTATCTGAAAACACTGATGAACTTTTACACAAATTTAAAAATATTCAGATTATGTCTAGTTTGGAGTTAACTTCCAGATTCATCAGGTATCTTCAGCTCCTGAATCTTGTAAATATACTGCCTCTTTTTACAGTGGTAGATGTTTGCGATGCTGTGTAGTACCTTTTGGTCTGAACTCATCTATACTGAGTTTTTAAGAGCATTAGATTATGTACTTGGCCAGAATTGGTAGAAAAACTTACTATTTTTGTGGACGATGTTTTAGTAACTGGACAAAGTTAGGAAGAACATTTGAAGTTGTTGAAACAGGTGTGCAAAAAATACAGAGAATGAGGTATGACCCTGAAACTCAAAAAATGTAAATTTGCTGTCCCTGAACTAAAATTCTTAGGTCATGTAATTGCTGGGAAAGGAATCTTGACAGAGCCTGATAAAATTAAAGTAATCTCAGATTTTCCATCACCACATAGTAGAAGTCTGTTTATGGACTTTATTGATATAATAGAGGGAAACATTCCACGTGGGAAAAATTATATATAAAAACAAAGATGAGGTGACTTACCGAATGAAAGCGCTGGCAGGTCGATAGACATACAAACAAACACAAACATACACACAAAATTCAAGCTTTCGCAACAAACTGTTGCCTCATCAGGAAAGAGGGAAGGAGAGGGGAAGACGAAAGGAAGTGGGTTTTAAGGGAGAGGGTAAGGAGTCATTCCAATCCCGGGAGCGGAAAGACTTACCTTAGGGGGAAAAAAGGACAGGTATACACTCGCACACACGCACATATCCATCCACACATACAGACACAAGCAGACATATTTATTAGGAATGATAATATACAGTAATGTCACCTTGTACTTTAATATAACTTGCTGAAACACCATCAATCTTGGCCCAAACAGTGATTCTTTCATTGGCATTAACACGTCTTCTGTTCCTAGTATACAATGAAAATGGTTTGTCAGTATGTACAACAGCTGTTCCATAATTCCTATCACCTTGTACACCAATAGAGAAAGTGCGATAAGAAATAATGTCTCTGTCATAATACGATTCCAATCCTTGTAATGCTTTATCACTACCTCGTACTATGGCAAGTGTTAACCATGCATTACCAGGAACAACTTCTGTAGTAGTACATGAAAAGTTAATCTTGCATCCAACAAATGTGATAGGTCCAGTCAGTAGTTCCTCTTGAGAAACATTGTTAGGAACAAAACTGAGGGTGTCCACTGTCTTGTAGACTGGAAGTCTGCTCCTTCTTCTATAGCCTCTCCTGCGGTACGGCATGGCTGTGTGCTCGGTGCGGCTGCCTCGAGTCAAATGAGCCTGCAGCTGCCTTGGGAGCGGATGTGGCCGCTGATAAGACGTCAAGCGCCAGTTATCACCGGAAGTGACGTCACTAACATATGATTTTCCAGCAACACGCTCCTAGTAAAACTAGGGAGCGTGTTGCTCTCTCTCGCACACTCAAGGTCACCCGCCTTGCGTGGCGCTCACTGTACAGCCCTGGCTACGTCACACGCCTGGCGCAGCAGGCTAAGTCACACAGACATATTTATGTCTGCTTGTGTCTGTATGTGTGGATGGATATGTGCGTGTGTGCGAGTGTATACCTGTCCTTTTTTCCCCCTAAGGTAAGTCTTTCCGCTCCCGGGATTGGAATGACTCCTTACCCTCTCCCTTAAAACCCACTTCCTTTCGTCTTCCCCTCTCCTTCCCTCTTTCCTGATGAGGCAACAGTTTGTTGCGAAAGCTTGAATTTTGTGTGTATGTTTGTGTTTGTTTGTGTGTCTATCGACCTGCCAGCGCTTTCGTTCGGTAAGTCACCTCATCTTTGTTTTTATACATGGATTTTATTGATAATTTATGAGTGGACAATGTTTGAATGCATCCTGTTTAAGCAATTTATTTATAAAGAAGACTAATTGGATTTGAACCCAAGAATGTCAGAAAGTGTTTGAAAACTTAAGAAAGAATCGAATAATCAAAATTTGTTACACAGACCAGATTTTTGCCTATCATTTTGTTACACACAAATAAGACGCATTACGGTTTGGGAGCAGAACTATTACAGGAAATGAAGTTAATGGGGAAATCACACATGACACAACTGTCTTTGCAAGTAGAATGCTGTTAAAACATGAGAAATTTTATGCAGTTACAGAGAAGGAATTGTCAGCTGTTTACTGGGCATTTATTAAATTCAGAACCTATTTGTTGGGTCATAGAATAATTGTATATTCAGACCACAAAGCACTAAGCTGTGTGAATACCTAAGGGACCAAACTGCTGAGGTCATTGGTCCCTCAATTTACACACTACTTAAACTAACTTATGCTAAGAACAACACACACACCCCCATGCCTAAGGGAGGGCTCGACCCTCTGGCAGGAGGGGCCGTGCAATCTGGGATATGGCACCTCACATTACACTACCTACAGGAATGTAGACTATATCGCAAGAGACTTACCAGATGGGGAATATATTTGCAACTATTTAATTATGAAATTAAATATATTAAAGGTTTAGACAATGTTGTGCAGATGCATTGTCAAGGATACCATTGGGTGCAGGTATAAAAAGTTTAATCAGATGAGGAAAAAAGTGTTTAAAACCAGATATATGAAGGGTATACATACTGAGAAAATTAATAGGGTGATGTGCAACAAAATCAGAAGGAACCAAAACCATGATTCAAACTGGAGGTATATAAAAAGTTGTTTAGGCAAAAGAGGTTATGAAAAATTGGAGAGGTATCATAAAGTATACAAAGGAACTCTTTTTGGGAGAACAGATGTGGATTCTAATGATTGGAAGTCATGTCGGCTGGCAGAAGGAGCTGGACAGTTAATTAAATATATACATGAAAGTGATAGACACTGAAAAAGGGACAGGTATACACTCGCACACACACACACACATCCATCTGCACATATACATACACAATTACATATGTCTGCTTGTGTCTGTATATGTGTGGATGGATATGTGTGTGTGTGCGAGTGTATACCTGTCCCTTTTTCCACCTAAGGTAAGTCTTTCCGCTCCCAGGGTTGGAATGACTCCTTACCCTCTAGCTTAAAACCCACATCCTTTCGTCTTTCCCTCTCCTTCCCTCTTTCCTGATGAAGCAACCATGGGTTGCGAAAGCTTGAAATTTGTGTGTGTGTTTGTGTGTTTTTTATTGTCTCCTATCAACATACCAACGCTTTTGTTTGGTAAGTTACAGTATCTTTATTTTTAAATGTAAGTAGTTTGTCACTCTACATCCTAAACTTCTACAGATCGCCAAATGGGTGCATACACACTTCCACTGAAAACTAAGCAAAAGCTGTGCACTTATACCACTAAGTGACCTAAACATACACACATTCCATGATTCCAGAGACAGTAGTGAACTTCTTAAATATATGGCTTACACAATGCAGCCTCAAATCCAACATGTACAACTGCAAACACCTATCAATAAATAGATCACATATTCACAAATCTATGTGACTTTCAGTATAAAACTGAAATCACAGAAACAGCTGTCAGACCATAAGGCAATCAAAATATGCTTAAATTGTATCACCACAAAAGAAAAGATGCAAAGAAATGCGAAAAATGAAGCCTAAATGAACATAACTTTACAGCCCTTAGATTTAAGTTTGAGAAAGAAGGATGGGAAATGCTGGAAAAGATTATTTACTGGATATTGAAACTATAAATTTTATAAATACCTTTTCCTACTATCTCAACATAACATGCCCAGTAAAAGTGACTAATTCCAAAAGTCCATAAAAATGAAGTTGTGTAACAAAAAGTATTTTGATGTCTAGGAACAACAGAAAAATGTTTCAGAGGATCTACAAAACTAGCAATGATGAAATCTTTAAAGAGTATTACAGAAAATACAAAACAATGTATGCCCCCTAATGCACTATAAGTTGATTAATTTAGCCACAGGAGGGCATAAACTAAAAGAAAAAACAAATACTAAATATAACAACACATTGAAAGCATTTATGAGCCCAAATAAATAACCACTGAGTTGTTTCCAGTGAAAGCAGAAACAAGACAGATAATAAAAAACCTAAAACAAACAAAATCACATGGCACTGATAGATTATCATCTATAGAAATTAAATACTGTATATAGGAACTCAAGAAATCTCTTACACAACTCAGTAACACACAATTCCTGAAGGAATTTTTTAAAATTGCTTAAAGAAGCACTGATAAAACCAGTTCATAGAAAGGGAAAAAGAATATAGACCAGAACATTATAGATCTATAGTTATATAAAAGTATTTGAATGAGCTTATGCACAAAGACTAATTGCATTTACGATGAAATATGAATTAAACAATGAGAACCAGTTTGTCTTCCAGAAAGACAAATGCACCACAGATGCAGCCATAAATCCTATCATGACTATAACCAACTTAGACTCTAAAAGGCAATGTGTATGAGTATTTATGGATCTAATAAAAGCATCTGATTGTGTAGAGTACCAAATTTTAGTAGAAATGTTAGGACTATATAGCATAAGAGGGAAGCAGCAGAGTGGATGCTATTTTAAACTGACAAACATAAGACAAATATAGAACCACAAAAATGACACAAGAGAAAATAAGATCTGAGGCAATGACTCTGCACTTCTATGTACCACATGGATCAGTTCTTGGCCCGTTGCTTTTCATTGTATACGCAAATCAGACCCCAAACATTAAATTATGGTAAAATAGTTACTTTAGCCGATGACAAAATTCTATTGTTCATGGACAAAGACACAGAAAATATAGAAATAAAAGCCAGATTAGAAATAAATAATGCTATTCAAAGATTTACTGAATTAAATTTGCATAAAAATATTACTAAAATTCTTTGTCTAAATTTCAAACTAAACAGCCTTCACAGTGAAGACATCAACATTCACATAGATGGGTGCAAAGTTGAAAATTTCAAGTACACTAAATTTGTTGGAATAATAATCAATGAAAATATAAACTGGGATTAACACACTGAATATATAAGTCAGAAAATCATCTTAAAACCATTTGTACTGCCCAAACTCAGCTACCCAAAAGCCACAAATACAGTTGTTGTTGTTGTGGTCCTCAGTCCTGAGACTGGTTTGATGCAGCTCTCCATGCTACTCTATCCTGTGCAAGCTTCTTCATATCCCAGTACCTACTGCAACCTACATCCTTCTGAATCTGCTTAGTGTATTGATCTCTTGGTCTCCCTCTACGATTTTTACCCTCCACACTGCCCTCCAATGCTAAATTTGTGATCCCTTGATGCCTCAAAACATGTCCTACCAACCGATCCCTTCTTCTAGTCAAGTTGTGCCACAAACTTCTCTTCTCCCCTATCCTATTCAATACCTCCTCATTAGTTACGTGATCTACGCACCTTATCTTCAGCATTCTTCTGTAGCACCACATTTTGAAAGCTTCTATTCTCTTCTTGTCCAAACTGGTTATCGTCCATGTTTCACTTCCATACATGGCTACACTCCATACAAATACTTTCAGAAACGACTTACTGACACTTAAATCTATACTCGATGTTAACAAATTTCTCTTCTTCAGAAACAATTTCCTTGCCATTGCCAGTCTACATTTTATATCCTCTCTACTTCGACCATCAGCAGTTATTTTACTCCCTAAATAGCAAAACTCCTTTACTACTTTAAGTGTCTCATTTCCTAATCTAATACCCTCAGCATCACCCGATTTAATTTGACTACATTCCATTATCCTTGTTTTGCTTTTGTTGATGTTCATCTTATATCCTCCTTTCAAGACACTGTCCATTCCGTTCAACTGCTCTTCCAAGTCCTTTGCTGTCTCTGACAGAAATACAATGTCATCGGCAAACCTCAAAGTTTTTACTTCTTCTCCATGAATTTTAATACCTACTCCGAATTTTTCTTTTGTTTCCTTTACTGCTTGCTCGATATACAGATTGAATAACATCGGGGAGAGGCTACAACCCTGTCTCACTCCTTTCCCAACCACTGCTTCCCTTTCATGCCCCTCGACTCTTATAACTGCCATCTGGTTTCTGTACAAATTGTAAATAGCCTTTCGCTCCCTGTATTTTACCCCTGCCACCTTCAGAATTTGAAAGAGAGTATTCCAGTTAACGTTGTCAAAAGCTTTCTCTAAGTCTACAAATGCTAGAAATGTAGGTTTGCCTTTTCTTAATCTTTCTTCTAAGATAAGTCGTAAGGTTAGTATTGCCTCACGTGTTCCAACATTTCTACGGAATCCAAACTGATCCTCCCCGAGGTCCGCTTCTACCAGTTTTTCCATTTGTCTGTAAAGAATTCGCGTTAGTATTTTGCAGCTGTGACATATTAAACTGATAGTTCTGTAATTTTCACATCTGTCAACACCTGCTTTCTTTGGGATTGGAATTATTATATTCTTCTTGAAGTCTGTGGGTATTTCGCCTGTCCCATACATCTTGCTCACCAGATGGTAGAGTTTTGTCATGACTGGCTCTCCCAAGGCCATCAGTAGTTCTAATGGAATGTTGTCTACTCCCGGGGCCATGTTTCGACTCAGGTCTTTCAGTGCTCTGTCAAACTCTTCACGCAGTATCTTATCTCACATTTCATCTTCATCTACATCCTCTTCCATTTCCATAATATTGTCCTCAAGTACATCGCCCTTGTATAAACCCTCTACATACTCCTTCCACCTTTCTGCCTTCCTTTCTTTGCTTAGAACTGGGTTGCCATCTGAGCTCTTGATATTCATACAAGTGATTCTCTTCTCTCCAAAGGCCTCTTTAATTTTCGTGTAGGCAGTATCTATCTTACCCCTAGTGAGACAAGCCTCTACATCCTTAAATTTGTACTCTAGCCATCCCTGGTTAGCCATTTTGCACTTCCTGTCAATCTCATTTTTGAGACGTTTGTATTCCTTTTTGCCTGCTTCATTTACTGCATTTTTATATTTTCTCCTTTCATCAATTAAATTCAATATTTCTTCTGTTACCCAAGGATTTCTATTAGCCCTCGTCTTTTTACCTACTTGATCCTCTGCTACCTTCACTACTTCATCCCTCAGAGCTACCCATTCTTCTTCTACTGTATTTCTTTCCCCCATTCCTGTCAATTGTTCCCTTATGCTCTCCCTGAAACTCTCTACAACCTCTGGTTCTCTCAGTTTATCTAAGTCCCATCTCCTTAAATTCCCGCCTTTTTGCAGTTTCTTCAGCTTCAATCTGCAGTTCATAACCAATAGATTGTGGTCAGAATCCACATCTGCCCCTGGAAATGTCTTACAATTTAAAACCTGGTTCCTAAATCTCTGTCTTACCATTATGTAATCTATCTGATACCTTTTAGTATCTCCAGGATTCTTCCAGGTATACAACCTTCTTTCATGATTCTTGAACCAAGTGTTAGCTATAATTAACTTATGCTCTGTGCAAAATTTTACCAGATGGCTTCCTCTTTCATTTATCTCCCCCAATCCATATTCACCCACTATGTTTCCTTCTCTCCCTTTTCCTACTCTCAAATTCCAGTCACCCATGACTATTAAATTTTCATCTCCCTTCACTACCTGAATAATTTCTTTTATCTCGTCATACATTTCATCAATTTCTTCATCATCTGCAGAGCTAGTTGGCATATAAACTTGTACTACTGTAGTAAGCATGGGCTTTGTGTCTATCTTGGCCACAATAATGCGTTCACTATGCTGTTTGTAGTAGCTAACCCGCACTCCTATTTTTTTTATTCATTATTCATTATTAAACCTACTCCTGCATTACCCTTATTTGATTTTGTATTTATAACCCTATAATCACCTGACCAAAAGTCTTGTTCCTCCTGCCACCGAACTTCACTAATTCCCACTACATCTAACTTCAACCTATCCATTTCCCTTTTTAAATTTTCTAACCTACCTGCCCGATTAAGGGATCTGACATTCCACGCTCCGATCCGCAGAATGCCAGTTTTCTTTCTCCTGATAATGACGTCCTCTTGAGTAGTCCCCACCCGGAGATCCGAATGGGGGACTATTTTACCTCCGGAATATTTTACCCAAGAGGACGCCATCATCATTTAATCATACAGTAAAGCTGCATGTCCTTGGGAAAAATTACAGCTGTAGTTTCCCTTGCTTTCAGCCATTTGCAGTACCAGCACAGCAAGGCCGTTTTGGTTAATGTTACAAGGCCAGATCAGTCAATCATCCAGACTGTTGCCCCTACAACTACTGAAAAGGCTGCTGCCCCTCTTCAGGAACCACATGTTTGTCTGGCCTCTCAACAGATACCCCTCCATTGTGGTTGCACCTATAATACGGCCATCTGTATCGCTGAGGCACGCAAGCCGCCCCACCAACGGCAAGGTCCATGGTTCATGGGGGGACAAATACAGTATTATGAAAATACAGTATTATGAAAATATTGTGAAAAGGATAGTTGCTACTCACCATATAGAGCAGATGCTAACTCACAGATAGGCGCAACAGAATGACTATCATCAAATGAGATTTTGGCCAATGAGGCCTTTGTCAGAGAGAGAAAACACACACACACACACATCATGATCGCAGTCTCTGGCTGCTGTGAATTCAGCAGCCAAGACTGCAGTCATGCGTATGTGAGCTGCATTTGCATGAGAGAGAGAGAGAGAGAGAGAGAGAGAGAGAGAGAGAGAGAGAGAGAGAGAGAGAGAGAGTTCTATCTCTGATGAAGGCCTTCTTGACTGAAAGATCAATTTCTTACTGTCTTTTTGTTGTGACTATATGCAACTCAGCATCTCTGCTACACAGTGAGTAGAAACTATCCTTTTTGTAGTAATGTTACAGTCCATCCTGGGTTTTCCATTGTTGAAATATTGTGAAAATGATATACTAAGTACTACTCTTTTCAACAGGAAGTTAGGGCATAGTTTTATGGGGAGGCACCTCCAAACCAAACATTAATGAGTTATTCAAATTACAAAAAGGAGCAATAAGAATGATAGCCAACCTTAAATGGAGAGAATCATGTAGGCCAACATTTAAAGCTATTTATGATCATAACACTATGGAACATACATGATCTGTCCAGAAAATTCCAGAACATTCTTAATTTTGCATCAATAGTGTGTTGGAGTGAAATGTGGTTGGAATCCCTGCACACATCAGTTTTTAATGTGTAACCACTGTAAGTTCCATTGTCATATGCTGTTACTCATTGTTCAGTGCTGTATTGAGTAGAATGTTGTGTCACACAGTCTGTGAATTTTGAGATGGTAGAGGTAGAGAAGCAAGGCATCTGCATTAAATTCTGTGTGAAACTCAAGAAAACTGTTATGTCTAAGGACTTCATTCAGTTCAGAATAACATACTATGTTCTGTTTGCTAGTAATTCTTCAAGCCACTCACATGACTTGTTCATCAAGTGCCAGTATGAAACTGTATTGAACAGGAAGTATTTCCCATAGCCACATGGGTCACACAGACATGCTGTTATCAGTGTTCAACTGCATGCACTCCTGGTGGCAATTTTGGGACAAGAGGCATTTTCCCAGGCCACAATTGAAGGTCAGGGTTCTTTGCAGCAACAATCTGGGATGTTATCTGATAGTCCACCTATAGTAGATGTTTTCTACTAGTTTTTTGGGCCTGGACATGGTGTCCTACTACTGCTAGAATTCAGGTACTCCTGATGATGGGGCTAAGCACCCATAACTGTGGTAGTGTATAGCAGCTTCTGTCATGCAAGACTTCATTACGTGTTTTACACGTGTATTGGATTTGTTTACCATGAACATACTGCACAACAGTTGTGGATGTCCCTCAAATAAAAATTTATATATGAAAGGTCTTAGCTGGCATTAAAGCATTTACTGATAGTAGCACAAACAGAATTTGAACAATTAGCATGTTCAATCCCAAATTAACATTTATGAAATAAGAGTTGTCTGTAAAGCATATAGAGAGTTCTTACATGAATATGCAGTTGTCCTACTGTATAAGGATATTTAAAATAACCCTTGGTAGCAAAATAATATCATTGAACACATTATATATAACTTTACTTCCATGGACATGTATTATTTAGCAATAATCAAAATTCCTGGATGGAGCAATAAGTAAAATAAGGAAAAGACAACCTCTCACCTACAGAAGATCAATGGATGGAGCACAGAAACACACAATAACCGCAGTATTCACACTATCTTTCATGCTCTAGCCCTTTTGACTGAAAATATGTACATTCACATGCACAACAAATGACATAAGTGGAAATACTATAGGACTAATTATAATAACTACAAAAAATGTAAGAATCTATGTGTTTTATTTAAAAAGAACAATTGTATCAACCACTGGTGACATCCATACAATGTACATTGTACAACAGAAGAATAAATAAATAAATAAATAAAAATTCCTTAATGTGGCATACCTCAAAAGAGCTGCTGACACAGTACTCTTTAAGATGTAGAGTACAAGATTTGATTCTGTTTTGTCAGTCTATTACCAATTCATTCATTTTAAAAGTTTGGCAGTGATATGGTGCCTACAGAGTGTGTCTGATAAGTGTTTGTTATTTCTGTAAGATGTCCTGATAAGTGCAGAAATAATATTTAACTTCTCACAAACTTACATTGACAGTAAAAGATACCTGTAATCAGATGAGACAACAAACAAAACTTTATAACTCGATCCCCTTTCAACTTACATAGAGCCGCTTTCTGCTTCACATGTCTGAATATAAATGCAGCATGATGGCAGAGCTGCAATGAGTGGTGCAGAAGGGTTGGTCTTTATGTTGAAGGATGCAACTGGTTCAAAGGGCAATGCTCTATTCTGTGTTGTATTAGCTTTATCTTAATTTCTGGAAAATATGTTATTAATTTAAAATCTGCAAGATGTTATTCACTATGTGCATAATCTTTTGCCAATATGATATGTGAAATCCATTCTGTGCATCTATTATTTCATGTACACAAATGCTTACCTGTTCTCATGCTCAGTACATCTGATGTCTTATTTTCTTGTCAGCAAACATGAAAAAAGTGTATTTAATGTTCCAGATCATACTAACAGTTACAAATGGATTATGAGCTGAGTGGAGGGCATGCAATGAAATCAAGAGAAAATTTTTTCTTCTGAATAGTTCTCACATGCTTGACTGGTCTAGCACCTTTGACTCCCACCCCCACGCCGCCTTCCCCATATATCTTAGATGAATAAGTAATTGCAGGACACAAATTGTTTATGCCCAACATTCATAACCGAGCTGCTATTGTTAAAACTCTTAAAAACCAGCTGAATTGAAAGAGGAAATTTTATGTGACAAGATGCACATTATCTGAACTTCTGGCAAATGTGTCTACTTTTCTACTTTTCTCTTCCATAGTATATTTTTCCACATGGGGAATATTTCTTCTTCTTCCAGTTCTGAAAAGTTATGCAGGTTCTGCAATTGTTTGGGAAGTAATCTCATAGGTTACTTGTGGTCATAATAAAAGTAAAGACAATTGACAGTGATGTTCACTATATTTACAATATTGATTTGATGAGCATAAAGATCCTGAGATCCTGTAGCATATTTTCTGTGGTCTCTGCACTTGCAAGATGTCCAATTAATGGCTCTTGAGACTCCACTAGCATATATATGGAAACTGTAACCATTTTTTGTTACGTCTGGATGGAGGATATCACTGGATGACCTCCATGGGGCCATTTCAAAATGACTTTGTTGTATGTAGGGAAGTATCATTGACAGAAAATTGTAGGACTTATACACAATAAAGTAGATCCAGGGAACAGTCATATATTTTGTTATTAGCTCCTTTAGTATTATTAATATTCTACTTTGTATGTTGCCTGTAATGTTTGTTGTGTGTATGAATCTTTGCTAAATTACATCAATATCTACTACTTAGGATTGCAATGCAAACTGTATTTTTTCTTGTAAATACCTAACCATGTCCAATATCCTTGTATATATTCTATACTTATAGGATTTGAAGGACTAAATAAATAAAAAAAGTAAGTGCGAAAACAACATGTAAGGACCCAGTCAAATTCAGCGGCATATTTTACAAAAAGTTACTATACATCATGGGGTGGTTCACTGTTAATATTTAAAGAACATATACTCCAGGAAGAGTTAAGGAACATACTACCACTTCTTAACATATCATGTGAAATGAACATTACAGTAAGATCAGATAAATACGTTCTCATACAGAGGTTCACCAACAGCCATTCTTCCTGAACGTCATTGGTGAATGGAACAAAAAAATGATGAAAATGATAGTGGCATAAAGAATACCTGCTCCTACACATAATGAAGTGGTTTTAGCAGTATAAATGTAGAGTGAAGGCAGTAAATACACTTAACATCACTGCTCGTACCTGCCACTAAAACATGGTTATTTTAGTCCCTGAGATATGGGACAAAAAGACTTAATCATAACTCTAATAATGCTCAGAAATATATTACGTGGTAAATATGACAGGATAGTTATAAACTGATATGTATGGATGAAAATTAGCAGTGTCTTGCATGCTGATATTATGGTGAAAAACTGGACAACTGTGAATAGGGCTTGAGTTCTGAGAGTTCTGCACAAACTTATATATGTATACAGATAATAAATCTAAAAACAAAGATGATGTAACTTAACAAACGAAAGAATTGGTATGTTGATAGACACACAAACAAACACACACACAATATTCAAGCTTTTGCAACTCACGGTTGCTTCATCAGGAAAGAGGGAAGGAGAGGAAAAGACGAAAGGATGTGGGTTTTAAGGGAGAGGGTAAGGAGTTATTCCAATCCCGGGAGCGGAAAGACTTACCTTAGGGGGATAAAATATCAGGTATACACTCGCACACACACACACACACACACACACACACACACACACACACACACACACACACACACACATCCATCCGCACATATATAGACACAAGCAGACATATGTCATATGTCCGCTTGTGTCTCTACATGTGCGGATGGATATGTGTGTGTGCGTGCAAGTGTATACCTGTCCTTTGCCCCCTAAGGTAAGTCTTTCTGCTCTCGGGATTGGAATGACTCCTTACCCTCTCCCTTAAAACCCACATCCTTTCGTCTTTCCCTCTCCTTCCATCTTTCCTGATGAAGCAACCGTGGGTTGCGAAAGCTTGAATTTTGTGTGTGTGTTTGTGTTTATTTGTGTGTCTATTAACACACCAACGCTTTCGTTTGGTAAGTTACATCATCTTTGTTTTTAGATATATTTTTCCCACGTGGAATGTTTCCCTCTATTATATTCATATATAGATAAAATAATGATAATTTTACGTGGCTCTGCAGCCTGGTGCAGGTCTTTCTATTGGATGCCACTTTGGCAACAATTATGTCCCTAACCCATCTCAGTTATCCAACTAGGGAAATGTGACATACCGTTTAATGTTGTATCTGAACCATGTTGTTCCTTGTGACTCCTCAGATTGTTCAGATGTGATGACTAGCTTAACAACAAAGAGTGAAAAATCTGTCATCTGATTGAGATTTGATCCCTTCATGCCTCAGTTTCCTGGCACGATTTACTGCTAGGCCATCAGGCCCTCAACATGTATACTAATACTTTACCCGTAGGTTTTGATGACTGAGTTTGTAAGTACCACAATAAGTGACATGGCAGCCATATCTTTTGATTGCAGTGACTTAGAAGCTTAAACTTTTTACATTGCCAAGGGAGTCTAGACATTAGTACCTAACATGAATTTCAACTTCATTCATCTACCAATTCCTGAAAAAAAAGGGGATTTTAACAGTTGGAAAAAAAAAAAAAAAAACAGACTGACAAACCTTTTGACAGATGAACAACAAGGTGATCCTATAAAGGTTCCATTTTTACTGACTGATGCATGGAACTATAAAAAACAGTTAAATCATAAATATACACTATTTTATGGAAGAAAAAATTAATGCAAGAAAAAGAAGGTACAAGTAACTAAAAATGCTTCTAATATGGGACACAGTTGCAACAAATGCTAAACTACATATAATGTCAAAAATAATTACTAATTAAAAGTATGCCTACCTGTACAGCCCAATACAAAGCATGCCATATGACTTCAGTGCAGCTACAAACAGGTCACCATACTTTCCAGTCTCACCATACTGAGCTAGAGGTCCATCATACAATGATATCTGACCCACTCTGCACCTATCTCTGTTTGATAAACTGTCTGCAGTACTGCAAATGTGAAAATAATTAAGAAGCTTAAATTAGCATACAGTGCTGAAAAGAATTTAACACTAATTTTTGTTATTTATTTCCATTTTTACTTAGCGAATACAATAATTTTGAAGTGAAAAGATCAAAAGTAATGCATATAAATACCTGTAACCTCCCCTCAGGCCTGCACCTTCTGCCAGAATAAGCTCCAACTCAGGAGTAGCACCACCAGTTATTAGTGAACGGATGAGTGTCAGTGCATTCTGGTTGAAATATGTCTAAAAATCCAAACAAGATTATCTGTTTAACAGAGTGTATATTGATATAGTGGGCAAATTTAAATTAACAAATGAAATGTGTTAAGATCTCTCTCCTCAGCAACTTAGATATTATGGCCCATATATTGTGGTAAAAAAAATTGTACTAATAATTTTACAAAAATCACATGTTAGAAGGCTTGGAATGTTATCGTTGAGCATTCAGCACACTGAAAGTGAGAGAGGGTAATATGAAATTTCAGTACAATAACCCTACTGAAGAAGAAATAGAAGAAACTTTCACTTACGAAAATTATAAAATTATGAAAAGAATTGCTTCCCAGACTGTCCTTCTGGAGGTGAAATATTAAGTGCTGCTGATAAGCATAAGACACAATCCAAACTTTGGACATAATTGATAATAGTATAAAGAAAAAGAATTCCATAAAACATTAAGAAAAAGAAATTACACTGCCAGTGAAACTCCCACTATTAAAAAGTAATTGGCATGGGACAAAGGAGAAAAAGTAGCTTGTTAGGAAGGTTTTGTAAAAATGTTTCATATGTAATGGAGAAAACCATCACTGCTCATCCTCCAACAAATTTCAGGCTCGAAGCCAGTTGCCATCAATACATTTCATGATATTTCACACTGGAACCTGCCACTTTTCCTCAGGCATTGAAGACCGACAAAGATATCCTCCATTCTGCAATGAATAACATGCTGTGGGTATTATGCACATGCATCAAAATCAAGTTGACAGATGGACCACACTACCTGGCGGCAGTGTCGTCACTGATGGAACCACAGAACTCAGTTTGCCACTGTATTACTGCTCACCACAGTCATCAGCAGAGTCTGTCATCTACAATTAGAGCAAATCGTGAAGATGATGGGGGTTCCAAGTACTGTCCAATGGCTAGCCACTATCGTGATTCATCAGATTGTCTGTCAAGTTTATTTCCATAGATTCTTTAACAAAGGAGTCCCAAAAAGACATTACTGTGGGCCAGAATCATTGTTTTATCAGATTCCATCAAATGTCTAATGGAATTATAATGCCTTTTTTTTTCCCCCCCCCACAGTGCTTGTGGACTGACCTACATAAGCCATACAAAATTGGCAAAGTATTTTGTAAATTTTGGCCCTCTACAATAACAATTCATCCTTTAATGATCCTACAAGGTCTGCAATGTCAAGTGGGGGATGGAAAACCATTTTCACTTGAAATCTATGGAGGATTCTTGTTATCTTTAATAAAATAATGCCCATAAAAGGAAGAAAAGTTAAAGATTTTGCTGGTGTGTTCTCCTCTTTAACCATTTTCTGGCTCTTGGTTTTAACTAATAGCACCCTGTTAATCGGCCAGGTAGAAAATCCATTTTCCCTGAACACTGTCTTTCAGTGAGTGAGGTCTTTAGGCAAACTATCTAATCTGAGACTGTGTGAGCTCTGTGTGCAAATGTTTTAAGCACACTCATAGTTTGCAATAGGTGATGACAACTCAACAATTTAAATACAAAACAGTTTTTGAACTATTCTTGGAAAAGGAGACAATGTAATTACAGTAGAAAGTGGAAGCAACAGTTTGGACCATAAGCTCAATTATACGATTGATAACGAAGTCAAGCACATCACTGAGAATGCTTGTCACACCAATGTGAATATTGTGTAACTCTTTCAGTGGTATGGTAAACACTGTATGAACCATTCTGTCGAATGTGCTATTGTAGAGCTAGGAGAACTTCTTACAAAAGAGGGGCTTTCACATATGGATGTGACCAATGCATTATGTCCTAATCTTACCAGTTAAAATGTCCTATTGACTATTAATTGAAATTAATACTTTTAGTGTATCACAATACTAAAAAAATGTTCTTATCTGTGTTACTAAATCACTAAAAAAGTTACCCGGATCCAGTTCTAGGCTGCCTATCTAACAGCTTCCAGAAACAACAAAAAATTGATTTTCAGTTTTTATATAATTACTGACCAAATTTAAAATTTTCAAAAGTTGTCATTAAGATTTGACACAGCATGTTTGGTATTAAACTTAGAGAATCTGTATATGTCTTGACGTTGTACAACTCATGGTGTGCAAATTATCCAGACTACAGCTCATGCTGAGTTTGAAAACAAAAGCACTTAGTGATGTCCAATAAGCTTTATGTATAATTTCAAACAATTTTGAAACTTTTTATCACTGACACCCTGCAAAAAATAATGAAAGGAAGAAAAGTTTAGTGTTTACTACATTTTTGCTGTCCATGCAGTAAAACTTTAGCATCAGGCAGGGCATTTTAATTTATTACTTCTTTGTAGCCACATACACTACTGAATGTACCTGTAGAAACACATCACTGTATGAGACACAGTTTAGGAGATGTGACATCTAGTTTAGGAGCTCTAACATCACAAACAAGGGGGAATTTTCTTTTGAACTGGTAGGTATTCATAATCTCTTACATAAAGTCAGATGAGAGCTTGTTGAATACTCCTGCACTCAGAAATGTGCAAAAAGTATTTTGTAATGCCTATAACACAGTTATATTTCCTGCTTCAGAGCATAGTCAAAAGGATTTAATGCTGACTGAAGCAGTATCAACATTAATATTAAAAACTGACACCTTTTATTAAATTAGCAGCTTTTCTGCATTTAGGTAATAGGACATCAGTTTACTAATGTATGTGTAAATGCTTGAATCAATATTAATAGTTTTATTTTAATTACAGCTGAAGTGGTTGTCACTGAAAATTATCTACAAGAAAAGATTTCTATCCTTTGTTGTAGAAAATGTAACAATATGACACAGTACAAAAAATAATCAGGTAACATGTTTACCAGGAGAGAAAATGCACAGTGGGACCAGACTATCTTAATGAGAGAACCACATCAATGAATTTAAAAGTAAGTGGCCACTGGTAAACACATGAAAATATCACTTTATACAAGGCCTATACAGAGAGTAACTTATGTTTTGCCACTGCATGGTGAAAGATGGTGCTAGCATCCCTACCTTGATGTCAGAATGTCTACTGACTTATTACATACAAGGTTGTGATTGTTCACAGGCCACGTTGCCCCTGCTTCATTCATTGCTCGCAGAGCATGTCGCCTCTGCTTCATTCACTGTGAATGTTTAAAATGTGCGCTGCAATAGAAAATCCCTTCAAGCTGTGAAGTGTTATCAGTTATTAGGTTCTTGTTTGTCAGAAACCTGAGATCAATTGAAATTTATTGGGAACTCTGTAAGTGTATAGAAACAATGTAATGAGTGAAACTGGAGTGAGACAATGGTGCATCATGTTTAATAATGGCTGCACTAACATTAATGAGGAAGTATGAAGTCAGCAGACAAGCATGTTGGACTGGTGGAGAAAATAGACAAAAAGATTTGCAAAACAAGTGTTTCACAATTGTGGGTCTCTCAGTGAAGATTTCTCAAATTTCACGAACTTTGTTGTTTAGTGTTGTGATGCAAGATCTTATGCCACTTGAGAATCAAAGCTCTTGTCAGAAGACCACATAAAGCATTGCACAGTTGCTGCTTTGAAATTTCTTGAGGCTTACAATGAACATGGTGAAGCACTTCTACATTGTGATGTAATAGGAGACAAGTCTTGGACACATTTCATGATTTGTGAGACAAAACAACAGTGTATGGAGTGGAATCACATGAGTTCTACCAGGAAACTAAGGAACTGTTTGCAAACACTGTCATCAAGAAATATCAAGGCAGCTGTTTTTTAGGGACAGAGAGAGCATGCTTATGATGGATTTCCTAGAATGTGGTCAAACAATAAATAATGATAGTGCAGAATTTTACAGTAATTAAGAAGACTGAAACAGAAAAAGCATTGAGGAAAGCTGCATTCCATGGTTTTCCCTCTCATGACAATGCTTGACCCAACACAGCAGTTAGAACTTAATGGAACTTGGATGGTCTCGCATGGGAGCATTATGGTCATCCATTGCACAGTTCAGGTCTTGCTCTGAGCAATTTTCACTTGTTTCCACATGCAAAGGTCTGCTCTTGCAACACAGTGCTTTGAGGAAGTGCATGGATGTATCCATTCGTAGTTGAAGTATCAGATGGCAATATTTTATGACAATGGAATTAACAAGCTGGTGTACTAATAAGATAAGTGTTTTAATTTATATGGAGTTATGTATGTTATAAAAATGTATCCTCTCATCTTTTTTTAATTTTTATTTTATTAAGTAAGTTACTCTCTGGTTAGCTCTTGAATAACATACAAGTCATCTAGAGAGTGGCAATTTTCTGCTAGCAAAAAGTTTTGGTTTAATTCATCCATAAATTCTCAAATTATGCTTGCCAGACCTTAACATGAAGAACACTAGATGGCTACATATCAGACTGGTACTTACAGTAGACATAAGGGAGTCAAGGACGCTAACAGCAAAAGCAGTACCACAGGCAAAAGGCTGTGTAAGATAAAGCTCTGTGTCAGGATCGTCATCATCATCTTGGTCCAGGAACTGCACATTGCTGTCATTTACTAGCTCTGAAAAAATGTAACAGGTGAAACAGTTCATTCCACACTACAATGCAACACATCACAATATTCTACAAATTCCTCTGGATGAAAGTATTAGTTATATTCCTATATCAATTAAAAAGTTATTTGTATTCTTTTTTAGTGATAACATTATGTCTTCAAGAAAAGAATACACAGCCCACAATATAATTTCATATCATACTGAGTACTGCAGATACCTGTTATCATAGGCACATTGGCTCCGTAGACCGACCCTCTCCTTTGAAGAACAATAGGACTACCTACAGGCGTGAGATTGTCTTGCTCACTTGCTGCTGCAAAGTAAAGAAGTACATGTCAAACATTGAAGCAAAGCAGAAAATACAACAATTTTTATTCCAGAAAACAGTTTGTGGTTTCACTTTGACTCATTCATTAAAAAGGGATTGATGGAAAGACAGAGAAACTGCTAACCTATGAAAATTATAGTTTTATATCTGGGGGTCTTAAGAATAGTATACATAGATGTACCTACACTGAAGAGCCAAAGAAATTGGTACATCTGCCTAATATCATGTAGGGCCCAAGCGAGCACACAGAAGTGCCACAACACGACATTGCACGGACTTGACTAATCCCTGAAGAGGTGCTGGATGGAATTGGCACCATGGATCCTGCAGGGCTGTCCATAAATGCAAAAGAGTATGAGGGGGTGGAGATCTCTTCTGAGCAGCACGTTGCAAGGCATCCAAGATATGCTCAATAATGTTCATATCTGGGGAGTTTGGTGGCCAGTGGAAGTGTTTAAGCTCAGAAGAGTTTTCCTGGATCCTCTCTGTAGCAGTCCCAGATGTGTGGGGTGTTGCATTGTCATGATGGAATTGCCCAAGTCCGTCGACATACACAATGGGCACGAACAGATGCAGGTGATCAGACAGGTGGCTTACATACATTCACCTGTCACAGAGTCATATACAGACATATCAGGGGTCCCTTATTATTCCAATTACACACATCACTACAAAGTCTCCACCAGCGTGAGCAGCACCCACTGACATGCAGGGTCCATGGATTCATGGGATTGTTTCCATACCTGTACACATCCATCCATTCAACACAATCTGAAATGAGATTCGTCTGACCAGGCAACATGTTTCCAGTCATCAACAGTCCAATGTCAGTGTTGATAGGCCAAGACAAGGTGTAGAACTTTGTAGTGTGCAGTCATCAGGGGTACATGAGTGGGCCTGTGGCTCCAAAAGCCCATAGTGGTGATGTTTTGTTGAATGGTTCACATGATGATGCTTGTTGATGGCCCGGCATTGAAATCTGCAGGAATATGTGGAAGGGTTGCACTTCTGTGACAGAAGATCTTGAACAATTCTCTTCAGTCATCATTGGTCCCATTCTTGCAGGATATTTTTCCAGCTGCAGTGATGTCAGAGATTTGATGTTTTACTGGATTCCTGATATTCTTGATACACTCATGAAATGGCCGTACGGGAAAATCCCCACTTCATCACTACCCTGGAGATGCTGTGTCCCATCACTCGTGTGCTGACTATAAACCATGTTCAGACTCATTTAAATCTTGATAACCTGCCAAAGCAACAGCAATAACTGATCTAACAATAATACCAGACACTTGTTGTCTTATATATGTGTTGCCGACTGCAGTGCTGTATTCTGCCTGTTAACATATCTCTGTATTTGACTATGCACACCTATACCAATTTCTTTGGCGTTTCAGTGTAAATACTGAAGAAGCAGAGGAAAATTATCTCTAAAGTAAAAAGCATTTTTATAACAGCTAGGTAGACACTGGTAAATTTACAAATAAAAAATGAATATGTGACTACATTTTCACTGTTCTGATCTATCTTAGTTGAGGTCTTCAACTGGGTCTTAAGTGTACGTACACACACACACACACACACACACACACACACACACACAGAGAGAGAGAGAGAGAGAGAGAGAGAGAGAGAGAGAGAGAGAATTTTGATAAATGGCCACAAACCGCATGAAAAAAAATATTGCAGAGGGGATAAGGAGCAAAAACGTTCATATGGACTCAGGGGTATTCTACAACCATGCGAAGGTGGAGATGGAAGATCTTTTGACAGTGACCCTGATATCAGCACCAGGCATGTGGACCACCAGCATGAGGTAAGCCAGGCAAGCATGTGGAATATTCTCCATCACAGCTGCCACTATCCATATCACTAAAAATGCATGCAAACCTTATTACCTATTGACTTGCCACTGAGGCAACTGTTTTGTCACTGGTTGAATGCACAGGCCACCATTAATGGCAATATCATCAGCCATCACAACACTCACTTTTGGGTTAAGGAGAATTCCCTTAGACTGTTGGCAGCAAACCACCAGCACCAGTTCAGCTTCATTGTGTGGATGGAAATTATTGGCGAGTATCTCTTTGAACCAGTTATCCTTCTGCAATACCCCACAGTCAAGGCGTATCTGCACTTAGTGTGAGTGACACAGACCCCCTGGTGGGACTACATGCCTTTAGTGGTAAGGATGATGTGGCTACTACATGATGGTGCTCCTGCTCACTGCCCTCTCAAGTGTGCTGCTAAAACACTAGCACAGACAGAAAATTCTCATTTGCCTGCTGTCTTCTCATGTGTGCTTTTAATCACTGAAATGAAATAAAATGATAATCTGGGAAAGCTAATCTGGGGTTCTTTGACCACCTAGTGCACCTTTATTTGACACCACTTCAGTATCTTGTGCATTGATGATAATGAGGAAAACACGACTCCCAGTCCCTGAACAGATAAAATCCCCAACATGGACAGGAATCACAGCCAGTTGCATGCACTGAGTACTCAGCTATGGAGGGGGACTTTGATCATTGAAACCTACGCTGACAAACATCTTTTATCTCCACCTCACGCAATTGCAGTTTGTCATCATTTAGCAATATCACTCTGTATATAAGTTCTAATTTGGAATCTCCTATTATGTTTTCACCTCAACAACAAATTTTATGGCAACCCCTGTATTACCTCAACTTTGAACTAATCCACTTTTCCAAATTCTGGCAGCTTACATCTTAACATTAGCAATTTTAATTAAAATTTATTACAACAAAGTTTAATTCTGGGTCTCTCAAAATAAAACTTATACATGTGAATACAATGAAGAAAGGAGAGCTACAATCAATTCTGATAATGATTACTAAGAAATAAATATAAAAAACATGGTCACGGTAGGAATTTTTGAAACACGAACTCAAAACAAGACTAGAAGACTTTTCTTCATCAATGCATGCAGCATTGCAAATAAATATGAGTTTGTGGAGGGATTTATCAAATTGTGAAGATTTGTGATCTGCTAGGTGAACGAAAATGCAGATGTGGAGAGCCAACAATTATGTCATTTGCATAATGATTAAGAGATGTTTTTGGTAATTCTATTCACTAAAAACTGCATTTTTTCAGGTATTTATGTCTGTAAGTAGCATACTTTTGTTAAGTGAAATTGTTGCCACAGGGTTCCTATTATCCCATTATATATAACATTATTTTCCAGGAATGAAGCTAAAAGAGGCTATTAAAATCACTTCATATTTTAATATTTATAAAAAAGCATTCCACTTTCAATTGAATTTCTTTGCTTCAATTCAGTACTTACAACAAAAATATCCCAAAATTATTACAGAAACTGAAACAAGTTCAAAATTTGACAAACATTAAGGAAAAATCATTACTTGCATGACAATTTATGTTGTTGATCTGTTATGTAACAGAGTTTGGTTACAAAGAGGTCTCATTCCTGTAAGCCATGGAAGAGAAATGGTTTTTTGAAACATCACTGCGCGTGTTCTTCAGTAAAGAGAGTGGAAAGATAAGAATGTGGTCTGTGGCATGCAGTTAGTGATCTTTATATTGTCTTCTTGGAATGTGTACCATCAACAAAAAACAAAACTTATTACAGATTAAATTAAAACAAGAAAATTAAGTCACACAAATAAATATTAATTAAATTAACAGGCAAAAAATCAATTAAAATATTTAATTTAAATTTGTTTGTAAATAATTTCTAAATAGAAACACAGAATCATTGAACAGAAATGATAAAGGGGAATAACTATGAACAGATATGACAGTGGAAAAATCACGTCTTTAGTCTTTTTCCAACTCCAACATACCACACAATGTTGAAACCAGTGATGCAGTCTGCATTTTCTTTTGCATGAATGGGGCTGAAACATTGAAAAGCAAAAATGTCATGCACCTTTTGCCTTATGTCTCAACAGAAAAATGCAGAAACAAAAAGAAAAGAAGGAAAAAAAAATCACTCAAATAATAACTGTTTTGCATTTCACTGGTACTGCTTCAAAATATGTTAAGACCAAATAAACTGCTGCAAAGTGTAATCTGCAGATAGATGCTTCCAAAGATCTAAATATCAAGTCAATGAAAATAACAAGTGACAGTATTGAATGATATCTGTAAGCACCCACATGATTGTAGAGGTAACTTAAAAGTAACTAGTACTTTCAGATTTCAGGAGTCAATTATCTCAACACTAAATTGTGTTAGTTGAAGATTCTAAATTTAGTTGGAGTGGGAATGCAGGTAGAATAGAAGAGTACAGAAATAATGTCAGAAGTATTTACAGGAGGAAATTAAAGTAGCTAAGAAAGATAAATTGCAAATGCAGCTAAGGACAAGACTGATTAAATGCACATCCAATAAGTTAGAGATTTGCTAAAAAGTCACAAACTTTATAGATACGTCTACTACGCTCATTAGTTCATGAAATATTGGATATTGCTATAATGTTAACAATCAGCTGGAACACTAGAGATGTGGGTTCAGTTCAGAAGGGGAAGAAAATAGTAACTGGTTGTTAAAAAGCACAATAATACTGCTGTAATTATAGGCATCATGAATAAAAAAAATAAAAAAATTAAAAACCATTAGACATTCTTGCAAGAAAACAGACAGCCTACATGTTGCGACAGAAATGCATACTTGGGTTTGTGCCACTAGTTCATAGTCTTTTTTCCACATTAGCTGTGGCATTGTTGTGACAGATGCATCTATTTTTTGCTGTAAAACAAACAAATAGAGAAAAAGGGAAAGAGGGAATGAAAGAACAGGAGACTGTGTGAATCCTAGCACTGTAACACAGAGTCAGGCAAGTGAAATATGAGACTTAATTCTAACAAGGGAAACTCCCCATTGCTCCCCTCTCAGATTTAGTGGTAAGATGGCTCAGTGGATAGCCCATCAAAAACTGGACACAGATCAAGCATGAAAAGAGGAAGAAGGTGTACTGAACTATGAAAAAAGAAGCAAAATAGAAACAGTGAACAGTGCCAGCTTAACAAGTTTAATAATGAGGAAAGATAGAATGCTGCAGTGACGTGATTAAGTGGTCACGATGTTGGACTGTAAAATGGGTGAGCCATATTCAAAACTCCCTTGTGCCATTTACTTTTTTTTTTTTTTTCACAAAATTATGAACTGTCCATTCCATCATTCAAATGTTCATTCTCTTTTGTATCTGTCATACTATACAATGGTTATAGAATACAAATCATGCGGTAAGAATATGTTTCTATCACAAATAAACTTTATGAACAGTGAGAGCAGGCAAGATTGTTAATGTGAAAAATTCCAAGTAGAGCTACAGTTTGCCATACATGTTCAATTGTAGGTCCTCTTATAACTGGCTGGGTAATACAGTTCAAAGGTCACAGAAGGTTGAATCTATGTATAGCTTGATTTAAATTCCAAGTATCTCCAATTGGAACGTGTTCTGTGAATACTATAGTGTTCAAACCAGTCATTGGCCCTGGCATTCCAGCCCAGAACTGCACAGTTATGTACACAGTTACTTGGATGTTCAGCATCATATTCTGTTCTGTGGGCAATGTGTTTGTGACTGTGGCCATCTATACATTTCTTTCTACCAGCTACACAAAGGTTACTTGGATGTTCAGCATCATATTCTGTTCTGTGGGCAATGTGTTTGTGACTGTGGCCATCTATACATTTCTTTCTACCAGCTACACAAATTCCAGAAAGCACAGTAGCCACCACTGACAGCAGCCATCATCCAGGAACACTGCAATCTGATGTTGACCACTGCAGGGTGCCTCACTCAATACACTTCAATTATTCCTTTTGGTCTTACCACTGCAACCTGCTACTAGACCACCACAAGACCATAGGATGTGATGCTGCTCACTCAGGTTTCCCAAGGATCTGGATTTATTGCTTCCACTGGAAGAACTGAATCAAGTACAAGCAGTCATGTCTTCTCCTTTCAATATCCCTCCATACTGTTGTGCTGTCCCTGGCAGATATCAACACCGATTTATACACACATCCAGACATTCAGATAGCCTGCAGCTGGCCATCACATTGTTTGACAGTCTCCCAACACCCATCAGAAAGAGCCACAAATGCGGGCATCTGTATCAAACTCCAAAGGTGATACTGCAGATCTAGCAGAGATGGCGACTGCCAGATACAGGGGCACCAGCAATGGCATAAATATTACATTCTGGCACAGTGTCAGCTTTGTGGACAAATCTGTTTCCCAGGAGCAATAAACATGGGATTGTGTTCTGTGCAGCAAGCAACAGTGAGTCAAAGCATCAACAGTGAGAATGCTCCACTTCCACATATCAGTCCATCAGTAAGTCTGATGATGAGAACTTAGGTTATTCTTCAATTATGGTACATGTATAGCACTACTTTCTGAGTGTACACCCAAGAGCTCTTGTTACATTGTATATTAACGTTTTTCAGGTTATGTTAACAGTGATCTCAGAATTTTTACAGATGAAGTAGTTATCCATAACAGAGTAGCACCTAAAAAAAGTTCTACTAATATCATATCCATTCCGGATAAGATTTCATAGTGGTGTGGAGAGTGCCAACATGCTTCAAATGTTTATAAATGTAAAATTGTGCACTTCACAAAATTATCCAAAAGTGTTGGATATTATGACTACAATATCAATGCATCCCATTTGTAATCAGTCAATCCAAGTAATTACCTGCGAGTAACAATTTGAAGTCACATGAAATGAAATGATAATAAATGCTCAATTGTAGGTAAGGCATATGGCAAATTCCAGTGCACTGGTAGGAAGGTGAGGAAAATGTAGTCAGTTTACAAAGGAAATTGCTTACAAAATAATTGTGTACCCATCCCAGAATGTTTCGCAAGTGTGTGAGATGATTATAAAAATACAAACATCAAGGTTACTGAATGTATACAAGGCAGTACAGTACAAACGGTCACAGATTTGTAGAGTCACACATAAGAATCACTGAAATACTGAAAAACTTGAATTGGCAGCTGCTTCGAGATAGATGTCAACTATCCCACTAGCATAAGTTTCAAGAACCAATATTAAGTGAGGAATCTAGGACTATATGAAAGTCCCTGTCATATCAATCCAATAGGGAACATGAAGAGAAAATCAGACTAATTACAGTGAGCACTGAGGTATTTCAACAATCATCCCTCCCATGATCCATATGAATACAAAACATATGTGATTCTGTTTGTTGTTTCCATAAAGCATTTGGCTGTTTTCTAAAAACTGCAAGAAGCTGTAAAATAATGTTGCATTTGTAAAAATATTGCTCAGGATTTCCTAGAATGGAGATGATGCAATGGTTATAGTTGCTGGGCATGGACAGGAAGTTCTAGCATAATTTATAAGTGATGGTGAGACATTTGTTTTATGATGAATTAATTTTCAAGTTGGAAATAAAAAATCATAATAATTACATAATCTTGATTCACAGAATATTTACTTACAATTAAATAATTTCTCTTTAGTCCAAGAATTTATCTTCAGTCGAAAAAGAGTGTTTTCTGTTATTTGCACTTTATCTCTACAAACTGAGGATATGAGGAATAATGAAGTACTATGAAGCTAGGATGTAGGGAACTACGCTGCACATTTCAATTTGAGTATGTACATATGGACTTGGAACAGTGTTTTAAAGCACAGTCTGGTGTATTTACAGGAGGATACGACTAGAGTATGTTCACACAACCATAAGGGTACGAAAATGACAAAGGACGTGCATGTAATGTAGAATAAATTATATACTGATATTAGTAGTGAGGTAAGAGCCTAATGTTTACAATTGTGGAGGGATAATGCTCAATGAGGTTTCTAAAATAAAAGATCATACTGACTGAGAAAATGAAACTACATTGTAATTTTATAAAACATTATGAAATAATAGTATAACTCAGATTACATATAACAACCATGACAGTGAGAAGTGTTACATAAAGCTTTAAACATTTAAAAAAGCTGTACAGCCATAAATGGAATACTAGCTGCTGCTTACAAATGATAATTTTTATCGGACGTGATTAAGTACATACAAATTATCTTTGTAGTTACTCACGAACCAAAATAATATTAAAACTGAAAATAATAGAAAGAAAGTTGATATTTAGGACTGGGACTGTTTGAAGCAATTGTTTAGTCTCATGTTTAACTACAATAACTAAAATTGTTTTTACAGATAATGATAGGTAATAACAAACATCAATTCTTCTTTGACTTCTTAGCATAATTAGGCTGTAGCTTAACAGAGATTATTTGCTCTTTTACTTCCACATCCTAAAGAAGACAGAAGGAATATTAGAGTTTAACATCCTGTACACAGCAAGGCTATTAGAGGGGCAGCCAAAAATGATATAAGGCAAGGATGGGAAGGAAATCAGCCATGTCATTTTCAAGGAAACCATCCTGGACTCTGCCTCAGTCAGTTTCAAGACAAAACCAGAAATTTAAATCTGTATGCTTGAACATATATCTGAATACTAATCATCCAGAATACACATCAAGAGCTTTAATTACCATTCCATGATAACTGGTCAACTAAGAATCTTGATGCAAACCCTAATCCTATAATATCTAAAGGGGATGAAAGATTTTAAACTGCAATTTTCTAAGGATAAGGACCATGAAATCACAAGATACACCGATACCGGCTGGGCTCGGGACACTGGAGATAGGAAATCAATCATTGGTTTCTTGTTTATGTCACAAGGTACAGCAATCTCATGGGACAGCAGAAAACAACCAACAATGTTGCTGCAAACCCAGCAGCTCTGTCTGATGTTTTATTACACCTGATAAGATATGATTTACTGAATGATAATCTTCCAAAAACATTTACTTCATGTTAGTGTAATATAATGTTGGAAGTTAGAATCAATGCCTCAACTAGAAAATTCACCTTTGGTTTAATTGCTATAGGCACTTTTTATATACACACATCAAAAAAAGTATTGCATCAGCTCGGTTCCAAGAGTTCCGGAAACTGAACAGAAAATTGGAATAGAGATCAACATAAACATAATTTCTGCCCTTTTTATTGCTCATGAAAACCACACATTGCATGTTGTACTACCATACAGTGACACCTTCAGAGGTGGTGGTCCAGATTGCCGTACACACTGGTACCTCTAATACTCAGTAGCACATCCTTTTGCATTGATGCATGCCTGTATTCATCATGGCATACTATCCACAAGTTCATCAAGGCATTGTTGGTCACACTCCTCAATAGCAATTTGGTGTAGATCCCTCAGAGTGGTTGGTGGGTCGTGTTGTCCATAAACAGCCCTTTTCAATCAATCCCATCCATGTTTGATAGTGTTCATGTCTGGAGAACATGCTGGCCACCCTAGTTGAGTGATGGAATTTTCCTGAAGGAAGTCATTCACAAGATGTGTACGATGAGGGCACAAATTATTGTCCATGAAGACAAATACCTCACCAATTTGCTGCCAATATGATTGCACTATCAGTCGGAGGATGGCATTCATGTATCGCACAGCCATTAAGGTGCCTTCCTTGACCACCAGTGGCGTACATTGGCCCCACCCCAAAAACAGTAGGCAACCTCCAACTTGCTGCACTTGCTGGACGGTGTGTCTAAGGCATTCAGCCTGACTGGGTTGCCTCCAAACATGTCTCCAACGACTGTCTGTCTGGAGGCACATACAACACTCATCGGTGAAGAGAACGTGATGCCAATCCTGAGTGATCTGTTAGGCATGTTGTTGGGAATAGAGATCAACATAAACATCATTTCTGCCCTTTTTATTGCTCATCGTGTCGTGGTTGCGAAGATGGACTTCACCATGGATGTCGGGAGTGAAGTTGCACATCATGCAGCCTATTGTGCTCAGTTTGGTTCTTAACACGACGTCCTGTGGCTGCACAAAAAGCATTATTAAACATGGTGGCATTGCTGTCAGGGTTCCTCTGAGACATAATCTGTAGGTAGTAGTCATCCACTGCAGTAGTAGCCCTTGGGTGGCCTGAGCAAGGCATGTCATCAACAGTTCCTTTCTGTCTGTATCTCCTTCATGTCTGGACAACATTGCTTTGGTTCACTCCGAGACACCTGGAAACTTCCCTCATTGAGAGCCCTTCCTGGCACAAAGTAACAATGTGGGCGCAATCGAACCACAGTAGGCATGGTTGAACTACATACAACATGAGCCGTGTACCTACTTCCTAGTGGAATGACTGGAAATGATTGGCTGTAGGACCCCCTCTATCTAACAGGGAGAGTTTAGTGACATTTCAGAACAGTCAAATGGACTGTGTGATACCATATCCACAGTCAATGTCTATCTTCAGGAGTTCTGGGAACTGGGGTGATGCAAAACGTTTTTTGATGTGTGTATGTTATTTTACTTAATTCCAATTTGTTACTGATCATGTCAACATTCGTTCTGTGTAGAGAGAAAGTTTATTATTCAGTTTCAGACTATAACCATGTTTTCATTTAGAACTCAAATAATAACAGGTTATGGGGCCCAGTTATGTAGTTAGTCAATATTACCTAAAAACAGTAATTTATTTGCGGAGGAGAGGGGGGAGGGGGGTGGGGGAGAACTATGTGAGTCTCGATTACATCAAGAAAGTTCAGTTCAAGACACAAATACAGAACACTGAAATCATGAGCTCCGTCAGTTTTAACTGGATGCCATTAATCAAAAAAACTAAAAGGAAGAGAAAGCTACAACACATGGCAATTTGCAATGAAAACTTATTTGCAACATGAACAATTGTGGCAGCACACAAAGGGCAACATCTAAGGTGAAGTTACGAGACATGTATGGCAGGGGCCAAAATAATCTTATTAGTTGACCCTGCTATTTATGTGCATCCACAGAACATGTCAACTATGAAACAAGCATGAGATAAATTAAAACAAATTTATGAGGACAGAAGAATAGGATTGTTGAGAACACTTACCTACAAGGCTGTAGAACTGTTCATGCATGGAAGAATATGTGTTGAGAATAATTTCCATGTCAAACAAATTAAATGATCTTAGCTTCAAAGTGCAAGAATTTTATTAGCTGGGTTATCTAATGAGTACAAACCAATGATAACGGGTTTAGAAAATTCCAAGATGCTGACAACAAAAGAGTCCACTAAAAATAAACTACTACAGGAAGTAAAGGACGATGCATGCAGCAATTCAATAACCCATATTACAGTCCTAGAGTACCAACATGTTACAACTGCAAAAAATATGGACACACAGTGAAGAACTGTCACGTAGAAACAAAGCAAGTGGAACATATGCCATGGAAGTAACAAGTTATAAGACATTCTTAACATCATCAGTGTCAGTTGAAGCCATATGCAAAGACTAGTACGTAGATTCTGGTACATCCACACATATGTAAAAGCAACCATGTGATTTGAATTTTACTATGTCAGTGTTCAGTTCACAAGTGGTCATAGCTAACAACAAAAATTTACTTAACAAAAGGAACACATTGCATGCATATTGAGAGATTGAGAGCACTAGGAGTCAGAGAGATGACAAACATTAGAGAGATAGATGTACCTCAGTCGAGTACAAATTTACTTTCTGTAAGGAAATTAGTGGAACAGGGCTACTCAATCATCTGTGATGATAGATGCTGTCACATTCATGATGCAGAGAAGAAATTGATAGTGACAGCACTGTTAATCAGCAGAATGTATAAAATGGAGTGACCAAGTGATCACAGTGTTGAAACAAAGTGTGCATCCTTGTCTAATGATGCAAATTTATGGCACAGAACATTATAAAACCTACAATCAGATCTGCTGGAAGAATCATGGAAATGTTTGGCTAATGGCATCAGATACAAAGGAGCTGCCAACACGCCATGCATTACATGCCTAGAAGTTAAGCAAATTAGATTTTCCTTCTCACCTTCCACTTCTAGAGCTAAGAGGATTTCGGAATTATAACAATTTTATTTCATATACTCAGTAATTGTCACCCTGTAAATGATGACTTCCAATACCCAACTAGAAGTGATGCTTCTCAGTACTTAATCCTCGTAGTCCAAATTTTTGTGTTAAATGATGATGTCTGGTTCTTGGCAGTGGCTTTGTTATCATATCTGCAATCATTCTGTTTGTTGAAATTTTCCCCACTGTGATTTCTCCTGAATAAATTTTTCCATGATTAAATGATACGTGGTGTCAATGTGTCTAATACAACCTTTGTATCCACTAGTCTTTGACAGATTGGTTGAACCTTCGTTATCACAAAACAGTTTAATCAGCCCCTCTTTTGGGAAAGGGGATATTTCTATTTGCAGTTAGAGCAGCCAAAGTGCATCCTGACAGGCGGATTTTAATGCCCTGCACTCTGCTTCTGTCTTCAAGAGAGCTACTGTTGGTTGTTTTCTGCTGTCCCATTGTGTGTTCCAAAGCAAAACACATCAATTGGGGGAGCTAAATATTTTATAACTCTGAGTGAAGATTTTTCCAGAAAGATTTTTTGTACACGGTCAGTAATAAATACCAAGTGCCTGAAATTATTTGCATTTTTAAGAAATTGGTAGATAATCGGACAGGTGAAAGACTCTGTGTCTTATAAACTGATAATGGAAAGGAATACGCAATTGAAAGATTGACAAAATTATTTAGGGGATAAAGGAGTCAAACATCAAATGACAGTTTGCCCCACTCCAGAACAAAAAGTGTAGCAGAGAGATATAATGGAATGATTTTGGAGAAGGCAAGCTGTATTTCATTTACCTACACTGAAGTTTATCTTATTACTGGATCACTGACCAAAGCTTTCAACAACACATTGCCACAGGAAGCTTTCTCAGGGAAGAAACCAGACTTTTGATGTCTGATATTATTCAGCAGTAAGACATATGTTAACATACCAAAATGGGACAAGAAATATGTTCAGTGCATACTTGTTGGATACTGTGAATCAGCAAGGCATACCAGTTGTTTTGTCCTGTCCAAAAAAGAATTGTAAAAGCCAGAGATGTAATCTTTAAAGAAGAAAAATTCAGAAGATTAATGATAATTCAGAAACATCTGGTCATTCGCTGTAACTGGACCAAACAAAATATTTATTACATTCACAGATAAGGAGGAGAACACTAAGGCACAAGACAAGTCAAGAGATGCCGAGATGGGTAATACCATTCCAGAAGAAACTGGCTCAGTTGAAATAAAAGAAGATTCTGAGCTATCTTCCTATATACTAAGATCAAAGAAGATGAATGATTACAAATCCTATTGTACTAAAGTTTCACAAGGATCAGAACCATCAACTTTACAAGAAGTGTTGCAATTTAAGTACTCTTAGAAACAACTTTATGCAATTCAAGTAGATTTAAAAGCCCATGCAAGAAATCAAACTTGGGAGTCATAACTCTTGCATCCAAGTGAATCAGCTTAAGATGCCAAGTTGGTCTTTAAGATAAAAGAGAGGCAAACAAGGACAAATAATTCCCCATAAACCTTGTACGGTAGTTAGCGATGTCCACAAGGCAGAGGTTCAGACTATGAACAAGCATACACACCAGTGGTATGATACAATTCATTCAGATATTTATTTAGTCTAGCTGCTAAATATGATTTGGACATTGGTAATTGTGATATAGTGTTATGGTTTTTGCAAGGTGACTTGAAAGAAGAAATTTATGTTAAAATTCCCATGAGTGACTACATGACAAAAAACAGTGGAAGATGAATGGATTAAAAGACTTAAGAAAGCTGTCTATGGACTGAAACAGGGAAGCCTCTTGTGGAACATCAAACTCAACAAATCTCTACTAAGTAGGTCCACAGCTGTCACCCGAGTTTACCACAAAAATCAAAGAACTGATATATTCATAGTAGAAGTTTAAATAGATGACATGATTCTTTGTAACAATCTGCAACAAAAAATTACATTAAAGACAAACTTAACAAACTCTTAAAACTAAAGAACTTTGGAGACATGTCCAAATGTCTAGGAAAGCATGTAATAGGAGACTGAAGGCGTGGCCTTTTATGGATGAGCCAGACTCAATATATAAATCAGATTGTGCAAAAATATAACATGGAACATTGCCATCTGGTATCCACACAAACAATCTTTATAATGCAGAAAAGGCTATTAAAGATAATGAAGTAAGAAAATTCTAGATCAGCAACCTTCACAACAATTTGAACATTCATCTGCTGCCACAGAGAATAAGTAGGTGTCTACGTGGTATCAGGAACATAGGAACTCAGCTGTACAATAAACTTCCTATGACCATACAAAATAGTGAAGGGATCTAATTCAGGAAAAAAGTAAAGTGCTGATGAGTGCTTAAGGGCAAATTTACACTAGCTCTCCAAAATTACTTCCCAAAAAATAAGAACACAAGCTCACTACTTGTCAAAAACACATTAAATTTATTTTTGCCTATTCTTAGTCTTGTTTTATAAACTGAAATAAATAACACGCCAAGTCAGTTCTGTTAGGACTGTACAGAAATAAGCCTATGTGTCTGTACTTACTGTAGTTTCTTAATTCCCATCACACACTGGAAGCCCATATATATTACTGTTACTTTATGTTCTATGCATCCCCACATAAATGTAAACCGTCCCTATGTGTATTTAGCTTTATGTCAGTTTTTAACTCAATCATACATGTGAACTGTCCCCTATGTGTGTTTAGTTTTTTGACAGTATTTAATGCCATCATACATGTAGGCTTTTTCATTTGAAAATATTTAACTTTAATACTGTTAGTACTATGTCTCATAAAAAATGAAACCATCGTCACACAGTTACGGCAAACCATGTCCTATATATTTGTGCATCGTACACCATAAGTTTAATCGTACACCATAAGTTTAGTAAGTCACAGCTGCAAAATACTAACGCGAATTCTTTACAGACAAATGGAAAAACTGGTAGAAGCCGACCTCGGGGAAGATCAGTTTGGATTCCGTAGAAATGTTGGAACACGTGAGGCAATACTAACCTTACGACTTATCTTAGAAGAAAGATTAAGAAAAGGCAAACCTACGTTTCTAGCATTTGTAGACTTAGAGAAAGCTTTTGACAATGTTGACTGGAATACTCTCTTTCACATTCTAAAGGTGGCAGGGGTAAAATACAGGGAGCGAAAGGCTATTTACAATTTGTACAGAAACCAGATGGCAGTTATAAGAGTCGAGGGGTATGAGAGGGAAGCAGTGGTTGGGAAAGGAGTGAGACAGGGTTGTAGCCTCTCCCCGATGTTATTCAATCCGTATATTGAGCAAGCAGTAAAGGAAACAAAAGAAAAATTCGGAGTAGGTATTAAAATTCATGGAGAAGAAATAAAAACTTTGAGGTTCGCCGATGACATTGTAATTCTGTCAGAGACAGCAAAGGACTTGGAAGAGCAGTTGAATGGAATGGACAGTGTCTTGAAAGGAGGATATAAGATGAACATCAACAAAAGCAAAACGAGGATAATGGAATGTAGTCAAATTAAATCGGGTGATGCTGAGGGAATTAGATTAGGAAATGAGACACTTAAAGTAGTAAAGAAGTTTTGCTATTTAGGGAGTAAAATAACTGATGATGGTCAAAGTAGAGAGGATATAAAATGTAGACTGGCAATGGCAAGGAAAGCGTTTCTGAAGAAGAGAAATTTGTTAACAACGGGTATAGATTTAAGTGTCAGGAAGTGGTTTCTGAAAGTATTTGTATGGAGTGTAGCCATGTATGGAAGTGAAACATGGACGATAACTAGTATGGACAAGAAGAGAATAGAAGCTTTTGAAATGTGGTGCTACAGAAGAATGCTGCAGATAAGGTGGGTAGATCACATAACTAATGAGGAGGTATTGAATAAGATTGGGGAGAAAAGAAGTTTGTGGCACAACTTGACTAGAAGAAGGGATCGGTTGGTAGGACATGTTTTGAGGCATCAAGGGATCACAAATTTAGCATTGGAGGGCAGTGTAGAGGGTAAAAATCGTAGAGGGAGACCAAGAGATGAATACACTAAGCAGATTCAGAAGGATGTAGGTTGCAGTAGGTACTGGGAGATGAAGAAGCTTGCACAGGATAGAGTAGCATGGAGAGCTGCATCAAACAAGTCTCAGGACTGAAGACCACAACAACAACAACACCATAAGATGCCAGGGGCAATAAATAAATAAATAAATAAGTATTAATACATGAAATGAGCCCACAGATGGAGAGTGAAACAGCTGGCATGAAGAATGTCCTGTATAGAGGAGCCTGATGTATGCAAAACTATGTACTAGACCATATCTAGTACATACAATGGTAGTGGTGAGTTGTTTAACATTAATTGAGGGGTGCCCTTGGTTTAAAAATAACTGAGGAGTACCCCACTGGCAAACTGTAAAAAAAATCCTAATCCTATAATATCTAAAGGGGATTAAAGATTTCAAACTGCAATTTTTTAAGGATAAGGACCACGAAATCACAAGATACACAAATGCTGACTGGGCTCAGGGTACTGGATATAGGAAATCAATCATTGGTTTCTTGTTTATGTCGCAAGGTACAGCAATCTCACGGGACAGCAGAAAACAACCAACAGTGGCTCTCTCGAAGACAGAAGCTAAGTGCATGGCATTAAAATCTGCCTGTCAGGATGCACTTTGGCTGCACTAACTGCAAATAGAAATATCCCCTTTCCCAAAAGAGGGGCTGATTAAACTGTTTTGTGAAAACAAAAGTACAACCAATCTGTCAAAGACTAGTGGATACAAAGGTTGTACTAGACACATTTACACCAAGTATCATTTAATCATGGAAAAAATTTATTCAGAAGAAATCACAGTGGGGAAAATTTCAACAAACAGAATGGTTGCAGATATGATAACAAAGCCACTGCCAAGAACCAGACATCATCATTTAACACAAAAATTTGGACTACGAGGATTGAGTACTGTGAAGCATCACTTCTATTTGGGTGTTGAAAGTCATCATTTACAGGGTGACAATTACTGAGTATATGAAATATAATTTTTATAACTTTTGAAACAGTTTGCATTAGGACGTTCAAACTGCATGATTGGTTGTGGTGCATGATGAGAATTTGTATGGTTTGGTTTAGTGACAAAGCCCAATTTCATATGGATGGGCTTGTCAATAAGCAAAATTGGGGCATTTAGGGGACCGAGAATCCACATTTCTACATCTACATCTACATATGTAGTCCACACTCCACCATACGGTGCGTGGCGGAGGGTGCCTTGTACCACAACTAGCATCTTCTCTCCCTGTTCCACTCCCAAACAGAACGAGGGAAAAATGACTGCCTATATGCCTCTGTACGAGCCCTAATCTCTCTTATCTTATCTTTGTGGTCTTTCCACAGTTGGCGGCAGTAAAATTGTACTGCAGTCAGCCTCAAATGCTGGTTCTCTAAATTTCCTCAGTAGTGATTCACGAAAAGAATGCCTCCTTTCCTCTAGAGACTCCCACCCGAGTTCCTGTAGCATTTCCATGATCAGACCTACCAGTAACAAATCTAGCAGCATGCTTCTGAACTGCTTCTATGTCCTCCCTCAATCCGACCTGATAGGGATCCCAAACACTCGAGCAGTACTCAAGAATAGGTCATATTAGTGTTTTAGTGGTCTCCTTTACAGATGAACCACATCTTCCCAAAATTCTACCAATGAACCGAAGACGACTATCTGCCTTCCCCACAACTGCCATTACATGCTTGTCCCACTTCATATCGCTCTGCAATGTTACACCCAAATATTTAATCGACATGACTGTGTCAAGCGCTACACTACTAATGGAGTATTCACACATTACAGGATTCTTTTTCCTATTCATCTGCATTAATTTACATTTATCTACATTTAGAGTTAGCTGCCATTCTTTACACCAATCACAAATCCTGTCCAAGTCATCTCGTATCCTCCTACAGTCACTCAATGACAACATCTTCCTGTACACCACAGCATCATCAGCAAACAGCTGCACATTGCTATCCACCCTATCCAAAAGATCATTTATGTAGATAGAAAACAACAGTGGACCTATCACACTTCCCTAGGGCACTCTAGATAATGCCCTCACCTCCGATGAACACTCACCATCGAGGACAATGTACTGGGTTCTATCACTTAAGAAGTCTTCAAGCCACTCACATACTTCGGAACCAATCCCATATGCTCGTACCTTAGTTAGGAGTCTGCAGTGGGGCACCAAGTCAAACTCTTTCCGGAAGTCAACGAATATGGCATCCGTCTGATACGCTTCATTCATGGTTCGCAAGATATCATGTGAAAAAAGGGCGAGTTGCGTTTCGCAGGAGCGATGCTTTCTAAAACTGTGCTGATGCATGGACACCAACTTCTCTGTCTCAAGGAAATTCATTATATTCGAACAGAGAATATGTTTGAGAATCCTGCAACAAACCGATGTTAAGGATATTGGTCTGTAATTTTGAGGATCCGTCCTTCTACCCTTCTTATATACAGGCATCACCTGCACTTTTTTCCAGTCGCTCGGGACTTTATATTGGGCAAGAGATTCACAATAAATGCAAGGTAAGTAAGGAGCCAATGCAGTAGAGTACTCTCTGTAAAACCGAATTGGAATCCCATCAGGACCTGGCAATTTATTTATTTTCAACCCATTCAGCTGCTTCACAACCCCAGGGATGTCTATCACTATGTCCTCCATAAGGGAATCTATACGAGACTCAAACGGCGGTACGTTTGTAAGATCCTCCTGCGTGAAAGATTTCTCAAATGCTAAATTTAAAATTTCAGCTTTCGTTTTGCTGTCTTCCATTGCCAGGCCAGACTGATCAGTGAGTGACTGGATGGAAGCCTTCAACCCGCTTACCAATTTTATGTAAGACCAGAATTTCCTTGGGTTTTCAGCAGGATCTTTTGCTAAGGTATGACGGTGGTTGAATGCTTCGAGCATCACTCTTTTTACAGCTGCACGAATCTCTACTAACTTTTGCCTGTCCTCATTCTCCTGATCTTTCTTGTACCATGAGTGCAACTGCCTTTGCTTCCTGAGCATTTTCCGAATTGCACTGTTAAACCACTTTTTTGGCACATACTTGTCCAATGCGTGATTTACAATGTGTTTAAAATTTGCCCATAATTCTTCCACATCCATCATACTGGATAAAGAAGTCTCTTCACCCTCAATGAGTGACTGTAATGCGCAATGACCAGTCACAGAATAATTGGTGTGATATTCCTTGATGGAATTGTGATTACCGGACGGTATGTGAAGGTTTTGGAAGACGATTTCATCCCCATTATCCAAAATGACCCTGATTTAAACAGGATGAGGTTTATCCAAGGCAGAGCTTTACTCCATCAAAGCAGGAAAGTTATTGATGTCTTGGAGGAGCACTTTGGGGACTGCATTCTGGCTCTGGAGTACCCAGAGGCCACTGGCATGGGCCTCGATTGGCTGCCATATTCTCCAGATCTGAACACATTCGGATCCTTTTCATGGGGCTATATTAAAGACAAGGTGTACAGCAATAACCCCAAAACCATTGCTGAGCTGAAAACAGCCATTCAGGAGGTAATCGAGAGCATCAATGTTCCGACACTTCAGTGCGTCATGTAGAATTTTGCTGTTCGTCTGCGCGACATCATCAGTGATGGCAGGCATATCAAACATGTCATAACCTATATCAAAATATCTGGATGACATTTACATATTGAATAAAGTGTGTGCACACCATAGTTTGTAAGTAATTTATGTTTTTTTTTTTCATATAGATCAATAATTGTCATCCTGTAGAATCAATGTCTCTAACGGCATATTCGTCTGTGGTGTCATTGCTATGGATTCTTTTTATGTACATTATTTGATTAATTCAGGTCTGCCACTGATCACATTGATATTCATTCTTTGTAGAAATAACGTTTATTATTCAGTTTCAAACTACAATTGCATTTTCATTTAGAGCTCAAATAACAATATATAATAATGTATCAGAATTTTTATAATCATACAAGAAAAGCAAGTACTTGGTCTCTATACAGATCATCATTCACCTATACTTATTCTCTGTCATCTAGTATCATCAGTAATGCAACGATGATCTAAACTGCTTGCAACATTCTATTGTGTATACTTTTCTATTGTAAATGCAGAAAAGAAAATTCAGACAGAACGTTGCTTAACCCCACATTCTCTTTTACATACATTATTTTTTCTGTCTACATCAAGAGAGCTGTTCAAATCCTTGTGAAAGCCATACTAGTTGAGATTTAGTGTGGTTTCTGTAACTATGTTAGAAGTGGGCTGAAATGGTTCTATGGACATGGCAACAAACAATGCCTTGCACAACTGAGACTTTCAATCCTCTTGGAAATAATCAGTCAAAGTTTTGAATCTAAACTGTTCAGATGTCTTAATGATTGAAACTGAAAGAGTAGACTCCTTCTAATCTCTGACTCTGAATGTGTTTTCAGTAACAATATACTATACAAGTAAAACACAGATTATGATTGCACAATATTTCAATTGTCCATTTAAATGAGATATGCATAACATGAGTACTTTAAATAGTTCTATAAACAAAACCGATGAAGCTGACATTTAACCAACATTATGATGCACACGCACTGTGTGCCGCACTTTGATTGGGTGAAGGATAGTCTGTCGTGTGGCAGTTTGTCTTCACTCACAATATTGGAAATCATTGCTTAGCTCAGTCATGTAATGTCACTGGAAGAGAGGAGGAGACAATGAGAATGTAAACAAGAGGGGATGAAAGAGAATGAGAGGAGAAGAAAGACATGGGGGGAGAGAGAAGGTCAGGTGAGAGGAGGGTATGAGAGAGGAAGGAGACCAGAGATTGAGAACTGAGGTATATTAGCTGAGGAACAATAATCGTTACTATTTTGTATCTCTGACAGCTGTTCAGTGATTGTGCTATATAATGAATAGTGTCTGATCTCATTTCAGTTCTTATATGCCATTTGGTATTTTTTATAGTTTGTCAACAAAATCACAGTAGTAAAAGCAAGTGATCTGTCTATGGATTTGATAAATTATCAAGTATAAAGCTTATCTCACAGTTTTAACTACACCAGGTACAAAACTGCATTATTCAGTCATCTGTTACACATTGTAAATATTTCCTGTGATGACTTCAGTGACTCTGAAGTTTTTTAAGTGTCTTGGATATCACATCACAATTGAACACAATAACAAAATAATCCAAATAGCAGAGACCACAAAGCAAAGGTTTTCACTTACTGGCATCAAGACATATCCCACTGTTACCATATCTGTCTCATTCATAATCAGTCCAACTACTTAAACAATTTTTATTAGGATGACTTACCTTGGCTTAAGACACCAATTGTGTCATCAAATGTCATAGCTTTAATATTTAATGACGCTAAGATGGCTTCTTTATCAGCCAATGTTGGATCATCATTACTTGGTACTTTGGCTGACAGGATGACACACATATCACATAAGTTGACATTCACTGCACGCAGGTCTGCACGGCTCAGTGGCGAACCCTAAACACATCAAGATTAGACATGGATATAGCACTGTAATAAGTTGATTCATGTTTGTGGATACATATATCTCTCCGAGGTGTTTTGAAAGGCACAAGATTAGATTAGATTAGATTCAGTTTTTGTTCCATAGATCCAAAAAATGCGATTATTCTCGTGGGTGTGGAACATGTCAGGAAGTATAAACTAAAAAACATAAAACATTTGAATATAATATTTACTACCCTGATCATTTGTCAGGAGATTGTCAAAATAGGTGAATACAGTGCGGTAAACTGGAACAGCTAATATTTACAGAATTAACATGCTGTCAGAATGAAACATTGTTATGCACTATTAATAAATTTATCATGCACAAAATACGTGATCTTGACTGTTGTGACCAAGTTCTGTCAAAAGTGAAATCCAAAAGACATTTTTACTTAAGCTGGCTTAACAGTCTATTTTAAGATATTCATCTAATGAGTAGAAGGATTTGCCTACCAAAAAGTCTTTCAAACTCTGTTTAAATGGTGCTTTATCTGAAACCAAGTTTTTAATGGTTGCTGGAAATTTATTGAAAAATCTGTGTTCCTGAATATTGGACACCTTTTTGGACCAAGGTAAGTGATTTTAGGTTTTTATATACAAGGTGTACAACTTTGCTTCTGCCATTTGCCGACAGGTGGCGACAACAGTAAGTAGTGGTCAAAAGAAACAGATCGCAGGTGTCAGGCAATTAGCTTGGACCTCAGTCAACATAACCTCATCCAAACATTGGTCAATTTGTGTCTGCATTATAAAGTTGTTCTTGATTGAAAACGTCAGTTTACGAGCCTAATTCTTGTCATTTGCGGGAGGTGTTACTGTTTTGTTTCAATATTAAGAAAACAGCAGCTGAGTCTCATCGAATGCTCTCAAGTATGTATGGTAAGGACGCTATTAGTGAAAGAATGTGTTGTGAGTGGTTTTAATGCTTCAAGAACGGTGCTTTTAAAATCGTAGACTGGCACAGTGGTGGAAGAGAGAAAGTTTTTGTGCTGACTGAAGACTCACGTCAAACTCAAGAAGAATTGGCATGACTAGTGGTAGTGACACAGCAAGCCACTTCAAAAGGTATAAAGGCTATGGGCATGATTCAGTAAGAAGGAACTTGGGTCTCAAGTGAGCTGGAACCAAGAGACATTGAACTGCATTTATGTGTTTGTGAACAGTTGCTTCAGAGGCAAAAACGGAAGGGATTTCTGCATTGCATTGTAACTGGGGACAGAAAATGGGTTCATTATGATAACCCTAAATGAAAAAAATCATGGGGTTGTCCCGGCCATGCTTCCACGTCAACAGCCAAACCGAATATTCATTGCTCCAAGATCATGCTCTGCATTTGGTGGGACCAGCTTGGCATCATGTACTATAATGTGTTGAAACCAAGTTAAAGAATCACAGATGATTGTTATCAAATGCAATTAATGTGCTTGAGCAGAGTATTAAAAGACAAAAGGCTGCAATACAGCGAGAGGCACAATAAAGTGATTTTGCAGCAAAACAACACTTGACTCCACATTGCAAAAGAGGCCAAAGTGCACTTGGAAACGTTGAAATGGGAAGTCGTACCCCACCTGACGTATTTTCCAGATGTTGCTCCCTCTGACTATCACATGTTTATATCAATGGTGCATGGCCTGGCTGACCAACACTTCCGATCTCATGAAGAAGTCACAAGTTGGATCGATTTGTGGATTGCTTCAAAAGATGAACAATTTTTTCGTTGCGGAATTCATACATTGCCCAAAAGATGGGATAAAGCAGGGGCCAGCGATGGAAAATACTTTGAATGATACATGTATAACCATTTGTTTAATTAAAGCCTCAACTGTTGGGGAAAAATGATTCTTATAATATGCTTTTGCATCACAAAAACTTTTGTTTGGTTTGATGAGTTGTCCCAGAATATGAGCAAATATGACATAATAGAATGAAAGTAAGCAAAGCATGCAAGTTTTTTACATTTATGTCTCCTACATCGGACATTGTTCTCAATGCAAATATAGACTTATTTAGGTGCTTAAGCAATTCTGTGGTATGCCCTTCCCAACTGAATTTATTATCGAGTTGTAATCCCAGAACCGCCCCCGTGAACCATGGGCCTTGCCATTGGTGGAGAGGTTTGTGTACCTCAGCAATAAAGATAGCTGTACCGTAGGTGCATCCACAATGGAGGGGTATCTGTGGAGAGGCCAGACAAACATGTTGTTCCTGAAGAGGGGCAGCAGTCTTTTCAGTAGTTGCAGGGGCAACAGTCTGGATGATTGACTGATCTAGCCTTGTAACATTAACCAAAATGGCCTTGCTGTGGTGCTACAGCCAACAGCTGAAACCAAGGGGAAACTACAGTCGTAATTTTTCCTAAGGGCATGCAGCTTTACTGTCTGATTAAATGATGAGGCCATCCTCTTGGGTGAAATATTCCGGTGGTAAAATAGTCCTCCATTCGGATCTCCAGGCTGGGACTACTCAGGAGGACATTGTTATCGAGAGAAGCAAAACTAGCATTTATGGATCGGAATGTAGAATGTCAGATCCCTTAATCAGGCAGGTAGGTTAGAAAATTTAAAAAAGGGAAATGGGTAAGTTGAAGTTAGATATAGTGGGAATTAGTGAAGTTCAGTGGCAGGAGGAAAAAGACTTCTGGTCATGTGAGTACAGGATTATAAACACAAAATCAAATAGGGATAATGCAGGAGTAGGTTTAACAATGAATAAAAAATTGGAGCGCAGGTAAGCTACTACAAACAGCATAGTGAATGCATTATTGTAGCCAAGATGGACACAAAGCTCACACCTATCACAGCAGTACAAGTTTATATGCCAACTGGCTCCACAGATGACAAAGACATTGAAGAAATGTATGGTGAGATAAAAGAAATTATTCAGATAGTGAAGGGAGACAAAAATTTAATAGTCATGGGTGACTGGAATTTGATAGTACGAAAAGGAAGGGAAGGAAACGTAGTAGGTGAATATGGAATGGGGGTAATGAATGAAAGAGGAAGCTACCTGGTAGAATTTTGCACAGAGCATAACTTAAACATAGCTAACAATTGGTTCAAGAAACATGAAAGAAGGTTGTATGCATGGAAGAGGCCTGGAGATATTGGATGATTTCAGATAGCTTATATAATCATAAGGCAGAGATTTAGGAACCAGACTTTAAATTGTAAGACATTTCCAGGGGCAGATTTGGACTCTGACCACAATCTATTGCTTATGAACTGTAGGTGAAAACTGAAGAAACTACAAAAAGGTGGGAATTTAAGGAGATGGGACCTGGATAAACTAACAGAACTAGAGGTTGTAGAGAGTTTCAGGCAGAGCATTAGGGAATGATTGACAAGAATGGGGGAAAGAAATACCGTAGAAGAAGAATGGGTAGCTTTGAGAGATGAAATAGTGAAGGCAGAAGTGGATCAAGTAGGTAAAAATATGAGGGCTGGTAGAAATCCTTGGGTAACAGAAGATGTGCCGAATTTAATTGATGAAAGGAGAAAATATAAAAATACAGTAAATGAAGCAGGTAGAAAGGAATACAAACGTCTCATAAATGAGATTGACAGGAAGTGCAAAATGGCTAATCAGGGATGGCTAGAGGACAAATGTCAGGATGTAGAGGCATATATCACTAGGGGAAGATAGATACTGCCCACAGGAAAATTAAAGAGACATTTGAAGAAAAGAGAACCACTTGTATCAATATCAAGAGCTCAGATGGTAACCAAGTTCTAAGCAAAGAAGGGGAAGCAGAAAGGTGGAAGGAGTATATAGAGGGTCTATACAAGGGCGATGTAGTTGAGGGCAATATCATGGAAATGGAAGAGGATGTAGATGAAGATGAAATGGGAGATAAGATACTGCTTGAAGAATTTGACAGAGCACTGAAAGACCTAACTCAAAACAAGGAGCTGGGAGTAGACAACATTTCATTAGGACTACTGATAGCCTTGGGAGAGCCAGCCCTAACAAAATCATCTGGTGAGCAAGATGTATGAGACAGGTGAAATATCCTCAGACTTCAAGAAGAATATAATAATTCCTGTCCCAAAGAAAGCATGTGCTGACAAGTGTGAAAATTACCGAACTATCAGTTTAATAAGTCATGGCTGCAAAATACTAACACGAATTCTTTACAGATGAATGGAGAAACTGGTAGAAGCCAACCCTGGGGAAAATCAGTTTGGATTCCATAGAAATGTCAGAACACTTGAGGCAATACAGATCCTACGACTTGTCTTAGAAGACAGATTAAGGAAAGACAAACCTACATTTCTAGTATTTGCAAACTTAGAGAAAGTTTCTGCCAATGTTCATTGGAATACCCTCTTTCAAATTCTGAAAGTGGCAGGGGTAAAACACGGGGAGCGGAAGGCTATTTACAATTTCTACAGAAACTAGATGACAGTTGTAAGAGACGAAGGGCATGAAAGGGAAGCAGTGAAAGGGAAGGGAGTGAGACAGGGTTGTAGAATATCCCCAGAGTTATTCAATTTGTATATTGAGCAAGTAGTAAAGGAAACAAAAGAAATATTTGGAGTAGGAATTAAAATCCACGGAGAAGAAATAAAAACTTTGAGGATTGCCGATGACATTGTAATTCTGTCAGCAACAATGAAAGACCTGGAAGAGCAGTTGCACGGAATGGACAGTGTCTTGAAAGGAGGATATAAGCTGAACATCAACAAAAATAAAAGGAAGATAATTGAATGTAGTCAAATTAAATCAGATGATGCTTAGGGAATTAGATTAGGAAATGAGACACTTAAAGTAGTAGATGAGTTTTGCTATTTGGGGAGCAAAATAACTGATGATGGTCAAAGTAGAGAGGATATAAAATGTAGGCTGGCAATGACAAGGAAAGCGTTTCTGAATAAGAGAAGTTTGTTAATATCGAGTTAAGTGTCAGGAAGCCGTTTCTAAAAGTACTGTAGGGAGTGTAGCCATGTATGGATGTGAAATGTGGACGATAAATACACTCCTGGAAATTGAAATAAGAACACCGTGAATTCATTGTCCCAGGAAGGGGAAACTTTATTGACACATTCCTGGGGTCAGATACATCACATGATCACACTGACAGAACCACAGGCACATAGACACAGGCAACAGAGCATGCACAATGTCGGCACCAGTACAGTGTATATCCACCTTTCGCAACAATGCAGGCTGCTATTCTCCCATGGAGACGATCGTAGAGATGCTGGATGTAGTCCTGTGGAACGGCTTGCCATGCCATTTCCACCTGGCGCCTCAGTTGGACCAGCATTCGTGCTGGACGTGCAGACTGCGTGAGACGACGCTTCATCCAGTCCCAAACATGCTCAATGGGGGACAGATCCGTAGATCTTGCTGGCCAGGGTAGTTGACTTACACCTTCTAGAGCACGTTGGGTGGCACGGGATACATGCGGACGTGCATTGTCCTGTTGGAACAGCAAGTTCCCTTGCCGGTCTAGGAATGGTAGAACGATGGGTTCGATGACGGTTTGGATGTACCGTGCACTATTCAGTGTCCCCTCGACGATCACCAGTGGTGTACGGCCAGTGTAGGAGATCGCTCCCCACACCATGATGCCGGGTGTTGGCCCTGTGTGCCTCGGTCGTATGCAGTCCTGATTGTGGCGCTCACCTGCACGGCGCCAAACACGCATACGACCATCATTGGCACCAAGGCAGAAGCGACTCTCATCGCTGAAGACGACACGTCTCCATTCGTCCCTCCATTCACGCCTGTTGCGACACCACTGGAGGCAGGCTGCACGATGTTGGGGCGTGAGCGGAAGACGGCCTAACGGTGTGCGGGACCGTAGCCCAGCTTCATGGAGATGGTTGCGTATGGTCGTCGCCGATACACCAGGAGCAACAGTGTCCCTAATTTGCTGGGAAGTGGCGGTGCGGTCCCCTACGGCACTGCTAGGATCCTACGGTCTTGGCGTGCATCCGTGCGTCGCTGCGGTCCGGTCCCAGGTCGAAGGGCACGTGCACCTTCCGCCGACCACTGGCGACAACATCGATGTACTGTGGAGACCTCACGCCCCACGTGTTGAGCAATTCGGCGGTACGTCCACCCGGCCTCCCGCATGCCCACTATAGTCCTCGCTCAAAGTCCGTCAACTGCACATACGGTTCACGTCCACGCTGTCGCAGCATGCTACCAGTGTTAAAGACTGCGATGGAGCTCCGTATGCCACAGCAAACTGGCTGACACTGACGGCGGCGGTGCACAAATGCTGCGCAGCTAGCGCCATTCGACGGCCAACACCGCGGTTCCTGGTGTGTCCGCTGTGCCGTGCGTGTGATCATTGCTTGTACAGCCCTCTCGCAGTGTCCGGAGCAAGTATGGTGGGTCTGACACACCGGTGTCAATGTGTTCTTTTTTCCATTTCCAGGAGTGTAGTTTATACGAGAAAAGAACAGAAGCTTTCAAAATGTGATGCTACAGAAGAATGCAGAATATTATATGGGTAGATCAGGTAACTAATGAGGAGGTACTGAACAGAACTAGGAAGAAGAGGATTTTGTGGCACAACTTGAATTTAGTATTGGAGGGCTGTGTAGAGGGTAAAAATCATTGAGGGAGACCAAGAGATGAATACACTAAGCAGATGTAGGTTGCAGTGGGTACTTAGGGAAGAAGAAGCTTGCACAGGGTAGAGTGACATGGAGAGCTGCATCAAACCAGTCTCTTGACTGAAAACCACAACAACAAAAATCACAGAAATTTAACACAGTCAACCTCTTTGATCTGCATGTCTTCATATGTTATACACATGGAGGAAGGAAATATCTTACAGGTTCTGAACTGCACATAACTCAAAGTTTAATGACAGTGGATTGGCTTTAAACCACTTATCAATGTAAGTGAAAATTTGACTAGCAGCTATTTCTAAATCTGTACTTGACTTGCTACTTATTGCATTGTATCGTCTGTAAAAAACAAACTTAGCATCTGGTAAGGTAACAGATGAAAAAAAAAAAAAAAAAAAAAAAAAAAAAAAAAAAAAAAAAAGCATGGATCCAAGATGGAGCCTTGAGGAACACCACATGTAATTAATTCCCAGTCAGATAAAGACTGACAGCTTGCTGCACAGGTATTTCACAACGACACCCTTTGTTTCCTGTTATATAGATAAGACTCAAACCATTTCCCAGCATTGCTGGTGACACCGAAATATTCTAATTTACTTAAGAGAATGCTGTGGTTCACACCGTTGAAGGCTTTTGACAGGTCACATAAAATGCCAGTAGCCCCTAATTTATTATCTAATGAATTAAGTACATACTCACTGTAAGTGTAAATAGCTTTCTCTATATCAGAACACTTAAGAAATCCAAACTGTGACTTGGGCAATACGTTATTTGCAGTCAGATGGTTAAGGAGATGCTTGAACACAACCTTTTCAAATATTTTTGAGAAATCTGGCAAAAGTGAAATTGGTTGATAGTTTGGTGGTATCTCTTTATCCCCACTCTTGTAAAGAGGCTTAACTTCAGCAGATTTTAGCCAGTCTGGAAATGTTCCGCTGATAAAAACTCGATTACACAAATATCTTAAGATAGAACTCAACTTCCATGAGCATTCTTTGATTAACTTCATTCATATGTTATCATACACACTGGAATACTTAGATTTTAATGATTTTATGGTGGATGCTACTTCTCTGGGAGACATGACTATCACTTCCATTTTACTGAAGTTATTTTTAAAGACTGCTCTCAGATACTCCATTGTACTGTTCACAGAAGCTGATAACCTGTCAGTAACAGAAATGAAGTACTTGTTTAAGAGGTTTGCAACACTACATACACTTGTTACCAAAGTCTCATTTATATTTAGAACTATCTGTTCCTCTTTCTTTTTGCCCCACCTGTCTCTGTCTTCACTATATCCCACACAGTTTTTATTTTGTTGCCTGATGTAATTTTTTTTTCACATAATAAAGCTGCTTCAGTTTCTGGATTACTTGCTTTAATATTTTGCTGTATTCTTTGTAATGCATTGCAAATCTAACATCAGAACTGTTCCTGGATAGTAGATAGTCTCCTTTTTGTGCCACATGATATATTTATTCCTTGTGTAATCCACAATTTATTTTTTGACTTCTGTGTGATTTGAGTTACCTTTAGGGGGCCGGCCGGAGTGGCTGTGCGGTTCTAGGTGCTACAGTCTGGAACCGAGCGACCGCTACGGTCGCAGGTTCGAATCCTGCCTCGGACATGGATGTGTGTGATGTCCTTAGGTTAGTTAGGTTCAATTAGTTCTAAGTTCTAGGTGACTGATAACCTCAGAAGTTAAGTCACATAGTGCTCAGAACCATTTGAACCTTTAGGGGAAAACAATTTTCAAAGGTGGAGGTAACTTTATTAATGAATGCTTTGTATTTTCCATTTGAGTCAGAAGTGCTGTAAACATTTATCCAGTTCATGTCTTTGAGCAATTTCGTGAATTTCTCAATTTTTGACTTATTTATTACCCTCCTGTACTCAGATTTAATAGATTCTTTATCCTGACGAGTCTCAACATTTAACACAAGATGCTGCATGTCATGACCAGATAGCCCATTTACTATTGGTTTTGTGATACAATTTTTTCCCCTGTATTTGTCTACAAAGATATTATCAATATCAGGCTCAGAGCATTTGTATATCCTAGTAGCAAAGTTCACAGTAGGAACTAAATTGAATGATAGTGTTACTGACTCAATAATTGTTCACTGACAGAGCTTTTCAATAAATCCATATCAAAATTACTAGCAACCACTATTTCCTTGTTTTATACCATGATAAGGGGCAGCAGAGCTTCCAGATTTTTTATGAAGAGGTTAAAATTTCCTGAGGGTGATCTGTATATGCCTACAACTATAAGGGACTTATTATGAAATACTACTTTGTTGCACAAGCTTCTAAGTGCTGCTCTGAGCAATATTTATTAATATCAGTATTCTTGAAGTCAAAATAGTTTTTGTCAAATGTGGCAGCTCCTCCTTATTCTCTCTACAGAAGTAAGAAGCTAACTTGTATCCTGTAACATTTAACATATCTATACCAGTGGCCACATGATGTTCAGAGAGGCAGATTATACCAACTGGTTTGCTTGACTCTAATTCTTCAACACAAATAAGCAACTCATTAAGCTTACCCCTTACTCCTCAGATTTTCTGATGCAATAACGATAACTGATTTTGTGCACTGGCCAAATTACAACTGGATGAACCTAATTTTCCTGCCAATTTTTGAGTATCTCTAGTTTTAATCAGAGGCTGTCTGCATGAACTGCGTACATTAAAATTTGCTTTCTGGCTGCCTGTTTCATTAATGTGAATGTATGTCACTTCTACAACTATGCAACAATGAACACAGTCACAACTGTAACATAAAATTTCATGGCATGCAGTCATAGATACAATCAATGTGGTTTATTATCCTAGGCAGCATTTACTGTATCTTCAGTTTGGATAAAATTATATTGGAGACAGGAAGAGTATATGAATTGTAGAAGAGAATACTGATGAATCAAGTTCATAGTTTGATGGATTTTGAGTGAATTTTTCTTCACTTAAGTAAAATCTCATGTGTGTGTGTGTGTGTGTGTGTGTGTGTGTGTGTGTGTGTGTGTGGGCATTCTCAGTGAATTATCAATAATTAAATAAGAAATATATAGGATTTGATCAATTCAATTTCTTCACTACAGTTTGTCTTTTATGGCTTGGGTGAAAACACAAAAATCTGTGATCATTATTCAGAGAAGCACTTTTGAATATTTCAGTTTTAAATAAAAGTATACTTGAAGACATTTTGGTGTTGCTTTTGAGAACATTCCATTGCAGGGAGAAATCAGCTAGAAAGAGCAGAAAATATGTCCAACATTAGGAAAAATGTTTATAAAAATTATAATGTGTTCCAGTTTATTCATACAAGATGCTTTTTTCAACAGTTTATTCCATTCTATATATATTTATGGTCACAGAGTGCAGGATTGATTGTACCTGGGATTTTACTGTGTATACAAACAAATCAGAAAAAATGAAATAGAAGAATATGGGGGAAGTGGCAATGTTGTGGCCACATCCATGAAACCATGATTAGGCAGGGATTTTTTTTTTTCATAGTGTTCAAGCCAAGACTGAATTCTCTGGTTTTGTAAGGACAGGGCACTTCTGTAGAATTGGGCAGACTTATGAAAACAACATGTTAAACTGAAACAGTGATAAATCCAGTTCATGTCCACTAATGGCGTTTTATGGTCAAGCCATATTACACAAGAGATGTGTGAATATAAGGCACCAGCAATGTTTGAGGTGGAAGTGTAGAGATAAAGTTAAGAACTGACATATCTTTGGTAGGGAAAGTTCAGGGAGAATGTAAATAATTAAAGAGTAAATGAGACAAATCGCTGAGTTGTCGAGAACCACACAAAAAATGAAAAGTTTTCTAGCTTTCAAATGAATCCTTTAACTTGATAGAGTACACATGCATATGTGAGCATGTATGTGTACTCTAGCTCATTAAAGGATTCCTCCAAAAGCCAGCAAATATTGACTGTCTTTTTCGTGCCTGTTGGAGACTCAATGCCATATAACTAAAATGTTGTCTATCTACCAAAGCCAACATGAAGGTTTCTTCTTTGTCTTTTGACAGGTTACTTCTTCAAATTTTTCCAGATAAAAAATTGCTACATCTGCACTGAATACATTCCCTATAGCTACACCATCAGTTTTGTCATAGAATTTGTTGTTCCTTTGAAAATAAGGTGATGTCAGGCAATGCTTAAAGAGATCTACATATTTTCCTCAGTAATAAGTTGTATCATGATGTTTGGGACAAGATCAATAGTTTAATGTACTGAATCATAGAAGTTGATTCTGCAGTATCAGTTAATAGAAAGAAGGAGAAATTCAAGAGAGTGCAAAAAAAGGGAGTAAATTTCCTGTCTACAGATTTGAGTCGTACTGTTATTAATATGTTGTCTAAGAATGAAACAGACTTGCTTGGGAGAGGAAACTATGTAGTTGTACCTTCTAGAATACCAACAGAAGACACTGTCACTAAACCAGCTGGGAAAACAACAACAACACAGAATTAGCCAGGGTATTACTTATGAGGAAACCACCTAACCATAACTGATAGGGGAGATGAAACTTCTCAGAGATTTAAATTCTGATAAAGACATTCAAATCCTTCCAAAAGATAACAACAATGCTACAGTGGTACTGAAGAAAGAAGACTAGTACAGTAAAATCCAGTATTTATTAGAACCATAAAATACAGAAAACTTATGGGGGATCCCACAAATTTTGTTCTCAGTATAATGAATAAGCTAATAAAGACCTCTTTGATTTCTCCCATTGACAAAAATATCTCACCAAATCAGAAACATTGCCACTAAGACTGTACAGTTTACGAAGGTTTCACAAGTGGGGCATTCCACTGACATAGGGGCAGTCAAACACTTAGCGATCCTCTTAAAGTTGTTGATAGGAAAAACAGACCTTGTATTAAATATCAAAAAACAAAAATCCTTCTGGCTGAGTCCATGTGATATTATGGTCACTTTTGGTGTATCACTGCTTACTATGTTTCCTTTTTATGAGTCACAGTTGGAAAGTATTTTTGCGAAGGATAAGGTAGATCTGTTTAAACATTGTCTTATACCAAATTACTTTCAGTGGGACAACAAATTCTATGAGTAAACCGCTGGTGTGGCTGTGGGGGAACCCACTCAGTGAAGTTGTAGAGAATTTTCACATGGAAAAAAAAAAAAAAAAAAAAAAAAAAAAAAAAAAAAAAAAAAAAAAACACAGCCCTTCAGATGATGAAGAAGCAATCACCCTGCTGGCTTTAGTATGTGGATGATTACTTTCATTATATGGCCACATGGAGAAAAAGAACTTTCTGAATTTCAGAATTTTTTGATAAGTTGTTGTTGTTGTTGTTGTTGTGGTCTTCAGTCCTGAGACTGGTTTGCTGCAGCTCTCCATGCTACTCTAACCTGTGCAAGCTTCTTCATCTCCCAGTACCTACTGCAACCTACATCCTTCTGAATCTGCTTAGTGTATTCATCTCTTGGTCTCCCTCTACGATTTTTACCCTTCACACTGCCCTCCAGTACTAAATTGGTGATCCCTTGATGCCTCAGAACTTGTCCTACCAACTGATCTGTCTTCTAGTCAAGTTGTGCCACAAACTGCTCTTCTCCCCATTTCTATTCAATACCTTTAATTCTAATAAAAAGAGGAAGATAGTGAAATTTCATTTTTATGTGAACAGGTAGTTAGAAAAACTGAAGAAACTTTAGGTCATAAAGTTGCTGGGGGGTGGGGCATGGGAGTAGGGACCAGCAAGGAGGCAGTAGTGGGGTAATGTGAGGCATGACAGATGACTCAGTGGCTACATAAGGGATGCCCACTCACACGGATAGATACTTTCCCAAGCAGAAAAAAGGAGTGATCAAAACATTAGTAGACTGAACTAAAGGAATCTGTGACCCATGATACTTGGAGGATTAGGTCAATCATTTGAGATCAGCCTTCAGAAGAAACGGCTACTCAGAAACTGAGGTAAATGAGACAATACATCCTAAAAGGTCTAGAGTTTCTGATGAAAAAGAATCAACTAAAGGAAAAACTTTTCTTCCATTTGTAAAAACTGTCACAGATCACATCAATAAAGTACTCAGAAAACATGGCACTAATATGCTACTTAAACCAACAATATTTGAACACTGCAAAAGACCTCACCACTTGCCACATAAGGGGTATATAAATCCCATGCACTTCCAGCTAAGTGTGTGTTGGAACTACAAAAAGAAACATCAACACCTGCCTCAAAGAACACAAGAGCAATTGTCACCTGAACAATACAGAAAAATCAGCAGCAGCCGATCACACTCTAAGACCAGAAAACTACGAAATTAGTTTCTATATCACTGTGGTCCCCACTCCCCCCCTTCCTCTTTTACCCAATGAACCATGGACCTTGCCGTTGGTGGGGAGAAGGCTTGCGTGCCTCAGCAATGCAGATAGCCTTACCGTTGGTGCAACCACAATGGAGGGGTATCTGTTGAGAGGCCAGACAAACATGTGGTTCCTGAAGAGGGACAACAGCCTTTTCAGTAGTTGCAGGGGCAACAGTCTGGATGATTGACTGATCTGGCATTGTAACATTAACCAAAATGGCCTTGCTGTGGTGCTACTGCCAATAGCTGAAAGCAAGGGGAAACTACAGTCGTAATTTTTCCTGAGGGCATGCAGCTTTACTATCTGGTTAAATGATGAGGCTATCCTCTTGGGTAAAATATTCCGGAGGTAAAATAGTCCCCCATTCAGACCTCCAGGCAGGGAATACTCAGGAGGACTTTGGTATCAGGAGAAAGAAAACTGGCATTCTACGGATCGGAGTGTGGAATGTCATCTGCCTTAATCGGGCAGGTAGGTTAGAAAATTTAAAAAGGTAAATGGATAGGTTAAAGTTAGATATGGTGGGATTTAGTGAAGTTCAGTGGCAGAAAGAAAAAGACTTCTGGTCATGTGAGTACGGGATTATAAATACAAAATGAAATAGGGATAAAGCAGGAGTAGGTTTAACAACGAATAAAAAATTGGAGCGCGGGTAAGCTACTAGAAACAGCATAGTGAATGCATTATTGTAGCCAAGATGGACACAAAGTTCACGCCTGTCACAGTAGTACAAGTTTATAAGCCAACTGGCTCCACAGATGACGAAGAGATTTTGAAGAAATGTATGGTGAGATAAAGGAAATTGTTCAGATAGTGAAGGGAGACAAAAATTTAATAGTCATGGGTTACTGGAATTTGATAGTGGGAAAAGGAAGAGAAGGAAACATAGTAGGTGAATATGGAATGGGGGCAAGGAATGATAGAGGACGCTGCCTGGTAGAATTTTGCACAGAGCATAACTTAATCATAGCTAACAATTGGTTCAAGAACCATGAAAGAAGGTTGTATGAATGGAAGAGGATTGGAAATAGTGGAAGGTTTCAGATGGATTGTATAATGGTGAGACAGAGATTTAGGAACCAGACTTTAAATTGTAAGACATTTCCAGGGGCAGATGTGGACTCTGACCACAATCTATTGCTTATGAACTGTAGATTAAAACTGAAGAAACTACAAAAAGGTGGGAATTTAAGGAGATGGGACCTGGATAAACTGACAGAACCAGAGTTTGTAGAGAGTTTCAGGCAGAGCATTAGGGAACAACTGACAAGAATGGGGGAAAGAAATACCGTAGAAGAAGAATGGGTAGCTTTGAGAGATGAAATAGTGAAGGCAGAAGAGGATCAAGTAGGTAAAAATATGAGGGCTGGTAGAAATCCTTGGGTAACAGAAGATGTGCCGAATTTAATTGATGAAAGGAGAAAATATAAAAATACAGTAAATGAAGCAGGTAGAAAGGAATACAAACATCTCATAAATGAGATTGACAGGAAGTGCAAAATGGCTAATCAGGGATGGCTAGAGGGCAAATATCAAGAGGCATATATCAGTAGGGATAAGATAGATATTGCCTACAGGAAAATTAAAGAGACTTTTGGAGAAAAGAGAACCACTTGTATGAATATCAAGAACCTGGATGGAAACCCAGTTCTATGCAAAGAAGGGAAAGCAGAAAGGTGGAAGGAGTATGTAGAGGGTCTATACAAGGGTGATGTAGTTGAGGGCAGTATCATGGAAATGGAGGAGGATGTAGATGAAGATGAAATGGGAGATGATACTGTGTGAAGAGTTTGACAGAGCACTGAAATACCTTGCATTAGAAGTTCTCGGTTTACTTTCCACATCAAATTTGGATAAAAATCCAAGCTTTCGATGACTGACTCCATCATCTTTGTCAGGGGTGAAACTGACTGTCATGGACCGGTGAGGTTTCTGCTTTTATAAGCAGTGGATGGCCTCTCATTGGCTGGGTGACGTCACGGTGAAAATGGCGTGTACGGAACTGGCGGCCTCTATATCTATAGATTTTGTTTGCACGCTTTATCCAGCGTTGCTTGCAGCGCCGTCCATCACAACAGGTTGAGAACTGCGAGAAATGTAAGAAGTCTCCGTCTGTGCTCTTTCTTTATCAATTGCGTGCTTCCATGCACTGATGAGTGCATATTCAGAGTCTCTGTTGAAATTATTTTCACAGAGTCTTATTTCAACTGCTTCCCTGATGGCAGAGTCTCAATAGTTTGAAGTGTGAGCAAGTATTCTTGTTTCATCGAATAAAATCACATGTTTATTTAACAAACTGTGCTCAGCCACAGCAGATTTTTCTAGATACCTGTATTTCAGGTGACGCTGATATTCCACACAGCAATTGGCAACAGTTCTTATAGACTGCCCCACGTAATTTTTGCCACACTCGCAACGAATGCTGTAAATTCCCGGTACTCTCAGGCTGAGATTATCTTTCATGGGTTGCAACATCTACTTAATCTTGCTGGGTGGCCAGAGGACTGGTCTGATTCCCTGCTGACTCAGGACTCTACCAATCTTGCTGGTCGTTGCACCACAGAATGGTAGCCGTGTGATGCGTTGGTCCTCTTGATCTGTTTGAACAGCATCCTTCCTAGGTTTCTTCGCTAGTGTAGATCTGATATCACAATCAGAATATCCATTTTTTCTGAATACCATTGTCAGATGGTTAATCTCAGAGCCGGGATGATCCTTGTCCAAAATAGTCCTTGCTCTGTGTACCAAGGTAGCATAGCTCTCTTCTGAGCTGGGTGGAGAAAATTATGCGCATTTAGATATAAATCTGTATGTGTCGGTTTTCTCTACATAGAATGTCTGAGACGGCCATCTGATTTTCGCTCCACCAGCACATCTACGAAGGGTAACTTCCCATCCTTCTCCACCTCCACTGTAAATCTTATGTTCTGATGTATACCATTCAAATGATCAACAAACTGCTGCAGTGCCTCACTGCCATGTGGTCATATTAAAAATGTATCGCCAACATACCTGAAGAAGCAGTATGGGCATAAGGGAGCACTGTTCAATACTCATTCTTTGAAATCCTCCATGAAAAAGTTAGCTATGGCCGGTGACAGTGGCGAACCCATGGCTGTTCCATCAGTCATTTCATAATATTTTCCACCATACAAAAAATAAGTGGTCATCAAAGTGTGTTGAAATAATTTCAGTATTTCAGGAAAGAAATGAGCAGCCAACAGTTTTAATGTATCTTCCACTGATATCTATGTAAACAAAGAGATCACATCTAGGCTGACCATGATGTCATTCGGACCTATCCTCATCTGCTTTATGATGTCAACAAACATTTTTGAGTTATTAATATGATGGTTGCAGTGGCCGACTATAGGTGCTAATAATTTGGTTAAGTATTTTGCCAACTGATATGTAGGAGACCCAATAGCACAAACAATAGGTCTCAACAGGACCCCATCTTTATGGACCTTGGGTATACTGTATAACCTAGGTGGCCTTGGTGCTCTTGGTCATAGATTCTTGACTAGTTCTTCTGGGAGGCCAGAGTTTTTCAGTAGCTCCCTTGTCTTCCTGCAAAGTGTTGCTGTGGGATCCTGTTTAAGAATCCGGCACGTGGTATCTTCCAATGATACGGCCACTTTCTAATGATAATCAGTAGCATTGAGAATAACTCTGGCATTCCATTTCTCGGTTGGTAGCACAACTAACGCTTCATCCTTCCCCAAAGATTTCAATGCCAGTTTCTCCACTCTGCTTACATTGGACTTAGGTGGCGGAACCTCACCAGTCCATGACAGTCAGTTTTACCCCTAACGAAGATGATGGAGGTAGTCATCGAAAGCTTGGGATTTTATCCAAATTTGACGTGGCAGGTAAACCGAGAACTTTTTATGCAAGGACTTCGTCGCAAAAGACTTCTTAATCTCACTGAAAGACATCAGTCGAAACAAGGCTCCTGTGAGTAGACAACATTCCATTAGATCCAGTTATAGCCTTGAGAGAGCGAGCCCCAACAAAGCTCTACCGTGTGGTGAGCAAGATGTATGAGACAGGTGAAATGCCCTCAGACTTCAAGAAGAATATAATAATTCTATTCTGAAAGAAAGCAGATGTTGACAGATGCAAAAATTACCGAAGTATCAGTTTCATAAGTCATGGCTGCAAAATATTAACTCAAATTCCTTACAGACAAATGGAAAAACTGGTAGAAGCTGACCTCGGGGAAGTTCAGTTTGGATTCCGTACAAATGTTGGAACACGTGAGGCAATTCAGACCCTACGACTTATCTTAGAAGACAGATTAAGAAAAGGCAAACCTATGTTTCTAGCATTTGTAGACTTAGAGAAACCTTTTGACAATGTTGACTGGAATACTCTCTTTCAAATTCTTAAAATGGCAGGGGTAAAACACAGGGAGCAAAAGGCTATTTACAATTTGTAAAGAAACCAGATGGCAGTTATAAGAGTCGAGGGGCATGGAAGGGAAGCATTGGTTGGGAAGGGAGTGAGACAGGGTTGTATCCTATCCCCGATGTTATTCTATCTGTATATTGAGCAGTAAAGGAAACAAAACAAAAATTTGGAGTAGGAATTAAAATCCACAGAGAAGAAATAAAAACTCTGAGGTTTGCCAGTGTAATTCTGTCAGAGACAGCAAAGGACCTGGAAGAGCAGTTGAACTGAATGGACAGTGTCTTGAAAGGAGGATATAAGATGAACATCAACAAAATCAAAACAAGGATAATGGAATGTAGTTGAATTAAATTGGGTTATGCTGAGGGAATGAGATTAGGAAATGAGACACTTAAAGTAGTAAATGAGTTTTGCTGTTTAGGGAGCAAAATAACTGATGTTGGTCAAAGTAGCAAGGATATAAAATGTAGACTGGCAATGGAAAGGAAAGTGTTTCTGAATAAGAGAAGTTTGTTTACATTGAGTTAAGTGTCAGGAAGTCATTTCTGAAAGTATTGTAGGAAGTGTAGCCATGTATGGATGTGAAATGTGGACGATAAATAGTTTATACCATAAGAGAATAGAAGCTTTCGAAATGTGGTGCTACATAAGAATGCTGAAGATTAGATGGGTAGATCACATAACTAGCGAGGAGGAATTGAACATAATTTGGGAGAAGAGAAATTTGGGGCACAACTTGACTAGAAGAAGGGATCGGTTGGTAGGACATGTTCTGAGGCATCAAGGGATCACCAATTTAGTACTGGAGGGCAGTGTGGAGGGTAAAAACCGTAGAGGGAGACCAAGAGATGAATACACTAAGCAGATTAAGAAGGATGTAGGTACTGGGAGATTAAGAAGCTTGCATAGGGTAGAGTAGCATGGAGAACTGCATCAAACCAGTTTCTGGACTGAAGACCACAAAAACAACAACAACATTGTGGTTTTCACAAGACTTAGTAATTACTGTGCAGGATGTACGGAGAGGCCACAGAAACTCAACAACACAAAAGCAGTTTCGAAGGATTGAAATTAGACAAGCTGAGGCCCCTAGTGCTAAATAAAACAAACAGCACCTACTCTTCCCCTGTACAAGCTCCACAGCATGCATTGGCACAACTCTATGATCTTAGGCAATGGTCTGATGTCATGAATCGACCACTGAGTGGATACATGAAAACAGTTCAGCTTGTTGAGTTTGTTTTGAGTCTGTAACAGCTTTCTGCTTTGTTAAAACCTCCGATGGAGTTTCCAGCAGTGGAAGAATAAATGTTAGGAAGAGGCTAATGCCTTGGATCATGGCCTTATGCCCATAAATCAAATATCAGCAACATCACAAATGAAAGCCTACATTGAGCGATTGCCTCTTTAGCCATTCCTTCTACAATATAATTATCTGAATTTTTGGCTGTATTAATGTAAAATTTGCCTAATTAATTAATATTTATGTGAAATATTGGAAAGGCAACCACTCACCTATAGCCACATATAATAAATAACAACACTTACACTAGCTTTTGACTTTTGCCCTTTTTCTAACAAAATTATACACATTCACACAAATAACCACATAGACTCCCAAACATGTACTTAGGCAGCTGCAGCGAGACTCATTATTGTTTATTGATACCAGCTGACTGGACAGATGGAATCTGAGAGGTGGGGGGTGGGTGGGAGAAGGGACAGGCAAGGAGGCAGTAGTGGGGTAATGTGGGGCATGACAGATGACTCAGTGGCAACAAGATGAAAGTAGTTCAGAGGGTAAAGCATATAAGAGATAGAGAGGGGGTGGGGATGGTGAGAGAGAGCAAGGTGATGATGAAGAGGGAGGCAGAGAGAGGGGAAAGAAAGGGAAAGGGGAGGGGTGGGGAAGGGAGGAGAGAGAGGAGGAGGAGGAGGAGGAGGAGGAGGAGGAGGAGAGAGAGAGAGAGAGAGAGAGAGAGAGAGAGAATGCCTAATGGGAGGGGGTGGGGGTGAGGAGGAGTGGTAGGATAATGTAGTAGAGCCCACACAGGGTACAGTGGCTGGTAGATGCACAGATGGCAGGGCATGCATGGGGAGAGAGAGTGGTAGTGATGAGGGTTATGGGCAGGCACTGCAGGAGACATGCCGGGCTCTGGAGGGGATGTGCTGTTCTAAACTGAACACTATGCTCACATTTTTGTAAATATTAAGTAGAGCCTCTCCATGCACATACTTGCATGGTGACCAGTCAAAAGATCTGTCTCCTCTGCCTTGGTTACTATTTAAAAAGAATTCCACCAAAAATGCAGTAATTTATTTTAACCTGGCTTATTAACCACTTGTAACTTTCAGAGAAGTGTCATGACTGGCGATTTTGAGTAAAACCTATGCATTTCCCTTCTTTCCATGTTAAAATTTGCTTCTTTTGCCATAACACAGCATAGTTTACACAGTCTCAAATCACTAACATGTGCAGACGCAATAGCAAGAGAATTCTGAAACAGTGGTTTATGTAGTTTACGAAGTGCGGAGCTGAGCTAAAACAACGTTAGTATCTTATAAAAAAGCACATCCCTGCTACAAAATAAACATGTAATGTCTTCATTTATGCTGTTCCAAAATCCATTTTTTTCTCATTTCACTAGCTACCTGTTGTTGTTGTTTGTTGTTGTGGTCTTCAGTCCTGAGACTGGTTTGATGCAGCTCTCCATGCTACTCTATCCTGTGCAAGCTTCTTCATCTCCCAGTACCTACTGCAACCTACATCCTTCTGAATCTGCTTAGTGTATTGATCTCTTGGTCTCCCTCTACGATTTTTACCCTCCACGCTGCCCTCCAATGCTAAATTTGTGATCCCTTGATGCCTCAAAACATGTCCTACCAACCGATCCCTTCTTCTAGTCAAGTTGTGCCACAAACTTCTCTTCTCCCCAATCCTAATCAATACCTCCTCATTAGTTACGTGATTTACCCACCTTATCTTCAGCATTTTTCTGTAGCACCACATTTCAAAAGCTTCTATTCTCTTCTTGTCCAACTGGTTATCGTCCATGTTTCACTTCCATAAATGGCTACACTCCATACAAATACTTTCAGAAACGACTTACTGACACTTAAATCTATACTCGATGTAAACAAATTTCTCTTCTTCAGAAACGATTTCCTTGCCATTGCCAGTCTACATTTTATATCCTCTCTACTTCGACCATCATCAGTTATTTTACTCCCTAAATAGCAAAACTCCTTTACTACTTTAAGTGTCTCATTTCCTAATCTAATCCCCTCAGCACTACCCGATTTAATTTGACTACATTCCATTATCCTCGTTATGCTTTTGTTGATGTTCATCTTATATCCTCCTTTCAAGACACTGTCCATTCCGTTCAACTGCTCTTCCAAGTCCTTTGCTGTCTCTGACAGAATTACAATGTCATCGGCGAACCTCAAAGTTTTTACTTCTTCTCCATGGATTTTAATACCTACTCCGAATTTTTCTTTTGTTTCCTTCACTGTTTGCTCAATATACAGATTGAATAACATTGGGGAGAGGCTACAACCCTGTCTCACTCCTTTCCCAACCACTGCTTCCCTTTCATGCCTCTCGACTCTTATAACTGCCATCTGGTTTCTGTACAAATTGTAAATAGCCTTTCGCTCCCTGTATTTTACCCCTGCCACCTTCAGAATTTGAAAGACAGTATTCCAGTTAACGTTGTCAAAAGCTTTCTCTAAGTCTACAAATGCTAGAAACGTAGGTTTGCCATTTCTTAATCTTTCTTCTAAGATAAGTCGTAAGGTTAGTATTGTCTCACGTGTTCCAACATTTCTACGGAATCCAAACTGATCTTCCCCGAGGTCCGCTTCTACCAGTTTTTCCACTAGCTACCTATGGCTCTTAAAAATGACATTCTCTAGTTAGAAGAGACTGTAGTTAGTGGAATAATACAGCAGATAATGAAGTTTTGCATAATATCCAAACGGCATAATACTCTCCTCTTTGTATGCTATCATTTGCCAAAATCTCATTTTGATATCTCAAATTATTTATGAAATATGACGAATGATGTGGATACTTCACTCTGGCTTTATCACTATCACAGAGTGATCACAAATGAGTGTGCCTACGTCTGATCAATTGTCTTGAGACTGGTGACAGATAGAGACCTACACACAAGTCTAAAGAAAAATTCAATACGCCAGCTAAATTTCATATGCTGCAACATATCATGTAATACAAACCAAATGCAAAATCAAAGCAACCCCTATTTTTCATTTCAAACTTATTCAAATTTCACATACTGTCATACTTCCAAGTAAATATCACAGTAACTATGACCATTAGCGAAACGATGGGCACATCATCATGAACCTGACATATAAAGCTGTAAGTAATGCAAAAATGATTTTTTTTACGAAAGAGTTTCCATAAGATCATTTGAGAAAGACTGCAGCAGCTTAATTCTGTCATCACAGACTGGCTGAAAGTAGTTAAAACACAATCTGCCTATCCTTCCATACAAAAGAATGAACTTGCCCAGTGCTTTGGATGCAAACTGGCCACTGCACATCGGCCACTGTATCCTGTATAGACTCTACATGGTATTCATGGGGAAGGACTGGTGTGGACAGAAGAGAGAAGGGAAATGGTAAGGAGAGGCAGTAAGGAAGAGGTTGGCAGAGGTTTACACCAGAGGTATTGCGAGAGGGTAAGATATGCTGGATAGACAATACTCACCTGTGTAGTTCAGAGAAGCTAGTGCTGGAAGGAGGTATATGAATATCCTGAATACTGAAGCTGCTGTTGGAATCATTTATATAGTGGTGTACAGCATGTTCGGCAATGGGATCGTCAAGTTTACAGTTGACCATTAGTGAGAGTAGTCGGTTACTTGTCATGCCCATGCAGAATACTGTGCAGTAATTGCAGCATAGCTGCTTTCATGCATGGCCCTGGGTTTTATTGGGTGGAAAATGCCTGTTTCTGGACAGAGGTAGGAGGTGGTGGGTGGGAGTATAGAACAGGCCTTCCACTTGGACTGACTGCAAGGATTGGGAGCAGGATTGGGATTCATTGGTGATGGATTTAGGAAAGGGGGGTGAGGGCAGGTTAGAAGAGGCGTATTCCTGAAAGATTACCAGTGGATGACTGGGTGGAAGGGGAGGGGGGACCACAGTTGGAGAGAGGTGGCTAATGTTTTATATGGGGTTTTGTTTGGCTGTTTGGCTATTGTCAGTGGCGTGCATGGTGTAGAAATGTTTCCAATACAGAGAAGGAGTGAAGGAAAGAAGATCCTATATAAGTCCAGCATGGTTGAACCAAGATTTCTAGCTAAAGGTGAGGCCATTAGAAAGAACAGGGATGTCTGCAGTGGTCAGAGTTTTGTCAGAAAGTCTGAAACAGTGTTGTGAGACGAGGTTCACATAAAATGTGTTTTGTGAAGGGTTAGAGGAAGTTTTTGGGGATATGGAAGACAGATTAAGTCAGCAAGGCATGGTCGGCAAGCTATGAGGTGCTGATTGGGGGGCAGTGAAGGGGGGGTAGTGGGTGAGGCCGGGGGCTGGCAAAGTGGTAGGCTTTTCCTTGGCTATACGGCTACATGTAATCCCATGCAGACATGAGACAGGAATAGCTGAGACAGCTTGCTCAGATGGTGCTGAGGATGCTGTTCCAACTGTTGAAGGGCAAGAGCTCCTACTGCAGTGATGGCATTCATAAGTTGTTGTCACAGAGTAAAAAGATTTTGCAAAAGGAGTAAAGGCTGTCAAGCATGGTTTTATAATAATATTTATAGACAAGAAAGGAAAAAAAATGGCTGTTTTTCTCCTAACATACATATACAAAGCAATATAAAAGTAACTAACTAATGATCAGTTTGACTATATTAGTGTTAGTAATTCATAGTAAATAGAACTTACAGAAGTAGGTGGCAATGGTTGCTACAGCACATTAATGTATAACTTTACTTGTTCCACATTCCTGAAGGATCTCTTTCAAGATGGGACTGACAGAACACAATGTATGAAAGGGTGAATGAATGACTGAACAAAACTTATTTGCGTACATCCAATAACTGCTTCCAGCACATTGATATATCGGCACTGAAGCCTGTGTTTGGATAAATTATTGTGTTAGCAGACAAAAATGGAAGGCTTTAGAGTGTTTGGATCCTTCAACATTATTTCTGTATGTTATTTAAAAGAAAATAAAACTCCAGAAATATTATGTACAGGAAAAGGCAATCTGAATCAATTTTCTGGGCATCAGAAGTTATTCAAAAATAAGAATACTACTACCCCCCCCCCCCCCCCCCCCCTGCCCCATACGTCTACTGCCTCATTTAATGTGGCCTGGCAAGACATCCTCTACTGGTACAACCTCTTCATCTCAGAGGAAAACTTATACCCAACATCCTCAATTATTTGATAATATTATTAGAAGGAAAGTTGCTACTCACCATATAGTGGAGATACTGAGTCACAGTAGGCACAACAAAGAGACTCTCACAATTAAAGCTTTCAGCCATTAAGGCCGTTGTCAACAATAGACACACACACACTTGCATGAGATTGCAGTCGTGTGTGTGAATTGCATTTGTGTGGGTGTGTGTGTGTGTTTGTGTGTGTGTACCTATTGTTGACAAATGCCTTAATGGCCAAAAGCTTTAATTGTGAGAGTGTTTTTGTTGTGCCTATCTGTGACTCAGCATCTCCACTATATGGTGAGCATCAACTTTCCTTCTCATAATATTGTTACATTCCATCCTAGATTTTCCATGTTTGATCCTCAATTAGTTATTACATATATTCCAATCTCTGTCTTCCCTGATAGTTTTTACCCTCTGTGGTTCCCTCTAGTACCACAGACAATATTCCCTGATGTCTTAATACATGTTCTATAATTCTGTCCCTACTTCTCATCGCTGTTTTCCTTGTATTCCTTTCGTTGCTGATTCTGCAGAGAATTGCCTCATTTCTTGTCTTGTCAGTCCATCTAATTTCAGCATCTTTATACATTGCCATATCACAAAAGCTTTGATTCTATTCTTTTCCATTTTTCCCACAGTCCATAATAAACTACCATACAATGCAGAGCTACAAAAATACGTTCTCAAATATGTCTTCCTCAATCTAATGCTGATGTTTGGTACTGACAGATATCTTTCGGCCAGGAATGCCATCTTTATATCTGCTAGTCAGTGTTTTATGTCCATCATGCTTTGCTTATCATGTGTATTTTAGCCTCCAACTTAGTGGAATCTGTTCACTTCACCTACTTTGTAATATCCAATTTTGGTGTTAGACTTATTGCTAATGTCAATTCTCTTACTCCTCATTACTTTTTTTTTCTCTCAATCCATAACCTGTGCTTATTAGACTTATCATTGCATTCAGCAGGTGCTGTAATTCTACTTCACTTTCATTTATGATAGTGAAGTGATCAGGACATGTTATCACTGATATCCTTTCACAATGAATTCTTATCTCACTCCTGCAACTAATTTTTTTATCCAATCATTGCTGACTTGATGTATATATTGAACAACAGACACAAAAGATAGCACCCTTGTCTTTCACCTTTTTCAATCTGAGTACTTCATTCTTGGTTTTCCATTCTTATTGTTTCCCCTTGGTTTGTATATGCACTGTATATCACATATCACTCATCTTTCTCTATAGTTTACAACTATTTGTCTTGAGAGTTTCCATTGTCATGGGCCATTTTACTTTATTGAATCCTTTTTCTAGCATGACAAATCATATAACAGTGCTTTATTTTTCTTAAGTCTTGCTGTCATTGTCAGGTGCAATGTCAGACCTAACTCTGTGGTGCCTTTACCTTTTTAATACCAACTGATAGTAATCTAACAGGTCTTCAATTTTATTTTCTATTCTGCTGCAATTATTCTTGTCAGTAACTTGGATGCATGAGCTGCTAAACTGATTGTACAATTGTTCTTTTATTTATCTGTCCTTGCTATCTCAGGATTGTGTGGATGATATTTTTTCAAATGTCTGATGTTATTTCTCCAGTCTCATAGACTTTACACGCCAACTTGAATAGTCATTTGATTTCCATTACCTCTAATGATTTTAGAAATTCATAAGGCATTTAATTTATGCCTTCTGCCTTATTTCATCATAAGTCTATGTTTGACTCTAGTAATGGATTCCCTGTACATTTCACATTAGTTCCCATTTCTTCCTGTATCTTGTTATCAAGCAGCTCCCCTTGTAAAGGCCTTTATTTTATTTTGACTCTCATTTCTTGATATACATGTCATCAGACATGTCTGAAAGAACAGATACCATGCATTAATATAATTGGTTCACCTCAATGGGCACTGAAGTCACCACCTTCAGTGAGGATGCACAATTATGTTTGGCCTCCTGGGGGAATCTCGAAGTAGTATGCATGGAGAACATGAATGGGGTCTGCAGATAAATGGTGCTGGGTGGGAGTGTGGGTCATGCTGAGAGGTGTGTTGAGATAGTCCATGCAGTTGCAATAAGCACAGTGTCCAAGTGACACAGCGGTTAATGTGACTGTCTAATAAGCAGGAGAACCTGGATTCAAATCCTGGTCCTGCATGCTTTTTCATTGTCAATATTGATTCTGCATACAGTTCCAATCCAGCTGACATCAACAGTCCTTTCCCTTTTCTTTCCTTTCTCCCCCTCCACCTTCAGTTTACACAATCATCACACTGTTTGCATAATGCATGAATTATAGGTAATTAATAAATTCTATTTCTGTGATTAAGCTCTCGCTCTGTCAGTCTGTTGAACAAATCTTATGGTAAGCTTATCTCATTCACTGTACAAAGTAACCTGAAGTTTTATGCTATGCAAGCACCATAAAGAAGTCCATGACATGGATGGTCACATTCCCCATATGAAACATAACAAACAGTATAATTGAATCTCATGAAACAGCCGCCTGTGATGAGTGATGGAAAACTACTCATTTGACTATCGAGGAATACATGCTGAGCAGCAGATATTCTGATTGGTTACAATAAATAACCAAATTGAATCAGAAAACAAATATCACTTTCATAATATGTTGCTAAAATTATTTGAAAAAGTACTAATACAAACTTAATTTTGGTCAAGAAATGAATTTTAGCATCTCTAAGGGTTTCCTAGCAGAATACCTAATTTGTAGGAAATTTTCACAGTATGAAATAGCCATCAGAACTGCTTTTACAGTCACTGCATTTATTTTGTCTTGGTAGTGGCAAAACCTCTAGCAACAAGATTAGTCATTCCAGAATTATTCATCGCAAGGTGAGGGAGGTTGCTAATTTCACATTGTATATGGCGCCCTTAGAAAAGGGGTGTATTTTGATATGGCAAGGCATGTAAATTGATTGGGGAGTACAATCCATTTACGAAGACAAATAAAGCAATATTAATGAAAATAAAGGGTTTAAAACAGAAAATCTAAATCTGTAAAATGCAAAATGATTTCCACATAAATTCAAGGAATCAAGTGTCTGACATTTAGGTGCCCACATTGGCATGCAACATGCCATATGTGTGGCAAAAAGGACACTTGCAAGAGGCACATTGTAGCAGTTTCAATGCAGGTACGTTCCAACGTATGACAGTGTGCCAAGTCCACAATACATCAACAGAAGTGCAGACTGTCCAAGATGAAACTCACAGGCATACATACTGTGAATTACGTCTGGACACTGGTGCTTCTGTCTCTTTCCTAAACCAATCTACTTACTTATGCTTACAGATACTGTCCTTGCAGTGAGCTGAGACGAAACTGTGGAACTAGGGACACTATCACATATCACTGTCAGTATGGTGTTACATACAACTCCAGAGCAGTGATGCGAATCTCTGCATGTTCTTACCAATGAATGATCTATAGTGGTGAGCACAAATATTGTGTGGATTTCTTATTTTACTTCCATGTGGAGAACCATGGTGAGAACAGCTTGTGTCTTCAAAATGGGATGGTGACCGCTGTAACTTTGTAAAATGAAGTGCTCCCCGGATACAAATATATGAGTTCCCAGCATCATGGGCCTACATTGGAGACATGTGACATTTTTGGAGTGGGAAAATATATATACACAAAAATAATTAAATTTGAAACTATAATGTAATTGCATGGATTAAAATATCTACTCATTATGTGGGGACAAGAGAACACACATATAACAAGTATTAAAGTTTGCAAGCTTTCAGAGCCAATGGCTTCTTCTTCTGACAACAGGATTGAAGTGGAAGAAAGAGGGGTGAAGGCAAAGGACTGGTGAGGTGTTTGTAAAGGGGGTAGAGTTTGGGAAAGTTGCCCAGAACCCCGGGTCAGGGGAGATTTACCAGATGGGATGAGAAGGAAAGAAATTAAAGTTTTGGAGACTGCCACCTGGTAGAATTTTGCACACAGCATAGCTTAATCATTGCTAAAACTTGGTTTAAGAATGAGAAAAGAAGGTTGTATTTGTAGAAGAGGCCTGGAGACACTGGAAGGCTTCAGATTGGTTATATAATGGCTGGACAGAAATTTGGAAACCAGATTTGAAATTGTAAGACACTTCCAGGAAGAGATGTGGAGTCTGATCACAATTTATTATTTATGAACGGCACATTAAAACTGAAGAAATTGCAAGAAGGTAGTGAATTGAGGAGATGGCACCTGGATATGTTGAAAGAACCAAAATTTGTAGAGATTTTCAGAGGGAGGATCAGGCAATGATTGGCTAGAATAGGAGGAAGGAATAGAGCAGAAGATGAATAGGGAGATGCAACAGGGGATCAAATAGGTAGAAAGAACAAGGCCTAGTAGAAATCCTTGCGAATACATAGAAAGAAGGATCCTTTATTGTATGATTATATGATAGCGGAACAAACACTGGTAGCAGTTACTTCTGTAAAATATCTGGGAGTATGCATGCGGAACGATTTGAAGTGGAATGATCATATAAAATTAATTGTTGGTAAGGCGGGTACCAGGTTGAGATTCATTGGGAGAGTGCTTAGAAAATGTAGTCCATCAACAAAGGAGGTGGTTTACAAAACACTCGTTCGACCTATACTTCAGTATTGATCATCAGTGTGGGATCCGTACCAGATCGGTCTGACGGAGGAGATAGAGAAGATCCAAAGAAGAGCAGCGCGTTTTGTCACAGGGTTATTTGGTAACTGTGATAGCATTACGGAGATGTTTAATAAACTCAAGTGGCAGACTCTGCAAGGGAGGCGCTCTGCATCGCGGTGTAGCTTGCTCGCCAGGTTTCGAGAGGGTGCGTTTCTGGATGAGGTATCGAATATATTGCTTCCCCCTACTTATACCTCCCGAGGAGATCACGAATGTAAAATTAGAGAGATTAGAGCGCGCACGGAGGCTTTCAGACAGTCGTTCTTCCCGCGAACCATACGCGACTGGAACAGGAAAGGGAGGTAATGACAGTGGCACGTAAAGTGCCCTCCGCCACACACCGTTGGGTGGCTTGCAGAGTATAAATGTAGATGTAGATGTAGATATTGAATTTCACTGATGAAAGGAGAACATATAAAAATACTGCAAAAGAAATAGGCATTTAAAAAATGAAATTGATAGGGAGTGCAAAATGGCTAAGCAGGAATGGTTAGATGACCAGTGTAAGGATTTAAACACATTTATCACTAGGGGAAAGAAAGACACCACCTACTGGAAAATTAAAGGGACCTTTGGAGAAAAGAGAAGCAGCTGTATGAATATCAAGAGCTCAGATGGAAAACCAGTCCTAAGCAAAGAAGAGAAAGCCGAAAAGGTGGAAGGAGTATATACAGGGTCTCTACAAAGGAGATGAACTTGCAGGCAATATTATAGAACTGGAAGAGAATGCAGACGAAGATGAGATGGGAGATATGTTACTGTGAGCAGAATTTGATAGAGCAGTGAAATATCTCAGTTGAAACAAGGCCACAGGAGTAGATGACAATCCAATGTAGACATTTCATGTGGGCCATTCTGATTTGATGTTTAATATTACTGGATACTGTATATGTATTTATTCTAGAAAATTTGATGTTGTAGTGTTGCATTTTCTTTCAGCAATCAGAAAGCAAGGAGGAAACAAACTCCTTTACTACTCCATCTAAGACAGTTTTCAAAAAAAGTAAGAGATTAAGAATATTGATATCAAATCCACATTGAACGATTCATATCTAAAACAGCTGAAACGCTACATTTTTGGTGACCTAGTTGAAGAACACTGAACTTGATTCTGAATCTTTTTGCAAGATGTTAATTTTCAAATCATGTTGCTTCACTTGGCAGTGCTGTTACAATGCATTACAATGATAGACTACATTTGCAGTGCCCTAGTGGAGGACGCAGAGCTGATTATTACTGGAAGAAAGGCTGGAAGTAAAACAGTTTGTAAATGATATTTTTTAAGAATAAACCATTGTGAGTGAAGATTTATTGTAAAATAACGTGGTTACCATTGAAAACTAAATAAATAAGTGCTGGATGGGAAGACATGGACATATCAATACACACAATAAAAACCAGATATTAAAAGGAATGTATTGTTGAAGAAATACAGCTCTACTGACGCCATTATATGTGAGAAAGAAGATTATTAAAAGAGTGAGTAGGAAGATTGGCACCTGGCAGCTTTTATGAATGGTGAATGTTTTCACAGAACAATTGACAACTATGAAGCTACTAGTAGGACAATTGGCAGCTTCTCTACAGCTTTATGATGTCGATGAGTTGTGGCGGTGAAGCAGATTCTACCTAACAATGCTGCATGCTGCACAATAGAGCCTGTTGTTAAGACAAAACAGTTTTATTAATTCTTTAGTGTCTCTGTGTGTTATGTGAGTGTTCCCAACAAATGTAAAGCAGCATGGGACATTATCAACCAATATAATTCACAAACCCACACACAACATGCAATGCTGGTCCAAGAAGAAGTAAATAATTATTTCCTAACCTCAGTGAGTGAGCTGAAAAACAAAATCAAGCAAAATGGCACTTGTGCACTAGATCATCTTGATGCTGTGCCCCATAGGAGGTATACTTTCCACTGGAGTGTTGTCACTCCAGAGGATATTGTAAAAGCTGTGGCAAGGTTCACCAACTCCAAAAGTATGGACTGTTATTGGTTCTCTAACTATGTAATGAAAAAAATAATACACTTTATCTATCAACCTCTTTCTTTCATTTTTAATATGTGTTTAGAATCTGGAGTTTTCACAGATGCACTCAAAACTGCTAAAGTTATACCAGTCTTTAAAAAGGGAGATAAGCATCTGCCTCAAAACTAGCGACCAGTTTCTATTGTCCCAATTTTCTCTAAAGTTTCTGAATATCTAATGTACAGTCAACTAAATAACTATTTTGAAAAGCATGATCTCCTCTCCAACAGACAATTTGCATATCAACATGATAAAAATACTACTACCACTGTCACTGAAGTTGTTAACCAGGTGTTAACTGCATTCGAAAATAAGGATCTAGTATCAGTTGTTCTTTGTGATCTTAGCAAAGCCTTTGACTGCATGCCATTTAACACCCTACTTGCAAAACTGGAATTTTATGGCATACACAAACCATCTCTAGATGTAATCGAATCATACTTCAGTAACAGGAGACAGTTTGTATCAATTAAAAATAGATGCTCCTTGATGAAGGAAGTTCGGACTGGAGTGCCTCAGGGTTTGGTCCTAGGTCCTTTTCTGTTCATCATTGCAATTAATAAATTAAATTGTGTGCACATGAGACAACACTGCTCAATACACACCATGACACAACAGAATTGCATTGGGCGACACAGGGAAAACTAGAACTAGTAATGAATTGATTTTCTTCTGATGAACTCCTATGTAATCCTGATAAAACCCAAGAACTTATTCTGGGTTTAACTACAGCTGTTGAGAGCAAATCAGTAAAATTGTTAGGATTCCACATTAATTCAAAATTAAACTGGGAGGAACATATTAGTCATGTCTGCAAGAGAATAGCAAGCATGTGTTATCTCATCTGGAGACTGACAGATGTAGTCACTGATGAGTATCTAAAGGTGGTATATTTTGGCCTGTTTCAGTCACACATTTTCTATGGCATATTGTTATGGGAACATTCTTGCTTTGTCAGTGAAATTCTGAAAATTAAAAAAAAAAAGTAATCAGAATAATGAGCAAAGTTAGACCCAAGGAACACTGCCGCCCCCTCTTCATCAAGCACACGATATTAACTGTTGTGAATCTATACATCTACACAGCACTGCTTTATGTCACAAACAACTTAAATGAGTTCGAGACCAGAGAGAACATACATCCCCACAACACCAGAGGCAAACTGGACTTCGACATACCAAGACACAGACTCTCAAAGACTGCAAACTCACAAAAAATAATGAGTTTAAAATTCTTCAATAAACTTCCAGCATATGCTCGGTCACTGACCAGTAATATTTTCAAACATAAGATTTATGACTGGTTACTCAACACACATTTTATAAGATAAGAGAATATTTTGAAATAATCATTGACATTAGTATATAAGAATATTCCCAAAAGAAGTGGAATTGGATTGTAAAAACTTTTCTGTAAAGCTATTGTTAATTGTATATTTAATGTTCAGACCTATGAAGCTGTAAGTGGTCAATGGTAAATAAACTGAATACTGAAACTGAATGAGAAATGAGTTGGGTTTTCTAAGAAAGTGTTAATCACTATTGTGAACTGGGGATGTATTATTCAGGTTTTAGGATTGTTTGCCAGTGAGAACTAGAAAGATGAAGACAATATTGGAGGCTATTGCTGACCCAGAGTGTAAATTAGAAGCAACCAATGCTAACTTAAATGCCATTCTGGCCCAAGCTGCCTGAGTTGGCAATCATGAGGTGTGCTTGCTTGTGTGAACGAATGATGTGTGTTTCTCTTTTTCTGACAAAAGCTGTGGCCAAAACCTTATGTATAAGTGCCTTTTAACTGTGGCTGTCTGCAACTTAATGTGTCATTTTTACAGTAAGTAAAATCTATACTTTTCATTATATTGTAAACAAACATTCCAGCTAATTAGATGCTGATCTGAAACCAGTTTCAGTCACTAGTGTCAGACTTAATATTACTGAACAATGTACAGATCCAAATGAGTTATAAACTTCATGTTGCACTTTTACAGCATAGCACGAACATGACAGAGATTTAATTAAAAAAAAAAAAAAAAAAAAAAAAAAATAGGTACAGCAAAATATTAAGTCATTTTTTCATACAGCTTTTTCATCAGGTATTGTCTGTGAAGAATTAATTTTGGAGAAATTATTTAAATTTAATAAACAGCTACATCTGAACTGGTGGGAAAATATATAAATAGTTTTTGTGAATAATTTAGAAATAACTGCAATGACTTTGGTGATTCAATAGTATTTGGTGCTAGTTTATCTGCAATGTTTGACTTTGGCATAAAATTAAAGACCATAGTTTAACATTAGCAATAAATGAGACAACTATTAATGAAAGGAAAATAATAAGGTTCAGTTATCCATGTAAGTCTAGATGGTATGGTACAAACAGCAAAAAAGTAATTATCTTTTGACAACTAATAAACAGAAAATAAAAATTTTAAATACAAGGTAGGAGATCTCAGGGTTATATTAATCAAAAGGAGGTAGGTTAGTTGGTATCTACACTCCTGGAAATGGAAAAAAGAACACATTGACACCGGTGTGTCAGACCCACCATACTTGCTCCGGACACTGCGAGAGGGCTGTACAAGCAATGATCACACGCACGGCACAGCGGACACACCAGGAACCGCTGTGTTGGCCGTCGAATGGCGCTAGCTGCGCAGCATTTGTGCACCGCCGCCGTCAGTATCAGCCGGTTTGCCGTGGCATACGGAGCTCCATCGCAGTCTTTAACACTGGTAGCATGCCGCGACAGCGTGGACGTGAACCGTATGTGCAGTTGACGGACTTTGAGCGAGGGCGTATAGTGAGCATGCGGGAGGCCGGGTGGACGTACCGCCGAATTGCTCAACACGTGGGGCGTGAGGTCTCCACAGTACATCGATGTTGTCGCCAGTGGTCGGCGGAAGGTGCACGTGCCCGTCGACCTGGGACCGGACCGCAGCGACGCACGGATGCACGCCAAGACCGCAGGATCCTACGCAGCGCCGTAGGGGACCGCACCGCCACTTCCCAGCAAATTAGGGACACTGTTGCTCCTGGGGTATCGGCGAGGACCATTCGCAACCGTCTCCATGAAGCTGGGCTACGGTCCCGCACACCGTTAGGCCGTTTTCCGCTCACGCCCCAACAACGTGCAGCCCGCCTCCAGTGGTGTCGCGACAGGCGTGAATGGAGGGACGAATGGAGACGTGTCATCTTCAGCGATGAGAGTCGCTTCTGCCTTGGTGCCAATGATGGTCGTATGTGTGTTTGGCGCCGTGCAGGTGAGCGCCACAATCAGGACTGCACACGACCGAGGCACACAGGGCCAACACCCGGCATCATGGTGTGGGGTGCGATCTCCTACACTGGCCGTACACCACTGGTGATCGTCGAGGGGACACTGAATAGTGCATGGTACATCCAAACCGTCATCGAACCCATCGTTCTACCATTCCTAGACCGGCAAGGGAACTTGCTGTTCCAACAGGACAATGCACGTCCGCATGTATCCCATGCCACACAACGTGCTCTAGAAGGTGTAAGTCAACTACCCTGGCCAGCAAGATCTCCGGATCTGTCCCCCATTGAGCATGTTTGGGACTGGATGAAGCATTGTCTCACACGGTCTGCACATCCAGCACGAACGCTGGTCCAACCGAGGCGCCAGGTGGAAATGTCAAGGCAAGCCGTTCCACAGGACTACATCCAGCATCTCTACGATCGTCTCCATGGGAGAATAGCAGCCTGCATTGCTGCGAAAGGTGGATATACACTGTACTAGTGCCGACATTGTGCATGCTCTGTTGCCTGTGTCTATGTGCCTGTGGTTCTGTCAGTGTGATCATGTGATGTATCTGACCCCAGGAATGTGTCAATAAAGTTTCCCCTACCTGGGACAATGAATTCACGGTGTTCTTATTTCAATTTCCAGGAGTGTATATCAAGAGGTGGGTATTTGGATGCACTTTCAGGTGCCAATGCCACGATGTGATTACAGTTACTTCCAAGTTCTTAGGGGAATCACATTCTTTGTTGCTTACTGGACTGATGTCTACAAGGTCCAGAGAGAGTTGCTGTATTTCTTCATATTTAATTTCATACAATGATTCTCCTCTTCTACTATCCTATATACTTTAGCAATGTTTTCTGTTAACTATCATGATCACAGGCTATAATCATGTTGAGTGCATAGGGAAAAATCAGGAAGGGGGCTTAGGTGTTTTTATACCATTACATATGGTTAGTGAACTTTATAGTTCATATCAAAATGCAATAAAATTGCTACTTTTCATGATAGTAAGTGGAATTATCTTCTACAACACAGATTTTGTAATAATAGGGCTCGTGTTATGTGACCATGAATTGGCATATTCCATACACAATACTTCTTATAGATATGTTTTATAAGTATACATTGATATGAACCAATTACAGTAACCAAAAAATTATTGAAAGGGAATTTGAACACCCCACAGTAGCTCTCCTACTTTAGTTGTAGTATGACCTTACGCAATTTACCGTAAGCACATGGATCATCATTTTATTGAGCACTGCAGAAGTTAGCAACATTATGTTGACAAGGGGAAGAATAGGCAGATGGTTTAGAGAAAGCATAATTTATGACATGTTAACTTCAATATTACATTAAACAATGAATGATGTGCCTTTATAACAGTGAAAATAACAGTATCGCAAATTAATACAATTTTTTGATGATCAACTTAATAGCAACAAATGCCAGCCTTAAAATAGATACAAGGAATGCAACTAATGTTGTCTAGTTGAGTACTTAGTTGATAAAGATTAGACAAAACAAAGCACCTGAGTGTGTTCATACAAAACATGAGTAAGGATGTTTCAATGTAATACATGTATAAAACTAGGTTGCTGTGACCTAATGTATGTAGTGTGGCAGCAAACAGTGTAGATATACTGAGGAAAGAGGATGTACATCTGTCCTGAAGCAGGGGAATGATTTGATATTTACGGACATCATCTCTGTAGAGTAAAGGAGAAGTGATGACAGAAAAACAGGAGAAATGAGTCTGTTGAAAGACGTGTGAAACATAATTTCTATAAAAGTGGAATATTTAATACTTTGAAACTTATCCTGAGCTTGTGTAGAAGTGCACAAGATAGTATGTCAATCTGGGAACATCTTTTTTGCAAAAGTTTGTTTCTAACTGTGTTTTCCATTATGGTTCAAATGGCTCTGAGCACTATGGGACTTAACATCTGAGGTCATCAGTCCCCTAGAACTTAGAACTAGTTAAACCTAACCAACCTAAAGACATCACACACATCCATGCCTGAGGCAGGATTCGAACCTGTGACCGTTGCGGTCACGTGGTTCCAGACTGAAGTGCCTAGAACCACTCGAGCACAGCGGCCAGCGTTTTCCATTAAGTCTTTCATGTACTTGCCCAATATAACTTCACCAGTGACACTATAAGGTGCTGAGTTCATCATCACACCACTTTTCCTGTGCATCTGCTGAATTGACTGGTGTAGCCATGCCACTGTTTTAATGAAAAGCAAAAATGAGAGGCAAGTTACATGTGTGGTCACTAGAGGGTCTTACAAAACATGGTGCAACTGCTTCTCTCCCTTGTTATCCAGCTTTCAGACAGAGATGACACTTTCTTCTGTTGTAGTATTTGTTCAGGGCAGAGGGCCTTGTACTGTCTGTCTGTATTTGTCATTCACAATTCTTCCCAATTTATCTTTACCTGTTTTATTTTGCAACATCCTTTCTGATGCTCATCTGCCTGCTCTGCATCCTTTACAAATTGGCATCAGAATCAGGATCTAATTCACCATCCAGTCCAAAGGGTGACCACAAAACTTTGGTTCACACTCAACACTGTGTGGGCAGTCAACAACAGTCACCATTGTTATCTGCGAGAGCTGTGGACAAACTTGCTGTGCAGCCTAGTGTGCACCATGCACCCATGCGCCAATCACTGGGCTGAATCTCAACATGAGCACATCAAGCCAACATATAGTGTATGTTGTGGACGTGCAAACTGTGTGTGAGACTGCCCTGTTTGACTGTTGAGGGCTGCTAGTCAGCTGGAGTTTCTCAATTTGCACTTGCTTCTTCGGTGCATCCTTACTGATTGTGTGGGCATGCTTTTATGGCCAGCATGGGTCACCTTCCACTGCTGCTATCCAGAGGCGCCACTCGGTTAGCTGGCTGAGGCCCATTGTCATTTCCCACATGTAAATTACCATGTGGCTGGCCTTGATGCCCTGCTGCCTGCTGTCTGTCTGCCTATGAGCCAAGCTATTCACCACCTAGTTACATGGCATACAATGACAAGTGGCATGCTGCTCTCATCTAGGCAACACAGTGTCACTGCCACCTGCAGCACGTTTGCTGGTCATTCAGTAGTGCAGCCCATCTTCTTTACCTGAGGGTCCTGCTGTCGACCCTGTTGCCACATGATGCCTCGCCGCTGCTGCAATAGCCACTGCCGGGTCCCTGCTGCACTTGTGCAGATACCACATGTCTTCTGCCCCACTACCATTATGCCACATCACACTGCACAACAATAACCAAGAGGATAAGCATTTTGTCATGTTATTCACTACTCTTGTCAGTTATATTTTGAGATGTTCAAACATGGAAGATGGCACATATCTTTGCTTTATAGGATTAATGACTGAGTATGCTGTAACAATGTCTTTAGGAAGAGATTCATTCTGACTTGTTAAGAGTTGTAATTTCATAGACAGAACATTGAATTGCTTGATAAATGTAAGTAACAGTGGACAAGTGACTTTGTTGCTTTGTAATATTGAAGCTAACTCATATTCATATACAAGAGCTTTAGTTTTGAGAGTGCTAAATGATTTGTTAGTAAATGTTTACATATTAATGATATCATTTTAAGTTAATTTTTATAAACCCAAAATAAAATGAAATACTGCTTCTCAAAACAATAATTAGTAATTTTATCATGTGGTCAGGTGAGTCCCTTCTTCTTACAATGCCTTGATTTGAAGCAGATGTTTTTGAGTAAATCCATGAGTTAAATTATAGTACATAACATTACATTTTATGATTTTTGAGTAGAGTTTTCAACTAATCTCAAGGGACTTGTGACTAGAAAGATGTGGTTTGCAACTGTGGAGTATCCCTGCTGTTCATGGCATTTTCTCCAGTTTAAGTGTCATGTGATAATCCTTTTTGTCTCTTTTCAATCTTCCCATTGATACCATTTGCTACCAGTGGGAGTAGGTTTCTGTCCCTTGGGCACATTGCTCCACAGATGTGAAGGCCCCAACCTGCTGTGGCTCCACACTGCATATGCAAGCCTTGCAAAACCATCAATGCACTGAATCTTTGAACCTTGGTGGCAATGACTTTTTGTTCAGGTAAAGACACATTCTAATATCTAGGCATTGTAAGGAAAACCACATACCATTAACTTTCTCAATACAGGTTGTGTTTACTGGATTACCAGAGGAATTAGGTAATATTGGCCTGTGGGGTCATACAGTAACTAAACATGATTAGCACCTGCTGTCACTGAAACTACTACGATGCTGTTGTGGCCTACCAAACTGTGGAACCAAATGCATAAATTCTTTCCTCTCTACCCTCTGAGTCTTGTATACCTTTTTCTCTCCATTTTTCTCTGTAAGTAATGGTTATGTTCATTCCTTCTCACAATCTAATTAAGTTTAAAGTTGTTTCATGTTCCTGTCATTGCTGTCATGTATGTGAGAGGCACCACCACACAAGAACAGATTAGATTCTTCCCCTTCACCTTCTACGTTTTGTTTGCTTTCTTTTTCTTGCCTCGTAAACTGGACAATTCTGCACATGACTATGTGTTTCCAAGAGGCTATTATGAGGAACTGATCCACCACAACCTAGTAAGTTGTAAGTAAGTAAGTAATGATTAAGTACATTTATGCTGATGTATAATATGAGATGGGTAGGCACAATGACAATGAAGTGCACACATTGTATTAGAATACAGCATCTTATGCCTAGCAACTATTACAACTCATTGCTTTGGGTTACTTCACTTACCTTAGAGGACAGCAAATATTAGCTGAGTATTAAGCAGTTTTAAGCTGATGGGATCTATCATGTATACTGATGATGGCATTGTAATTAATAATGTGCCTGAGAATATGATTAATCAATGTGAAGAAGACAAAGTGCACTAATACTGAATAATGAGGATTTGTTTGTGACTTCGGAATTAAGCTCCTTTGTAGCAAGTTGCAGCATAAACAACACCTTTTCTTACCTCTGAGTAATTCTTCTGATTGTAATGTTTACTCTGACTGATGCCTTTAACTGTTACTCTACCCTCACTGTTCAAAGAATGCCTGCAGTACAAGGAAACTCATTGTATGAACTATATTTACTATGTTCAAATTTGTTTCTAATGACCTTCTGGTAGGAATGATGCTGGGTGATAAATACTACTACTATTTTGATGGTGTTGAGACAGCAACCAGCCACTAATTTATTTTAAGTTCCTTTATTCAAAAGGTACCGGTACCATTACTGGTTTCAAATCATTACAATTCATCATCAGATGGCTTTCATGCTTTCATTAGAACATGGAGTGCATTTTTAATTATTAGTTGTCCTAAAATATAAATAATACATAATTAGAAGCAAGCCACACAGATGGTTGCATTATAGATTTTCATTGGGATGTGTGACTTACGTGAAATGTCAGTCTGGAGTATTTGCTTTCATAGTTTTCGTCCAACAAATCTGTAATGCAAGCATCTGTGTGGCGTGCTTATAACTATGCATTATTTATATTTTATGACTACTAATTAATAAAAAGTGCACCACATGTTCTAATGAAAGTATGAAAGTCATCTGATGATGAATTGTAATGATTTGAAACTGGTAATGGTACCTTTTGGATAAAGGTACTCAAATTTGTGGCTGTTTGCTGTTTTAACACCATCAACATCTGTTTACAAACAACAGCCACAGTCTCCAACCATGTCTCCATATGACAAAATTGCACTGAAAGCAAGATATTGTGTCTATGTCCAGTGGTTGTTTCTTGTTTAAATTTGCTTCATTTTGTGAGAATGAGTTCTCATGTGTATATTTGCTTATATTTTACACTGAGTGTTGGTTTTTAGTGACCATAAACATTAATGGCCTTGGTGAGAATGAACTTCTTTTTATTAGAAAAATCAGGAAGCTGTGACAATGAACTGCATGTGTTTTAAGTTATAGTTTTTCTCTAACTAAGAAACTGCATAAGTCAACAAGAATGCAGGCTTTTAGGTATACAAAGGAGCCCTCTCTCATTTATTGTATAGGTCTTTGCCATTTTATTATATTAAGCAATTTACATTATTCAGTCATGTTGCAGAATTTTAAGAAGAGGTTGGAAGAGGTCATGATACAGATGTTCTCTCATATTCTTTTTCTATAGATAAAGGTTTTGTTCTGTCTATTTTGAGGCTTTCTTGGGAGTTGAAAGAATGTATTAAGTCTGCCCTGTTAACCATGTTGTTCTACAGTACTATGTTTTATATTTCTCATTCATTGAGTGTTACATTTTGTTGACAAGTTTAAAACATGCAACCCTATTTTTGTGGAATCTATTCGCTTCAATCTTTATTTTCAGTGAACCATTCTATCCTGAATTTTCATTTGATTTCAGTAACTAATGCTGCACTGCTATGCAGATGATCTAAGTTTTGTCTCTTGTATTGAAGTATTTATCACAGTCTTTTCCTTTTAAGTTCATTCTTAAGAGTCGAAAATAATAGTAAATTTTTAATTTTTATGCCTACTGTAGTGTTTACCTTCTCCATTTCTTTATACAACATTTGTGTCCTATATTTTGTGAAAAAATATACATTCTGTACCTGCTCACTTAATTTCACGAGTGTAATTTCACCTGAGATCTGAGTTACTATACTTTATGTAAGCCTTGCTCTTCATGTAATGAAATTTTCATCATCTTAGCACAATTCTATTGCGATTTACATGCACACAGAAAATTCCTGCAATGGGTGGCCAATGTTTTTGGAACCTTCTGTTAAATGAAATTAAAAAAATGGGAAGCATCATCTTACTCTGTTTCTGTCATCACTACTTTTCTATGATATGTTTTCCATGATAAACACAATATTCTTTGTCTTACATAAGTTTTGAGTACCAGCACACCTGTATGAACTGGGTTCTGTGTTTGGTATTTTGTCACATAAAAGTTCCTTTACTACTCTCCCAGTATAACTTTGTCAGTGTCTTTGTTCCATCCCAGCCTGCCTTTCGTGATAGAAGCAGTTCAAGCCAGTATAAGTTGTTGAATTCAACATCATGCCACTTTCCCAGTGTCTCTGCTAATTAGACTGGTGTGCCCATGGCACTGTTTTAATAAAGAGGGGAAGTGGGAGGAGAATCATGTGTGTGGTCAGTGAAGGATCTCAGAAGTAAGAGCACAGGTGCTTCTCACTGTTGGTTTCCAGTTCTGAGACAGAGCAGATGTTCACTTCCGTTGAAGCTTTTGGTCAGAGTGGAGGGTCTCATATCATCCACTTCTCTTTCTGCTTGCCAGCACAAGCCACGAGCCACGAGCCACACAAAAATGTCAAATGTTACCTCTCCCATTCCCCATTCCATTATTTTGTTCAAACTGTTAGGCTAGCAGTCAGTCCTTATCTTCAACCCCAGGGCGAGCCCTTTCTGTATTTGTTATTGAAAATCTATCCAAAATTTTCTATACTTAACTGTTTTATTTTGCCATCTCTCTTTCAATGCTCACCCATCCTGCTCCGTATCCTATACAGAAGGGAACTTACCTAAGTTGTAGAAGTTTGGTAAGCATAACTGGATAGGAAATTATTGTAGACCAGTGAACCTGGCAATGCCCTGCAGTTCCTAAATAAGTATGGATATTGGGTGTAAATCCTAGCTCCTTCTTCCCCTCCCCACCCTCTTGTTCTCCATCTCCTCCTCCTCTCCCTCTCTCTGTCTATCTCCTCCTCCTCCTCCTCCTTTTCCATATCCATTTCCTCCCTCCCTCTCCATCCATTTCTCCTTCCCCCCTTTCACTGACCTTAAGACTTCTTTATTGATTGGGAACTGAAGCCAACTGAAAGAAATGAGTGATTTAATTGGAATCAGTGATATACAGGGTGAAAGACCACTCCTGCTGCTGGATCTGCATGGATAGTAGCTTTAGAGATAATATTTTGGGTAGTTTCAATCTGTGAACAAGTATCATTACAGACCTTTTGATGAATCAGATTCCATAGTAGTATCTTCTCATAAGACAATGAGTTGTAAATACAACTTTCTGTTTTCTGTTAAAACCGTCTGAGAGGAAACAAACAAATCGGCAATTGTCATTTAAAATTACATATAAGGAGAAAGAATATATATGAGATAAATAATTTGTTTCATAGTTTGAGTGCCCTGCTGTCACAGTTAAACCAGACTATGATAAAGAAAATCAAACCTCACATTTTCATGGCATAGCATTTTCTATCCTGCAGTCATTTTTAAAAAGAACACATGTACATTGCTGTTTAAAATAATATGTAGCCTATGTCTGTCCAAATGTTTACTACAATATCATGTACAAATCTGAAGTAAGTCAGTCAAGACATTCTCGAGATTCTTGCTAACAATGTTTCCTCCTTATACATTACTATATGTGGGGCATCCAGTAAAAAGATTCCAGTATTTAAAGAGAATGTAGTATGCAACAAGGGAAGGAAAAAGTTCCTATAAACATTGGTCATAAACCTTATATCTGTGGAATTATGTTCTATTATCACTACTGTCCATGATCACAATGTCTCTGTGCTAATTTTCATGACGTGTGCTTGATATGACCACCATCCGATATTATGCAGCCATCCACCTTATGTTTCATGGAATCAAACATTCACTGGAACATCCCTGGTTGTTACTGGATTGGAAGAACATGTATTCTTATGGTGTATCCACATCATTTATGGGAACTGCAAACACCAAGCCTTTACATGTCCCCAAAGCAAAAAATCCATAATGTTAAGGTCAGGAGAATTGGAAGGCCAAGTTACTGGCCCTTCCCAACCATCCAATACTTCTCAAAGAATAGTGTTATGTGTCACCTCACCTGAAACTGAAAACAGGCTGGAGCTCCATCATGCATGTTCAGTGTGTATACACAAGCAGATTTCCCATTTATAAATACACTTTTTCACAGGTAAAAATACACTATACACATGGTGAAGGTACTTTTTTTCCAAGTCAAGTTACAATATATTTTTCATCAGAGCTGTAAAACTTATCAATAATCCTATGAATGGTGAAGTTTTTACACATCAGCATATACTCCCTGTGCTTCAGTAATGAAACAGCAAAAAACATTGCACTTTGGAAAGGTCTTTAATGTGCTCCAACACATAATTTTTTGCTGTTTTTTTCTGAGGGCATGGTTAAGCAGGAACCTACGAGCACAGCTTGAATTGCAGCAGATGAATATTTCTGACAAGCACAATTATAAATTTTACTTCTGAGTACTGAGACCCTCAAATTTTCCGTACAACAGTCAGTTATGGGTGAAACTGCTCAAGGAATCACTTCACAATGTTTTTGATGGATAATTATACTTCTTGCCATTATTATTGCATAATTTGTAATCTATGGAAGGACTAAAATAAATTTGAAAAGCTAACCTTAAGACTTGGTCTCTTTTAGTGTGTGTTATCCTCTAAGATATATCACACACAAATGCATGAGTAAAATTTTAAATAATGGCATAAATGTCTGGTTATCTGGACTGAAAATTTTTCTAAGTGGCTGGTTCTCAAAGTGTTAAGTTTTGAATGTGATTCAAGCACTATTAAATTTAAGAAATTCATCACACATTCTCACACATAACGTTATTCATCTTGCATAAAAGGAAATTAAAAGTAATGCTGATCAACCACAATTCGCAATACTTTCCTGTGACCCATAACAAGCTTTATCAGTTGTGACATATCAAAAGCAATTTGTTGTTACGAAATACTGCATAGTCTTTGACACATTTTGCTGTAGGCAGACGCTCGTGTGTGCGCTGTGTTTTGATGTTATAAATGGCACAGTTTCTTTACAGCTAAAGTTTTATTTTTGTGTTATTCTTTCGTTTATGTTTTGTTGCTGCAATATTATTCTGGAGTAGTGTGATAACTAAAATTAAGTGTTAGAGAATTAGTTCTTACCACTCAAAATTACAAAAATTTAGCTGAAAACTAAAACAATGAAATTCTAAAACATTTCTGGGTTTTTCCCGTGTCATGTTGATGGAGGTTAGGCAGCCAGTTTCATTTTTATATACAATTTAACGATCAGTTGCATTGCACTCCTTTGAAAAAGATTGTAATGACTTTCCGCTATGTAGAGCGAAATTTATTCTGATTATATGGATATTTTAGAATAGGTTATGAATAAAAACCCAAAACTAGCCATCATCAACTAATAAATAGGGCTACTTACAACTTTGCCTGTTTCTCATATTGAAATAATATGCTATTACAAGTTACTGACCCTTCAATGTCTCAGCATGCTGGACATCAATTTATTAAAGTACTGCTAAAAAGTTTGTAGTAAATTTATCAAGAACTTATCAAGATTTTTCTCTAACACCAAATAATGTTTAATCATCACTATATTTGCTTTTCAGTGGCAAAATTGTTAGCAAAAAACCTCAAAAATTTCTTGTATGATTTACTTCAAATTTTTTACTTAATATTTGAGCAAATGTTCATACATACAGGGTGGTCCATTGATAGTGACCGGGCCAAATATCTCATGAAATAAGCATCAAATGAAAAAACTACAAAGAACGAAACTCGTCTAGCTCAAAGGGGGAAACCGGATGGCGTTATGGTTGGCGCACTAGATGGCGCTGCCATAGGTCAAACGGATATAAACTGCGTTTTTTTAAATAGGAACCCCCAATTTTTATTACATATTTGTGTAGTATGTAAGGAAATATGAATGTTTTAGTTGGACAACTTTTTTCGCTTTGTGATAGATGGCGCTGTAATAGTCACAAACGTATAAGTACGTGGTATCATGTAACATTCCGCCAGTGCAGACGGTATTTGCTTCGTGATACATTACCTGTGTTAAAATGGACCATTTACCAATTGCGGAAAAGGTTGATATCGTGTTGATGTATCGCTGTTTGATCAAAATGCCCAACGGGCGTGTGCTATGTATGCTGCTCGGTATCCTGGATGACATCATCCAAGTGTCCGGACTGTTCGCCAGATAGTTACGTTATTTAAGGAAACAGGAAGTGTTCAGCCACATGTGAAATGTCAACCACGACTTGCAACAAATGATGATGCCCAAGTAGGTGTTTTAGCTGCTGTTGTGGCTAATCCGTACATCAGTAGCAGACAAATTGCGTGAGAATCGTTAATCTCAAAAATGTCGGTGTTGAGAATGCTACATCAACATCGATTGCACCCATACCATATTTCTATGCACCAGGAATTGCATGGCGATGACTTTGAACGTCATGTACAATTCTGCCACTGGGCACAAGAGAAATTACAGGACAATGACAGATTTTTTGCACGCATTCTATTTAGCGACGAAGCGTCATTCACCAACAGTGGTAAAGTAAACTGGCATAATATGCACTATTGGGCAATGGAAAATCCACGATGGCTGCGACAAGTGGAACATCAGCAACCTTGGTGGGTTAATGTATGGTGCGGCATTATGGGAGGGAGGATAATTGGCCCCCATTTTATCGGTGGCAATCTAAATGGTGCAATGTATGCTGATTTCCTATGTAATGTTCTACCGATGTTACTACAAGGTGTTTCACTGCATGACAGAATGGCGATGTACTTCCAACATGATGGATGTCTGGCACATAGCTCGCATGTGGTTGAAGCGGTATTGAATAGCATATTTCATGACAGGTGGATTGGTCATCGAAGCACCATACCATGGCCCGCATGTTCACCAGATCTGACGTGTGGGGAAAGTTGAAGGATATTTGCTATCATGATCCACTGATAATGCCTGACAACACGCGTCAGCGCATTGTCAATGCATGTGCAAACATTACGGAAAGTGAACTATTCGCTGTTGAGAGTAATGTCGTTACACGTATTGCCAAATGCATTGAGGTTGATGGACATCATGTTGAGCATTTATTGCTTTAATGTGGTATTTACAGGTAATCATGCTGTAACAGCATGTGTTCTCAGAAATGATAAGTTCAAAAAGGTACATGTATCACATTGGAACAACCGAAATAAAATGTTCAAACGTACCTTCGTTCTGTATTTTAATTTAAAAAACTTACCTGTTACCAACTGTTCATCTAAAATTGTGAGCCATATGTTTATGATTATTACAGCACCATCTATCACAAAGCAAAAAAAGTGATCCAACTAAAACATTCATATTTCTTTATGTACTATACGAATATGTAATAAAAATGGGGGTTCCTATTTTAAAAAACGCAGCTGATATCCGTTTGACCTATAGCAGAACCATCTAGTGGGCCAACCATAGTGCCACTTGGTTTCCCTCTTCAAGCTAGACAAGTTTTGTTCTTTGTAGTTTTTTCATTTGACACTTATTTTGTGAGATATTTGGCCCGGTCATGATCAATGGACCACCCTGTATATAAAGCTGAAATGTTGGATGCAGGTCTTCAACTGATCTCCTGATCAACACATGGCCATCACTGGCATCGTAGCACAAGCAGCTTTCATTAGAAAACATGACAGACCTTCACCCACCCTTCAATGAGCTCTCGTTTGATACCAATGAAGTCACAAATGGTAGTGGTTTGGGGTCAGTGGAATGTACACTACAGGGTGTCTGGCTCAGAGTTGTCCTTGTAGTAAATGATTTGTAACAGTTCAGTGTGTCTCTGTGGTGCCAACTGCTGTTCATATTGCTGCTGCAGATGCAGTGTGATGTGCCAGAGACATGAGCCGAACATGATGGTTTTCCCTCTCGGTAGTACCGTGTGGCTGTCTCGAGCCCAGTCTACTTGTGACAGTACAGCCTCAGTGACAGTACAGCCTCATGACCATTGCTGCCAGCAGTAATTCTCAGTGGCTACATTTCTGCCAAGTCTTTTTGCAGTATCATGGAAGGAACATGCAGATTCTCGTAGCACTACTACACGACCTAGTTCAAACTCAGAGAGGTGTTGAAAATGGTGTCTTCGTTGTCTTAAAGGGATTCTTCACTAACATCAACTCTCATGTCTAATCGCAAAGGTGACTTAACTCACACAACCACTACAGCATGTATTTAAGGCAAACCTGATTTCCATACTTGTACTGGCACTGCTAGTGCCACTCTTATGCGAATGGTGCAAAATGTGAAGAGACATCATATTGCAGATGTTGACAAATGCCTACCAACTTTCATTCATGTCACACAACTCCTTCTTGGTGGTTCCCTCCTGTGTATTTGAAGTTCAGCACTGACTTTTGCTTTTGGCATGATGCGGCTATGCAGCTACTTGGGAAGTGCGTGTGATGACTGCATACCAGGGGTAAGGGGTTTGCTATTACAGAGGTAACATATTTTGTAAATTTCTTTGCAATATCATTCTAAATATGTACTTTCCTGATGAGGCAACAGTTTGTTGCGAAAGCTTGAATTTTGTGTGTATGTTTGTGTTTGTGTGTGTGTCTGTCGACCTGCCAGCGCTTTCGTTCGGTAAGTCACATCATCTTTGTTTTTAGATATAAATATCTACTGAAATATTTTGATCATAGGATGGCCTGAGCATGGTACTTTGTAACGAAACTGGTAGCCAGCAGACAAAATAAAAAATTGTGACTGTAGATTAAAACATAATATTTTTTCTAATTTAAGAAAAGTAAAAGTGTATTAATTGTGGAATCATTTGTCTAAGGGGGCATGGGGTAAGAGGTGCTACGTACCACTCCAGAGATGAACATATGTTCTTAGCAACAAATGATACTCATGAATTAAAATAATAAAACATGTTATTATAGAGAAAAGGGCAAATATTATGAGTATTTGTTGATTTATTTACATGTGGAGAACCATACCAAGGGGTAATCACAGTAACTGAACAAGAAGAAGTACCTGCGTGGATACCAATCATAAGCTCTTAGCATTGTTGGGCTGCACTGGAGAAGTGCAATGTCTTTGGAGAATAAATGTATGTATTTCTGACTGTAGTTATGATGGAACTCAAGCAAATTAACTGTTAATGAAATGCCATTCTAATTCCGTCACCCCTTGTATAAACTTGTATGTAGATTTTGTGTTGGGCACAAAAAAATTAGAAGTTGCAATGTTGCATTTTCTTCCAGTGAATAGAGAGCAAGTAGAAAATGAAATCCTCTGACACTGCATCCTGTACAGTGATTGAATAACAAATGACATCAAAAACAACAATATTAAAACTGCATTATACAATGGAATGTCTAGACTGGAATATCAACAGTTATGAAAAGGATAGATTGCTATTCACTGTAAAGATGACATGCTGAATTGCAGATGCAATGAAAAGACTCTCATACACTGTGTTTTTGGCCAACTCATTCTTCAGAGAAAAAAGGATGAAATACACACACACACACACACACACACACACACACACACACATTTTTTATATATATATATATATAAAAGCGATTTCACAGCTCTACAATAACTTTATTATTTGAGATATTTTCGCAATGATTTGCACACACATACAAAAACTCAAAAAGTTTTTTTAGGCATTCACAAATGTTCGATATGTGCCCCTTTAGTGATTCGGCAGACATCAAGCCGATAATCAAGTTCGTCTCACACTCGGCGCAGCATGTCCCCATCAATGAGTTTGAAAGCATCGTTGATGCGAGCTCGCAGTTCTGGCACGTTTCTTGGTAGAGGAGATTTAAACACTGAATCTTTCACATAACCCCACAGAAAAAAATTGCATGGGGTAAGTCGGGAGAGCGTGGAGGCCATGACATGAATTGCTGATCATGATCTCCACCACGACCGATCCATCGGTTTTCCAATCTCCTGTTTAAGAAATGCCGAACATTATGATGGAAGTGCGGTGGAGCACCATCCTGTTGAAAGATGAAGTCGCGCTGTCAGTCTCCAGTTGTGGCATGAGCCAATTTGCCAGCATGTCCAGATACACGTGTCCTGTAACGTTTTTTTCGCAGAAGAAAAAGGGGCCGTAAACTTTAAACCGTGAGATTGCACAAAACACGTTAACTTTTGGTGAATTGCGAATTTGCTGCACGAATGCGTGAGGATTCTCTACCGCCCAGATTCGCACATTGTGTCTGTTCACTTCACCATTAAGAAAAAACGTTGCTTCATCACTGAAAACAAGTTTCGCACTGAATGCATCCTCTTCCATGAGCTGTTGCAACCGCGCCGAAAATTCAAAGCGTTTGACTTTGTCATCGGGTGTCAGGGCTTGTAGCAATTGTAAACGGTAAGGCTTCTGCTTTAGCCTTTTCCGTAAGATTTTCCAAACCGTCGGCTGTGGTACGTTTAGCTCCCTGCTTGCTTTATTCGTCGACTTCCGCGGGCTACACGTGAAACTTGCCCGCACGCGTTCAACCGTTTCTTCGCTCACTGCAGGCCGACCCATTGATTTCCCCTTACAGAGGCATCCAGAAGCTTTAAACTGCGCATCCGATCGCTGAATGGAGTTAGCAGTTGGTGGATCTTTGTTGAACTTTGTCCTGAAGTGTCGTTGCACTGTTATGACTGACTGATGTGAGTGCATTTCAAGCATGGCATACGCTTTCTCGGCTCCTGTCACCATTTTGTCTCACTGCGCTCTCGAGTGCTCTGGTGGCAGAAACCTGAAGTGGGGCTTCAGCCGAACAAAACTTTATGAGTTTTTCTACGTATCTGTAGTGTGTCGTGACCATATGTCAATGAATGGAGCTACAGTGAATTTATGAAATCGCTTCAATCATTTGTAATAGCCCTGTATATTCACACAAGCAGGTACCCCCCACCCTCCTGCACACACACGTGACCGCTATCACGGGCTAATCTGGCTGGACTGGAATTGCTGCATTGTACGAAAGTATGGAAGGAGAAGGGATACAGGGTATGGAGTGGGGAGAGAAGAGTGCTGTCTGACAGAGTGTGCAGGGACTACAAGATGGCAACGCAAGGCTGCCCGAGTCAGCATCAGTATGATGCGGGCTAGGTGGGGGGAGGGAGGGGGGTGGTTGGGAAAGAAGAGCAACAGAGAGGGAAAAAGACTGGTGGGTGCATTGGTAGATAGTGAGCAAAACGAGGGTGATGGGACATGAAGTGGGAGGAGGTTACAGGATGGACAGGGCAGACACCGTTGGGTGGAGGGTGTGGGGACAGTAGGTTATTGCAGCCTGTAGCCAGGATTATTTTCGGAGTGGAGAATGTGTTGTAAGGATAACTCCCACCTGTGCAGTGTAGGAAGCTGGTGGCGGAGGGCAGGATCTGGATGGTCTGGGTTGTGAAGCAGCCACTGATATCAGTAACTTCAGCTGCATTTGTGCCACAGGGTGGTCCAGTTTGCTCTTGCTTCATGTTCTGTAGACCCATTAGCAATAAATCGCTTGGGTGTAGAATGTGTCATTTACATAGAATTGAGACATTTGTTTATACTAATAGGTTGTACAATGAATAATATGTTACATAGAAAAAATGTTTACAAGAATTGTTTTTTGTAAAAAGTTACAAATAACATTGAACAGACCTACAGTAGATCAAAATCAATTAACATATTCTCATACATGAATTTGTCCAGTGAGTAATTGGTTTTACTTAGAAGATACTGTTTAAGTTTATCTTTAAAAGTAGGTGGATCAGTAACCGACATTTTTATTGCCTGAGGGAGAGCATTAAATATTTTTATGCAAGAGTAGTGTACTCCTTTTTTCACGATACTTAGATTCTTTTGTTCAAGATGTAGATAATTTTTTACCCTAGTGTCATAGTTATGATACATGCTGCTCATTTCAAAAAGGGAATGGTCTTTAAACAAGAAACACATGAGACAGAAAATGTACTGAGATACTGTTGTGAGTATTCTCAGCTCTTGGAAGAGTTTCCTGCAGGAATGTCTGTAATTGACACCACACAGAATCCTACTGACTCTTTTCTGGGCTATGAGGATTTTGTTTGCCTTTGGCTGGTTTCCCCAGAATATTTCAGCAGAGTTGATGTGTGTGTGTGTGTGTGTGTGTGTGTGTGTGTGTGTGTGTGTGTGTGTGTGTGTTGTGTGTGTGTGGGTATGTGTGTGTGAGAGAAAGAGATATATTGGTATGACTACCAACCAGCTGTCCATAAGGATGAATGGCCACTACTAAACTGTGCCCAAGTTGCCAAGAGCAAAGGGGTCCATCTTGTGGCGCAACGTACTGCTGAAGATAACATGCTTGAATTCAATGGCTGCTTCAAAACCAAGGCCATCTGGATCCTTTCCTCCACCACCAGCTTTTGCAAATGGGGCAGATAGGAGTTATCATTATAACACATTCTTCACTCCAGAAATCATCCCAGCATCAATCTATGGTAACATACTGCCCAACACCCTCCACCCACCAGTTTCCATCCCCTCTGTCCTATCACCTCCTCCCAAATCACATCCCCTGTCCCTCACTGTGCACTGCTCTCTGCCAATGCACTCACCAATGTTTTCCCCTTTCAGCTCCTCTCCTTTTCCACTCTCCTCCCCCATCTACCCCCACTGCCTCAAGATGATGCTCCTTGCAGCCTTGTCCTACTGCCTTTTATTCCCAATAAACTACACTCTTCCCTCCTCCTTCCATTCCCTTCCCCTTATCTGCACACTCTGGGCTGCTGCTTTTCTTCAATACAAAAGTTGCAGTCTGGCAAGAGATAGCAGTCATGTGTGCATAAGGTGTGCCTGCTTGTGTGAATGTGTATGTCTTTTCTTTTCTTTTCTAAAGAAGACTTTGACAGAAACCTCAAGATGTAACATTTTTGTCATCGTGTCTGTCTGCAACTCAATGTATCATCTTTATGGAGAGTAGCAATCTACACTTTTCATAACTGTTAAATCTGCATTAGGTAATTCACAGCTCACCTGACTGAAAAGTTACACTAGGAAAACTTCCACGTTTACTATCTCACAATAAAGTCATTCATTTAATAAATTTTATTGTATTAGCTGATTCCACAGTGGGTAATATTTCTGGGATACTCTCTTTCCAGACCTTTGGGTTTATGATTCACAAAAAAGCAGTGGGACTAGAGCACAACCCGGCGAAGGTTTTTTTACACCAGGAAGCAACCCATAACAGGTTTTGGTTGCAAACTTTTGGTCATTGGACTCCAACAAGCAGAAGAGTTCATCATGGCTGACAACAGCATAGAAATTATGCCTGACACAGCACTTAACCCATTTTGTGGTCTTTTAGTAAGTTGCAGGATCACACTGAATGAACCAAAGTCTGGTAGAGCAACTTAATGACTGTCCATACCACATCCTCTTGGACAGTTCATGACCATTGCTGTCACAAGCCATTACCAAAGCACCTTACTGTGGGCCCATGAGATTGGATGCTTTGCACCTTGGATCTGTGGAGCAATCTCCATCTGCTACGGATCACTGACATATCCCAAGCCATCTGCCTGCAGATTTCTGCACCTCTGCCATCCTCTTCTGCAGCTGCCATTTTCTCCACCCCAGTGGACCTTCAAGTCCCAGGGCAATAGATGCAACTTCCATTGAACATCTTACTGCCTTAGTTTTCAGCAGTGATGTCTCTGGGTATCAATGTGTCACCTTCCCCAGTGGAAGATCATCTGGACCACGCACAACCTATGTTGCTCTCCTCTGGTGGTCACTGCTTGGGAAGGGGATTTAGTAGTGTCATCTGACAATGGTATGGGACCAAGTAGTTTTTGCACCATTACTGTTAACCATTGTGGTGTCAAGCCAGTCCAGGGTGGGCCTAAGCAGTTATGATACAAGCATCACGAGGGTTATCATATTGACAAAATACACTCCTGGAAATGGAAAAAAGAACACATTGACACCAGTGTGTCAGACCCACCATACTTGCTCCGGACACTGCGAGAGGGCTGTACAAGCAATTATCACACGCACGGCACAGCGGACACACCAGGAACCGCGGTGTTGGCCGTCGAATGGCGCTAGCTGCGCAGCATTTGTGCACCGCCGCCGTCAGTGTCAGCCAGTTTGCCGTGGCATACGGAGCTCCATCGCAGTCTTTAACACTGGTAGCATGCCGCAACAGCGTGGACGTGAACCGTATGTGCAGTTGACGGACTTTGAGCGAGGGCGTATAGTGGGCATGCGGGAGGCCGGGTGGACGTACCGCCGAATTGCTCAACACGTGGCGCATGAGGTCTCCACAGTACATCGATGTTGTCGCCAGTGGTCGGCGGAAGGTGGACGTGCCCGTCAACCTGGGACCAGACCGCAGCGACGCACGGATGCACGCCAAGACCGTAGGATCCTACGCAGTGCCGTAGGGGACCGCACCGCCACTTCCCAGCAAATTAGGGACACTGTTGCTCCTGGGGTATCGGCGAGGACCATTCGCAACCGTCTCCATGAAGCTGGGCTACGGTCCCGCACACCGTTAGGCCGTCTTCCGCTCACGCCCCAACATCGTGCAGCCCGCCTCCAGTGGTGTCGCGACAGGCGTGAATGGAGGGACGAATGGAGACGTGTCGTCTTCAGCGATGAGAGTAGCTTCTGCCTTGGTGCCAATGATGGTCGTATACGTGTTTGGCGCCGTGCAGGTGAGCGCCACAATCAGGACTGCATACGACCGAGGCACACAGGGCCAACACCCGGCATCATGGTGTGGGGAGCGATCTCCTACACTGGCCGTACACCACTGGTGATCGTCGAGGGGACACTGAATAGTGCACGGTACATCCAAACCATCATCGAACCCATCGTTCTACCATTCCTAGACCGGCAAGGGAACTTGCTGTTCCAACAGGACAATGCACGTCCGCATGTATCCCGTGCCACCCAACGTGCTCTAGAAGGTGTGAGTCAACTACCCTGGCCAGCAAGATCTCTGGATCTGTCCCCCATTGAGCATGTTTGGGACTGGATGAAGCGTCGTCTCATGCGGTCTGCACGTCCAGCACGAACGCTGGTCCAACTGAGGCGCCAGGTGGAAATGGCATGGCAAGCCGTTCCACAGGACTACATCCAGCATCTCTACGATCGTCTCCATGGGAGAATAGCAGCCTGCATTGCTGCAAAAGGTGGATATACACTGTACTAGTGCCGACATTGTGCATGCTCTGTTGCCTGTGTCTATGTGCCTGTGGTTCTGTCAGTGTGATCATGTGATGTATCTGAGCCCAGGAATGTGTCAATAAAGTTTCCCCTTCCTGGGACAATGAATTCACGGTGTTCTTATTTCAATTTCCAGGAGTGTAGTTCATAGATGAGCAGCCAGATGAAAGTGTCCAACTGGCACAATATTTCAACATGCAGCCAAGTTGTCACCATCAGGTGTGTTGACGAAATGACTGCTTGAGGGCTGGTGTGGCACTTTTCTCTCTTCCCCCTCCTACCTCCAACCTGCCATTCTATCCACTATCTACACCCATAATCTCCTTGCCCACTTCTCCCACTACTCTATCCTTGGCTGAAGCCCAGGTACATATGCTCACAGCATGTCTGCTATTCCTCCACCTCTCCCAAAGTTACTTCATTGTGAGATATTCCCTTCCTTTTCTTAATGAGACTAATTGAAGGTTCCCAAGATATTATTATGGATGTAGGTGCTATCACAAGTGATTAGAGATATGCTTACCAGAATCTCCAAATATTTTTTAATGACACAGTCTCATAAGTAAGATATATGTGTCAGAACCTCAGTATGGTCATAATCAATTCTGTGTAGCTCCATCAGACAATGTTCGGCCACTCCTGAGTTGTTAGGCTGCTGTAATCTGGTGTCCTGTTGGTGTTCTTGGCAACAATCTTTGACAGTACACACCATCTGACTTCTTACATTGGCAGTGTGTGAGGTAGACCCCAAATTTCTGCAGTCCAAGGTTGTGTTTGATACTAACAAGCAGTGAATATGATTTAGTTGATGGGTGGCAGACTGTCTCCACTTGGTGTTTCCTGAAAATTTGTACTATCCTTCCAGATAACGTGCCATGAAAAGGAACAAATTCAAACTGCATCCTCCTGAGGTTCCACTTCAGTTTCCCCTGGTTGTACAGTCGGTGTATGACATTATCAAATTCATTATGGTATTAGTCTTGTGGACTTTAGAACTATGATACAGTTTAGACTGGACTATGTTTGAGAATACAGACTTGAGATAGCTTGCACTGTTCCTAGTAGGATTTTACATATCTTGTCATGAATAGCCTGTATTGTATTCAAACTCCATGGGATGCAACATATTGCAACATGGAATCACAGAATTACAATTTCAGCAGTTCAGTTGGAATGGATGCACAATAATGTGTCAAATTGTGGAAAGATGGAGCATCTTTGTTTGATCTTATGCTGTTAAAAAGTCAATTGTACCAGAGAATTTGAGGTATTTAGATAATTCCCCACATTAATCTCATCGAATACTGGCCCCAATTACACTTCATCCAAAGAACGCTGCAACAAGTAGCTTTTAAAAAACTATGCCAATAAATTTTAAAATATAAAAGGCATTAAAGTAACACAATAAATGAATTTAAATGATCAAATATGAAGTTCTTTACACAAAGAAATTGTTATATAAAAGTGTTATACGTCATCAAAATTGAATAAGTGTTTCAAAAGTTTATTTCCTGGTTACGTATTGAGAAGTTGGTGCAGTTCTCACTGAGGCAATGCAATGTGCAATGCGATTTGCAATACATCATGTTGCAATAAAGGTCACATGACATGACTTTTTCAGTGTGGCGCTTGTATTCCCACCGGGATAATACATATCCAATGTGATACACATTGGAACTGGCGATTCGCCAAGCAACAAAACAGCACGAATCATGTTCCTGTTTCAGCTTTAGTAGCAATCATCAGCTATTCTGAAGAAAATGTTATTGTGGATTATGATTATTTAAAGATCAAAAAACTGAAAAAGAAAAGGAAGTACTGGGTGCACTCATACAATGCTTAAATATCAAACATAGTTCAGCTGCAGTTTCTTAAGGGGTCTCTCAACATGAACAAAAATTCTGTGATTTCTACAGAATGAGTCTAGGCAGTTTTCACTTTTTTAAATCAACAGGTATCAGTCCCTCTGACAAAATAGGACACAAATTTTTGACTTGGTGTTTTCCCTGTGGAAAAGCAACTCATTACAATAGAGTAAGTTTGTGAAAGTATGTGAATGATGTTAAAAAAGAACAGCATGAAAAGTTTATTTTTTGTAAGACCACCAACTACGGTACCCTATTCAATGTGGTACATATATAAATAATGGTTACAAAGTAATAAGGCTAGGATAGTATTTCTACAACTTCTCAACTTCCCAAAGTTGTATATGATTTAGATTGAGGAATATTCAGATGAAACACTAAATCTGAAGTGATGGTGGGTGTAGCAGTGGCTGGTAAACTCTGTGTAGGGTAGACAATTTTTCTGAAGGAATGGAAGAAGCTCCTGACAATAAGAAAAGTCCTGATGCATGCTGCTCAGCTTCATCCAGTCGCTCACTCAGAACTAATAGGATGTTTTTTTACACTTCTCACAAAGTTTTGTGAAATCAAGGGGTATAAGCTGAAAAAACATCCAGTCAGCATTATCAGCTGACGACTCCCATTGTCATTTCAATAAGTTTTTCATCTGCAACTTCAGCTTGTATCAACAACCTAAAAAAAGCAGGCAGAGCCTCTGGTGTACCGTGCAGCTCTCAACCTCACTACGGACAACCTCCAATACATCTCATGTATTTTCTCAAGAATGGGAAGAGGTATCACTATCCTTCAACCATTAAAAACAATTTCAATATGTCTGCTGTATTTAGTACGCAGCAATCTATGTCCTAAAACACACCACGGGTGAACTGGGGACTGATGACCTCAGATGTTAAGTCCCGTAGTGCACAGAGCCATTTGAACCATTTGAACAGGTGAATTGGTCACAGCAAACTTTCGAGAATATGCCTGGTGGTTTACTTATATGAAATATCACAATAACTATGGGAAGTAGAAAAAATGTAAAAAATAATTGTTTTTAATCTTTTACATAAAAAGTAAAATGTTTACTGAGCAACTAAGTGGAGGCAAGGATGTAGATATGCTTAATGATAATAAAACAATTTTTTTCAAGGTACTTCTGATGAGTCACTATTTGTGTCATATGATATAGTTGCACAAAGCAACAAGATCATCCTGCTGCACTGGACAATATGATAGAGAAACATTTTGGTGCCAAATCACTATTGTCCCAGTATGAACCAGTTAAGTTGCTTCAACCACTTTTCTCTGTGCTCTATCAATGCAGGTTGCTTCTATGTCATGTCGTGAGTTGCATAATGTATTGTATCACATATTGTGTCGTGTCAGTGCGAACCAAATCTTAATCAGTGGTACTTTTGTTGATTATTTTTGTTAATAATCAATAGAATTTTCTCAAATGTTTTTAGATTTTTAAATTCTTGATTTTTAATTTTCAGGTTTAGCTGGTATATTAACAAAAGTACACACTCAGACAAAAGAAGTTAAGCACACAGGAGGAGTGGATTGATACTTCATAGGTTGAGAGGATACATGATGTTATTTGAGTAATTACAAAATCAAGTCAGATTTATAAAGAACTTGGAAGTAAGAGCCCACTTATCAGTACATTTTTCTATGCCCTCTGGCCTGGATGTATGCACTGATTCAGTTCAGAAGAGTGTCATAAAGCCATTGAATCCCCTTCTGCAGCAAACTGGCCCACAACTATTCTTAACCGGTCCTTGATATCTTGGATACTGATACTGGATTCAAATTGGCATCAGTGTAATTTTTACACATCTTCTATCAGGGACAGATCTGGGGATCTCGCTGGCCATGAGTGTACCTCAGCATCGTGCAGATCATTCACAGACATACGTGCCATATGTGGCCAAGTGCTGTCTTGTTGAAAAATGGCACCATAATGTTGTTATACAAGAGGTAACACATGAAGATGCAGGATGTTTACGACGTACCTTAATGACTACCAGACATGACTTGAAATCATATTCAATGGTTTCCCATACCATGATGCCAGGAGTAACAGCACTGAGCCTACACAAAACACTGGAAAAATTGGAGCTCTTCCCAGGTTGTACTGTACTTGCTGAGGGTGGTCATCCAGGATAATGCAGAATTGCAATTCATCGCTGAATGCAATGTGATGCGATCCATCAGCAGTTCCTGCTTCCTATCATAGTGACACTTCAAATGCAGCCATTTGTTTTGTGGTTTTAATGGCAGCCTACACATGGGACAGCAGTTCCCTAGTTGGTCTGTTGCTAGTCTCCTACCTATCTGCAGGGTAACACAGAGTGTCACAGGGAGTTCAGTATTTGTTGTTCAATGGCAGAGGCAAATGTGAAGATGTTGTGATATGCTTGGTGCACAATACAGTTAACTTCCCATGCAGTGGTCAGATATGATAAACAGAACTTTACAATGAGTATGCCAGCCCTCATACTCTCATGCAGGTCACTGTCACATCTGAATGCCCTGCAAATCCAGATATTGTACAATTCGACCAAGGAGACTCACAATGAGGCCCTTTTAAACTGTGCCTGTAGCCAATAACACTATCTCACACAGAAATGCAGCATCTCCATTTCCTTCACAGTGATCACTCAACATCTGATGTTGTTCACCTTACTGGATTAGTTACATGTTTCATAAATCATATGAATGAGTCTTTTAGTGAAATAATGTTGAATGAGTTTTTTATTGAAATAATGTTGAATGAGTCAGTTTACAGGGTATTATACATGCTTATTGTTAACATTAATGGACACATTGTTTATTTAGTCCTACTCATGCAACAAGGTCCCCCCGCCCCCCCCCCCCCCCCCCTCCTCAGACAGACTATCAGCTTTTAAGCAGAAATTTATCAATGGAGTAGAAGAAGTCGTCCAGGAGAAATTATTTTAAGTTAGATTCAAAACTTGCTTTACTACCTGTCAGACATTTTACGTAATTGGGGAAATGATCAAAGGTTTCCTGCATATGAGCTCCTTTCTGAGCCACTGGAAGCTTTAATAATAGGTAATAAAGGTCATTTCTCCCTCTAGTGTTGTAGGTATGGACATCACTGTTCTTCTCAAATTGTGATGGATTATTTATGATGAGTTTAATTACAAATAAATTTATTATGGCAATACAGTTAAAATACCTAGCTTGTTTAACCCTCAAGTGGTTGCACCAATTTTTGTAACACCAGTGGGAGTTTATTTTGGCTTTTTAATTAATAGAAATACAAATTTTAATATTTGACCTTTATTATTTCTGAAGATACAGTTACAAAATCTAATTAAAGAATCCTAGTTTTTCATTTAACAATATATTCCTAACACACAGGATAACATTAAATCACATTTTACCTGCGTTTATTTCTCAGTACATGTTACTCATACAGCATTTATTGGATTATATTCTCTTTATTGAACATGACTATATTGTTTCTACATAAAAACAGAGTTTACTCATCCTGTTCCTCTACCTCATCCACAGTGCTACATGCACACTTTTCACACACAACTGTGGAATGCTTGTTGCATACAAACATCTTACACTGACTGCAATGAATTGTGGTGACAACATTGTTTTTTGCAGTGAAACAGTATTTGGGCATTGATACCAGCGATGTTTAGTAAAGCGAACCATACAGCCATCATCCACCTCCTTGCTACTCGTGGAACAGAATATCTACTGCACATTTGGTCGACTGTGTCAACCCCTACTTTTGTCATGTTGTAGTCCACGATAATGTGTGGTTTATTGGTATTCTCATCAACTGTGTCTTCACTGTGCATGGTGCTAAGCAGAATGACACATTTGTTTCTTTTGGGCACTTATGACACCAGTGTGATATCTTTCTCGTGTCCAAACAGTGAAGACTCAATGTTCCTGGATTTCAGGGGTAGGAATTCCAGAGGGATGTCCGTTTTATTTTTCTTCAGAGTTCCAATGCATGTGATGTTTCTCTGCAAAAGTGAGACTGCCAGTGCGTAACTGGTATGCCAATTATCAAAAGTAATATTCCGATTTGATCCCAGCAGAGGTTCTCCCAGGTGTTGCACAATATTGTATGGTTTATTTGGCACCTTGTAAGGGCCATCAGGTTGTGTTCCACATTACAGCTCAACAGATGCTGTATAGAATGTTTTGGCATAGCAAATAACAAAGAATTTCAAGCCGTACTTTGCTGGTTTGTTCGGTATGTACTGAACAAATGAACATCTCCCTCTAAAATGTGTCAGCATCTCATCTATGGTTACAAACACTCCCAAACTGTAGCTTTCCTTACAACTGGTGACAAATTTATCTAAATATGACTTGATTGCTGCTAATTTGTTTCTCTCGTGTCTTTGTGTTCTTGTCGATTTGTCATCAAATTTCATGCTTCTGAGGAGAAATAAGAACTGTCTGTATGACATGCGAGCTCTAAGGATCTTCATACCAGTGCCATCTTTACTCCAAAGTTCTTCAAGATTTGTTTTATTTCCACCCTTCAAGCCAATCAATATAAGGATTCCAATGAGAGCATATATCTCTTCCTTAGAAGTTTCCTTCATGTCTCTCTCTCTAGAATAGATGTTCTGTGATACTACATTTCTGATATGCAAATTGGTGTATTCCACAAATGAATCAATCATATCTGCACTAACAACCTTATTGAATGCTGTCATTTCTTGTTTAATACCCTTAGCACCTCTTTGGACCAGGTAGAATTTTTATTACATTTCTTGTGGGCATTTTTCTGTTTTGGCTCTTACACTTTCCTTAGACCACTTAGTTTTGCCATCTACCAACAAAATACCCGCACATAAAATCAAAATTATTGTCACCATCTCCTTCATCTTCATGACATTGAGTTTCCTCTTCAGTATGTGTATGTCCTACTCCCTCTAAAGGAACTACTACTGTTTCTGATTCACTGCTGTGAGCACCAACTACTGTTTGTTCTTCTTATCTGTCACACCAGTCAAATTCAGAACACTTGATGTCATCTGAATCTTCATTTTAGAAGCCTTTCAATCTCCTCCTCTGATAACCCTTTTTTGAAAACGGCCTTAAAAGTATAAATAAAGGCAGAACATAGTAGCTAGTGAAAGATTTTAATCCAAAATAAAGACAGTATTCACAATTACCATAAAAAGACTTACATCACAAGTAATGTGGTTGACTCTGTACACCAAACTTATCACGGACTAAAATAAGCCGCAATTGTTGTCAATGTGTGAGAACTACAAATACAGCAACAATACAAGTGACCAACAGAGATCCAACTTTAAGATAAGTGGAACTGCCAGCACTGCAACAATGCTTTTTTTAAAATTTGGAGTGAAAAAGTGATCTCTGGTTGACTCAATCAATCAATGAGACCACTCGAAGGTTAATAGGTACATATGTGACATCTACATGTGAACACCACATATTACTCTTTCTGCTCACTTTTCTGCAATCAATACTTTCTTTTTAAGTGGTGAGTTACCTGAGAAAATTATTCCATAGGATATTGTTTGCTTCCATATTGGCAATTATTTGAAGAGCAAAAGTAGTTGAACTTGTTTGAGAAGCTCAGTAATATGGTTCTCCCAGTTCAAGTTTTCATCAATATCTACACTCAAAAATTTGTAGCATTCTGCCCTATTTACTGACTCTTGTTCATGTGGTACATCAACTGTGTGTATGATTCTATCTGTTGTACAGTACTGAATATAGGGTGTTTTTTAAAATTTAGGGGAGTCTACTTTCTGCGAACCATTTTATAGTTCTTTGTAAAATATCATTTACCATCTCTTCTGTTGCTTTCTCTGTAATGGGATTGATTATATCATTAGCATCTGCTGCAGAAAGTACCAGTTCTGGTTGTTGAATGTTAAGTGAAAGGTCATTCAAATACATAAGAAATAGGAGTGACCAGAAACTGAATCCTGCAGGACTCCCTTTGTGATCTCTCCCCAGTCACTAAAATTTTCTACCCCTCTGACATTGCTGAATTACTCAGCACAACCTTCTGCATTCTGTTTTTTAAGTATGATTCAAAACAGCTGTGCATAAGATCATCAATTCCATAAAACTTGTGTTTTTCTTAAAGAGTAACATGATCTACACAAACAAATATCTTGAGATGATCTCGAGGTGATATGATTTTAAAAATATTTTTAGTGTTATTCATAACTCATTGGACATGATAGATGTAATTTCAGGTTATAAATCAATGTGATGGCATCTATATACATATTGACAGCTGTAAGTCTGCTGTTCTCATGGTTCGTTCAAATATTGGTATGTGCATACAAGCCTAAAGGACAATAGCATTGGTGGCCTCAACAGTTGGTTTGTCTGCCCCATGTTTAGTGCTCCAAGCAGCAGCAGTCACTCTGCAGAGTCCTTGGCACACTGTTGCAGTAGATGGTTATGTGGGCCATTTGGGAGACATTGACTTGATTCGTATTATATGGATGATAAGAAGGTTTTTCAAAACAATATTTACTTGTGCAAAATAGTCCAAGGTTTTACTAAATTATTGGTCAGATAGTCCAGTTAAAGACAGTGAAATATAGTTCTTTGTTAAGTTTGGTTATAACGGAGAAGGTTATTAGTAAAATAAACAAACTCATTCGTATGACAGTTAAATTCAATTTCCCATTCTGTGCTGCATCCAACTTTAGCATATTGTTTGATACCCAATATGTTTTTGTCCCTACTATTAAATTTTGTTCTGGGTCATGAAATGTCCTCAAACTCACTGATTCATTTATGTGAAAACTGGAGTTTCTAGAATCCTGTCCTCTCTTGGATAAATTTCTGCAGATGGCCATGCAGTGAAGTTACTAAATGTTATGTGTGATGTGAGTAATGGCTGCCTTATATTGTGGGTTTTACTTTTGATGAAGTTGGAGGAAGTGGGAAGATGGAAAAGATTTTGCAGTGGAATCAGTTGCAGGTTATAGGACTCTTGGGGTAAAGGTGCTGATCTGGGTATATTGCTGGCTTTGGACATCATATTTCAGTGATTCGACAGACAATAGCAAGCTGTTACAGATCACACAGAGAAGTTGCGTCTGGGATGAATAACCTCATTTCTCTCCTCAACAGAAGAATAAATCCTTTTTGATATTTGTTTTATGGGATTAGGCCATGGCCCAAGACATTGAAAGACAAAATTTTAAGCAGAGAAGTATGCCTTGTACTATGGCATATTGTCCATAAAATAAAAATCAGCAGAAACACAAATTCTAGCCTTGACAGACTGCATTTTATGATCAAAAGACTACATTGGTGAACTGAAAGATTGGACAGAAAAGGGTAACAATGGGAATCCACCCCGGGTGTTTGAAAGGAGGAGTTTGGCTGTTGCTAGAGAAAATAGGAACTGCCAAGGATTTTTATAGATAATGACAGAAGAACAGTTGTTGGGGAGGAAACTGTGACAAGCTTTATGGGTATAGGTACAGCTTTACAAGCAGAAACATTTGTTCATGTTTTTCTGAGGAACTTTAGTTACTGATGTTAGAGAGCTTAGTTGTCACTAATATTACTTAACATAATGCAGACACACTCAGAGACCTACTAAAAATTAACATTGTTGTTGTTGTGGTCTTCAGTCCTGAGACTGGTTTGATGCAGCTCTCCATGCTACTCTATCCTGTGCAAGCTTTTTCATCTCCCAGTACCTATTGCAACCTACATCTTTCTGAATCTGCTTAGTGTATTCATCTCTTGGTCTCCCTCTACGATTTTTACCCTCCACGCTGCCCTCCAATACTAAATTGGTGATCCCTTGATGCCTCAGAACATGTCCTACCAACCCATCCCTTCTTCTGGTCAAGTTGTGCCACAAACTTCTCTTCTCCCCAATCCTATTCAATACTTCCTCATTAGTTATGTGATCTACCCATCTAATCTTCAGCATTCTTCTGTAGCACCACATTTTGAAAGCTTCTATTCTCTTCTTGCCCAAACTATTTATCGTCCATGTTTCACTTCCATACATGGCTACACTCCATACAAATACTTTCAGAAATGATTCCCTGACACTTAAATCAATACTGGATGTTAACAAATTTCTCTTCTTCAGAAACGCTTTCCTTGCCATTGCCAGCCTACGTTTTATATCCTCTCTACTTCGACCATCATCAGTTATTTTGCTCCCCAAATAGCAAAACTCCTTTACTACTTTAAGTGCCTCATTTCCTAATCTAATTCCCTCAGCATTACCCGACTTAATTACACTACATTCCATTATCCTTGTTTTGCTTTTGTTGATGTTCATCTTATATCCTCCTTTCAAGACACTGTCCATTCCATTCATCAAATTAACATAAACATTGAAATACTTTCCTATTAATAAAATTTTTCAGTTTATTTCTGCTTACCTGATGCAAAAATAACAGGAAATAGGGTAAGGCAACTAAGTACACAGAGTAATATCTGACTTCAAAGATTATCTCACAATAGTAACTCTTTGTTCTATTATCAAGTTTGCCATCAAATGCTGCATTCAACTAAAATAATTTTTCCATGACCTACCTTACTGTCAGCTGCAATGTGTAAGAAATGTGAAACGACATGTGTAGTTGAATGTTGCATCTTGTGACAAACTCATGAGGACTCTATAAAGTAATACATCATTTGGATGTTATGTTAGGAGCAAATTGTAACATATGATTCTAAGGTATAAAACAAATTTCACTGCTGAGAATAATTTCATAATGTGAAATGAATTATCCTTTTCATAGCTACAGGCGTACATATATGCCCGGCAGGTAGAAAGGCCAGATGGCTACGAGCGTAAATGTACACACAGCAGGTGGGAAGTCCAGATGGCTACAGGCATTCATGTACACTTGGCAGGTGGAAAGTACAGATGGCTAATAGCATGTATATATGCCAGAGCCTGGGGGCAGGTAGCCGTACAGATTAGAATGGCTACTTGCTGTTGTCCACATTTCTGTCAACAGCGTCATTATCTGGTCTTCTTTGTAATGTAGGAAAGTGTTTTACTTTTCTCCTCCCCTGGGCCCTTTCTGCTTATGTGTCTAACATTTGGCCAGTCCTCTTTTTGCTTCTGGTGATATGACAGCATTCGCATGTGTAACCTTTGCCATGTTGTGACCCAATTTATAAGACAAGGAGATAATGGATAGTCTTATGAACAGTGGTGACGAAGATTTATAGTGATATTTCAGAGCTTTTTTCCTGACGAAGAGATGTATGCGTCTCGATGTATTGCTGAATCCTTGACATCATGAACAGAAGATTTTGCCTCTGAAGATGGAAAAGAAGGTGAAGTAATTGAAACTTCATTAGAAAAAGAAAGTATGATTGGACGGAGAATCATCCAGTCATGAAACGACACCATTTTGTGAACACATTTAGTGGGTTAAAAGCAGACTTCAAAGAGTCAGCAAGTCATTTAGATTTTTTTTTGTACTTCATGCCCATGGAATTTGTTTCTGCCATCTGTACACAGACCAAAAATTATTATAAATTTGTTATTGAAAAAATGACAACAGTACCCAGGAGCTTAGCACACTAGAATCATAAAGGGCCAGCAGAATTGTGTTGTTTCCTAGTATGTTCTCTGCTTATTCCCAGAAGTAAAAACATTAGAAGCAAATAAATATTGGTTGACAGATTCTTTGCTTCAAACACTAATACTTTCTAGCATGATGGCCAGGAACTGGTACAAGCTGATCCTGCATTTATTGCACTTCAGTGACAACTCCACCACATCTCAAGATATTCTTGTAAAAATATGTCTCATTGTAGATCTTACAAAAAATAACCCATTGAAAACCTAGTGATCAACAAAAGTCTGCTACTTTTCAAAGGAAGTCTCCGATTTAAGCAGTACATACCAAATAAATGTAGCCATTTTGGCATTAAAATTCTCATTCTTTGCGATGAACAAACCAATTATATTTTGGATTATATTGTCTACATTGGTGCTGCCATGGAAATAGAATCTGGAAATGCTGACTGGGGAAAAATCAGGTGATGTTGTTGTGAGTTTGTTATTACTATACCTTAACAAAGGTCATACCATTTATTTAGATAATTGGTATTTGAGCCCCGACTTATTCCTGGGGTTCCATGATAAATGTTCAAATGCCATTAGAACAGTACGCAAAAACAGGAAACATCTACCACCATTGCCAGACAAGATGAAAAATGGGAAAATACAGTTCAAGCCCTGTGGACCATTACTGACACTAAAATGGATGGACAAGAAAGAAGTCTGGATGCTCTCCACTGTAAATGAAGACAGAGAAAAAAGAACATAGACTGAGCCAAAACAAGTTGAAGCTGTAATAAGTCAATGGGTGCAGTTGATAAGACAGACATGTTAACTTTTGCACAGTGCATCTGAAAGACAATCAAGTGGTACAAGAAAGTATTCTTTCATTTGACTGACTTGTGTGCGCTTAATGCAAAATATATTTTTGAAATACAAAAGCAACAGGAGATACCACTAGCAAAATACCACGTGGAAATAATCACTCAGTTGCTTCATAATTTTCAAGGTCAAATGTGTAAAAGTGGGATCCCATGGATAACCAAAGAAGAAAGCCCCTTCCAACTGAAGAATAAAGAAGGACTTTATCCAGGGTTCCTAGTAGCAACAGAGAAAAAGGAGAGTTCCCAGAGATGCTGTGTTGTATGTACTGCTTATTCATAATGAAAAATGACATGCATTAGATGCAAAAAGTGTAATGTGGTTCTCCGCATGGTGCCATGTTTCGAAAAATATCACACACTAAAGAAATATTAGGATGTTTTAGTAACTGTGTACATTTCAAGTAAGGGAAAGCAAAAAATAAAAAAATAAAATAAAAAAGTAAATAAAAGAAAAAAAAGGTTTCTAACTCAGCCAGTGGTAGTCCAAAGGCTGCGTCAAAAATGAGGATGGGAAACAACTAAAGTAAACTATCCGATTTCTTACTTGGAGAATTGACTTTTGGTTTTAATTACAAATGAAGCCAAGGGCCTACCACAAAATGAGTTACCCAGATATATTCTTTGTTTAACTCTGAGTCTGGGTACATGACACAATTTGGTTTTAAATTTCTGTAATTATTTTTTGTTGCAGATAGTAGGAGGAATTGTCTGAGATTTGGGTGTTTTTGCTACATACTACTCACTTTAAAACTATACACACTGAAACACATTCATTCAATGTTAATGAAATATTAATGTGTTGTACACACAAACATTGACAGTGTAAGTATCAAGTTACAGGAATTACTATTAAAAACTGCCAATCATTTTTCTAAATCAACTGTTTTTCAACCCATAATAAACACATAAGTGAAAGTGTTGGTTTGTTTCCAAGCTCTTTTTCGAGGTTATCAGGAACTATAACCAATGTGACCATACAGGGTATACTGTTCGTAGGAAGAACATTACTGAGCGGTGGTTCTGTGCATACTGGAGCATGCAGGAAGCCTGCAGTGGCCGTAGCCTACAGTGACCACAGGGCTCAGACGGTCACCTGCTGGACAGGCGCACACTGCATTTCCTCTCCTCTTGTCAGCTGGCCGGGCAGCCAGTACGCTTGGCCCTTGTAGCCACAAAAGGGTTATAGCCAATAAAATAGCTCAAATCAGATAAATTCTGCATAATAAATCTTAAATTGTCAAATCATTAACTAAACTATCACTGGTAGCAAAATGTGAAATTGTGGAAAAATTACATTAATGAGGTTTCTTGTGGTAAACCTACAGTTATCCCAAACTTTCACCATCTGCTCGCTCCAGATCCATATGCTGCACAAGCAACTTAGTGCACTGACTCACAATAGACATTACTCAATGCACTGAGCTCAAGTTTGCTAGCCACTGATATGGGGATCAACACCAGAGGCTAGACCATCTGCCACCAGCATAAGTTTACAACACCGGCTGCATGCTCCAACTAAAAACTAGTGCCGCCAGTACCAGTGATACCTATGCTTGTCTATATCTAGGCCAACATGAGCCTCCCAGACTCAAGCTGCACCATGCTGTCAAGTGTTAATTATTGTGCAGTCCTCAAGATTTGGGTATTGTCACACCACTAACTTTGTACAGCCTCTGGGTGGTTTCATTTTATTGTATGTTGTGCCATCGTATGTTGTGTCGAATAAAGAATTTTAAAAAAAATCAGTGCTCATTTGTGTTGTGTGCTGCAACATATATTAAGAAGTGATGAATGAAGTACAGAAACATTTAACTATATTAAAATTATTTTTCAGGTAACAAAGTGGTACTCACATTCAGAACTGATATCTTAGGCAGGTTCTGTAACATCTTCCACTCCCTTCTAATGTAATCTACAGATCCTACTATAACCACATGCTTCAACTCATGATAATGAAAATTGGAAGCTCTTAATGGCATCACAAGGTTTCGGAGACCAATAAGTGGTGAGTCTGGATCAGCAAAGAGGCAGACAACAACATGTCCATTGAGAACAGTCATTGCAGCTTGGTTCCGATCCTGTAAGTGTGAAAACATATGATGATATTAGAATTACCACCCATCAATAATTAAACTGTTAGATGACAAGACTGCATTTTCACTCTCACTCTCTCTCTCTCTCTCTCTCTCTCTCTCTCTCTCTCCCTCTCTCATCAGTTCTTCAAATAGAAGAAGACATGATTATGTAAGACGTTGCAAAACATCAATCCGTAAATTGTGCTTTAAACACCACAGATTTCCCATTAAAGATATCAAACCTACAACAGCCTGTGAGGAGCAATGCATATGAGAGCAGCAAACCACAATAAATGGTTCCTGAATGGAACTGATGCACAGTTCGAAATGTCTAGCATTCCTTTCTTACTTTTTAGACTACCATACACATAAAAGGAGGTTATCTTCTGATTAGCCAAAATAGATAAACGTTAATCATAAAAGAGTGTGTGTGTGTGTGTGTGTGTGTGTGTGTGTGTGTGTGTGTGTGTGTGTGTGTGAGAGAGAGAGAATGTACACAAAAGTGTGTGTGTGTGTGTGTGTTGTGTGTGTGAGTAGGTGAGGAAGGGAGGTGGAAGAATTAATTCATGCAAAAATTGACAATTCTTATATGAATTTGTGCTGAGTTCTATTAACGAAGATATTCCTCTACAAACCCACAGATATCTGTTTTTCATTTGAAAATACCTCTTGCTAAATTTAAAAGCAAAAGTAATTGGAGCACATAATGTTAATACACTGGCATTATTGTAGATATGGTACCTTTTCTAGTAATCACTAGATAATGGCTTAGAAAGACGAAATTAGTTGTGGACTGTAGAAGTGGTTTAAATAAATCTACATCTTCAGACATGTCCACAAGCCACCGTGTTGTGCATGGAAGAGGGTACTATATACCAGTACTAGTCACTTTCTTTCCTGTTCCACTCGCAAATAGGGCAGGAAAAAATGACTATCTATATGCCTCCATATGAGGCCTAATCTCTCTAATCTTACTTTGTCTACTGTCTAAGTGGAAAATGCTGCATTCATGCAAGAGGTATTTGCTATGAAGCTAGGTTTGTTAACTGTTGAGCATTTGGACAAAAACATGTTTGGTTATTTCATTTTAGTAACAAACAGTATATTCAGTACCTCAGTTTTGCAAAATCCCAATATTCTTTCCAAAACGCAAGTGTAAGATTTAATAAATAGTTAAACAAAAATGAGTAATGGCAACCACTTATGTGTAACTTACTGATACATAACATACAGAAAGACATAACTTTATAGTGAATTTACTAGTGTATGGTAACACTTTCTTGTGTACAAACTTTCCCACAAATTTTGTTCACAAGCTGTGTGTTTTTTCTTCTTTTGTATCCCATGGAATGAAGATAATTTCTTGCAGCACATAAATTAAATATAATTTAAGTAAAATGTTTTAAACTTGGTAGGTAAAGAGGTGGTGGTAATAAAAATGGATTTTATTTTGTTTTTCATGCTGCAGATGATGGAGACAGTGAGAAAGACAATCTGGGACAGATGTTAGTTTTGCCATCTGTTGGGATTAAGGAGGACTCAATAAAGAGAACATGATTTGTTGATGAGAGTAACATTTGTCCACAAGTGTGAAAACCTAAACAGCACCAGGGAGTTCTTTTTTATAAAAAAAAAGCAGCATAGATGAAACTGTGAAAAACAACAATTCTTCTTTGGTACAGCAATGTATTAATTTCTTATTCTTAAGAATGTTCTGCTGTTTTCCTGGATGGACAAATGAAATATGCTGTCTCTTGTGAGATTATAAACATGAAAAAGGTTTTGTTGTAATGTTTTAAGAAGGAAAGGGCACTGAGCATTTAAAAACTTACAAGAACATTTGAATAAAGAATGCATGCTAATTAACTGGAATGATAAAATATAATGTAACTAAAATTTACTTTCATTTTGTTAATCAGATTGCAGATGGTTTCTTGTCTTGAAAAACTTGAATTACAGCCCTTTAAGCACAAATCAGTACAACAGAGTTTTGCTGGAAATGTACCAGTAAGTAAGCTATAGTGAATTGGAGCCCAATACACTCAAGTGGGACTGAACATAATTTTATTTTCAGAGAGAAGTGCAGCATAACATCTACTCGCCAAGCAAGTGAACTGAAAAGTCATTACAGAGGAGTAACACACATCATAGCAGTATATATGATTACAGTGGTTAGAGAGTGTACTAGCTGGATGATTTTTCATTAGAGCTATTCACTCACTCTTTCATATACAGGTAGTAACTCTAGCACCCTTTGGATAACATGGGAAGTGCCACAATCTTGCTTTTTTTTTTCAAAGAATTGAGAAACATCTACAATATAGAGATTGTATCCTATCACACTAAAAAGCTGCAACTGAAATTGTGAAAGCAAAGTACCATACATCAAAAGACATCCAAATATTAACTTTCTGTCACATTACAACAGAAAACTGTCTTTATTTACTTTGGATACAGACCTTGGCTCTGTATCCTGGTAATCATGTTCAAGTATACAGAACTCAAAACACTTTGATTATTTCATGGATGAAGTACAATGCATGCTGTCATTCTGTCCACTCGCACCAGCTTTTTGAGATACTGTTATTTTTTATTTTATTTTAGGAACACACTCTTACACATAATGTTACACATACATCCATATGTTCTCACCAGAAGCCCTCGTGACAATCATGTCATGTAAGAATCTGTGATTATGAAGCTAGAAAAACAGTAATGTAGCTCAAAACCTAGCAATGCACTGCTGCTGTTATGCGTTTCGGTATGCCATGCTAAAGCTATAGATGAGTATTTGTCTTTTGCAGTTTTTGTTTATAATTCTCATTTTGGAATTTTCATTATTGTAATAAAGATTATATTTATTGAACTACATATGCACAGGGAATGTTAGGTGATATCACATAGTCTGCCTTGAAATTAACTTGAAGGAGTTCATCAGCAATAAGTGTTTTTATAGCATTAAGGAATTGCTCTCAGAGGTGTAGAATACTTTCATTTGTATAAATAGTATTTACATAATTGTTTCCCACAATGTTATAAAGGGAAATGATCAATATGTAAACTGTTCAAAACAAATCCTTGTATAAATAAATAAATATTACTTGTACATAAAAGATGAATATAAATTCCACAGCACAATAGCTATTTGAATGATGTGTATGAGTATGTAGTTGTATGATATTTATCGCTACCATTATTGGACAAGCAAATTAATACTCGAGTTTCCATCCATATTAGTTCCATGTTAAAAAGGCATTTCAATAATAGGCTTAGCTTAAGATACTTATTAGAAATATTTCCAGTTCATGTTTTCACTTTATTTTTCAAAAAGAATATAGAACACTTGATGAATGGGCTATTTTCTCTCAATTTTAGTCTTTAATCTTGTGGCGATCTGTTCTGTTGCTGGTACTGTCACTGTGCACCTGCATAATCCTATTTATTTATAACTTAAAGTGTCCTCTTTCACTGTCTTAACTATTTGTAAAACACACACACACACACACACACACACACACACACACACACACACAAATACAAACACTTATATAAAGATAAAGGGCAATCAAAAAGTTTCCGTTCAAAGGCCATACAGTCCACAATCAGTATGCTAACAAGGTACAATCCTGTGAGCATTGAGGAAATCACACCAACAATGCACCATGTTGAAGATACCCATTTGGTGAAACACCGTGTCCTGCTGTGTGAAAAGTTCGTAACTGCCTGCTGCACATCCACATCGGCTGGAGTGTCATCCCTCCAAGGCCTTTTCTAAGGGACAGAAGGTGTCATAATCACTTGAGGAGAAATCAGGAGTACAGGGTGGGTTCTTGAGCATCTCCTACTTGAGCTGGCGTAACTCCTGTGTTATGACATTTACAATATGGGAACATGCTTTATCTTTAGGTATCAGCACCCATTATAACGTTTTCCTGGCTGTTTCACCTTAATTACACACTGTAATTTCCCCAGTTGCCCTGTAACAGACACACCAGCCAAGAAAAGTGTAACAGCACATTGGTCCTGTTTGGATGCATTTGGTAATAGCATCAACGTAGTTCACATTCCCACATTTACCACAAGCATGTCAGAAAGATGTGAATGCTACACTAATCGCCTCTCTACACATTGATGCTTACATAGCCACATTGTAGTCACAGTTTGTTACATAAGTCCTTCAACAATGCCCTCAAATGGAAACTTTTTGATTCTGGTAAAAAAAAAAATCTACTCACCAAGTGGCAGCAGGAGAAACCAATTGTAAATGTTGAGGAATTGCGCAAGTTTTCAGAGACAGTGGCTGCCTCTTCTGGTAGAAGGGTTGAAGGGCAATGAAAGGGATGTAGGGAAATGACTGGCAAGGATTTGGAAAATAGGGGGATTTCTGGGAAAGTTGCCCAGGAGTCCAGGTCAGGGCAGTCTTTCTGAAGGGGACAATAAGTAAAGACCGTTTGAGACCACACTGCTCAAGATTTGAAAACCTGAGAGCTTAGAGGTGGAAGACAGGGTAATAAGCAAAACAGAGATTGCTGACAAAATGAGGTGGAAGACTTAGTAACAGCTAATTGTCTTAAAATGTGGTAGAGATGTAAAGAAATTAATGTAAATTAAGAGCAGGTGGGTGGTGACAACCAAAGACATGTTGCAGTGCCAGTTCCTACTAGCGGAGTTCTGAGAAACTGGTGTCCAGGGGAAGAATCCAGATAACACATGTGATGATGAAACAGGCACCAAGAATATGTCTATCATATTGTGGAGCATTTTCTGTAACAGGGTGTTGTGTGATGCAAGTACACACCCTCTATCTATAGCCATCCATCCTAACTGATAACCTGGTGGTTGTCATACCAAAGCAAAAGGCTGAACAGTGTTTACATAACAGCTGGCACACAACATGCATCATTTCACAGATGGCTTTCCCTTTCATAGTATATGTTTTACCAGTTACAAAGTTAGTGTAGGTTGTGGTAGCAGCATGCATAGGGCAAGTCTTACAGCAGGGATGGTCACAGGGGTAGAAGCCACAGGGTAAGGAATGGAGTGCAGAAGGAGCATAGCATCTGAATGGGATATTGCAGATATTGGGGGAGGAAGCAGGGAAAAGGGAGTGGGAGGTGGGGGGCAGGTTCTGGGAACTATTCGACATGTGGTGGGCAAAATGTCAGACAGAATGGACCTCATTTTTTCAGTGGATGATTTTAGGAAACCATAGCCTTGTCAAAGTAGCTTATTAATATGTTCAAGACTAGGCTAGTACTGGATGACAACAAGGGTACTCCTAACTGGTTTTTTGGAAGGATCAGCAGTACCAGGACTGGATGTGTTGACTTAGGAAAACTAGTTTTGAACTAGGCTGGTATAATTACATCCAGTGAAGGCTGAGGTGAGAATGGTGGTGTATTGCTCTAAGGAGCCTGCATCTGAACAAATACATTTGCCTCAAATGCCAAGGCGATATTGTAGGGAACATTTGACATGGAAAGGATGGCAACTGTCAGATTCCAGGTGCTGTTATTTGTTAGTAGGTTTAATATGGACAGAAGTGTGTAGCTGACCCACAGTGAGGATGAGGACAACATCAAGGAAATTGAGATGGGATTTGGAAAAAGACCATTTGAACTTTAATTGTGAGAATGTATTTAGAGAATTTTAACAGTTCAGCACCACCATGACTCCATACGGCAAATATATCATCAATGTATCAAAACCAATCCAGGGATGATGCCTCAAGGATCTCAGGAAACCCCCCCTCCCCCCCCCCCCCCCCCAACCCATGAAAAGGTTGGCATAGGAAGGAGCCATCCTGATTCCTATGGCCATGCCCTGACCTGTTTGTATGTCTGCTGCTCAAAGGTAAAGTAGCTGTTCGTAAGCTTGTTGGTCATGCTCTGTTTGTAGGAGAGGAGTGGTGATAGATGGTTGTGGCTGTTTAGTGGATGGATCACACCACTGAGGTTGTTTAGAAGAAAGTGGGTTACCTTTTTGAGGTGACATCTGGCCTATTGTTGCAGTGTGATGTTGGCTTGGTGGATGATACCATGTAAAGAAACACGATGGGCATATAACTGGAGGACTTTGTAGGAGGAGAGAAGTCTGGTAGAGTAGAAACTGACAGATGAGTCATATGCATCATAGATAAGGTGGTTAAGTGCAAGAGATTGCTGTATTTTAAACTGTAAAAGGGGCTGGTGTGGAGCAGGATTACATCCAGAAACAGGGAATTTCAATGTTAAGCTTTTGCAGACTACTGCCAAGTACAAGCACATGAAAGCATGTTTTCAAAAGGACTGAATATAATATATGATGTGATTCATCATGCCAAAATAGGAGGGTTTGAAGTATTACAAATGATGCAAGAGGCAAAAGAGAAGCATGGGGGGTGGGAGGAAAAAGGACAAGAAGTAAGGATAAAGATCAGAAAAATGTAGAAAAATATGTATGGAAATCTTGAGAACAGACAAGGGTTAACAAGAGGTAATGAGAGGGAAAGAATTTCTTGTGAGGAAAGTAGATAATGTGATACAAATAAATTATGACAGGAAAAGATTACAACAATAATCTGTGATTGGGAAAGTTCATGGAAAGGACCTGGAAACAGACAGAAGCTTAAAAATGGGACAAACAGAAAGAGAACATTGTTGGAGAAAATGAAATCTACTTTGTTTGACAAATAAAATAATGCAGGAGATAGCAGTAACAGTTGCTCAGTGCAGTTTAGTGAAAAAAAAGTACAAAAATGTGAAAGAACCATGCTGAAGCAATGTAAGTGGTAAGAGGTCAAGAAAACACAAGTTCTGTCAAATTTGCAAACAAATCAGCAAAAGACAAGGTGAAGGCCCTGTAGTGGATAGTGAACCATAATCACAGAGTTATATGCAAGTTAATAAATAACAATGGATCCTTCTAACTGCGCAGAAATCGGTATGAGAAAAGATGAAGGCGCAAGATGTTGGTTAGTACAGGTGGTACAAATAACTAAGTGAATGAACTAGCACATAAGGTTGAAAACAGATGACAGTTTCAACAAGATAGATTATATCACAGATTGACAATGAGGTTACATAGGAAGGAATGATGGTCACAGGAAATAATACATCAATGAAAATAATCAATAAAAAATCTACCTACTGAGCCGTGGCAGGACACACATAACAATCACGGAAATGTGGAAGCTGCTAACTTGGTGGTAGTCATATCAATATATAACCTACTTATCTGTGATATGCATGCCTCATCTGCTAATTTCCACTCCACCAGATGTCTCTCCAGGTACAAAATACAGCACCTAGAATCAAATCTGGTCAACTTTCTTAATATCACCCAACCTTCACCACTGCCTCCTAGAGCTATGGTAACTCAAGACCATAAGAATGACTCACATTAGTACAGAGTTCTCACCCTCCCCTCTAAGGCACTCTTACCTCCTGAATTGTCTGTATTATACATAGTTCTCGCTTTAAGCTGTAAAACTGCATTTAACCATGCTATGTCGATGAAGGATCTACTTTCCTTCACATGTAATGTCAACTGGAAATACAATTTTGCAAGCCAATTCTAAAACCTTTCCAACACCAAATCTGACAGTGAAACATACCTTGAATGGTTCCGATCAAAATCCCAGCTTGATCTCTCACCACAGCCTCCAAATCACTCCTTACATGCCTTCCAATAATTCCTAACATCTAGCATTGCTTCACAACCCTTTGACAGGACACAAGGCTCTTCATTCCCTAAAAACAGATGACTCCACCATTATCCTCCCAATGAGCAAGGGATCTACCACTGTCATACTTGACTGAAGGGAGTATGTAAGTGAGGGTATCTGCCAGCTGTCTGACACCTATATGTACAGCATCTGCCATCAAGATTCCACCACTGTAACACAAAGTGACATATAGTGCCCACTTACAACTTCAGGTATCACACAAGTGCTAACATCTTAATCCATAGAACTCCTTACTCCACACAAATTATGCACTCCCATCTTTCTACAATCCTGAAAGCCACCGTCCCTTAGTTGCTAGCTTGAAAGAACTCACTGATCATATATCTGTCTTAGTTGATCAATACATGAAACCTATAATATAAAGAATCTCTTTCTATATTAAAGGCACTAACTGCTTCCTAGATCATCTGAAATCTGTGAATTCCCATTCTTGACCCTGGTAGAGCTGATCCCTCCATAAAACAAATTAGGAGTACAGCTCTTGTCATCTGGCAGTATGCTGATCTCGAATGTATTAATCAGCTTCTTTGACAAAGCTATGATATCCTAAAATCATGCACTGAAATGAAGCCCAATCTGTTTGACATTTTGTCCACCACACCAAGAATAACTCCCAACCCCCCCTGCCCCCCTTGAATCTCCACAAAATCATGTTCAGATGCTACACTCCTTCTATACTCATTTCTCTACTCTATGGCTCCTACTCCTGTGGCTATCCCTTTGTAAGGCTTGCTCTATGCACACTGGCACCACAATCTATATTAACTTTGTAACTGGTAAAACATATACTATCTAAGGGAGAGCCACCTGTGAAACACTGTTCAGCCTTCTGTTTTGGTATGACAACCACCAGGCTGTCAGTAAGGATGGATGGCTATAGACAGAAGGTGTAAATTGGCATCACACAATATCCTGTTTCAAAATATGCTCTACAACATGATAGACATAATCTTTGTGCCTGTTTCATCACTACATGTGTCATCTGGCTTCTTCCCCTGGACAACACTTTCTCAGAACTCTGCAGGTGGGAACTTTTGTTGCAACATGTCTTTGGTTTTGCCACCAACCTGGCCTTAATTTACATTCATTTCTTTGGTTTTATCATTTTTTATCAGTAACTATTTTTTTCAGATCTTGACCGAGTGCAGTCCTCAACAATCAGTCTTTACTTGTAATCCCATTCTGACCCAGGCTCCTGTGCAACTTTTCCGTAACACTCCCTATTTCCTAAACTCCGCCACTCCTTCTCCTTCAACCCTTCTGCCAGAAGGAGGAGCCACAGCCTCTGATAGCTTGCACATTACTTTATTCTGTTTGTTTCCTCCTGTCACTGATTGGTGTGTGTGTGTGTGTGTGTGTGTGTGTGTGTGTGTGTGAGAGAGAGAGAGAGAGAGAGAGAGAGAGAGAGAGAGAGAGAGAGAACTATTTTAATCATGCCATTCATATATTACACATATGTACGCAGACAACAATTTGGAAAATATTTTGTCGTTTTCTTGAATTTTTGTTGTAATGATATACTTACCAAAATACATTCCTCTAAATTCTTGGCAGGACCCCAATGAAACATGCCTGTAGAATCATACTTCATCTCAGTTTTCTCAAAATCAAAATCTTTGGCTTGATCATCAGCTATTCCTACTTGAAGGCCACCATTGTTGTTCATGTTGTTGCTCCCTGAGTTTCTACTCGTTGGCCTGAAATGACATCAAGAATTATACAAATATTTAAAATGCATATAGTTACTTGAATCAAACAATGGAAAATCCAGGATGGAATGTAACAATATTATAAAAAGGAAAGTTGCCACTTACCATGCAACAGAAATGCTGAGTCACAGATAGGCACAACAAAAAGACTTTACAAATAAAGCTTTCAGCCAGTAAGGCCTTTGTCAAAAATAGACTACAGACATACACACACACACCCACACACACACTCAAATGCAACTTACACACATGAATGCAGTTTCAGGCAACTGAAACTGCAACCGTGTGTGTGTGTGTGTGTGTGTGTGTGTGTGTGTGTGTGTGTGTTTATTTTTGACACAGGCCTTACTGGCTGAAAGATTTATTTGTTATAGTCTTTTTGTTGTACCTATCTTTGACTCAGCATCTCTGCTTTGTGGTGAGTAGCAACGATCCTTTTCATAATATTGTTATATAGTTACTTGAGATAGCTACTGAATAACTATGACCTAACTTGAACATTGAGAAAAATAAAAATTGTTTGAAACATGCATTATTATTAACGGATATCCTTGGGATTTTTCGTGTCATGTTTGATTTAAGGCCTTTTTGCTGATTATTTTCACTATCAGTCTAATGGCTTAATGCTAATTTTAGAATAATAGAAATTTAGTGTGAACAGCAGTAACAGTACAGTCATTGTCTACTGTGGGAATTATGATGCCTAAGTCATATGAAGAAGATGTGTTGCATTACAAAAGGTGTGCTGTAGATGTCTGTGATGCAAAAGAATCACTGAGTTTATATCATGTACAGAAAACTTTAAAAAATCATGATTCAGATGATGTACAAGTTCATTATAGGTATGATATTAAGCAAATTTTATTTTTTTAAATTTAACTGCCATGCTACGGGACATAGATGTTGGACATGGATACTGGATAATTCAGATGATGAAAGATAAAGAAAATGACTGTGAGCCATCTTGTAGTTACACCAATGGCCACAATGAACCTAAATTAGTATGGTTGACCTGGGATATAAATCTTGCTCCTTTAATATGCATGAGATTACGCCATGTTTAGTCAAAGTGCCCTCAGTGCCTTCATGTAATGATGGAGAACAGTTGTTTTCAGCTAACTTTCAGCATTTAATAACTGAAAGCACATCTAAAACACCTTTATTTGTGAAACAAGCAATATTCTGAATAAATATTGGTCAAATTGTTTTCAAACACACCTCTGCATAAAAACTATGTGGCAGATTCTAGAAAAGAAGTACAAATCTGAATCACAGATGAGGAGATCTGGAGCATGCGCAGTACATTATCAGTTGGAAAAAGCATGAAAAATTATTGGTATGACAGACAGTATAAAAATGAGACTTAACTATGACCAGAAAAATATTTCTAAATTCATCACACACAGGATACAAGTACAATCTCAGCATTTACTTCAATGATTATATCTACACTCTCCTAACACTACATCTTCATGCTACTTTGCAGAATATACTGTATAAAAAATATGCAGAACCTACATCAAATAGTAGTTTGAGATATATATAATTTTTACCAAGCAATTTACTTCAATTTCAAAATTTGCAAATAAGCTGACTAAAACGGATATTTACATAATAGAATGAAACTTAATGATGTTCCAGCTGAACCTCCCTGTTGTGGTAAGATGTGTTAGATATAATTAGTTATTGATTGGTAATGAATTGTCTACATATTGATTTTTCTGTTACAATTGAGAAAATAAATATAAACTTATAAGCACAACTATTTACCAAGCTATTGCTACTGCCATTGTTCGAGACTGTGCGCCCAGATTAGAAATTTACAGATCAACAATACAAATCTTAACAATATTACAATGATTGTCCTATAACAGAATCCTCATTGAAATGACTAACAGATCTTCTGTTACATTCACTTATCAACATCATGCAGTTCACATATGGTGGTCATCTATAAGACACAAACACAAAAGTTTACCTAGTGTTGGGTCACAGACGCAACAATTTTCTGAAAATATCCAGTCCATGACCTCATACATATTCCACAAGCCATTGTATGTTGGTTGGCATACCACTACTAGTCATTTCCTTTCCTGTCCCACTCACAAACAGAGTGAGAGTGTCTTGTTTAACAAAAGTGTTACTTGTCTTTTGAGTGGTAATTAAAGGTAATTGTAAAATATTCACTGCTGTCAACTGTTACCTACCATGAAAGAAAAAGCGAACTGTAGGATTTACAGTATTCTGATGTGCCCTGTTAGTTTTAGTGGATTTTTCATTATAGGTTTATTTCTGTTGACTTTAATCTTTCTCTATTTTATCCTCTAATCTCTTTGGAATTTTGTTTTCAATTCATGATTAAGTGAATACACATTAGAATTAATGTTCATTTAGCAAATTTCAGTGTACTAAAATCCAAAAAATTATCTTATGTTATACATTTAAAAGCTTTTGACTAATGTCCTATAAGCCATTAGTACTATTTCAACAATTTTGTGTCAGTACATTTATTTGTGAGGGCTAAAAAGTTTGTATGCTAGAAGCCAACAAAAAAATTAACAATCTTTTTAAAGGAAACTAAATGAAGTGAGAGAATATGAGAAACAGAGACTGCATTTAACCTACTGCAAGTGTAAGACTGCATTTAATCTACTGCAAGTGTACAGAAAAATGTAATTTTTTCAGCCTATTGGACTACACCACATCTTTTCGATTTATTCCAAAATGCTCTCAGTGTACAAAAACCTTATTTAGATGGCATCTCGGGAAAGAAGAAAGATTACAGCTTAACGTTCAGAGGATAATGTGGCCACTAGAGACATAGTACTCACACAGATGGAATCTACACAAGAATTACAATCAATAAAGTATCTCAGTTCCCCCCCTCAAAATTCACAACATCCAATGCTATAAAATTTTTTATTATATTTGTCTTTAAGCGGTTACATGAAAGTAGAGGAGTCAATATAATAGAGTTCAAGTGGTAATGATCCAATAGTATTGTATATTCTGATGAAGGCCTCTTGTAATACCTGTAGTGACAAAACTGTTGCTTCATTGTACAATAAGTCATAGTTTGCAACCAAGAAAAATTTTATGGAAACTGACCCTGACTGAAAAAACAATCAACAGTACATGCCAAATACAAGAATCAACTACAGGACTTTGCTCCTCAAATATGCAGCATGCTTCATTCAGTTTCACTAACATTTGTAAAGTGTACTTTGTGTTACAACAAAGTATTAAGATAATTTTGAAACAATAAATTACTTGTTTTACATTCATATGGCATAAAAATGGAGTATTCTTTACTGACACATAGATGTAACACATCTTGATCGTTTGATGTATAACTGTAACAACACTGCAGTAGATTGGCTTCTGCCTCCATTCACACGATATAGATGACAATATTGAGATAATTAACTGCTGTTTTTTTTTTTTTTTTTTCAAAATAGAAACTGAATACAATACAGTATGTGAACAAAGTGAAAAATACTTGGCCAGATATTCAACGATGGCATTTTTTAAAGTAAAAATGCTCTTTTTGTCAATGTAGCTTCCAATTATATCAGTCTTCATTGCCCAATATTTTCACAGTGATTACATTCCATCCTGAAGCATAATTTTGGAATTTCTGAAAAACATAATCTATTTTTGGTATAATGTCTTTAGTGTACTCAAAATGTTTTCTACCCTCCATTTTCTTTTCATATGGAAAAAGAGATGGAAATGAAATAGCAACGAATAGGGTGAGAAAGGTAACTAATGACCTAGCACTGTTCTGATTTCCTTTTTCTCTGGCATGAAATTACAGACACATATCTCTTCCACACTGAGAAACTTATACAAGGAAACAGTTAGATTATTTTTAAAATGGTCATAACATGATGAAAAATTTGTTTCACGTAAGATTTTTTGTCAGTATTCAAAAAATACCACATAAACCTTGTATAAAGTTTCTCATAATTAATACCTGCCCCCACAAGTCATAGAACATGACAAGGTAGGGTAGCTTGTGTGCCTCAATGATACAGATAAGAGAATTGTAGGTACATTCACATTGTAGGATGGGAGAGGTCATACTAGCAAACAGTTTCTGAAGAGATGTAACAGCATTGCCAGTAGTTGCAGTGGCAATCATTTAAGTGACTGACTGATCTGGTTTTGTAATATTAGCCAACATGGCCATGGTACATTGGTATTTGAAGACTTGCGGTTGTACTGTATGGTTTAAGAATGTGGTATCCTGCTGGGTAAAATATTTCCAGGAGTAATATACCACCCCATCCAGATTCCATATCAGACACAGCCAGGAGATCAATGGAACAGGCATGCAGCCTGTTCACAGTTAACATCTTTATCCTTTATCAGCCAAGGGAGGGGGAGGGGGGCTGTAGAGTGAGACCAAGGTTTGAAGACAATAAGCATGTTCAAATGGACATAGGTCATAACAGTTTGCAGAAGCTTGTACAGGATAGACTACCTTGGAGAGCTGCATAAAACCAGCCTTTGGTCTGAACCCCATGACAACAAATAAAAATGAATTACAGGTACCAGAAACAGAGATCAATGGGTGATCATTAAATGAAACACTGAGTGCGAAATTCCTTGTCATCTATATAAATAATACACTCAGGTGGCACCACCACATGTATAAATTAACTGAAAATTCAGTTTTTCATGATTTTCGTTTTGAAATCTCTCTCATTGTTTTGACTTGCAGACAGAATTCCCACTGATCTCTATTTATGGTACTTATAAATAATTTTTATTTGTTAGAATTGCATACTATCACTCACCACTGTCATACCGGATAATCATGTGGGGAAATACAGCTAAGTATTTATTCAGCAGAAATATGCAGTAAAAATTATTGTAATCTGTCAGGTATTTGTAGTGGGGCTGGTTAATGGTGACTTGTCCAGTGTTCATTCCATCTTACTGTGCAATATTTCAGCCACTGACAGAGCTGTCTTCTTCAGGTGCCATATGCTGCATTATTATGCGTATTCGTTGTCTGGTATAGTTCAACAACCAATGCAGTAATATCTGTCAGGTCCTGTGAGCTGTGTTGTTATGTGTATTCACTGCCTGGGCTCCACCCTAAGTGTTTGGAATCCAAGCAATGAGTACACATAATAACATGGCTAACAGCACATGAAGAAGTTACCTGGATGAGTCAGTCATTGAAGTATCACACAGTAAAATCTTTTGTATTCTTCACTGTCCAAAAGCTGCAGATGTCCCTCTGGCTTTGTTACTAATGATGTCATTCTTTCCATTGAGACTGGGCTGCAAAAAATCCTGAAAACTCCATACCTCTTCTGATCCACACACTCCCACTTCCTGCTTACTTCTTAAAATACACAAAAACAACCATCATGGATATCCCATAGTAACTGATATCAAAGTCTCCACTGAATTTAATACCTAAACTGTGACATCTGTCACTCCTTTCACATTAGATGCCCCCTTTCTTACAATCCACACAACCACAACAAATGTATCTGCTCCACCATTCAATGCCTCAACACCCACACCAACAACCTCTCTCAGGTTTTCCTCCCGCACGACTACTACTCAGATCTTATTCGCAAATAAGACTTCATAGCAGTATCACTCTCTACTCTACTCTACCCTACCCTTCCCTACCCTACCCTACCCTACCCTACCCTCCCTCCACCCCCCCCCCCCCCCCCTAACCAATCCCATCCCTGCCCTGCCCTGCCCTCTGCCTAATGCAGTTCTCACATCCAAAAAATTTAGAAGCACATCCCTTGTCATTCAGGACTCTATACAGTACTCTGCCAAGACTATAATTTTTTAAAATGAAACCCTGAAATGAAATTCTCTCTCTCCCTGATATCCTCCTCACACCATCCTCTGACGCTACTGTCACCTCTCCACCGTCTGCAACATCCTAGTCAAACCACATGACATTCCCAAATCCTTATCCCTACCCAAAGGTTTCTATTCTGGCAATTATCACCACTGTTAAATCTGCCATCATGCACCAGTATAAGAAAAGAAGCACTGGTCCCACCTTGCCCCTTTCAAAATAGCCATTTTTCTTCTAATTTGCATATATAAAGTAATATGGAATTAATTTTTATATCAATGAGATTGAGTAAATTAGCACTATAGTCATAGCTGTTTACATTTTACAGAAGTAGCTGAAAAAGGGAAATAGATAGGTTGAAGTTAAATATAGTGGGAATTAGTGAAATTCAATGATCAGAAGAATTGGATTTTTGGTCAGGTGAGTAGCAGGTTATAACCAGAAAATCATACAGGGGCAATGCAGAAGGTCTAAGAATGAACAAGAAATCAGGAATGCAAGTGAACTACTGTGATCAGTATAGTGAACAGACCATCACAGCCAATACTGAGAAGACCACCACAGCCTACAAGACAGAAAACCGCAATATTCAGCAGCAGTAAAAGTATAAATAGGTACAGCTTCTGAAGATGAGATATGGTCTGAAAAAAATATATGATGAGAAAAAAAATATTCAGTACATCACAAGATACAAAAATTTTACTGTGACGGCAGATTGGAATTTGAAGGTGGGGAAAGGCACCAGGAGTAGATGACATTCCCTCAGAATTATGCGATCTTTGGAGGATCTATTGTGAGAAAACTGTTACACTTAGTATGCATGATGTATGAGGCATACAAAACATCCTTAGACTTGAAAAAGGATGGAACAAGTCTAATATGAAAGAAAGCATGTGCTGATAGATGTGTGTTTAGTGAAGTTATGTTTGCAAAATACTAATCTGACTTATCTATCAGTTTGAGATATGGAGATATGTAGGAATAGGTAAGGCAATACTGATCCTATGATTTATCTTAGTAAAGAAGCTGAAGACAGACAAATCCATATTTACAGCTATTGTAGATTTAGAAAATATTTTTGACAATGTTGGCTGGAATATACTCTTTGAAATTCTGAAATTACCAGGGATAAAACACAGGCCACAAAAATTGCCTATGACATGTTCACAAAGCAGACTGCAATTACAAAAGTTGACAAACATGAAAAAGGGGCTATAATTGAGAAGATTTGAGACAGGATTGCAGCCCATCCCCCACGCTATTCAGCCGGTGCAATGAACACATGAAAAAGTAAAACAAGGTTAATGGAGATTAATAGAATGAGTCAGGCAATGTTGGGGCTGTTAGGTTATGAAGTGAGACACTAAAGGCAGTACACAAGGTTTTTTTTATTTGGGCAAAATAAGTGATGATGCCAAAGAAAACAGGACATAAAATACAGACTGTCAATAGTCAGGCAAAATATTTATGAAAAAGAGAAATATTTCAACAGCTACCATAAACTTCAGTGTTAGGAACCTGCTCAGATAGCTGAGCATAATAACGTGCTCCTTCTGGGACACAGGGACGTGAGCCCAATCCAGATTGATCTTTTTCGCAGATAACAACAGTGGCTGGTGAGGTGGTCAGTCTGGATGTGGTTTTTAGGCAGTTTCCCACATTCCATTAGGTAATCACTGGGCTGGTGCCCACATCCCATCTGAAATACATGTTACGTAAACATTTAGAAAATGATCTCACACATTCACTTGAGATTTAAATATACAGATGGTGTACACAGACTCTGTCCTGGGAATTGATAAAAGACCGATGACCATAGATGCTTAGTCTATCTACATCCACAATTATCATTATTAGTGTTCAGAAGTCTTTTCTGAATGTATTAGTTTGTAGGTTATGCTTGTATGGAAGTTAAATGTAGCCAATAAACAGTATAGGCAAGAAGAAAATAGAAGCTTTTGAAATATGGTGCTACAAAGGAATGCTAAAGACCAGGCGGGTAGATCAAGTAATTAGTCAGATACTAAATCATATTGGTGATAAATAGATTTGTAATACAACTTGAGAATAGATTGATAGGACACATTCCTGAAGTGACAGAGAATAGTTAGTATGATAATTGAAGGAAGTGTAGGAGATAAAATTTTTAGAATGAAACCAAAGCTTCAGTACAGTAAGCAGCTCCAAATTATTGGTGAAGGGTGCAGTGTTTATGGAGGTCTGAAAATATTTGCACAATACAGTCATGGAGAGCTCCATCAAACAATTCTTTGGACTGATGAATACCACAAAACACTACTTTTTCAAGTAAAATGTAATATATTCTTTCTTCAGACAATCCTAGAATGTCAGTTATATGTGAATTCCATAGTCCTGAAGAAATATTCATTCAAAAGATAACTACACTCCCAGCCTTCTTTAGGTGCCTGATGCTGACACAGTGCCTCAACTATTCAGTGAATTGTCACCTTTACTCCTTAGATAGATAGTTATTTCCATATATCATTTGAACAAATTATATCATACTCCTTTAATTGCTCATTGTCTAGTAAATGCTCAGAATATTTCTTGATGTTTTCAGCTGTAGTTGAGGACTTGGGGTGTCTATCATTTTGATCATCTTCAAGACCATTATATATAATGGTTAAAAATGGAACAGGCTTTTTAGAAACCTTCATCAACTTTGGATGAATTTCTCTTGGTGAAAAATACCAATAAAAAGCAAACATTTGTATATTCACCATATATGTGTCAGGTTTCAATTTTGTCCAGTGGGATAATGTGAGAGTCACAAGAATTTACCAAATATTAAGCACCACTGCATCAACACAGCAGAGTTACTTACGATAATTCTCCTGTATACATGTTTTCATATTGATTTTTGTGTTATTCTTTGAATATTCATTGTAGTGAATTTAGTTATCCTAATTATATTGTTTTCAAGTGTTACAGTTTTTGAAAACAATGGTTCATGAATAATATTAAGTACTATTCAAAAGCTGCTGAAATTTGAATTTTGCATGCAAATAGTAACAAAAAATGTGTGTGAAACCTTATGGGACTCAACTGCTAAGGCCATCAGTTCCTAAATAGTAACACATAAACTGAATAACACTTACGAGTATCTCTTTATATCCTTCTTGAATGATTGGTGCTAGTTGTTGAGTACTCTGGTTAGCTGTGCATTTATGGTTTTATGGTGGATGAGATTAATGAGCAGCTTTTCTATAAAGTTTTGATTTCAACTTTGAAAATCTGCTGCAGAAATGCACCAAAGCTTTTGGAGACAATTTTCTAGGCCATTCATGGATTTACACTGGTGTAAGTGTTTAAAAATGTGCAAACATGGATCTTGTGAGGCTGACTGTTCGAGTCAGCCATCAGCTGACATTACAACAGAAAACATTCAGAAAGTGGAGGACCTGATAGTGCAAGGTCATACACAGACCGTTAATGATCTCTGCAATACCTGAAATAAGTTATGGTGCATGTGAACATAAACTTTTAGAGGAATTGAACATGACAAGGGCCACAGCAAAAATTGTGCCATGATTATTTCAAGGTGATCAGGGGCAACATTGCCTGGAAGTCAGGAGGAAACTTAACCAACTGCTTCAAGACAATCCAAAATTACCTTTCATGTTGTCAGTAGTGACAAAAGTTGAGTTTGGGTTTATGATCATGACAATAACCCGCAATCATTCTAATGGAAAAGTCCTTATTCACCTCAGGAAAAACAAGACTGGTAAGTATTGAGTAACATTATGTCCATGTTGCTCTATGTTTTTATTACTGAAAGGATTGTTTATAAAGTTCTCCATCCAGATCAGCTGGTTCATAAAGAGGCCTGTCATGAACTTCTCAGGTTATAAAATCTATGGTACTAAGGTATGATAATTTTTGTCACAATAACCAGGATTAAAACAAAGATATTTATCTGAAATTCATAGGTAGCAACTCATTAAATCGAGTTACTGACCTTATAGATGTCATGGCAACAGCGATCTTTCTATGCTTTGATAAGTCTGTTTCCCTTGCAGTCAGCAGACAAAATTCCATTGGTGTGCAACACCTACTGTAGTTTTCCAGTGATGATTAATGGAAGAAAATGTATTATTCTGTGAAATTCATAGTTAGCAGCTTATTAAATCAAGTTACTGACTTTGAGATGCCATGGCAACAGTAATTTTGCTATGCTTCAAATGATTTTGTTTCCCTTGGAATCATCAGATAAAAGCCATGGGTATGAAACACTCACTGTAGTTTTCTCAGTGATAATTAATGAAAGCAAATGTATTATTAATTTATTTGCATAGATGAATCTGTTTGTTGAAAGTACCACACACCAAGCTATTAAGAGTTTCATCAACTGTTCTATTAATGAAACGGCCGGGGTATGCTGTCCAGTGTATTATCTACTTTCTGCTTAACTCTCAATGGCTCACCCATAATAAAATTGATCTTTCTACTGTATACTTAATATAACTACACTGCCTGACAGAAAAAGTGAAACATAAAACATATTGTCCGGTGTCAATGCAACTTCACGCTCATTCACAACATTGGCAGGTTTATAAACGAATGGAGCTACAATTATCCACATAGAATGACCTCCAGAATGTATTAGTGTTGCCCATGTTTGTTGTTGTTACCACATATGGTAGGATATGTAAGGGACGCAAACAGCATCAGGCGCTGAATCAATACTGTGAAGGACACGGAGCTGCTGCACACCGAGCATTATCAGCACAGAGTTTGAAAGGGGCCTCATTGTGGGTCTACATTTAACCAGTTAGTCAAATTCTGCAACATCCACATTTGCAGGGCATTTGGATGTGACAGTGGTCCAACATTGGACTGCATGGGAATATGAGGGTTGGCACACTTCTCCTTGATGTTCTGGTCAACCACATCTGACCATCACAAGGGACGACTGCTGTACAGAGCACCAAGCACATCGTAACCCATCCACAACTGCTCCTGCAATCTAAGGATAAGTAATGAACCATTTGCAACATTATATGTCATCCCACACCACTGGTCAGAGACTAGCAGTAGCTGGATTACAGAATTACCCTCCCATGCGTAGACTGCTGTTAACATCATAACACAAATGGCTGCATTTAGATTGATGCAGTGACTGGGAAGCAAAGACTATGGATGACTATGATGTTGCATTGTGTTCAGCAATGAACCGTGGTTCTGCAATACTGTGGATGATTGATGTTGGCATTTATGGCAATGACCTAGAGTGTCATTCCACTCTTCCAACACTTAAGAGAGGAACAGCACTGTCACTCCTGGCACTGTGTTGTGGGAAGCTGTTGGGTATGACTTAAGGTCACAGCTGGTAGTGATTAATGGAACTAAGATGGCAGGTCACAAATATCCTGCACACCCTTGTGATACTTATCATGCGACAGAATCATGGTGCCATTTTTCAAAGAGACAATCCACATATGGTACATGTAGCTATGAACTGTCTGCCTGATGTTTAGGTACCCCTGTGGCAAGCAAGATCCCCGTCCGTGATAGAACATGTAAGAGACCATCTTGGATAACCAATTTGTTGCAGTGCCAGTACATAGGATATGTAATGCCTTTACGACACCCTTTCCAATTGAATTATTCCATGCATCCAGGTCAGAGTGAGATCAATGCCTTACTAGTAAGTGGTCTTATACTGTCAGTTTCTTTGTAAATGTGAATCAATTCTGCTATTACTGAAATAACATCACATTCTCTTTTAACCTGTGAAACTTCATTTTGTTCCCTCCTCCCTTCTGGGTGCTTCACCTTTTTTGACAGACATTGCATTTCATTCCTATTCGCCAATGACCTACGCTTTTCTCTTGCAGACTTCAAGTGCTTTGCAGATTTGTGTTTTCAGAAAACAAATACATCCATATAAACAACATTATACTCTTTGAATTTGAATAAACTAATATCATTTCCAGAATAATTAATTAGCTTTCATTAATTACCACTGACAAAAATACTAGTGAGTACTGCACATCAACTGAATTTTGAAAACTGACTCTGATGGAAATGAAATCATTAAGTGGTGTCATGATATCTGAAAACACAGCAGCTTGGTTTAAAATTTTGCTAACTATGATTTTCAAGTAAATATTTGATTGCTAATCCTGTCATCATCTTCTTGGAGTGTAAGTATGTTTTATGAACCACACCACTTTTGCTCATGATTACCTTAATGACAGTGTATTTGTTTTGACTGTGAACCACAGATTCAGATTTCTAATAATTTATTTATAATAGTGTAACACATACTAAATGGTATTCACCATCATCATCACATCATCAGCCACTTATCCACTGCTGGATAATGTCCTCCTCCTTTTCAGATATATGCATCCATATTGCTCTTGTAGATTGTTTAAATGTCATTAGGTCTTTGTTTCAGTTCTTCCTTGTCTTCTGGAATCCAGAAAAAAAACTTCTGTGGTCCATTAATTGCCCATTCACCTAACTGCATGACCTGCCCACCTCCATTGCACATTCAATATGTTGATAATTAGATCTGCCACTCCAGTCATTCGCCTGACCAATTTGTTTGGTTCCCCACATTTTCCAGTTATTTTTAATTTCATTTTTTCATTGCTAACTGAGCAACCCATTGATGATAGCAAACAAGGTTACTCTGCCTTTGACTCAGGTTCAATCCTTTCTACTGTCTCATGTTCAATTTTTGTATTGCTCTCTTGTTAAGTTTCATGAAACCAAATGAAAAACATATTTTGTGACACGGTCTCTGGCAGGCTGCTTGAATTTGCACACATGAGGGATTTATTTGTTAGCTTCGACACTAATTAACTCTGAAACAGTACAACATGTTGAATTTTTTCTTAACAATTATTTCTCAGTATAAATTATCCTGCAACACTCTTATGAGGTTTTCGTACTGTTTATGACCACCCCGTATCTTGTTGTTGTTGTTGTTGTGGTCTTCAGTCCTGAGACTGGTTTGATGCAGCTCTCCATGCTACTCTATCCTGTGCAAGCTTTTTCATCTCCCAGTACCTACTGCAACCTACATCCTTCTGAATCTGCTTAGTGTATTCATCTCTTGGTCTCCCCCTACGATTTTTACCCTCCACGCTGCCCTCCAATACTAAATTGGTGAGCCCTTGATGCCTCAGAACATGTCCTACCAACCGATCCCTTCTTCTGGTCAAGTTGTGCCACAAACTTCTCTTCTCCCCAATCCTATTCAATACTTCCTCATAAGTTATGTGATCTACCCATCTAATCTTCAGCATTCTTCTGTAGCACCACATTTCGAAAGCTTCTATTCTCTTCTTGTCCAAACTATTTATCGTCCATGTTTCACTTCCATACATGGCTACACTCCATACGAATACTTTCAGAAATGACTTCCTGACACTTAAATCAATACTGGATGTTAACAAATTTCTCTTCTTCAGAAACGCTTTCCTCGCCATTACCAGCCTACATTTTATATCCTCTCTACTTCGACCATCATCAGTTATTTTGCTCCCCAAATAGCAAAACTCCTTTACTACTTTAAGTGCCTCATTTCCTAATCTAATTCCCTCAGCATCACCCGACTTAATTAGACTACATTCCATTATCCTTGTTTTGCTTTTGTTGATGTTCATCTTATATCCTCCTTTCAAGACACTGTCCATTCCATTCAACTGCTCTTCCAAGTCCTTTGCTGTCTCTGACAGAATTACAATGTCATCGGCGAACCTCAAAGTTTTTATTTCTTCTCCATGAATTTTAATACCTACTCTGAATTTTTCTTTTGTTTCCTTTACTGCTTGCTCAATATACAGATTGAACAACATCGGGGACAGGCTACAACCCTGTCTTACTCCCTTCCCAACCACTGCTTCCCTTTCATGTCCCTCGACTCTTATAACTGCCATCTGGTTTCTGTACAAATTGTAAATAGCCTTTCGCTCCCTGTATTTTACCCCTGCCACCTTTAGAATTTGAAAGAGAGTATTCCAGTCAACATTGTCAAAAGCTTTCTCTAAGTCTACAAATGCTAGAAACGTAGGTTTGCCTTTCCTTAATCTTTCTTCCAAGATAAGTCGTAAGGTCAGTATTGCCTCACGTGTTCCAGTGTTTCTATGGAATCCAAACTGATCTTCCCCGAGGTTGGCTTCTACTAGTTTTTCCATTCGTCTGTAAAGAATTCGTGTTAGTATTTTGCAGCTGTGACTTATTAAGCTGATAGTTCGGTAATTTTCACATCTGTCAACACCTGCTTTCTTTGGGATTGGAATTATTATATTCTTCTTGAAGTCTGAGGGTATTTCGCCTGTTTCATACATCTTGCTCACCAGATGGTAGAGTTTTGTCAGGACTGGCTCTCCCACGGCCGTCAGTAGTTCCAATGGAATATTGTCTACTCCGGGGGCCTTGTTTCGACTCAGGTCTTTCAGTGCTCTGCCAAACTCTTCACGCAGTATCGTATCTCCCATTTCATCTTCATCTACATCCTCTTCCATTTCCTTAACATTGTCCTCAAGTACATCGCCCTTGTATAGACCCTCAATATACTCCTTCCACCTTTCTGCTTTCCCTTCTTTGCTTAGAACTGGGTTTCCCCGTATCTTATTTTAATCTTATTACAAGTGATTTTCAGGACTTCCTTCAAACTTGTCCTATAACATTCTTCCAGAAATTGCTGAATTTTTCTTTCAATAGAGGGAAACATGAAGATGTTTCATATATGATCCAGTAACACATACTCATTTATCATTTTTTCAGGATCTAAAATCTTCCCCTACAGCTACTGAGAATAGTTTTTGGGAAATGAAAACTCTTTTCATGAACCCCGTTTCACTGTTGGAGTTTCTCATTAGTCTGATGAAGTCTTCTTGAAACTGTAACAGTGAAGTATATATTCTCCAGAACGTTAATCTAAGTTCAAGGGCACCCATACCCATCGGCAAGGGGGCTGCCCTTCCCCCTTCACCTTGTAGCTCACAGGGAAAGGAAGAATATATTGCAGTCAGGTATTTTCTTTCAACAAAATTAATTAAAAGTCAGTATTACACAAGTTTTTTAAAAGGGCCGGAACTGGAAGAGTTTTATGGCTACTTACAAGTCACCAGTTATCTTCCAGTCTACTGTATGGGCACCCTTGCCTAAGGTGAATCAATGCCTTGTTTCTAGGGAGTTGTTGGTAAAGAATTTGATGAAAATGAGTCAAAGGCTTTCTCAAAAAGTAGAAATTACACGCAAATTGGTAATTTGTGCTTATTAATGTCTTCTATAACATCATTGATGACATGTGTATGTCTCATTGCACTAGATCCACTTCAAATGCTAGTTATTTTCTTACCAGCTGGTGGTAATTTTTGTGAATATCTTGTACATTATGGAAAGTGGGCCAATAGGTCCATAGCTTGTTTTTAATTTGTGTCTCCATTGTTGCAAATAAAATAGTAACGGCATTGTTCCATGTTTGAGAAATCTTCTTTTTTCACAAATATTCAATAATTTTGGTTGTATAATTTTTCTTTCAACTCTAAAATAACATCCTCTTTCCTGTTTTCATACCCTGAATGACTTTGTACACTTCACCCAGCATTAATTTATGATTTTCATTGTTCACTATCAGTATTTCTCATTACTCCCTTGAATACACAAACATAAACAAATCTCACTTTTAATTATTATATTATTTGCCACTGTAACTGATAAAATGTGCTATCTACCTTCTATGAAAATTTCTAATTTGTTTTCTTCATAATCTTATTGCTTTAAGTTGTTTCTCTTGCCTAATTTCATTGTATCTACTCAAATCCTCTCAAAGGAATTGAAAAATATTTTTGGTCAAATTAGCATGTTCTATCATTTTCCTCTTAACATTTGCTTTAAATTCTTGCTTTCTATTTACACTGCTGCGTTGTTTCATTAGATTCTTCTTTTCTTTTGCTTTATGGGCACCTGCCTTTGACAAAACAATGCCCCTTTCACCCATTTATATCTACATCTACATCTACATGGATACTCTGCAAATCACATTTAAGTGCCTGGCAGAGGGTTCATCGAACCATCTTCACAATTCTCTATTATTCCAATCTCATACAGTGTGCAGAAAGAAATAAGATCTATATTTTTCAATAAGAGCTCTGATTTCCCTTATTTTATTATGGTGATCATTTCTCCCTATGTAGGTCACAGTCAACAAAATATTTTTGCATTCGGAGGAGAAAGTTGGTGATTGGCATTTTGTGAGAAGATTCCATCACAATGAAAAACGCCTTTCTTTTAATGATGTCAGCCCAAATCCTGTATCATTTCAGTGAACTCTCTTCCATATTTCATGATAATACAAAACATGCTGTCCTTCTTTGAACTTTTTCGATGTACTCCATCAGTTCTACCTGGTAAGGATCTCACACTGCACAGCAGTATTCTAATAGAGGATGGATAAGTGTAATGAAGGGAGTCTGCTTAATAGATCTGTTACATATTCTAAAAGTCCTGCCAAGCCTTCCCCACAACATTTTCTATGTTTTCCTCCAATTTACATTGTTTGTAATTGTAATTCCTAGGTGTTCAGTTGAATTTACAGCCCTTACATTTGACTGATTTATTGTGTAACTGAAGTTTAATGAATTCCTTGTAGCATTCATGTGGATGACCTCACACTTTTCGTTATTTTTCTAAGATGCTGAATTCATTGCTTAAGCTTGAGAGAGATATGCTCACTGCATTAGCCCATAAATGAGTACTTGTGAAGCTCAGAGCATGTGATCAAAATGATCTATTTGCATTTGGAACACATCACAACAGAGCTGCCAAGTCTCCTGTCAATACTGTCATTTAACAGTCAATCAGTCTTGTATCATCCTTTACACATTTAGTTCAGAGGGCAGCAGACAGACTCACCACACTATCTGTAGTGTGCTTTGGTGAGCACCCCATCTAGACTTGTCCATTACAAAACAATCTGACAATCCATCGACATTATTACCTTATAGGTACTAACAGGACACTGTGTTCTGCTGATTACACCCCTGCCAACCCGAGCAAAGTAGTCATCCTTTGCAGTCTGAATGGCGTTATAAAAAGAAAATGCAATGCTCTACTACAATATGAAATTCTGAGTGCTGGAGAAGTGCATTAGAGGTTAAGATTACTACTTACTAAGACTTCAGATACAGAGGACAAAATATTGGATTAATGGAAGAAAGATCACAATGGAAATCCTGCTAAAATGGGCAAAAGAGGTGCAAGTACGAGGGCAGTTCAATAAGTAATGCAACACATTTTTTTCTCGGCCAATTTTGGTTGAAAAAACCGGAAATTTCTTGTGGAATATTTTCAAACATTGCCGCTTCGTCTTGTATAGTTTCATTGACTTCCGACAGGTGGCAGCGCTGTACGGAGCTGTTAAAATGGCGTCTGTAACGGATGTGCATTGCAAACAACGGGCAGTGATCGAGTTTCTTTTGGCGGAAAACCAGGGCATCTCAGATATTCATAGGTGCTTGCAGAATGTCTATGGTGATCTGGCAGTGGACAAAAGCACGCTGAGTCATTGGGCAAAGCATGTGTCATCATTGCCGCAAGGTCAAGCAAGACTGTCTGATCTCCCGCATGCGGGCTGGCCGTGCACAGCTGTGACTCCTGCAATGGCGGAGCGTGCGAACACAATCGTTCGAGATGATCGACGGATCACCATCAAACAACTCAGTGCTCAACTTGACATCTCTGTTGGTAGTGCTGTCACAATTGTTCACCAGTTGGGATATTCAAAGGTTTGTTCCCGCTGGGTCCCTCGTTGTCTAACCGAACACCATAAAGAGCAAAGGAGAACCATCTGTGCGGAATTGCTTGCTCATCATGTGGCTGAGGGTGACAATTTCTTGTCAAAGATTGTTAGAGGCGATGAAACATGGGTTCATCACTTCGAACCTGAAACAAAACGGCAATCAATGGAGTGGCGCCACACCCACTCCCCTACCAAGTAAAAGTTTAAAGCCATACCCTCAGCCGGTAAAGTCATGGTTACAGTCTTCTGGGACGCTGAAGAGGTTATTCTGTTCGATGTCCTTCCCCATGGTCAAACGATCAACTCTGAAGTGTATTGTGCTACTCTTCAGAAATTGAAGAAACGACTTCAGCGTGTTCGTAGGCACAAAAATCTGAACGAACTTCTCCTTCTTCATGACAACGCAAGACCTCACACAAGTCTTCGCACCCAAGAGGAGCTCACAAAACTTCAGTGGACTGTTCTTCCTCATGCACCCTACAGCCCCGATCTCGCACCGTCGGATTTCCATATGTTTGGCCCAATGAAGGACGCAATCCGTGGGAGGCACTACGCGGATGATGAAGAAGTTATTGATGCAGTACGACGTTGGCTCCGACATCGACCAGTGGAATGGTACCATGCAGGCATACAGGCCCTCATTTCAAGGTGGCGTAAGACAGTAGCATTGAATGGAGATTACGTTGAAAAATAGTGTTGTGTAGCTAAAAGATTGGGGAATAACCTGGTGTTTTTCAATGCTGAATAAAACAACCCCTGTTTCAGAAAAAAATGTGTTGCATTACTTATTGAACTGCCCTCGTAATGTACCACTGGATAGCTGGTGCAAATGTGAACAGCATATTTTTGAAACAAATGAAAAACACACAAACAAATGAAAAACACACAAAACACATCAGAACAGTTAAAAAAGAGAGGTAAAGGAACAAAGAGCATATTAACTAGATAGAGTGCAATGCTACACAGATGAAACAGAAGTAATAGGGCAAAGAGTGATTGTCTAAGGAGGCGGAGGAGAAGGGGAAGGAGCAGGAGGAGGAGGAGGAGAAGAAGAAGATGAAGAAGACTTCTAATTTATTAATCAATCACCCCAACTTCTTATAAACTATTTATACAAATGTCTGAATAGATATACGTCATTCACTACATTAATGATAAGGCACACAGATGCCAGTCACTTCACATATCACAGCTAGAGCTTGGTAGCCACTGTTGATGAAAATGGGAGCATTCTGTTTTTTGCAAATATTTAAAACAACACTAATACATGGAAGAGGATCATGTAATGTGATCCATCATGTACCGTGTTGTGGCACTCCAAACACTGAATATCAAACTAGCAAAAACAGAAGTAGTATTACTGACAGTATGCAAAAATTACACCCACCCCCAACACAAACTGTGAAATTTGACAGTTCACATATTATAACAGACCTTCCTCATACGACAGCAAATATAAAAATTGTAAGCCTAGTAGTGATATACTTTATTTATTAGAGCTAAGAAATTTTATTTTTTGGCATAGTTTCCTTTTAAGATAATAGACAGTGTCCAAAATTTTTTTCAAATAAGTAGATTCCATCCATGAATCTGTTTCTGAATGATGCTCAAGATAATTATTTATGGCTCCAATAACTCCAAAAGCTGGCCAGTGTGGCCGAGTGGTTCTAGGCGCTTCAGTCTGGTACCACGTGACTGCTATGGTCACAGGTTTGAATCCTGCCTCAGGCATGGATGTGTTAATGTCCTTAGGTTAGTAAGGTTTAAGTAGTTGTAGGTTCTAGGGGACTGATGACCTCAGATGTTAAGTCCCATAGTGTTCAGAGCCATTTTTGAACCATAACTCCAAAAGGTTTCTAGTCAGTTTTTTTAGAGGCAGAAACAAATGTTAAATGCAGGAGTCAAAATCTGATTAACAGGACAGATGTTCCAACAATTTATACTTCAAATCCATTTGTTCATCCATTTCGAAAGCAATTTGGTAACACCACTGAGAATGCTCCTCACAACAGTGAGGAGACTGAATCATTCTTTGATTGGTATGATTTAACATTGGATAAAGCATTCTGAGGAAAGTGCTAGTGCAGAGCACTGAAAATTTTTCAGGATAGAGAAATATTTAAAAGAAGTGTGATTAATACATAGCTTCTCACTTAACTGTGTTGTACATTGCTTAGTTCATATCTGACACTTCTAATAAGAAGCTACATGTACAGCTAATTGCCAGAAGCATCCCATCATAGAAACAGTATCCATCCAATTCTAATGATTTCTAGAATTTTCTCTGGACCTTTTTATAGTAAATTCACCCAAAAGACAGAGGTGTATAATGATAATAGTCACAGTTGAAATGGCCGCCAGTAGACAAAAATATTGCAACTTGGAGAAAGCACTGGCTATAAAAGAAAATGTTTTTAGTGTCTTTTATAAAGACAACAGCAGTGTCATTAATGGTAAGTGTGAATTTCACACACCAATACAGAAAAATGTAATGTAAAATTGTCAGCAGATATGCTTTGAATATCATATCATTACATGAAATCACTGAAATTGAACAGACTCATCTTGATTGATACAATTAATACTGTAATGCTGTTGAACCGACAGGAAGAAAGAAGGAGTTGCTACATATGCAAAAAGTGGAGTTGGTTATTTGCCAGAATGAAATTTCCTACAAGGACTGGAGGGCTTAACACAAAAGCAAGTTGCAGAGTTAGAATCACTTAGGAATCTTACCAAGATCAGACTGAATATTTGTGCAACTTTCTTAAGACAATACTCGATTATAGAGAACTGTGTAGTCCGCAGAAAGTTTTAGGTTACTATTAATATTATTTTTTGGGTCAAAAATGTATCACATGAACAGCAAGGATTCCTAACACACTTCACTAGGTCATGACTGAAGTTACTTCTATGTCTGTCAATGATTCTACAACCAAGATATTGTGCTAAATGCTCCTTACCACGAAATCTTCAATCCAGTCACAAATTTCATTTAATATGCCATATGATTGTACCTTCAATAATAAACATAACTGCAGTAGTGAGACAAATTCTTTACAGAAATCTACCTGACTGTCTTTATCCATAGTGTTCAGGGTGTTATGTGAGAGTTTGGTTTTGCATGAACAGTGTTTTTGGAATCCTTGACAGCATGAGATCAGAATATATTCTAAGAGTCTACAAGAGACAGATGTCAAGGATACTGCATGGCAGTTTTGTGGACCACATCTGTTAATAAGTGTGACCCATGATTTCTGGCTACTATTGGACAAATGTTTTTCTCTAAGGTACCTGCAGTATATTTTGATTATAAGAGGGGAAAAACTAGGTGCAAATTTCTTTGTGCATGAAATCTGTTTCTCAATTCCACCAACTTCATCTGTGTCACTCATCTTTGCAGTGGTGTTAGAATTAAACTAGGGCTACTGGATTTTCTTTCATAAGGAGCATATGAAAACAAAGTTCAGTGTTTCTGCTCTTGCTTTTTACTGCAACTTTCAGTTCCTGTCATATCCATGAGTGTTTTGGCACTAGCATTGGAGCCAAAGACAGCCTTTACATGTCACCATAATTTCTTTGGTTTTGTGAGAGGTCTTTTGATAAGATTCTGCTACTGTAGAAACTGAAGGCTACACATATTGCCATTTTGACAAGCAAATCTGTTTCTTTTAGCATCTCTGTATCTATAGCACTATGCTTTCTTTTACACCTATTGCACAACAGTGAAAAATTTGTTACAGAGACTTTGAACTATGGTGTGTCTCTACAGTCATGAACCGTTTTACTATATACATATCTTTTCAGTGCTTCACTAAGTATTCTCCAAATTTTGAGCCACAGCCCTCCTACATGCTCCTGCCCTGAGGTTAAATTTTCATGTTCCTCCATGATATATGACACTACTGCTTATTTATCTTGTTTACTCAAGATGTAAATTTTTATACTTGTTGTTTGTGTTGTTACAGCCTCCTCATGGTCAGTGATACCAGTTTCAAAAACAGTCCACTCAAAGAAGTATATCTGTTGCCATTAAATTTAATTTATTTCCATCATGATTAGGCTTACAGATGATCTGCTGAAACTTTGCACCTGATATATGTATTTCAAGTTGCCAGCATAACAGTTTAAGAAGTGAAGAACATGAGGTGTGAGGCTTTGGTTGTGAACCAATCTTGTGTAGTGTAAACATAAACAACATGCTTTGTGTATGGTTTTTACCGTATGCTTGCACTGTACTGTGCCTTGTTTCACTGTGATCTAGGAAGTTCCGATACATGGAAAATGCCACCAACATGACTTTGTTAACCTGGTAACAAACATATTCCTCAAGGTGTGCCACTAAACAGCCAGGCACTGGACTCTATGGAGAACTCACAAATTTTATGAGCAGGAAAAGGATTGCCATCAATTCCTGCTGATGAAATTGTGGAATGAACATCAAAAACTCTTGGAATTACAGCAAGAACAGTAGTAAGTAAGGGAGCATTATTGCAGAAGTTTAAACATGTAGATTGAGCCATAATGGTTCCAAGTCACCTGGATCAAATGACATATTTTAATGACTTTAATGACCTCTGGAAAGAAGGCTAAGCAGCCTCACCCAGTCATTAATTTAAATATCTTTTCAGAAATGCAGTTCATATACATATATGCTTACTACAGCAGGGAAGAGTATCTCGACATTTTTTTTTTTTTTTTTTTTTGCCTAAGTTACTAGTGCCTTCAAAGAAAATGAACTTTCAGGGATGCGAAAAGTCACTAGAACTGTGCTGAAAAACATGGGGTTTCATTATAAGATGCTAGACATACGCACAGTCTTGTTACAAAAGGCATGTATTGTTGTGGCTCAAAGCTTCTCTTGCACAAAATTATGGGAAAAGAGATTCATTCTAAAATATGGCTACATGAAATTGTGTTTTAGTGCTGTCAGTAAATGCTGGACAAATGACAGTCCAACTAGAAGCAATCTTCAGGTGATGGGAAGAGGAGCTAGATTATTTGGTCCACAGCAGCTCTTCCTGTGGTTTTGTTCCTGATGCACTTTTAGTTTTTTGGTCCAAAAAGACAGATGATTGCCAGAAAGATATGGGCCACACGTGGTTTGTTGAGTGATTCAGGAACCTTTTAAAACAGTTTCCTGTCTGTACAACAATTGTAATGGACAATGCTCTATGTCATGCAATGATGCTGAAACAGCCCCAACCACAAACGATTGTGAAGAAATTATGGTGCAGTGGTTACAGGTATGAAATATTACTGGGGATATAAGTATGACAAAGCTTCTTTTACATTCATTTGTTAAAGAAAATAGGTGTACATATGTAGTAAAGGAAACTGCCAAGAGGCTGCCATTTCAACCCCAAAAGATTAGTACAGAATGGTGTGAAGACATACATAAGGAACAATAACAACTCTTTTACAATAACAGAGGTGGAAAGGCTGTTGCATGATATACTTGCAACTGAGGATGCTGCATTTTGGAAGAAAAAAAATCTCCATGAATCACAATTAATTTAGCTCCTCTTTCTGCTGGCTGACGACTGCTACTGCTTGGAGTGTCATTCATCCAGCATTTACTGATAGTATCCCCAGTGCTAACTCCTATTTTGTCTTGCCATATTTAGAATAAAAATCTTTGTGCACAATTTTGTGCAAGAAAATGCTTCAAGCTGTAACAGTACACACCTATTCTAACAGGACTTTGTGCACCTCTAGTATTTTGTAATGTAAACCCATACTTTCCACCACAATTTTAGCACCATTTTCACAGCCCTGAAAGTTCACCTTGTTTTAACAACACTAGGATACTCTCTCCTGCTGTAGTATGCATAAACATGACTGTGAATTTCATCAGTTTGGAAAGAATCTAGCTCGGTGACAGGATCAGGCCATTTTTTTCTTCTTTCCAAGAGTCAACAAAAATATGTTAATTAATCCAGAATCATTACAGCTTATGTCTACATCTTTCAACTTTTGCAATAACACTCCCTCACTTAAGGCTCCATCAATGGCAGAGCAGATAGCCCACGCAGGCATCTGCTGCAGTCTCTGTGGTGCCAGATGTAGCGTTATCCAAGTCAAACTGGATGTGTGCACTCATGCTAGATTAAGTCCCATAGTGCTCAGAGCCATTTGAACCATTTTGAACTCATGCTAGACCTCTAGACTCCAATGAAAACTTGGTAAGAAATCTGATAAAGTTCAGTTGGGTTCTAAAATTTCATTTAGTTTTAGCAATTTCAGCTATATGTGTTTCAATTATCTTGGCACTGATTTGAAAATTAAACTCAGTCACTACTACTGGATTTTATTTTACAAAGGAATAGGAAAATTAAGTCCATGCAAAAGTATTTGATTTTACCTAGCTTGCAATAATTTGAAAGCTATTTTAATTTAAAGATTTCATTATTTATGTAAGAATATAGGAATGAATGTCGTTTAAATTCCACTAAAAAATTAAAGCCTGATTAATTGATGTTTATAATGGCATATGACTCAATGTGATGTATAGTAGAATCCATTTTAATGAATCTTTAGGGACCAAAATATTTTTTGTTGAACAGGGGTTTTCCTGAAATGGGAGTTTTTCCCAAGAACACAGGAGTGACCCAGACTCATAATTCAAGACTGCTTAGGTAAGATAAGTGCAATTTAATTATAAAATTACCAATTCCTGTGTTGCAATATACTACACATACACACATGTACGCACACACGCACGCACGCACACTGCACACACCCACACACACACACACACACACACACACACACACACACACACACACACACCGTATGACAAAAAAATTTATATATATATATATATATATATATATATATATATATATATATATATATATATATATATATATATATATATATATAAAAATAGAGGGAAACATTCCACGCGGGAAAAATATATTTAAAAACAAAGATGATGTGACTTACCATACGAAAGCGCTGACAGGTCGATAGAAACCTAAACAGACACATACATACACACAAAATTCAAGCTTTCGCAACAAACTGTTGCCTCATCAGGAAAGAGGGAAGGAGAGGGAAAGACGAAAGGGTGTGGGTTTTAAGGGAGAGGGTAAGGAGTCATTCCAATCCCAGGAGCGGAAAGACTTACCTTAGGGGGAAAAAAGGACGGGTATACACTCGCACACACACACATATCCATCCACACATATACAGACACAAGCAGACATATTGGTCTTTAAATATGTCTGCTTGTGTCTGTATATGTGTGGATGGATATGTGTGTGTGTGCGATTCGATAGACACACAAGCAAACAGAAACATACACACAAAATTCTAGCTTTCGCAACCAACTGTTGCCTCATCAGGAAAGAGGGAAGGAGAGGGAAAGACAAAAGGATGTGGGTTTTAAGGGAGAGGGTAAGGAGTCATTCCAATCCCGGGAGCAGAAAGACTTACCTTAGGGGGAAAAAAGGACAGGTATACACTCGCACACACACACATATCCATCCGCACATACACAGACACAAGCAGACATTTGTAAAGGCAAAGAGTTTGGGCAGAGATGTCAGTCGAGGCAGAAGTACAGAGGCAAAGATGTTGTTGAAAGACAGGTGAGGTATGAGCGGCGGCAAATTGAAATTAGAAATTAGCGGAGATTGAGGCCTGGCGGATAACGAGAAGAAAGGATATACTGAAGGGCAAGTTCCCATCTCCGGATTTCTGACAGGCATGCTTAGCCACAGGGTGATCCTCATTACCAACAAACACTGTCTGCCTGTGTCCATTCATACGAATGGACTGGTCATACCTACACAGAAAGCTTCACAGTGTAGGCAGGTCAGTTGGTAAATCACGTGGGTGCTTTCACACGTGGCTCTGCCTTTGATCGTGTACACCTTCCGGGTTACAGGACTGGAGTAGGTGGTGGTGGGAGGGTGCATGGGACAGGTTTTACACCGGAGGCGGTTACAAGGGTAGGAGCCAGAGGGTAGGGAAGGTGGTTTGGGGATTTCATAGGGATGAACTAAGAGGTTACGAAAGTTAGGTGGACGGCGGAAAGACACTCTTGGTGGAGTGGGGAGGATTTCATGAAGGATGGATCTCATTTCAGGGCAGGATTTGAGGAAGTCATATCCCTGCTGGAGAGCCACATTCAGAGTCTGATCCAGTCCCGGAAAGTATCCTGTCACAAGTGGGGCACTTTTGGGGTTCTTCTGTGGGAGGTTCTGGGTTTGAGGAGATGAGGAAGTGGCTCTGGTTATTTGCTTCTGTACCAGGTCGGGATGGTAGTTGCGGGATGCAAAAGCTGTTTTCAGGTTGTTGGTGTAATGGATCAGGGATCCAGGACTGGAGTAGATTCGTTTGCCATGAAGACCTAGGCTTTAGGGAAGGGACTGTTTGATGTGGAATGGGTGGCAGCTGTCATAATGGAGGTACTGTTGCTTGTTGGTGGGTTTGATGTGGACGGACGTGTGAAGCTGGCCATTGGACAGATGGAGGTCAACGTCAAGGAAAGTGGCATGGGATTTGGAGTAGGACCAGGTGAATCTGATGGAACCAAAGGAGTTGAGGTTGGAGAGGAAATTCTGGAGTTCTTCTTCACTGTGAGTCCAGATCATGAAAATGTCATCAATAAATCTGTACCAAACTTTGGGTTGGCAGGCCTGGGTAACCAAGGAAGGCTTCCTCTAAGCAACCCATGAATAGGTTGGCGTACAAGGGGGCCATCCTGGTACCCATGGCTGTTCCCTTTAATTGTTGGTATGCCTGGCCTTCAAAAGTGAAGAAGTTGTGGGTCAGGATGATGCTGGCTAAGGTAATGAGGAAAGAGGTATTAGGTAGGGTGGCAGGTGATTGACGTGAAAGGAAGTGCTCCATCGCAGCGAGGCCCTGGATGTGTGGAATATTTGTGTATCAGGAAGTGGCATCAATGGTTACAAGGATGGTTTCCGGGGGTAACAGACTGGGTAAGGATTCCAGGTGTTCGAGAAAGTGGTTGGTGTCTTTGATGAAGGATGGGAGACTGCATGTAATGGGTTGAAGGTGTTGATCTACATAGGCAGAGATACTTTCTGTGGGGGCTTGGTAACCAGCTACAATGGGACGGCCGGGATGATTGGGTTTGTGAATTTTAGGAAGAAGGTGAAAGGTTTTGTAGGGGGGCCTAAGGTTCTGAGGATTCCCTGACTGGACATCAGGAATGGGATTACCTTGGCAAACTTTGTAAATAGTGATGTCTGAAAGCTGACGCAGTCCCTCAGCCACATACTCCCAACAATCAAGTACCGCGGTCGTGGAACCCTTGTCCGCCGGAAGAATGACAATGGATCGGTCAGCCTTCAGATCACGGATGGCCTGGGCTTCAGCAGTGGTGATGTTGGGAGTAGGATTAAGGTTTTTTAAGAAGGATTGAGAGGCAAGGCTTTAAGTCAGAAATTCCTGGAAAGATTGGAGAGGGTGATTTTGAGGAAGAGGAGGTGGGTCCCGCTGTGACGGAGGATGGAACTGGTCCAGGCAGGGTTCAATTTGGATAGTGTCTTGGGGAGTTGGATCATTAGGAGTAGGATTAGGATAATTTTTCTTCGTGGCAAAGTGATATTTCCAGCAGAGAGTACGGGTGTAGGACAGTAAATCTTTGACAAGGGCTGTTTGGTTGAATCTGGGAGTGGGGCTGAAGGTGAGGCCTTTGGATAGGACAGGTTTTGGATTGGGAGAAGGGTTTGGAGGAAAGGTTAACTACTGAATTAGGGTGTTGTGGTTCCAGATTGTGTTGATTGGAATTTTGAGGTTTTGGAGGGAGTGGAGCTGGAAGTGGGAGATTGAGTAGATGGGAGAGACTGGGTCTGTGTGCAGTGGGAGGAGGTTGAGGTTTGCTGGAAAGGTTGTGAAGGGTGAGTGAGTTGCCTTTCCGGAGGTGGGAAACCAGGAGATTGGATAGTTTTTTGAGGTGGAGGGTGGCATGCTGTTCTAATTTGCAGTTGGCCTGTAGGAGAATGCTCTGAACAGCTGGTGTGGATGTGGGAGAGGAAAGATTGAGGACTTTTATTAAGGATAGAAGTTGACGGGTGTGTTCATTGGCTGAGTTGATGTGTAGGTGAAGGATTAGGTGGGTGAGGGCAACCAGTTCCAAACTGAACAATCCATTGCTTCATGAGTTGAGAGTGTCTGCAATTATAAAATCGGGTCAAATTTACAATGAAATTGACAGTCTGAGCCCATTTATTAATACGATGTTAGACCCCTCTGACCTGCATGCATGTACTACTTTGGTATCATAAAGCCATCGCACCTTCATACTGGCACTGGGATGGAGATAATGTCCACTCATAAATTCTACTAGTGACAGATCTGAGGATCTTGCCGGCCATGTGGGTACTTAAACATCATGCAGACTGTTCATAGATACATGTGCCATTTGTGGATAGCATCATCTCGATTAGAAATGGCATCAAGTTACAGTCACATAACATCTTAGTTCTCTTAATCACTACCAGTTGTGACCTTCAGTCATACCTAATGGTTCTTCACAACACAATGGAAGGGGTGACACTGCTGAGCTTCTCCAAAGCATTGTAAAGTTGGAATGACTCCCTCAGTCACCGCCATAAATGCTGACAATGATCATACAGAGTAATGTAGAATCATGATTCATTGCTGAATGAAATTCAACACCATTACTAGCAGTCCATGCTTTCCTGCCACTAAAGCAATCCAAATACAGCCATTTGTGTAATGATGTTAACAGCAACCTACACATGGAAGAGTAATTCTGTAGGCCAGCTGCTGCTAGCTTCTGACCAGTGGTGCAGGGTGACATAATATTGCAGGTAATCACTTACTTGTCCTAGGATTGCAGGTGCAAATGTGGATGGGTTACAATGTGTTTCATGTACAACATAGCAATTCTCCAGTTTGATGGTCAGATATACTCAACCGGAACATTAAGGCTAAGTGTGCCAGCTCTCATACTTCCTTGCAGTCCAACATTGGGCCACTGTCACATCCAAATGCCCCTCAAATGTGGATTTCCTTCCAAGATATAGTCATGAAAGAAGTTGTCATTCCATTTGGTGATTCAACTTCATTAAAAGAGGAAAAGAAATTACTAATGATGTCATTTCCTTGCACAACAGTAACAGAACTTTGTGCAACGGCTTCTTCTGCTTCATCATCTTCATCATCCACCAGCTCCTACTTCACAGTCTTCCTTCACAAATATATCACACATCTCACTTGCATCCATCTGGACTGTGGATGTCAGGGAGCTGTCATCACCATAAACAACATAATGGTATGTAACATTTTCAGACTTATAGGTTACACTACTCCATTCTTCTTCTGGCACAATGTTGTCTGAAGAGGTACATTCATTTGATGGTGTAGCGAATATCTTTGGTTTTCCGGAGCTTCACAGTTGGGTGACTGAGCACACATGAGCTGGATAGAACAAGTCTCCTTTTCTACTTTCTAGCGGTTTTCCATTATGTTGTAGCATGTCGAGTACTTTTTCATTACAGATGCATTATGTGTTTTCAAAATAATATTTATGTTACTAAGATAAGTTTTAGAGCAATTTTCAAGTAATGAACTTTCTTGGAAGTTTGCAGTTTAAAGAATTGTACTAAAGGTCTTAATACATGTAAAAGGAAATGTGGTAAGTGAATGTTTTGATGTGATATGGCAGTGTGCTTGCGACTCTGCTGAGGTGAAGGTACAATCATCCATGTTGTGATAAAATGCATCTTATCTAAAAAGTAAAGTAGTCACCAACCTGAAGACTGTTTTGAACCACACAGGGCTTTACTATGCAGGTATTGTTGGAGGTGGTATGCTGTTGCCTGTCTGGAACTTCTGAACTGACTTACCTAGACAGTTATAGGAGGATCTATGGTACTGTTATTTTGTTTAGTAATCTTTCAATGATAAATGAATGAAATTTCTCATAACTGATGGACTAAGCTACCATAAGAGCTGGTGAACTACAAAATTACTTCCCATTATGGGTTGAAATAATACTGCCTGATTGGCCATGAGCACCAGTATAGATTAGAAAGCAGCAAAATGCAGTGCTGATTAAAGTGAAAAGTTGTTACCTAGAAGGTGTGATACTCACTGAAAAGTGGACTGAATCAAAATTTTGAAGTGTGCATGAGTAAAGTTTTATGTTCATACTAACTACACAAAATATTGGTAAAATAATGAGGATGCTTCCTGTTTTCATGGGAATAAAAGTAGTAAGGAGATCATTCAAGAAATGCAACAGAAAGAAGTCTGTGGGTAGGCTGATTAATATTGTTATTCTGGTAATCAAATGGTGGCCTTGACCTTGGAAGGTCAGTCCAGGTTTTTGTAACCTCTGTCTGCAGGTACCTAAGAGTCACAGCTGGTGTGAAATTGCCTGCGGAGTAGACAATTGGAGAGGGAGGAGATAGTGGTGTCCAGCTGCAGTGGGTAGATACTCCCTTTCTTCTCTCAATGGGTCTGACTCATGAAGGATGAGGAACCACTGAGATGTCCATTGTACTTCACAATCAAACCTATTCCACTTACCTTTGACATCAACAATCAACAAGACTTAAAAGTTTGCTTCAAGTATGAGAGAAGGGTAAAAATGTTGATGTCATTTTGTACTCAACAGAACATTCATCATGATGAAAGGCAAGAGTTTCCTGTTATTTTTGATAAATGCAAAAATTGTTTATGAAGAACAGAATCATGTTTCATATTAAGTTCAAGGAAGATTTGAAGCAACGTTTTCTCAGTCAGTTTCTAGACAGTTTATCGCTTCCAGTTTTTAGGGGAATCTAGTAAGACACTGATTACATTTGTAAAGAAAGCAATTATTATGAGGTATGTGTATAGTGTACTGAACTGGGCACCTAGAAACGACGGAGAGTCTTCGTCCCGCCATACCCCTCAATGGTACACAACCCCACAATGGGCCACAGCCGTCCTCCCAGCTCTCCGCTGCCCCTCACCAAACCTAGGGTTATTGTGCCGTTCAAACCCCAATGGGCAGCCCCCTGAAAGGTCTCATACCAGATGAATGTAACCCCAAATGTTTGTGTGGTAGAATAATGACTGGTGTACGCATATGTGGAGACTGTATTTGCGCAGCAATTGCTGACATAGTGTAACTGAGGCAGAATAAGTGAAAACAACCTGTATTCACTGAGGCAGATGGAAAACGACCTTAAAAACCATCCACAGGATGGCCGGCACTCAAGACCTTGACACTAATCCACCGGGCAGATTTGTGCCGGGGACCAGCACACCTTCTCGTTCGGGAAGCAGCACATTAGACTGTGTGGCTAGCTGGGCAGGTTGCATTCCATATATTCCTCCTTTCTTGAAATCAAACTTCTCCTCCCCACTCTTATCTTCCATTATATGTAATAATTTGTGAGTCAGTATCCTGTAATAGTTTGCCACCAAGTGCTGAGGACAAGAGGGGACTTTTAAGCTGCAACTGTTGTGTGAGACATTCTCATATCCCATACAGGGATATCTTCTGAAGTGTTCAGCTCACTTGGGATGCTGTGAAGTCATGGATATGTGCAGACACTTGAAATGAAGCACAGCCCCTCCTGTTACAAACAACTGGGTTTGTTGTTGTGTGGCTGCTTCTTTGACAAATCAGGAAAGTAATGAAACCCATCAATAATCCATTAGAAAGATTGAAGCAAGCACTTGGAACTGCCACAACTTAGATAATGTGAGAAAAAGACAGAAGTTCCCAAGTCACATGCCAAACACCACAAGCTTGGAATTTTTCACCCTGCATTAAGACTAGGTGGTGTGGTCACAAACCACTGGTCAGTCATTGGGTGGAATAGCAATTCTGGCCCACCAATGACAACGCCAACACAACAGAAAATTCAGGCAGTCTTTGAGAAATGTGAGCAAGAAAGAGATCCTTTATTCCAAGAGATCCAGTCTATCAGCCATTGAGAGATAAAGACGACATTCAGGCAGCCAGTGGATTTGCCTTCTGGAGGCATGTCACCCTATTGCCAACTCAGTCTCTGGACTTTGAGCAGATCCCTACTCCCATTTCAGTGTTTGTCTTCCTCTGTAACGTATTCATTTTCATTCCCTGTTGAATGGACAAATCCTTGGGATCCAGTGCTTGAGCCTTTAAGTATCTGACTGCACATTGCATTTTCCTTGTCTGTCCTCTGCCTCAAAATGTTACAAACTTCCATGAGACAATTACTGCAGAAAGTAATAACTGGGACTGTGAGCACAGTCACCACTAAAAGCACTTCCTGAGAGTCATTAAGGACAGAAAGTCAGTAACCATGGAAAATTGAATACATCGTTAAGTCACCCCAAGCTGACACCTCCAAACTGCAGAACATGGAAGAAGATGTTGTCTGTCAATTTGATGTGGCACAACAACAAGATATTCAGTGCATCATACTGATCTCGCATCTGTTGCACATGTCTTCTCGACCAAACTGACTCTGTTTAATGTTGAGACAGTCCACTGCCCCTCCTGCTTGCCCAATCACTGAGTCATATCTCTGCCCAATCAAATTTGATATTTATATCTGTATTAATGATGTTGAATAAGCATAGATGTTCCATGTTTCAAGCATTGTTTAACTTGCATATCAATCGTGCATATCAATAGCATGAATTTACTACATTCTGGTGCCTGGAATGGCACCCCTTTTTTGTCATCTCTTGTATCACTTTCAGTTCATAACAATCCTTACCATAATTTTGGCATCAAGAGGATTATACTTACTGGTTGTATTTTGCTCATTTCTTGGTACCCAATTTTTTGGAGACTGGAACTATCATTGTCTTGACAAAATCTTGTGTCTATGTACCTCTTTTGTGTATTGCATTTCACAAAGCTGTCATTTCTGCTACTCCTTTTTCATCCATACACTGAAATAATCCAACAAGATCACCATCCAATCCAGCAGATTTATCCCCCCTTCATTTTCTTTATTGCTTTTTCTACATTAGTGGTCAGAATTAAATTCCTCTTTCCTTTACTTATGTCTCACCTTCCATTTCAAAGGTTAGATTGGTTTCTCCATTTCTCTTTTATATCTCACTTTCCATTTCAAAGGTTATATCCTACCATTTTCATTCTGTTTCTTTTCCCCTACTGTTCACTGTCTGTTCATCCAAAGCAACACTCTGCATTTCCTTATAACATAGGTCCTCTTGTTGTTTTCTTTTTACATCTACTGCATTATCAGACTTTTCTTTTTCCACTACTTCTTCAGGTTTTGTACCTCCCTTCTCAAGCGAGTAGTTGGTCTCTTGTACATTGTTTCTCTGCTCTCATCTATTTTGTTTTTATATTCCATTGTCTCTGAGATTTTCTTTATTATTTCTGTTGATACTCAATTTCTTTTCTCTGTCTCCACTGAAGTTTGAAAACCAGGCATTAGCGATGAACATTTACCACTTCTCCTGTCTCATTCTGTCTTCCCAAACTATATTTTACCACAATATGTTCTTACTGCCTTCCCCTATCAAAGCACAACAGGCTTCTGTCACAGTCCTACAGAAATCTTCCTCCAATAGAACTTCACTACATTCATTCATTTACTCTGTTAGTTTTCTCCATAAGAGGATGTGGAGTTGTACACCTGGCCTATTAATAGATTTTACAGTACCAATCCTACATCTACATCTACGTGATTACTCTGTTATTCACAGTAAAGTGCCTGGCAAAGGGTTCAATGAACCACCTTCAAGCTGTCTCTCTACCGTTCCACTCTCGAATGGCACGCGGGAAAAACGAGCACATAAATTTTTCTGTGTAAGCCCTGATTTCTCTTATTTTATCGTGATAATCATTTCTCAATATGTAGGGGGTGCCAACAGAATGTTTTCGCAATTGGAGGAGAAAACTGGTGAGCGAAATTTCATGAGAAGATTCTGTCACAACGGAAAATGCCTTTGTTTTAATGATTGCCACTCCAATTCACGTGTCATGCCTGTGACACTATCTCCGCTATTTTGTGATAATACAAAACAAGCTGACCTTCTTTGTACTTTTTCGATGTCATCCGTCTGTCCCATTTGATGCAGATCCCACACCACTAAGCAATACTCCAGAATAGGGCGGACAAGTGTGGTGTAAGCAGTCTCTTTAGTAGACCTCTTGCACCTTCTATAAGTGTTCTGTCAATGAATTGCAGTCTTTGATTTGCTATACCCACAATATTATCTATGTGATCATTCCAATTTAGGTTATTTGTAATTGTAATCCCTAAGTATTTAGTTGCATTTACAGCCTTCAAGTTTGTGTGACTTATCACGTAATCAAAATTTAGCTGATTTCTTTTCGTACTCATGTGAATAACTTCACACTTTTCCTTATTCAGGGTCAATTGCAAGTTTTTGCACCATACAGATATCTTATCTAAATTATTTTGCAAATCATTTTGATCAAAAAATGGTTAGAAAGGCTCTGAGCACTATGGGACTTAACAGCTGAGGTCATCAGTCCCCTGAAACTTAGAACTACTTAAACCTAACTAACCTAAGGACATCACACACTTCCATGCCCGAGGCACGATTCGAACCTGCGACCATAGCAATCAAGCGGTTCCAGACTGAAGTGCCTAGAACCGCTCAGCCACTCCGGCCGGCCATTTTGATCATCTGATGACTTTACAAGATGGTAAATGACATAACAGCATCATCTGCAAACAATCTAAGACGGCTACTCAGATTGTCTCCTATGTCGTTAATATAGATCAGGAACAATAGAGAGCCTATAACACTTCCTCGGGGAATGCCGGATATTACTTCTGTTTTACTTGATGACTTTCTGTCTATTACTATGAACTGTGACCTTTCTGACAGGAAATCATGAATCCAGTTGCACAACAGAGGTGATACTCTGTAGGCATACAATTTGATTAGAAGACGCCTGTGAGGAACGGTGTGAAAAGCCTTCTGGAAATCTAAAAATATGGAATCAATTTGACATCCCCTGTCGATAGCACTTATTACTTTAAGAGTATTAAGAGCTAGTTGTGTTTCACAAGAATGATGTTTTCTAAATCCATGCTGACTATGTGTCAATAAATAGTTTTCTTCGAGGTACTTCATAATGTTTGAGTACAGTATATGTTCCAAAACCCTACTGCAAATCAACATTAGTGATATAGGCCTGTAATTCAGAGGATTACTCCTACTTCCCTTTTTGGGTATTGGTGTGACTATTCTGAGAACTCTCTGTACTCACTGAGGTACGTTTGGTACTGCAGTGCCAACTCCATGCTACCCTTTTCTCTCCCCGAGTTATAAACTGTTACACCTTCATTTTCATTTCACCTCGTCCTTTTTCTATAACTTCACTTCACTTCATTTTATTGATCTTCATTTCTTTCTTTGGCGTTTCCAGTTATCCTGGCTATAGCAAAGCCTGAACATCCCAAGCCCCAATACACAATGGAGATAATAGGCCCTTTGGGTTAGGTAGCATATAACTTGTAAATTGGTTAGACCTTACAGGCTGCCAAGATGGATATCTTGTGAGCAAAAACTGATGGAGTCAAATACGCAAGATTTCAACCAAGAAATTATTTCTTGTAAGGAAGATAGTTGTTACTGACCCTTTGCTGAAAACTTGATATAATTAAAAATTTGTAAAAATCAAGAAATAATCACACCTGTAGAAAACAACTCCATACTGAATAAGAACAGGAGTGATTATAAAAGTTGAACAGACTGAGAAAATTATTGAAGTATGTAATTCATCTGAACAATGCATAACTACCAATGATATTGTGAAAGAGAAAGATCTGTTGAGTTGTGACTGTTATTATCTAGAGCAACAATGAAGAAATTGATGACAAGAAATTTCTAATCATTTTTGGATAATGTAGAGAAAATTCTTCTGCTGGTTTTCACACTTTACATTTGACCTCTTAACAAGCTATCGGCAGTTTTTTTTATAAATAATAAACTTGATGCATTAAATGCAGTTCTTGTATATAGCACTGCTTTTAATTTGTTACGCAGTTTGACACTGAATTATAGTCATTGCACTGACCTACCATCACCATTTGATGAAACACTTATGAAGTCAAGTACGATAAGCAAAAAATTTTAAGTTATCGAGATCTTAAAATTTGAAAAGTATGTTACTAAAAACTTTGGATCTCAAATGTAGACATCTATTTTCCCTTTCATAACTTGGCTGTAAAATATAATTCTGCACTAGTTTTAACTGAATCTGAATGGAGGAACTTTAATATGTACAGAATCCATATTTTATTGTTTTTCTGCCAATAGAAAATATACTTTGCTTATGAATACAGTTAATCTTAAATTATATTTTAGTCACACAAAATGAATCTGTGTATGTTTTCCTATGTCAAAAATATAAATTAAATCAATTCTGGCTGATATTGGCTGAAGTTGTCCATAAGATTAGACATAAAGGCAGACTATAAATGAACTACTTTCTGAATGGGATGTCAGTAAGCAGTTTAAATGCAAATTTGCAATTATATTCCAGAAAAACTTGCATGTGTGCTCATTATTAGTGATGATGCAAATAGAAATAGAAGAGGTAGGAGACATAGGGGTTAATTTATATTTCTTCAGGTGTCATAAGGGAAAAAAAATAAATAAATATATATATATATATAAAAAAACAAAGATGAGGTGACTTACCGAACGAAAGCGCTGGCAGGTCGATAGACACACAATCAAACACAAACATACACACAAAATTCAAGCTTTCACAACAAACTGTTGCCTCATCAGGAAAAAGGGAAGGAGAGGGGAAGACGAAAGGAAGTGGGTTTTAAGGGAGAGGGTAAGGAGTCATTCCAATCCCGGGAGCGGAAAGACTTACCTTAGGGGGAAAAAAGGACAGGTATACACTCGCACACACGCACATATCCATCCACACATGCAGACACAAGCAGACATATATATATATATATATATATATATATATATATATATATATATATATATATATATATGAAATAATTTTTCAGTGATAAATAGTAAAGGATAAGTAGTGATAAAAAGTTTCTGAATTAATTTTCATTACAGGGTTATGTTTTATTTCTTGATGAATACTGCTACATAGGATACTGAGGTTGAATATGATACGGATTGAAAGTATAAAGAAAGGTTTCAACAGTAAAGCTGAAAATGAAATATTCAAATATGTATTATGATAAAGAAAAATCTGGTACTCACCATCTGCATACTATTACAGATTAAGCCCCTGTCAGAGCAAATGGATTCTTCTTTGAGAGATAAGTAGAAAAAAGGAAGGAAGAAATATATATATTGGAAAGTATTAAAGGTAGTAAACTGTAAGATGGAGAGGAATCAAGATGGAAACACATGACACAGGATATGAATGTAACATATCCCCCCAATAGCAGTTCGATCACCATTGTTGATTTTATGCCTGTAATGTTCCTGAATTTCACCTTATACAACTTCCTCAAAATAAATATACCATAATTTTATCTTATGTTTTCAACATCATTTCAATACCTCATATTTATCTTTCAAACTTGCAGCTGTCTTATCTTTTCTTACTCCACTGTCATTACCTACTACCGCATATACTACTTCATTTATTCACAACCTTACATATTTTTTATCTTTCAAAATAGTTGGTAATAATACTTTTAGTCTATATCTTACAGTTATCATGTTTTATTCCTCCTATTGTGTCTGTGTTCTTTATATACCTTGACTTTACTTTTCTATTCATGAGTAATGTAGCAGCCAATTGTCTATTAGCAAGATACATCTTTATTCCATAATCTACACATTCAAATATATCCTGCAGTCACCTCAAGATAGAAGACTGTTTCTGAAAGCAACTTATCAACACCATTTACCTAATTTTTAGAAAGTTAGATGTCTGTCTAATTATATTTAGTTTTTTCCTTTGTTTCACTTTATGAAGTGTACACTATCAGTGAGTAAAGTTCAGACAACATCACTATTTTTTGTTACTGACAACGCTAACTCATCTGATCAGCATGAGCATTTATCTGTCTTCATTATCAATTATGAAGTTGATGTGATAGCACCCAAATTTTTAGAAAAAGTTTACAAAATAAATGACTGTATGTGAGAACACTGCTTAGTGTAAAAATGTTTGATTAACTGTATAATTTTGAAATTATTAGTGTGTACAAAAATAGTAATTTCATATAATGTTGCATTGCTACACTGAAGAAGAGAAGGAAACTACTTCTACGAGCTATTTATTTTATAATTACTTCATATTCAAGATCAAATTTGAACAAGTCTTTGACACAACTATAATATTCTATACCAAAAGACAATAAATGGCACCCAAAACATGAGTATAATATCAATCAGAGCATTCTTTGTTAATATATCTGATTGCTAAGCTGAAGCACGCTGAGTTTACTCAAAATCTAAAGAAGAAAATAGCCTGTAAGTGTGTAACATGAATTTTCTGCATGTTCAATTTTGAGATAAGCAGCACATATTCATTTTCTAATAAATTCCATGCAGCTACAACATTTCTGAGAATATTAATAACCATCATGGCAATTATGGCAAAAGTGTTGCCAAATCAATACCATACCCTTGACTGCACTGCACTATTTGCCCTCCTTAAGCAATTAGATGGGACTTATCTCAAAGCCAGCAAAAACTGGTTATGCACTGAGATTTCACTAAACACCATGAAATTCTTTGACTTTTTGACGTACCACTCACTCAGGCACACCACAATTAAATACTGTAAAGTAGGCATAACTAAATGAATTCAGCAACTTAACTCTAAAAGGAAGAATGCAACACAAACATGAACATTTACAAAGTAATGGAAACAATCATGCAAAATACATGCAGCTTGCTACACAAAGGGTCACTATTTCAACTGCCTGCTTTCTAGCGAATATAATGTGACTGAGATAGAGATATACTATGAGAAAATATGGAATATCTAACAGAAACAAGAAGAGTTAAGTGCTGAAAGCATACATGAGCTTTTTGACTTCATAGGCAAGATGATAGCCAGCATATGTCGAGTCCTCTTGAGGCCTGGAATAATATTAAAAATCACTATTGCCACAATTTTCTTTTTCAACAAAACTGAGATTGTCAGCGAGATAAGTATAGATAACAAAAACAAAGTGCTTACATAAAATTGAAATACAATAGAAATAGAAACAACAGTATATGCATACAGTAGGGAATACTATAGAAACTAAATAAATGACAGCTTTTGAGTGAAAACATATTAATCATGGGTGGGCCTGGTTTATATTCTCTATTATTCTGACTCAGACATGTATATTGTAGCTGTTCTCAAAAAGTAAAAGTATTATATGTTTTGAAGGTATCACTATGATTGTGATTACAAATCTAAAAGAGTTGTGATAAATAAATGAAGAAAGCAGTGACAAATATGGTCTATAATTTTAAATCATTAGGGTTGGAAATGTTTTTATCTTTTCTAAATTATGTTTAAATTTTGAATTTTACATTAGATGTCATGTTATATATAAAGTGACTTGTTGAATTTTAATGGTGCCAAAAAACAGAATAGTCAATGGAATTAAAAATAACATCAATATCTTTGATGGTCACACAAGTACCAATTCAAATTTAATGATTTTGCATTATTTTACCTCCACTGCATAAACTTGAAGCAATTCACATTTTCAGCTCATATTTCACAATTTCATGAAAGTGTTTGCATTAATTTTATTCCATATTTGAAGAAACTTCTTTTTAGTGGAAAATGTCAAATTTTGTGCATGTTAACTTTTTTCTCTTCTTGATTAGTTCATGTAACTATTATATTCTATGAAAGCATCAGAAAAAACACCACCTACTTGGCAGTCACTTAAACTAAAGCAAATAGACAAAATGAATGTCAAAATGATTGTGTTTTTTTAAGTCCAACGAAATTTGTTTCTATTTTTTGTAACTGATAATTTTTATTATGTTTCCTATCATTATATTAGTTTTATGTTTTGAGATTACGCCTCTTTGGGTATATTTTAAAGTTATCTCCAATGTTTTCTTATTTGGATATATTTCAAAGATCCCCAGAGGTACCGGTATACTTTTCATTGCATAGGTTCATACAAATACACTTTCAAAGAATGAATGTTTAATTGGTATACTTTATTCAATCTAGTGATATTTCATAAGTCTATATCTTGATGTATGTATGTGTACTCTTACAATATAGACACCACCAATACTGGATCCATTTCACAATAGAATTTCCTGAGAACTGGAGACAATTTTTCAAGGGCAATTGCAGTAACATACCCCCACATTGTCTTTCTTCTAATTTCTAATCCATTAGTTGTAAAGCTGGTCTTGTCAATGTGGATTGTCTAGCAATTTTCATTACCTTCCTTCCACAACTCATCAGATAAAAGTTCACAATTATACACAAAAATGTACCACTTCCAGACTAGAAGCTAAACAAAACTTTATCTTAGTAAGCTATGTTTCTATTTATCACAGTCACAATTTATAAAAATTTAGAATCTGTTTTTTAGAAGCCACCAGACACTGGAAGCTGTATTATATGCATGGCCTGTTAGTTTTCAATGCATTGTAAGTCTGTGAACAATAACTGAAGTGAGAATACTATTCAGAAATATATCAAAAGTTGATGATGTATAAAACAGTCAGTTACTGAACTTATTGGCTAGTAACTGCTAAGACGTATGTCTCATCCTTTTCTGGCTTACATCGGTATTCAGCTATTGAGTCATGAATTCCTTAATCAAAATGTAGAAACGTTATGTTATAAGCATTTTGTAACAATACACTGTTTTTTAATTGCAGTCAGATGGAAAAATAGTTTTACTGGATTAGTATCTATGATGTGTGACTGTATTTACATCTTCTGCATAGCAGGAATATGTAATACATTTCATCACATCCATGATGTAAATAGTTACAACCATGACTGTGTTAGAGCAAAAAATTTGACATTAATCGCATTTCTTTTATTAATGTGCACTGCACATCTAACTCTGTGGGTGCATCTTCAAGTGCTGTTTAACATTTTGACATACTTTAATGTCAGTTTCTGGTCAAGTACTATCTTTTGAAGGGAATTATGGTGATATTTTGTGTATCAGTACCTTAACACACAAATTTTAATCACCATTAATGCAATTTTCTATGATTTTTGTTGTTTTTCTCTGCATGTCACATGTGTATTGTTTATTGCAGATACCTTATCCAGATATAAATGATATATAATGAGTATGCCATGCCTGCCACTTAGCTGATATATGAATACCTATTCTTGATATTATTTGTGCAATTAACTTGAAGCCATTGTGTAAGGTCAAGAAAGCAGTGTAACAAATGTATCTTTGTTAAAAAAGAAGACATTATCCCTTGTAGGCTGTATTGTTCTTTATTAAAATCATGCTATTAGCTAACTTCAGGCATGAGCCTTTATCGAGTATACTTGCAATGTAATGTACTATATATTATGCTCATCACAGCTGACATTAACTAATAGCATGATTTTGATATGCAATATAATCTATTATATATCATGCTCATCATGGCTGACATTAACTTATAGCATGATTTTAATAAAGTACAATACAGCATACTACAAGCAATGTATTCTTTTATTAAACACTTAGAGGCTGTGGATCCCTATGGAAGGGAAACGTATCTTTACTGCATTTGAAGCAGAAAAATTATTACAGACAGCAAAGAACAGCTTTACATAGTTCAGAGATATATTTTTCAAGAATTTATGTAGTTAAGGTTTACATATTTTGCATGTGCTATGACTGATGCAATTACAACAGCTATTAGATTATTTTTAAAATTGCAAGTATGCATGCCATTTTATTTTTAAATCTGCTATACAGTAATGTATGCACTGTATACTTACTACTATGTTTCCTATCACACCTGCAATATTAAAACTAGCTATGTTACTACAGATTTAATTAACGGTCTTAAATTTTCCTGTGCCACAGTCAGGGAGCAGCATGTCCACTGATGTGACTGTAGTATAACACTGATGCACTGAACAGCTACTATTGCCATTATAAAACAATAGGAATCTGTAATGTAGATGTAGCTTGTATATAAACCAGAGTATCACTAAATGAGACAGTTTTCAGAGAAATAGAACACATCTTCCACTCGGAATTTCACTATCAAGCTGTTAAAATTATACGTGACAGGGTTCAAAATGTATCTTCCCCAATGGATTAAGCTTATAATTCTAAAAGTGATAGCCAACAGACAGTAACTTGCATAACTTCAGTAGCATTCTGACCAATGTCCAATACATTATGAAAAATGTTGACAAAATTTCCTCTATCCTTGTATCATATATGCCACATCACTCCAAATAATATTTGTTCACAAAGTGAACTGTATTTTGGGATGAACATCAACTGTGTCATATTTGATACACTATGTGGAAAAAATATATTAGTGATTTGTCATTTTCAAAATAGTCATTATGTGTCAAAAGGAACCATTAACAAGTGGGTTTTTAGAGCAATAAAGCTTGACTTTATGAAAGAAAGTTTATTCTTACTGATTTAGCTTTATTTATTTTTACAATGGTTCTAAACGTCATTAATTACTCACTGAGTCAAATTCTACTAACAAAAATGATGTAAAAGTTCATTTTACACCTAAAAATCAAGCTTTCTTAGTTATTCTTAATTGATGCACTGGGTGTTTGTGACCACATTCCATTTTTCTTTGTTCAATCTCAGTTACAGTAATGGTTTCTTGTTCTTAGAACATGTATGTCTAATTCAGTAATAATTACCATAGGATATGTTTGGAACAGGGACTCACTACATAATTTTTTGATTTCATCACTGCTGAAACATAGGATGAGCTTAACAGTTCTGCACCTGAGAAATCGTAAAGGAAGCAAACAGAGTGATAGTATTTGTTTGAAACAGATATTGCCATTAATTAATGTATAATAACAATCGAAGAGGAAATACTAGCATAGAGAATCCAGCAACTGAGGAAGAGGAAGATGGTGAAGGTGTAAAGGTGAACAAAATGAAGAGAAAGCTAATCTAATCTTTATAAACATTGCCTCAAACATATAAATATGAGATATTCTCAATGCACAATATTCTTCTCCCTTACTTCAGAAAAAAAGAGTTTCATAGTTGCTATGACGGAAAAGTAAAATAGACTGTCAGAAAGTGAGCTTTCAACCAACAAGGCCTTTGTCAAAAATAAACACCACACACACACACACACACACACACACACACACACACACACACACACACGACTACAGCATCTGGCTGCTGGAGGCCACATTGCGAACAACAGCACATGATGATAGAGGCAACCATGTGGTGGAGGTAAGAAGGGGGCTGTGGTGGGAAGGGGAGGGATATCAGGGTAGGAGTGAGGGACGGTAAAGTGCTGCTTGTGGCAGTGTACAGGGACAAGGTAAAGGGAGGATAGGCCAGCTATGCGAATTTGGGAAGTTATACAGAGGGCTAGTAGTACACATGCAGACCCTCTCAAAATATACTGGATGTCTCATTAAGGTCTTCACAGACCATAAGTACCCTACTAACCCTGAACAAAAACAGATCTCCCATGCCTTATCTCTCCAGTGACTCCCAAAGTCCCATCGTCCAGCATTCCCTCATGACTCAGCACCACCAAGGACTGGAGCAACTGAATCACATTCTGCACCAGGACTTCAACTACCTAGCATTTTGCTCTGAAATGATGAATGTCCTACCCACTATCCTTCCTACCTGTCCCACATGGTATTCTGCTGCCCAGCAAACCTACACAACATCCTCGTCCATCCCTACACAACCCTTGCTCCAAACCACATGCCCCATGGCTCATATCCCTGTAACAGACCTAGATGCAAGACCTGTCCCATAAATAATCCCACTACCACCTACTGCAGTCTGATCACAAGCATTACCTATCCTGTGCGGCTAGTCCCAGTGGAGGTTCGAGTCCTCCCTCGGGCATGAGTATGTGTGTTTGTCCTTAGGATAATTTAGGTTAAGTAGTGTGTAAGCTTAGGGACTGATGACCTTAGCAGTTAAGTCCATAAGATTTCACACACATTTGAACATTTTTCTGAACATTACCTATCCCATCAAAGGTACGGCAACATGTGAAACCAGTCATGTGATCTACAAGCTAAGCTGCAATCACTGTGCTGCATTCTACATGCGCATGACAACCAAGAAGCTGTCTGTCCATATGATTGACCACTGACAAACTGTGCCCAAGAAGCAGTTGGACCACCCAATTGTTGAGCACAGTGCTCAGCACAGAAATCTTCATTTTAATGACTGCTTTATAGCCTGTACCATTTGGATCCTTACCATTACACCAGCTCTTCTGAACTGCCCGGGTGGGAACTCTCCCAGCAACATATCCTACATTCCCATACCCTCCTGGCCTCAAACTTCATTAGTCATTCTCCTTACTGTTGCCATTCCAACACCACACAGCCCTCTGTTCCACCAATGTACCCTCTGTCTATATACTGCTCTCCTTTTCCACTACCTGCCCTCCATCTAACCTCCTGAATGAACCTAGCTGCCCTACCCTCTCTACACTTTGTCCCTGTATGCTCCCACGAGCTGTACTTTACCTTCCCCCACCCCTACCTTGTTATTCCACCCCTCTTCCACACCAGTCTGCTCCTTACCCCCCCACCACCCAGTTGCCTCTACCATTGTGCGCTGCTGTTTGCAACATGGCCTCAGCAGCTAGAGACTGTGTGTGTGTGTGTGTGTGTGTGTGTGTGTGTGTGTGTGTGTGTGTGTTTGTTTGTTGTTTATTTTCTACGACGGCCTTGTTGGTTGAAAGCTCACTTTCTGATAGTTCTTTCGTTGTACCTATCTGCAACTCAGCATCTCCATTATACAGTGAGTAGCAACTATTGTTTTCATAATATTGTTAATTCTATCCTGGATTTGTCATTGTTTAAAACAGAGTAATATTTAATTTTTACCCATGTGTAATTTTGTCTCATTAGCAAGCTGCTATATCATATATTATGTTTGGCCTGTAACTACATGCCAGGATCATAGAATAATTATACATGAATATATTATCTCAGTGATTGTTTGTTTGATTTTGATTTAAGAATTTTGCTTCGAGCATCTACAGGATATAACATCGGTTAAACTACTAAATATTAACTTTGAAACAGAAATGATGGAAAGTGCATAATGAGAATAGTAACATTTATGCTGACACATGATTGAAGAAGAAAAGGTATTAAGAAAGTAGCTTCTCATTTTTTCTTTATCTTCTCTTCATCGAAGCTCTGCATGCATTGACATAAAATGTGTTGCTCGTTTTCCTTTTATGGGCAGCCTTTCACGTTTTACATTAGAAATTACAATATCTAGAAATAGGTCATATTTAGATGTGATGCTTAAAAGAGAAAATTAAAAGCCTGCAGGGAAGAAGTTAAAAAGACAATGAAGATCGGTACACACTCTCGGTGATCAGTTAAATGTCCATAATAGATATGTATTAAAATTAATAATGATTTTGAATCTGAAGAAATTTTTGATGATTTAAAAGTTGAAAGTTAAACAATCAAAAATCCAGGATGGAATGTAACAACATTAGAGAAGGAAAGTTGCTACTCACCATGTAGCAGAGATACTGAGTCATGATAGGCACAACAAAAAGATTCACACAATTATAGTTTTCAGCCATTAAGGCCTTTGTCAGCAATAGACACTCATACACACACGCACACACACATTCATGCAAATGCCACTTGCACACATGTCTGCAGTCTCAGGTAACTGAAACCACACTGCGAGCAGCAGCACCAGTGCATGATGGGAGTGGAAACTGGGTGGGTGTAAGGAGGAGGTTCGGGTGGGGAGGGGGAGGGATAGTATGGTGAGGGTGGCGGACAGTGAAGTGCTGCAGTTTAGACGGAGGGCAGGGGAGAAGGTGGAGAGGGGGGGGGGGGGGGGGGAGACAAAGGCTCCACCACTGTCATTTCGAACCACAAGGATTACCTGGCGGAAGGACTCTGTCAGCTGTCAGATGTCAGATACTTCCACCTACAAACCTTGCCACTGTGATCCCATTCCAGTAGTCCAGCAGGATCTCCAGTCACTACTCAAATCCTTAGGCCCATCCCAGAACCTCTCCCCAGAGTCCATCTCTCTACTTACCCCTACCAGTCCCTGCAACCCTACCTTTTACATGCTTTCTAAAGTCCATTAACCCGACCACCCAGGACAACCCATTGTAGCTGGTTACTGTGCCCCAACTGAGAGAATCTCTGCTCCCATAGACAAACACCTTCAACATATTACCCAGAACCTATCCTCCTATATAAAAGATACCACCCATTTCCTCCACAGTTCCTGTCCCTTTACCACACGATGCCCTGCTCGTCACTGTTGATGCCACCAACCTGTACACTAACATTCCTAATGCCCATGGCCTTACTGCTATTGAACACTACCTTCCCATACAACCTATGGATTCGAAAACAGCAACCTCCTTCCTAGTTGCAATGACCAGCTATATCGTCACCCACAATTACTTCTCCTTTGAAGGCATTACCTACAAACAAATCCAGGGTATGGCTACGGGCACTCATATGGCACCTTCCTATGCCAACCTATTCATGGGCCATCTAAAGGAATCCTTCCTAAAAACCCAGAATCCTAAACCCCTCACCTGATTCAGATTCATTGATGACATCCTTGCTATCTGGATTGAAGGTGAGGACGCCCTATGCACATTCCTCCAGAACCTCAACAACTTCTCCCCCATTTGCTTCACCTTGTCCTACTCAACCCAACAAGCCACCTTCCTAGATGTTGACCTCCACCTCTGAGATGGCTACATCAGTACCTCCATCCATATCAAACCTACTAACCACCAGCAATACCTCCACTTCAACAGCTGCCACCCATTCCATACCAAGAAGTCCCTTCCGTACAGTCTAGCTTCCCATGGTCATCAGTCCTGCGGTGACGAGCAGTCCCTCTCCAAATACACCGAGGGTCTCACTGAAGCCTTCACTGACCGAATTATCCCCCAACCTTGTGCAAAAACAAATCTCCCATGCTTTATCTTTCCAGCTTCCCACCACCTCCCAAAGACCCACAGTCCGGCCACAGTGGAGCATTCCCCTTGTAACTCAGTACCATCTGGGACTGCAGCAACTGATTTACATTCTCCGCCAGGGTTTTGATTACCTCTCATCATGCCCTGAAATGAGAAATATCCTGCCCACTGTTCTTCCTACCCCTCCTTCAGTGGTATTTCGCTTTCCACTGAACCTTCACAATATACTTATCCATCTTTCACAACCCCTGCTTCCAGTCCCTTACCTCATGGCTCATACCCCTGTAATAGACGCAGATGCAAGACCTGTCCCATACATCCTCCTACCACCACCTACTGCAGTCCGGTCACTAACATCACATATCCCATCACAGGCAGGGCTACCTATGAAACCAGTCATGTGATTCACAAGCTAAGCTGCAACCACTGTGCTGCATTGGGCATGACAACCAACAAGCTGTCTGTCTGCATGAATGACCACTGACAAACTGTGTCCAAAAAACAAGCAGACTACCCTGTTGCTGAACACACTGTCAAACATGATATCCATCATCTCAATGACTGCTTCACAGCCTGTGCAATTTGGATCCTTCCCACCAACACCAGCTTTTCTGAACTGTGCAGGTGGGAACTTCCCCTGCAATACATCCTACATTCCCATAACCCTCCTGGTCTCAACCTTCATTAGTCAGTGTCCTCACCCATCCAGCCCCCTCCCTGTACCCATTCCAGCATTACACAGCTGTCATTTCACCGACACAGCCAGTTTTTTAATTTATTTTTATTTCTGTCCTTTCCACTACTTCCCCCCTCCCTCCCCTCTCCACCTTCTGTCCTGTCCTCCATCTAAACTGCAGCACTGCCACCCCCACCATAATATCCATTCTCCTCCCCACCCGAGCCTCCTCCTTACCCCCACAAGTCGCCACTCCCATCATGCACTGGTGCTGCTGCTCGCAGTGTGGTTTCAATTGTCTGAGACTGCAGACATGTGTGCAAGTTGCATTTGCATGAATGTGTGTGTGCGTGTGTGTATGTGTGTCTATTGCTGACAAAGGCCTTAATGGCCGAAAGCTATAATTATGTGAATCTTTTTGTAGTGCCTATCACGACTCAGCATCTCCATTATACGGTGAGTAGCAACTTTCCTTCTCTAATATTGTTAAAAGTTGAAAGTGTAAGTCAATATAGTTGCAAAAATGAAACGAGGAAAGATTTTGACAATTTACAAGTTCATAGAGGACATGATGCCATGGATGTGCATCCCAGTGATGCACAATTTTAATTCAGACCACCAGCAAAAGACACTGATTTATCAACAATGGATTGTTCTTCACAACTTCAAGATAGTCAGCAAAATGCACCTTTTAGAATTGATAAAAGATTATTCCAAGATAAAACTTCAAGACAAACTAAACAAAAAATTATAAATAGCAGGCCACACAAGCCTCAAGGTTCTTTCACTAGTGATGCTTAGGCCAAAAGATCATTTGGATGCGATTATCATTATAACTATACTAAAACACATCAGAAAACAACACCCCTGTTTAAAATGCAGTATATCCCATAGTGTGCTAGTTATTTGGAGATGGAGAAAATACAAAATATAATGTACAAATTAATGAGTGGTAAGATCTAAGCATGAAAATAAAAGTGCGTGAAATTTGCACTACACATTAAATGTGTGTATTATTTACAGCACATGGAAACAAGGAAAGACTATTAACACACTTTTTGATGAAGGGCATGACCAAGTGAAAACTATAATTTCTAGAATACGGGATACAAAAAGGACATTAGCTTTATGTCAGACTTTTTTCTGTGGCCACCACGAATTTGAAGTATGGAAAAAGAGTGGCAGTTTCTCAAATACAATAGACCAACTCTGCAGATATGATCATCTTCTGGGTGCGTTACATCTTTCAAATGAAAAAAATTAAAACAAAATATCTAAGCCCACAAATTCAAAATAAGATGATACAACTGTTAAATGATTCTACACTGAAGAGCCAAAGAAACTGGTACACCTACCTACTTACATGTAGGGCCCCTACAAGCACACAGAAGTGCCGCAACACAACTTGGCATGGACTCGACTAATGTCTGAAGTAGTGCTGGATGGAACTGACACCATGAATCCTGCAGGGCTGTCCATAAATCCATAAGAGTACAAAGGGGTGGAAATCTCTTCTGAACAGCACGCTGCAAGGCATCCCAGATACACTCAACAATGTTTGTTTCTTGGGAATTTGGTGGCCAGCAGAAGTGTTTAAACTCAGAAGAATGTTCCTAGAGCCACTCTGTAGCAATTCAAGATGTGTGGGATGTCACATTGTTCTGCTGGAATTGCCCTAGTCTGCCGGAATGCAAAATGGACATGAATGGATGCAGGTGATCAGACGGGATGCTTACACATGAGTCACCTGTCAGAGTGATATCTAGACACATGAGGGGTCCCATATCACTCCAACTGCACATTCCCCACACCATTACAGAGCCTCCACCAGGTTGAACAGTCCCCTGCTGACTTACAGGGACCATGGATTCATGAGGTTGTCTCCATACCTGTACACACCCATCTGCTCGATACAATTTGAAGTGAAACTTGTCCAACCATGTGACATGTTTCCAGTTGTCAGCAGCCAAATGTTGGTGTTGATAGGCTCAAGCGAGGCATAAGGCTTTGTGTCATGCAGGCATCAAGGGTACATGAGTGGGCCTTTGGTTCTGAAAGCCCATATCAATGATGTTCATTGAATGTTTCACACACTGGCACTTGTTGACAGCCCAGCACTGAAATCTGCTGCAATTTGCAGATGGGTTGCACTTCTGCCACATTGAACAGTTTTATTCAGTCGTCATAGGTCCCATTGTTGCAGCATCTTTTTCTGGCCACAGTGATGTCAGAGATTTGATGTTTTACTAGATTCCAGATATTCGTGTGACAACTCATGAAATGGTTGTATGGGAAAATTCCCACTTCATTGAACCTTGCAGAGGCTGTGTCCTATCACTCGAGTGCAGACTGTAACACCACATTCAAACTCACTTAAATCTTTGCATTGTAGCAGCAGTAATTGATCTAGCAACTGCATCAGACACTTGTTATCTTATATAGGCATTGTCGACTGCAGAGACGTGTTCTGCCTGTTCATACACTGATGTACCAGAGAAACTGGTTTAGGCATGCTTATTCAAATACAGAGGTATGTAACATAATCAGGGGACTGTTCAATCTGGTGGAGGCTCTGTAGTGGTGTGGGATGTGTGCAGTTGGAGTGACATGGGTCTCCTGATATGTCTAGAAATGACTCTGACAGGTAACACATACATAAGCAACCTGTCTGATCACCTGCATCCATTCATATCTGTTGTGCATTCCAACGGACTTGGGCAAAGCCAGCAGACACCCCACACGTCCAGAATTGCTACAGAGTGGCTCCAGGAACACTCTTGTGAGTTTAAACACTTCCAATGGCCACCCCAGACTTTAACATTATTGAGCATATCTGGGATGCCTTACAACTTGCTGTTTGAAAGAGGTCTCCACCCCCTCATACTCATATGGATTTATGGACAGCCCTGCAGGATTCATGGTGTCAGTTCCCTCCAGCACTACTTCAGACATTAGTCAAATCCATGCCAAGTTGTGTTGCAGCACTCCTGCGTGCTTGCAGGAACCCTACATGATATTAGGCAGGTGTACCAGTTTCTTTGGCTCTTTTAGATTGGACGATTGGTGAAATTAAAAGGCAGTCATTCTTTTCACTGGTTGTAGACACAACCCATGATGTACCGAGAAAGGAAAAACTTAGTGCTGTTGCAAGATATTTGTACTTAGATTTAAACAAACCATTTAAAAAGGAGTTTGAAGAAAAGGAATTGCTTTTAGGATTCTATAGGTAAGGGGTCAAGATGCTGAGAGTTTTGAAAAACAAATAATTTAGAGAATATGAGCAAACTACTGGATAAATGTAGAAGTCACATATACGATGATGCTGCATCTATCAGTGGCAAATACTCAAGTTTGCAGTCAAGCATATGCCCCTAAATGCTGAATTTATACATTGTTCAATACATAATTTAAACTGGGTATAAATAATTTCATTGTGAATATAATGGAACTACAACAGTTTTACGAGAAAACACAGTTCTGCCCAGTGGAAACAATACCGTAGTCTGCTGAGTTTGCTCTTCCTGTGGGTTTTTTTGTTTTTTTTTTTTTTTTGTTTTTGTTTTGCCATATGGCATGCATAAATATGGAGAACATCAGAGAAGTGTACATAAAGATCAGCTTGTGTTTTTTGCGAGCCACCATATTGTCTATCGGGGAGGATACTGTTGTGTACCAACTACATTTCTGCCCTTCCCTGTTCCACTGGCAAATGACTCATGAGATGAATCATTGTTGACCATCCACCCTATGATCTCTAATTTATGTAATTGATTGTGTACACTATGCAAATAATAATGGGAGAAAGTAATATATTGCCCAAATCTTCCTCGAATGTGCACTTTCAAAATTTCAACTGTAAAGCTCTCCATGACACAAACTGTCTCTCTTGTAGTGTCTGTCACTGGAGTTAATTGAAAACATATTCATAATGGTCTAGTGTTGACTAAGAAAATCCATCACAAAACACACCAGTGTTCATTGGGTTATCTCAGTCCCATTAATCCAATATGGTAAGTGACACAGGCCAATGTACAGTACTCGATATCCAATTAAGTAAGTGCTTTATATCTAAAAACAAAGATGATGTAACTTACCAAATGAAAGCGTTGGTATGTTGATAGAAACACAAACAAACACAAACACACACACACAAAATTCGAGCTTTCGCAACCTAAGGTTGCTTCATCAGGAAAGAGGGAAGGAGAGAGAGAGAGAGACGAAAGGATGTGGGTTTTAAGGGAGAGGGTAAGGAGTCATTCCAATCCCGGGAGCGGAAAGACTTACCTTAGGGGGAGAAAAGGACAGGTATACACTCGCACACACACACACACACACACACACACACATATATATCCATCTGCACATATACATATGTAGCAAACACTGGATGAAAACAGGCTGGGTAATTAGCACTCCATTTCAAGCAAAGGCTAGTATCTATGATGTCATATTTCCTGAACTATATATCATACAATGATATAATTGTGGAGATAGGTTCAGAGAGATATGTTGATACTTTTGCAAAATGTGTTGCAAATAGGGTTAATAGTAAAGTGTAGTAAATTAAGATGTCATGCCTGATGCTGAAGTTTGACTGCATGAACAGTGGAAAAACAGCAAGCAATAATTTTTTGTTTCCTTTCATCATTTTGTTGAGGTGTCAACAACAAAAAGTTTCCTAAAGGTTTGAAAATGTATGTTAAGTATGTTGTAAGTTACTAAATGGTCCCATTCTCAAATACTGGAAGAATATAGCTTAATGAGTAGATTATAACAGCGTTCTAAATTGTTATTGGTCCAAAATTATATGAAGTTCTGAAAATCAAATTTTTGTTGCCCCTGGAAGACGCTAGACAGGCAACTTAAACCTGGAACTGGGTTCCACCCCCCCCCCCCCCCCTCCCTCCACACACTGAGGATAATCACTAAATAATATAGATCACTTCCTACATAAGGCTAACAGTTAAAAGTTGAAGTTATTCTTTCCTCATTGAGGTCTTAATAACACCTATAAATTTTTGAAATAGCCCAGCTTATAGGGAATCAAACTAAACTGAAAACATGAGATTTTCTTTCAAACAAAATATAATGCAGGTTATAATAGAGGGAAACATTCCACGTAGGAAATATATATCTAAAAACAAAGATGATGTGACTTACCAAATGAAAGTGCTGGCAGGTCGACAGACACACAAACAAACACAAACATACACACAAAATTCAAGCTTTCGCAACAAACTGTTGCCTCATCAGGAAAGAGGGAAGGAGAGGGGAAGACGAAAGGAAGTGGGTTTTAAAGGAGAGGGTAAGGAGTCATTCCAATCCCGGGAGAGGAAAGACTTACCTTAGGGGGAAAAAAGGACAGGTATACACTCGCACACACGCACATATCCATCCACACATACAGACACAAGCAGACATATTTAAAGACCCGGTTAGCGGTATTGTTGAAAGCGCAAAATAAAAATTTTTTGGTTATGGTTTGGAAGTGGGTTACGTATTATAGAGTATATATAGGCGGGATAAATTTGTATTACGGTAAAAAGGGAAGGTGAATAGAAAGTGAGACTACTGGTAAACGCAGAAAGAGAAAATAAGACGACAGGAAAGATTTCGAGATGCAACAGCGACAATAACAAACGTAATTGTTGGGTTCAAATTAATGATATGGTTATAATAGAGGGAAACATTCCACGTAGGAAATATATATCTAAAAACAAAGATGATGTGACTTACCAAATGAAAGTGCTGGCAGGTCGACAGACACACAAACAAACACAAACATACACACAAAATTCAAGCTTTCGCAACAAACTGTTGCCTCATCAGGAAAGAGGGAAGGAGAGGGGAAGACGAAAGGAAGTGGGTTTTAAAGGAGAGGGTAAGGAGTCATTCCAATCCCGGGAGAGGAAAGACTTACCTTAGGGGGAAAAAAGGACAGGTATACACTCGCACACACGCACATATCCATCCACACATACAGACACAAGCAGACATATTTAAAGATGTCTGCTTGTGTCTGTATGTGTGGATGGATATGTGCGTGTGTGCGAGTGTATACCTGTCCTTTTTTCCCCCTAAGGTAAGTCTTTCCTCTCCCGGGATTGGAATGACTCCTTACCCTCTCCTTTAAAACCCACTTCCTTTCGTCTTCCCCTCTCCTTCCCTCTTTCCTGATGAGGCAACAGTTTGTTGCGAAAGCTTGAATTTTGTGTGTATGTTTGTGTTTGTTTGTGTGTCTGTCGACCTGCCAGCACTTTCATTTGGTAAGTCACATCATCTTTGTTTTTAAAAATATAATGCAGTATTCTTAATTCCTGGGTTGATATAAAATTCCTTAACAGTTTACCCACAGCCTTTGCCTTGATGACTGCTTTTTATTTAAAGCCACTGTTTTCCTACCAGACAAGAATTACCTTTGATCTGTTTGAGATACAATCTGGCTGCTCTATTCTCATCCCAGAGCTACACAACTCTTCTTTACATATAAAATAACTCAGATGTTATCCATCCAATAAAAGCAAGAAGTAGTACTATTGCTTGCTATACTTGTTCACAATACCAGTAACACATAGCTTTTCTTTGAATATGTGTCCATTATGAACTACAGATAAAATGTGACTCTTTTCTGCATGTGCATTCTTTCTGGATCATAAGTAAAATGCAACTCTTAACTTTCATTAAACAATCAAAGATAGAGCACTTTTTTCTTTTACAATAATGCCATACATTGTTATGTATGCACACGCAATTCTCCTTTAGTGGTTAGTATTGTTTACTTCTTCATTAGTGACTATATTAATCTTTGATGCTTGCATCTTGGTGTAGTTACGGCAGATACCATTAGATGTCACTCACTGAAGTTTTATTCCTCTGTGTGGGTCCAGAGATGTCATCTTGATTCTTTGTGCCCCCACCTTATCAATGCAGAGTAACAAAATAATTAAACATTTGTGTAGATAGTAAACATTACTCAAGGTTCATCCAAAATCATTTTGTTGTTAACAATGGCTATTACAAACAAAACATTAGAATGAGCTTCAAGAAACACAAGAAATGAAAATGTGACCTTACACAGCACTGCTTTCTTTTCTATGCATCTAGTCCAGTTTGTAGCAGATTGAATCAATAGTCAATGCAAACAGGCCTTTCCACCAACAAAATGGAGGGCATTAGATGTTCCACATGTAGGCCATTTCTCTGCAATTTTAATCAGTTATTGCTGGTATAATGTTCTATAAATCCTCTAAGTTTAGACTCAGCATTCATCAGTGTTGAAATTTTTCACAGACATTAGTAATTAATATAACAAAATTTTAGGGCCAGCCAGTCTTCTTGGAGAACCAAACAGGAGGTAATGGTTGCATGGTATACATAGTATACAGTGGTATAAAGAATTATTTCTTCCACTTCACTATTTGCTTGTTTTCTCCATCTCCATTGCTATTTTCATTTACATAAAATATTTTAAAAATCAGAAATTTGTGATAATGTCTCACAAGCCTTACAAGCTGTAATCCCTCTTCCCTAGCTAAGTTAGAGCTCCAGGCACAATGCTTTACACACAGGAGCATAGAACCTGAATATAGTTGGTGTACTAAGATTATTTAACTATATTAATGCATTTTACTATTTATGGCAGTTTCAGTATTACAGGATAGGTTTTTTTTATGTCACAGCAAACATGATGCTATACAGGCTGATCTAAATAATTTTAAATTATCTGATGATTATCAGCTGATTAAAATTGGTAGTGAACAAAAGGTTTACTTCTCAGTAGCTCTTGGTAGTTGTTAAACATGATGTTCTTTAAATGTTCATAACTATGGGGCATCACCTGCACAAAAAGGGTATTTTGTTGAAGTCTTCAGTCCAAAGACAGGTTTCATACATCTATCCTATTCTGTTAAAGCATCTTCATCCCTGCATATCTACTGGGACCAACATCCAGTTCTATCTGCTTACTGTAATCAAGCTTTGGTCACCATTTAAATTTCTTATCCCTGGCACTTCCCTTCTTTATCAAATTAATTAATTCTCAGAATGTTTCTCAAACAATCTATTTTCTTAGTCAAGTTGTGTCCTAATACTCTTTTCTTCCCAATTAATTCTGTTACTCGATGTACCTGTCTAATCTTCAGCAGTCTCCTGTAACAGCCTATTTCAAAAGCTTCTAGTTCCCTCTTGTCTCTACTGCTTATCAACCACATTACACTTCCATACAAGGCTACAGTACAGACTAATATTTTCAGTAAAGACTTCCTAACACTTACATTTATAATTCATTTTAACAAATTTCTCTTTTTTAGCAGATCTTTTCGTGCTATTATTAGTGTGCTTTTTATATCCTCTTCACTTCAGTTTTTGGCTGTTTAGTTTAGCTATACAGACTTTAATAGTTTGACTGTAAGCATTGACACAGATTGAGTACTTATTGTCATACTCCATAACAGCAGTAAAAGACCTTCTAACATTTTCTACAGTTAGAATAAAACAACATGTTTAAGAAATGAACTACAACTGCACAACTTTTTGTGGGACTGGGTGAGATAGCTGTGAGAAATACTGCTGAGGTCCCACAGTTCATTCCCAGTTTTGAAAAGAATCTTTGAAAAGATGCACTTAGTTGCAGGCTGATATCACTGATGTCAATCTGTTATAGAATTATGAATTATACTTTATGCATAGAAACTGTGATATTTTTTAGAAATGAAAATGAAAATAAAAACTCAATGTAGATTGTGCAAATATAAGTCTAGTGAAACTTAGTTTGGTCTGGTCATCCATGAGACAGAGTATCATAGACAATGGCACACAGATCCGTGCTGTTTCCATGACTTCAGGAAGGCTTTTGATATGGTTAAGCACTGTTAGTTAGGGAACAAAATATGAGTTTATCAAATATTGGACCAGGTTTCTGATTGCATTCCAGACAGATCGAACTCAAAACATTGTTCTTAACACAACAAAACTGAGAGATTTAAAGATAATTTTGGTAGTAACACAAGAGGGTGTGATAGCATCATTACTGTTTACAATAGATGTTGATGATCTAGTGTACGATGTTGGAAGCTCTGGGAGTCTACGTGTGGATGATGTCGGTGTCTTTAGGCAAGTTGCAATGCCAGAACACTCTAATACATGTGCAAACAACTGGTAGGCCATGAGATATATCCAGCATGTGATTGGTCTCAGTCAGGCTAGCAAATGAAATTCGTGAAGTTGCTACTATTGTTTGTTGCCTGGGATTATATATAATAATAATATTTATTTAGTTATTTATTTTTACATATGATGATACCCGTCATTGTTTACATTAATTTACGTTTCATGAACATTGTTCCTTTACTAATGGTGTTGCAGAAATTTGCAATATAAGTTTTTAAGACAGCTGTTGTAAAAAGTTGTAAGTATAGATACAAAGTTCACAAAGAATAAGTAAATGCAAGCATCTGAAGATAGGGTGAACATAAAATGAAGCTAATCTCAAAAATCAAACAGTGGAAAATCTAGGGTAGAATGTAACAATATTATGAAAACAAAATTTGCTACACACATATGTAGCAGAGATGCTGAGTTGCAGACAGGCACAACAAAAAGACTGTAACAAATTAAGCTTTCAGCCAGTAACACCTTCAACGCCTTCAGCATCAACGCACGCACGTGCATGCACACACACACACACACACACACACACACACACACAGACACACACACACACACACACACACACACACACACACACACACATGGCTGCAGTCTCAGGAAACTGCACTCACGTGGTTGCAGTTGCCTGAGACTGTAGTCGTGTGTATGAGTTGCGTTTGTATGAGTGTGTGTGTGTGTGTGTGTGTGTGTGTGTGTGTGTGTGTGTGTGTGTGTGTGTGTGTGTGTTTTGTCTATTGTCGACGAAGGCCTTACTGGCCAAAAGCTTTATTTGTGACAGTCTTTTCATTACGCCTATCTGCGACTCAACACCTCCGCTATGAGGTGAGTAGCAACTTTCCTTTTCTTAATATGTGTACTCTCAAAAATGTGTGCTTTTAGGTGTAATTTGTTGGTGTGGCATATCAGGAAAGATGTGGCAGCCATATTGGTATGTTATCCCATAAACATTAAATTCATCAATGCCATAGTTCCAGCACTGCTGTCACTTCACACGGTAAGATGGCCCAAGAACTTAAGTAAGTGTGTGAATCAGGCCCATGGGTCACTAGAGGTTGCCCAAGTCTGCTCTAGAATGACCTAAAGTGGAATGTGTCCTACAAAGCACTTACTCATATGAATATAATAGAGGGAAACATTCCACGTGGGAAAAATATATCTAAAAACAAAGATGATTTAACTTACCAAACGAAAGTGTTGGTATGTTGATAAACACACAAACAAACACAAACACACACACAAAATCCGAGCTTTCGCAAGCTATGGTTGCTTTATCAGGAAAGAGGGAAGGAGAGGGAGAGACGAAAGGATGTGGGTTTTAAGGGAGAGGGTAAGGAGTCATTCCAATCCCGGGAGCGGAAAGACTTGCCTTAGGTGGAGAAAAGGACAGGTATACACTCACACACACACACACACACACACACACACACACACACACACACACACACACACACACATCCATGCAAACACCACTCACACAGACATGACCACTGTCTCTGGCTGCCAATGGCTTTAGTTTACATGTAAGCAGAGTGCTAGAACACTGGTCTGTAAAGATTTACGTGAATGATGTTAAAATTAGTGATATTTCATGTGATTTGCCCCCCCCCCCCACCCCCCCCCCATGAACCATGGACCTTGCCGTTGGTGGGGAGGCTTGCGTGCCTCAGCGATACAGATAGCCGTACCGTAGGTACAACCATAACGGAGGGGTATCTGTTGAGAGGCCAGACAAACGTGTGGTTCCTGAAGAGGGGCAGCAGCCTTTTCAGTAGTTGCAAGGGCAACAGTCTGGATGATTGACTGATCTGGCCTTGTAACAATAACCAAAACGGCCTTGCTGTGCTGGTACTGCGAACGGCTGAAAGCAAGGGGAAACTACGGCCGTAATTTTTCCCGAGGGCATGCAGCTTTACTGTATGATTAAATGATGATGGCGTCCTCTTGGGTAAAATATTCCGGAGGTAAAATAGTCCCCCATTCGGATCTCCGGGCGGGGACTACTCAGGAGGATGTCGTTATCAGGAGAAAGAAAACTGGCGTTCTACGGATCGGAGCGTGGAATGTCAGATCCCTTAATCGGGCAGGTAGGTTAGAAAATTTAAAAAGGGAAATGGATAGGGTGAAGTTAGATATAGTGGGAATTAGTGAAGTTCGGTGGCAGGAGGAACAAGACTTCTGGTCAGATGACTACAGGGTTATAAACACAAAATCAAATAGGGGCAATGCAGGAGTAGGTTTAATAATGAATAGGAAAATAGGAATGCGGGTAAGCTACTACAAACAGCATAGTGAACGCATTATTGTGGCCAAGATAGATACAAAGCCCACACCTACTACAGTAGTAAAAGTTTATATGCCAACCAGCTCTGCAGATGACGAAGAAATTGAAGAAATGTATGATGAAATAAAAGAAATTATTCAGATAGTGAAGGGAGACGAAAATTTAATAGTCATGGGTGACTGGAATTCGAGTGTAGGAAAAGGGAGAGAAGGAAACATAGTAGGTGAATATGGATTGGGGCTAAGAAATGAAAGAGGAAGCCGCCTGATAGAATTTTGCACAGAGCACAACTTAATCATAGCTAACACTTGGTTTAAGAATCATGATAGAAGGTTGTATACATGGAAGAACCCTGGAGATACTAAAAGGTATCAGATAGATTATATAATGGTAAGACAGAGATTTAGGAACCAGGTTTTAAATTGTAAGACATTTCCAGGGGCAGATGTAGACTCTGACCACAATCTATTGGTTATGACCTGTAGATTAAAACTGAAGAAACTGCAAAAAGGTGGGAATTTAAGGAGATGGGACCTGGATAAACTGAAAGAACCAGAGGTTGTACAGAGTTTCAGGGAGACCATAAGGGAACAATTGAAAGGAATGGGGGAAAGAAATATAGTAGAAGAAGAATGGGTAGCTCTGAGGGATGAAGTAGTGAAGGCAGCAGACGATCAAGTAGGTAAAAAGAAGAGGGTTAGTAGAAATCCTTGGGTAACAGAAGAAATATTGAATTTAATTGATGAAAGGAGAAAATATAAAAATGCAGTAAATGAAGCAGGCAAAAAGGAATACAAACGTCTCAAAAATGAGATCGACAGGAAGTGCAAAATGGCTAAGCAGGGATGGCTAGAGGACAAATGTAAGGATGTAGAGGCTTATCTCACTAGGGGTAAGATAGATACTGCCTACAGGAAAATTAAAGAGACCTTTGGAGATAAGAGAACCACATGTATGAACATCAAGAGCTCAGATGGAAACCCAGTTCTAAGCAAAGAAGGGAAAGCAGAAAGGTGGAAGGAGTATATAGAGGGTCTATACAAGGGCGATGCACTTGAGGACAATATTATGGAAATGGAAGAGGATGTAGATGAAGATGAAATGGGAGATACGATACAGCGTGAAGAGTTTGACAGAGCACTGAAGGACCTGAGTCGAAACAAGGCCCCCGGAGTAGACAACATTCCATTGGAACTACTGACGGCCTTGGGAGAGCCAGTCCTGACAAAACTCTACCATCTGGTGAGCAAGATGTATGAAACAGGCGAAATACCCTCAGACTTCAAGAAGAATATAATAATTCCAATCCCAAAGAAAGCAGGTGTTGACAGATGTGAAAATTACCGAACAATCAGTTTAATAAGCCACAGCTGCAAAGTACTAACACGAATTCTTTACAGACGAATGGAAAAACTAGTAGAAGCCGACCTCGGGGAAGATCAGTTTGGATTCCGTAGAAATACTGGAACACGTGAGGCAATACTGACCTTACGAATTATCTTAGAAGAAAGATTAAGGAAAGGCAAACCTACGTTTCTAGCATTTGTAGACTTAGAGAAAGCTTTTGACAATGTTGACTGGAATTCTCTCTTTCAAATTCTAAAGGTGGCAGGGGTAAAATACAGGGAGCGAAAGGCTATTTACAACTTGTACAGAAACCAGATGGCAGTTATAAAAGTTGAGGGACATGAAAGGGAAGCAGTGGTTGGGAAGGGAGTAAGACAGGGTTGTAGCCTCTCCCCGATGTTATTCAATCTCTATATTGAGCAAGCAGTAAAGGAAACAAAAGAAAAATTTGGAGTAGGTATTAAAATCCATGGAGAAGAAATAAAAACTTTGAGGTTCGTCGATGACATTGTAATTCTGTCAGCGACAGCAAAGGACTTGGAAGAGCAGTTGAACGGAATGGATGGTGTCTTGAACGGAGGATATAAGATGAACGTCAACAAAAGCAAAACGAGGATAATGGAATGTAGTCGAGTTAAGTCGGGTGATGCTGAGGGTATTAGATTAGGAAATGAGACACTTAAAGTACTAAAGGAGTTTTGCTATTTGGGGAGCAAAATAACTGATGATGGACGAAGTAGAGAGGATATAAAATGTAGACTGGCAATGGCAAGGAAAGCGTTTCTGAAGAAGAGAAATTTGTTAACATCGAGTATAGATTTAAGTGTCAGGAAGTTATTTCTGAAAGTATTCGTATGGAGTGTAGCCATGTATGGAAGTGAAACATGGACGGTAAATAGTTTGGACAAGAAGAGAATAGAAGCTTTTGAAATGTGGTGCTACAGAAGAATGCTGAAGATTAGATGGGTAGATCACATAACTAATGAGGAAGTATTGAATAGGATTGGGGAGAAGAGAAGTTTGTGGCACAACTTGACCAGAAGAAGGGATCGGTTGGTAGGACATGTTCTGAGGCATCAAGGGATCACCAATTTAGTATTGGAGGGCAGCGTGGAGGGTAAAAATCATAGGGGGAGACCAAGAGATGAATACACTAAGCAGATTCAGAAGGATGTAGGTTGCAGTAGGTACTGGGAGATGAAGAAGCTTGCACAGGATAGAGTAGCATGGAGAGCTGCATCAAACCAGTCTCAGGACTGAAGACCACAACAACAACAACATGTGATTTGCATCATTCCATGATGTACAGAGCTTCACACTCATCTGATGTTCCTGTATTTCTATGGCAGAAAGGCCTGTTTTTGATATGAGGTATACATGTTGGAGGATTTTAAAGTCTGATGTGCTGAAGCAAAGTCTTTTGTAGTACCTGTTGAAAACTACCCAAAGACCAAAATTGCAGTTGTGAAATAAATTATTTCTAAAGTCAATGGCGAATATGATGTCCTTTAAAAATTTGATTGAAATTTCATCTATAAAAGTCGGAATATAATGTGCTCCAAACCATAAAGCCATGGTCATTACTCCAATCCCGGGATTGGAATGACTCCTTACCCTCTCCCTTAAAACCCACATCCTTTCGTCTTTCCCTCTCCTTCCCTCTTTCCTGACGAAGCAACCGTTGGTTGCGAAAGCTATAATTTTGTGTGTATGTTTGTGTTTGTTTGTGTGTCTATTGACCTGCCAGCATTTTTGTTTGGTAAGTCTCATCATCTTTGTTTTTAGATATATTTTTCCCACGTGGAATGTTTCCCTCTATTATACAATCTGTACTTAGTTTGATATCACAAATCTGTTATCATCAATTAGTTTATAACACATCTAATACATCAGTGAACAGCAAATGTTTTTACCGTTCTTATACCAGACAACCCAAAATATGTCTTCTCTGTTTCACTCTAATAGCTGCCTTCATTCTAACACTACTACTACTACTACTAGTAGTAGTAGTAGTAGTGTTAGTGTTAGTAGTAGTAAGAGTAGTAGTAGTAGTAGTAGTAGTAGTAGCAGTAATAATAACAATAATAATTGTCTTCTTCTTTGATGAGCAAAATAATCAATATGCTGCCATTAGCATGTAGGGATGCATACTCTCCTTGCCACCATGGGTCAGCAAAGATAGGTGAGAGCGTCATCTGACAAGGCATGGCACAACTGATATCAGAACTTGTACAAGAGGAGGCAACAGAAAATGAGTGGAAAGACATGGAAGTGTGGGAAGTGTTAACCCTCGCAATACCAAGCCATTTTCAGTAACATTTATTACAAAATTTAAAAAATAAATAAAATTCATTAATTGTTCTTGAATTACATTAATAACCTACTTTTGAAAGCTCTATTGATGCATAACCAGGATCCAGAACCTGAATATTTCTTTTCAAACTATTTTCAAAAATGCATTTTATATCTTTCACTTACTTCGCAATTAAAGTTTACTAAGTCTTATTATCTTGAGAAAAATTAGTAGTAAAAGTCATTATAGTACCACTGAAGTACACTTTACTATAATTACAAAATATTACAAGAACTTGAGGTAATATACATATACCTTAGGTACATAACACAGTTATTTGAGAAAAATTATTCATCACTTTCTTTGGAATCTGCTTCACACTTGGAATGTATAACAGTTTTTTTGCTGTGTTTACCACATGTGTATCTCACAATTGTTACAGATTATTGTTTTTTTGTTCATTTTGTTGTACTTTTCTGTTTTTGAATGGATTTCACTAACACACAAATGACATCTACCTTTACCTCCATGAGCTTCCTTTGCACCAAAATTTTGCTTGATTTTCCACCCGAGAATACCATTGACACTTGAAACTATAGGGTTTGGCAGACCTGCAATATTTGTAGCCCTTTCTTCAACGTATGGTTTCGTGAGCTGTAGTCCCAGTTCTTGAAGAAAAAGTCGACACTTATTGGATTTTTTTCTTATTCCAGTCCGGCAAGTTAACCAAAAATAGTGTATGACTATTTACCACTGCTACGTCCAGAAGAGTATAGAAAACAGACAGTGGCCACCTGCTTGTAGCCCTCTAAGTTGAATACTTCCTCACCTTTTGATCTATCATGTCAACGCCACCTTTAGTCTCATTATAAAATAAATTTATAACTGTTTTCTTCTTAGTGTCAGTAGGTGAACCAATTGCAGTGACATAATGTTGAGATGATAGAAACAACAGAGTTCTTTTGGGTGTTTCACAGGGGATATAAGAAATGATTGTGATTGTAATATTTCCAGTTCTAGTATCACTGAAAGCAAATTTACTAGAATATAAATCTCATCTTGAGATATCTTTCAGTTCTTGAGGTATATGTTTGCTACTAGCCTGTAATGTTCCCACAAGAGTTAGCTTGTGATTCCTCCATAGATCTTTAGGCAAATCAGTTGAAGTGTAACATCTGTCTGTGCTGACATTTTGCCCTGAATTATGTATAGAAAACACCAGGTGTTTGACTACAGCTGCAGCGGAATTTGATTGTTGCATAACATCATTTCTTTTCCCAGCATAAGGCTCCATGTTGATAACATATAAGGTTTTAGCATCTGTGAGCATGCGTATACTATATTTATCAGGTTTTTCTTTCATGAAGACCTTGAAGGGGCAGCTACCACAGAACAATGACAATGTTTCATCTATAACAGTGTGCATCCCAACAGAATAATATTTTGGCAGTAATTCTTTCATTTTATCAAAAACTTCTCACATTGCAGCAAACTTATAATGTTTACTATGATTGCTTCGCGACTCTCTGTCACCAAATCTTACTATTTTAGTTAGCTGCTGGAATCTGGTTTGGCTCATGGTACCAGTATAAACAAACCTTCCTGAAGTGTAGGACCATAAATCTGTAACAGAGGACTTACTGCTGTTTTCCTTCCCCATAATAATAAGTGGCCCTATATATGCCATGAATTTAAGCCTGTCTGTCTTTGGTATTTTCTGTCTCGATGCCTCTTCATTGGTATGCCTCATTATGATGTTGACAATTTCTGGAGACAAAAACTTTTCAAATGATTCTCTTATTGTTCCTACTTTACCTTCATCTCTTATGCCTTCTCTTTCTGTCACTGTGTTTTGTGCTACTCATCTTCTAATGTGAGGAGGTGTGGAGCTATGAATTTTTCCAGTGGCTGTAATATTCTTGTCACTAACCTCACAAGCTGCGTCATCATCAGTTTCAGGCGCCCAGAGTTCATCTTCAGCATCTGTAAGTACTCTATCACTGTGCACATCATCGAGGACAACACACTGCTCTTCAGGTTCACTCACTTCATCGTCAGTTTCTTCAAATTCAATTTGAGAATCTGTAGATTCTTCCAAAATCTGTGATATTTCTCTGTCAGTAAGTAACTGTCAATACATTTTCAATCACAGTTGTATCTAATGCTGGACTAAGTGCCACTGAACAGGACACAATAAAGAACCAAAGAAAAATGAATCACTGTTGAGACCATTGTTGCTGTCAACACAGAGAAATGTAATTTCCATGTGTTCTAAGTTCACATAAAGCTATTATTTGTGGAGTAAGACAACTGTTGTGGGAAGTCGCATCTACTACCAGGGGGTGGCAAGACTTTATGAACACCTCCCTTAAACTTAAGTTTTGCGATTAAGCTTAAATGAAAAATGTAAAACAATCACAGAATCTGGAAGAAGACTTCATTAAAGACAATAAATAAAATTACAAAATTAAAAAAAAAAGTACCTGAGGAGATTTCAATATTTTCAAAAGGTGGGCATAAAAGTAGGTTGGACAGAAACGACAACTATCATGTGAATTTTGTTGTCTTGGAGTAGAAATTTACTGAAATTCTGTACAGCAAGGGTGTGAACAGTGTTTACAAGTACAGGTCATTAGAAACAGTCTGAAAAACTTGTAAGGGTATTGCAAGGGAGATTGTACTGAGGTATAATTGTTCAGAAAAAAGTTCCATATGTTGCACTGTTTCTGAATTATTTAGCATTTAAGTTAGCCAGTCAGGTTGTTGTGTGAAGAATTCAATCACTTGCATGTGCTAAAATATGATAATGCACAGAGGAGATGGTTCGCGAGCTACCATTTCTTGAAATGCTCATTACCAGTTAAAATGTGCCTTTTTTGGAAACAACAAATTTAAGTTAAGTGAAAAGCTATGTTTGTTCAATTTGAGGAAACCAAACAATGAACATGTATGGCAACATCACTTCTATATGTTGATATAAGCTCATCTCAGTCACCCGACTAGCTGGCTGAAAAAGTAGATAAATGATAAAGGGATTGGAACAGTCTACAAATAGAGGTCTTAATAACTACAGTGTAATCCCTTTAACACTTGGATTCTTGAAAGTATTAGTGGTGTTTTATATACTAAAGCTTGATTACATTCCTTGGGAAACACAAGTATTTTCACCTGGTAATAATATAGTTCCAAAAAAGAGTTATCCATGAAAATATATATGTAGCAGACAAAATAAATTTGGCATCTGCAATTTTCCTTCATTTGTCAGATATTTCTGACAACTACCCAGACAGAAACCTGAAGTCTATGGTATAAGTGGACATGCAGTGTAATTAATAAAAAATCACTTGTTGGCAACAGAAAGCAGTAAATGACTACAAATGCTGGACACATATTTGAAAGATGGGTGCTGCACTACCGTGTAACAAAGGAGTCCATACTTGTATCACTATTATTCAGCCTGTTTGTATACACTAATGGCATGATATTAATTAATGTGTAGGTGAGGGTGGGGGCACTTGAAAGAAATGCATTTATTTCAGCATATAATGCTGTTGTGGATTGTGAATATGACTTTATTTTAAATATGAATAAGATAACGATCATGGTATTCAACAATAAAGAAAGGACACAAAAATATTTATAGATAAAACAAAAATGGAAGACGTTCTCTATGTAAAATTTTTGGGAATATTAGGAAATTAGCTGCAATGAAGACACCATATTCATAATCTCACCTATAATTTGAATAACTTGCACAATATGTCAAAAAACTTTTATGAACAGTGCCTAACTATATTTTTTAACCATGCTTACAGTATGGAGCTACAGCATGAGGAAACTCCTGCAGCAGTGATATTGAAATTACTGCAGTAATACTGAAATTGGCAACACTGAAACTGGAAAGCTTCTTAGGATTTTAAAGAACCACTAAGTTTCATATTTTTGTGATTAAAAAAGCTGCAGTGGAAGTAGTAGCTAATTAAACTTGCAATTGTAGTAGTGTTACCATACATGTATTTACATTTGACTTGCAGTGAATATTCACCTATGATCTGCTATTCAGCCTATTTGGCTACGGTTTCCCTATTTGACAGAAAACCAAATATTAGGTACTATTTGGCTGAATACCAAATACTTAAGTAACATGTTTGTTAAAGTCTGATAACTGGTAAATTGAAAATATCAATTTATTTCATAATAATAATGTACTTTTCTTGTATCATTAAAGTTGTCATATGTACATAATTAATTATCAAATTATAAAAATTAACAAAAAAATAGGTATCAAATAAAATAAATTTATGTATTCTGAGGGCACATTTTTTAAAATAATAAATGTCTACACTCTTGAATTCTTGTAATTAAAATTTAGAAGTGGAACATTACGGTGCAGAAAGACTAATTTTTCTGCATTTTTAGGCAGTAGTTTACTCCTTTTCTTCTCATAGGCATTTCAAACTTCAGAGAAAAGGCACTCCGAATACACACTACTTCCTGGCACTGACAAATATTTTTCAGTAAGATTTACCAAACATGAAAATTTATCTTTTCTTGCTTGCCACCATGTGTAAAAATCACTGCATGTTTCACAGTTCATCATTAGGCTATTGATCAAAATATACTGCCTTACTTCCTATCTTTGCACTCGACTGGGGAATAAATTTATTTTAAAGCATGGGTCTAAAGCAGTAGCCATCAATAATTCTTACTCACTGTGATGCCTTCAAATCATTTTTGTAACCCTTGTTGTATGACAAGCCTCACATGGGTTAATCCTTTAACTGCTCTGGACATTTTAATGTGTGTGCCTTTGTACCTGTGCCTGTGTGCTCTGAATGTGTTAATGCGCATAACCAGTCCTTCTACCTGGTACTCTTAACTTGTCTACGTGTGGACATGTTCAGAGTACCAGGTAGAAGGAGTGGTGGTGCACGTAAACACTTTCAGAGCACATAAGGGCAGGTACAAAGGCACGCACGTTAACACGTCCAGAGCAGGTAAAGGGTTAATTTGGGTGTTAGCACTGACGTGCCTGTTTTATTACTATCTGGAACCTATAGTTTTTGTTATTTCCTCAAATGGTTGAAATAATTTCAAAAGTTGCTCTAAAATCTCTCATTGTGTAGCAGATTAGGAATATCATTTAAGATAGAGTGAAATGGTCGATTCTCGCTCCATTAGTCTTGCAAGTGTATAATAGGCAGAAATCCACTGCATAGTGACATCTTGCACCAATTCACACTGAGGGAGATCCAAATCTTTTTGGATAGAATAACAATTTTTCCTCTAGAGTGCCAGAATGATTAAAATGAGATATGATCCTCCTACCTATTGCTAACGTTTAACTCACATTTGACTGTGTCTTCAGACAATCATTAACAATTAATTGAAGAGTGTAAATGAAACAACTCACTGACGCCAACTACGCATTACTAATAACTTTTACTATGTTTCATCCATTATTGTGAATAACAACATTACTTTTTGCCAGCTGTATGTCCCACACAACAAGCAATTTCCTGTAAACTGAGAGCTATGTTTTCTGGTGTGTGTTGTAACGTCACACATATTTACAGAGCTAATGAGCCACCCAGTACTGGTACAAGGAGAGATGAATTTGTTATACAGCTGAGTGGTAGAAGGCTCAGGTGTCAGTTGTGCTGCAGCAGTTCTGGCTTCCAGTTTGGTGAATGGTACAAATGAGTCGAGGTACAAAGATTAGCAGTGCTGCCAGAAATGTGGAAAATCTTGCTGGGAATTTCAATGGCTGTTACTTGTGTGGCCTTTGTGCAGGAGATGCTCCAAGAAATGGTAGAGCGTAAGACAATCTTAAAGATGGCAAAGTTATAGTTCTTTAAGGGACTATAATACCTCACGTGAGAGGGGATTAACAATCATGATGTCATTATAGCAACTATAGTTATCAAAGTTAATAAATCACTCAAGAAGGCTAGGAGAGTGCTTCTGCTACACAGAGCAGATAAGCAGTTGTTAGCATCTAACTTAGACAGTGAACTGACATCGCTTAGTTCTAGTAAAATGGATGTACAGCAATTATGGGCAAAGTTTAAGCAGATTGTAAATCATGATTTGAAGAGTTATGTACCTATTAAGTGGATTAAGGATGGAAAAGACCCACCATATTTAATAACGAAATTCAGTAGATGCTGAGGAAACAGAGGCTGCTGCACTCTTGGTTCAAAAGAGAGAGCAGAAATGATGACAGGAAAAGGTTAGTAGATATTCATATGCCGCTGAAAAGAACTATGCATGAAGCAAACAACTGCTGCTACTGTCACACCTCAGCAAAAGGTCTGGAAAAAAAAACCAATAAAATTATTGTCAAATGTAAAATTGCTGAGGTGGTCTAAGGCTTCCAATCAGTCCTTTTGCTGATCAGTCTGGTGTGGCAGTTGAATACAGCAAAACGAAAGCCGAAGTTTTAAATTTCACATTCAAGAATTTGTTCCCACACAGGAGAGTCACACAAACATACCATCATTTGACCATCAGACAGCTTCCATATGGAGGACATAGTAATAAGCATTCCTGGCACAGAGACAACTGAAAGAATTGGAAGCAAATAAATCACCAGGTCTGGATGGACTCCCAATTCAGTTTCACAAGGGGTAGTCCATGGCGTTACCACCTTACCTAGCCTGTACTTATCGCAAATCTCTTGTCCAGCAGAAAGTCCCAAGTGACTAGACAAAAGCACTAAAAGAACAGATCCACAAAATTACAGACAAATATTCCTAACTTTGGTTTGCTGCACAATCCTGGAACATATTCTCAGTTCAAATATAATACACTTTCTTGAGACTGAGAAGCTTATGTCCATGAATCAGCATGGTTTTAGAACACATCATTCATGCAAAACTCATCTTGCCATTTTCTCACATTATATACTGTGAACAATCAATGAAGGGCAACAGGCAGATGCCACATTTCTAGGTTCCCAGAAGGCATTTGGCGTGGTGCTCAGCTGGAGGCTGTTAACAAATGTAAGAGCATATGGAATAAGTTCACAGATATATGAGTGGCTCAAAGAATTATTTAGTAATAGAACCCAGTATGCTGTCCTCGAAGGCAAATGCTCATCAGAGACAAGGATATCATCAGGAGTTCCCCATGGATGTGTGATAGGACCACTGTTGTTCTCTATATACATAAATGTGTAATTGATTGCTGATGATGGTGTGGTGTACAGTAAGATGTCAAAGTTGAGTGACTGTAAGAGGATACAAGACGACTTACATAAAATTTCTAGTTGGTGTCATGAATGGCAGCTAGGTCTAGTTCTAATTGTGGAAACATGTAAGTTAAGGAGGATGAGTAGGAAGAACAAATCTGTGATGTTCAGATACAGTATTACTAGCATCCTGCTTGACACAGTCAAGTCATTTAAATATCTGGGCATAGCAGTGCAAAGAAATATGAAATGGAATGAGCGTGTGAGAACTGTGGTAGGGAAGGTGAATGGTCTACTTTGGTTTATTGGGAGGGTTTTAAGAAAGAGGGGTTCACCTGTAAATGATACCACATATCAGACACTGCCAAACCTATTCTTGAGTACTGCTAGAGTGTTTGTGAACTGTACTAGATTGGACTGAAGAAGACATTGAAGCAATTCAAAAGGTGGGCTGCTAGATTTGTTACCGATAGGTTCAAACAACACATAACTGTTTTGGATATGCTTCAGGAAGTAATACGAGAATACCTGGAGGGAATGCAGTGTTCTTTTCAAGAAACACTATTGAGAAAATTTAGAGGTCCCACATTAGAAGCTGACTGCTGAATGCTGGCAGAGATACTAGAAAGTAGGGTTCATACAGAGGCATATAGACAGTTGTTTTCCATTGCTCTATTTGTGAGTGGAACAGGAATGAAAATGATTAGTAGTGGTACAGGGTATCCTCCACCATGCACCATTCGCTTGTTTGTGGAGTATCTATGTAGAAGTAAAAATATTAATGCAAATCTGAATACCTCTGCAGTCTCAGAAAGACACTGCACTTCCAGAGACACAAAAATATTATCTTTAAAACTACAGAAGTTAATATTTCACAACAAACCTCTAAATCAACAATTTAATTGCTTCAGGTGATTTCAGCAAATGATATCTCAGACGATAACATTGCACTACAGCTATCAGAATTAAAAGATATGTGTCTGTATCTGTTTTGTTTTATCTTTTTCATTATGCAAATGAAAAAGATACGGAACTACTAAGGAATGACAAGATACGCTTGAAGTTCTCTAAGGCTATAGGTACAGCAATATGGAATAGCTCAGTAGGCAGTACAGTTGAAGAGGAAGTTGAGAAAGAAAACATAGGTACAAAGAAGGCAACTGTGAAGAAACATTGGGTAACAGAAGAAATACTTCAATTGATGGATGAAAGGAGGAAGTACAAAAATGTTCCGGGAGACTCAGGAATACAGAAATACAAGTCGCTGAGGAATGAAATAAACAGGAAGTGCAGGGAAGCTAAGATGAAATGGTTGCTTGAAAAATGTGAAGAAACAGAAAAAGAAATGATTGTCAATAGGACTGATTCAGCCTACAGGAAAGTCAAAACAACCTTCAGTGACATTAAAAGCAAGGGTGATAACATTAAGAGCCAAGGGGAAGTCCACTGTTAAATGCGGATGAGAGAGCAGATGGGTGGAAAGAATACATTGAAAGCCTGTATGAGGGGAAGATTGTCTGATGTGCTAGAAGAAGAAACAGGAGTCGATTTAGAAGAGGTAGGGTACATGGTATTAGAATCAGAATTTAAAAGAGTTCTGGAGGACTTAAGACCAAATAAGGCAGAAGGAATAGATGACATTCCATCAGAATTTCTAAAATCGTTGGGGGAAGTAGCAACAAAACAACCATTCATGTTGGTGTGTAGAATGTATGAGTCTGGCAACATACCATCTGACTTTCGGAAAAACATCATCCACACAACTCTTAAGACAGCTTAACAGCTCATGCATCCAAGTTGCTGACAAGAATAATACACAGAAGAATGGAAAGGAAAATCGAGGATGCACTAGATGATGATCAGTTTGGCTTTAGGAAAGGTAAAGGCGCAAAAGAGGAAATTCTTATGTTACAGTTAATAATGGAAGCAAGAGTAAAGAAAAGTCACGACATGTTCATAGGATACGATAATCTGGAAAAAGCATTCGACAATGTGAAATGGTGGAACATGTTCGAAAGTCTGAGAAAAATAAGGGTAAGCTATAGTGAGAGACAGGACATATACAATATGTACAACAGCTAAGAGGGAATAACAAAGTGCTTGTACTAAAAAGAGTGTAAGACAAGGATGTAGTCTTTTGCTTCTAGTGTTCAATCTGTACATTGAGGAAGCAATGATGGAAATAAAAGAAAGGTTCAGGAGTGGAATTAAAATTCAAGGTGAAAGGATATCAGTGATACAATTTGCTGATGACATTGCTTACCTGAGTGAAAGTGAAGAAGAATTGCATGATCTGCTGAATGGAATGAACAGTCTAATGAGTACAGAGTATGGATTGAGAGTAAATTGAAGAAGGAAGAATGTAATGAGAAGTAGTAGAAATGAGAACAGTGAGAAATTTAATATCAGAATCGATGGTCATGAAGAAGATAAAGTTAAGGAATTCTACTACCTAGGCTGTAAAATAATGAGTGATGGATGGAGAAAAGTGGACATCAAAAGCAGATTTGCAATGGCAAAATGGGCATTCCTGGCCAAGAGAAGTCTACTAACATCAGATACTGGCCTTAATTTGAGGGAGAAATTTCCGAGAACATACATCTGGAGTACAGCATTGTATGGTAGTGACTCATGGACAGTGAGAAAACCAGAACAGAAGAGAATTGAAGGATTTGAGATTTGGTGCTACAGACGAGCATTAAAATTAGGTGGACTGTTAAGGTAAGGAAGGAGGAAGTTCTGTGCAGAATTGGAGAGGCAAGGAGTATGTGAAAAACACTGATAAGGAGAAGGGGCAGGATGATAGAACATTTGTTAAGACAGGAGGGAATGATTTCCATGGTACTAGAGGGAGCTGTAGAAGGCAAAAACTGTAGAGGAAGACAGAGATTAGAATACATCCAGCAAATAATAGAGGATGTAGGTTGCAAGTGCTACTCTGAGATGAAGAGGTTAGCACAGGAAAGGAATTCGTGGTGGGCCACATCAAACTAGTCAGAAGTCTGATGCCCCCCCCCCCAATTCAAGTTCTCAACTTCAGCAACAGGCTTGGAAACAAACAAGACTGCTATTCTGACAGTGTGTGGGTTCTTAACAGAAGATGATTTAAACTTCAGTAACAATCATAGGATGCCAATAAGAAATAGGTTTGTATGTGAAGATATTGTTTTTTTCTAGGGTAGTTCTGATTGAAGAGACCTAAGTTACTAATGTCTAATGACTCAGAAATAATATTCCTAACAAAACTGAAGATCATAAAGCAACAGTAACTGATGGTCTATACATGTTAATAATTTAAAGTCTCCGGTCAAAATTTCTGTTTGTATGTGAAGGTTAATCTAAGGAATTGTTGGAGGGATTGATCACAAGGACACTCTGTGTATATTGTTTATAATTATAGTAGGGATGAAGGTGTAATATTTCATTATCAAGTGCAACATTGGAACTGTCTCTTTGGTGCCTTTACCTTTCCTAAACTCAGATAACCAATCTTCTATTTTATTTTCCATTCTTCTGTATGTTATTCTTGTCAACAGACTGACTGCATGAGCTGTTAATTTGACAGTGTCATTTCAATGACCAATTACTTCTCAATTTCTGTACATTTTTCCTTTATCTCCCTTGCATATCCTATAGATTTCATTCCAAAATCACTGTATTCTTTCTTTTCTGAACATGTTAAATTCTTTCTTCTGTTAAACAACTGAAGTATTTCTTGTTAGTCATGATGACCTTATATTATATTTGTCTGTCCAACTTCTGTGATATTAATTATTACAGTTTCAGTTTCTAAAGCATCAGAGAACTTCAAATGCACATCATAATTCTTTAATAGTTCTGAATTCCACACCCTTACAAACTGATTCTTCATGCTATAAAAATGTACTGTATCATTTTCTGAGAGACTGATTTTGTGCCAATTCATTTAGATACAGTTCAAGCCAAACAAATTATGTAAGCCAGTGTTGAGTACTATGTTTTAACAATAAGAAAATAAGAAACTTCCTGGCAGATTAAAAGATAATAAGAACATAATTTTTGCTATTTCTTACAGAAAATATTCATATGTGCTGTCCACAGTTGCCATAAAATTTTGAAAGCTTTATTAGTATACACACTAAACTAAATCATATTTGAAAATTTAATCTTTATAACATTTATGTCCAAAAAAGAACATAACTTGGGCAACAATACTGTGTTTACAGGACTGTGCCTGAATATTTCACATGCCACAATGTTTTACAATGCATGATCCATCTATTGTTTGAAAAGTGGAATAGTTTCATGTGAGAACAACACATGGACATGCTGCTTGACAGATGATTCCCTGTGTTGTAAGTTACTAGATTTCCTTCAAAAGAAGAGGTAGTGAGCATAAGAATTGCTGTCATGACTGACTGAGCCTTTGTCTTCTCACATTGTCATGATTTTTGTTCATGTACTCATCAGGTTTTAATGTTTTCTATAATTTTGCTACAAATGTGTCACATTTCTTGAGTGAGCAAGAAATTTTGGAAGATTTGGAGGATGAATTGAATGATTCTGGATTGGAGGGAGAAATATCTGAGTGGGAACAGTCTGCAGAAATAGGTGAAGAACTCTCTCAGAAAGGCACAACACTGGCTCAAGAAGTTTTTCCTGCCATCAGTAGCATTGCAGGATGACATTTTCCTAGTAAAATTACTGCAGCCAAGAAGTAGTATCCAACATGAGTTTGCAACATTTTTTTTAGAGAAGACAAAACACTCTACTTGCAAAGCACACTGGAAAGAGACAAGCAGGTATTGTCCTGACTACAACAAACTTTTTTCCATCCCAGAATGTTTCAGATTTTTCCATACAAAAGCCAATGAAGTGTGAGATTACTCAAGAATGTTCCTTGCATTTCCTTCTTGGAAGGATAATTGTTCTTCCTACCATAATTATTGTACAATTTGCAATCTATCACAGAAATAAAATCCAGATAAGATGGAGATAAACCATGAAGTTTGGTCTTTTGTAGACACAGATGGGACAGTAACATTTTAAAAATGGGATAACTGGCTGGTTTTCTGGGCTCATTTCCCCCCCAGATTTTTCCACAGATAACATACGGTTCGAGTAATAGTTTAATCTAAGGGTTCTGACGTACAAAAGGCTATTGAGACATACAGTGAGAATGTACTTCTGAAGGGTTCTGATACCGAGACAGAACTTTACACATGTAGTAAGAATGTATTTGATTCATGCTAACAGTTAATTCTGTGATTTACAAAAGGTTTCTGACTGTGTTATCACAACACTGTTTTAAACAAATTAGAATACATGGTATCACAGGAAATTTCTTCAGAATTATTCAAGTTGTATATTTATGCATCTAAGATGCAGGAAACAGTCATGTATTACATTTTCAGTCAACTAGAAACTGATATTTGTGACCCATGAGGTTCCATCTTAGAGCTCTTGCTTTTTCTTGCACATGTCAATGAACTTTAATCATAAACATTACCAGACATTGGGTTCCTTACATTTTCAGGTGACACAAACACCGTGATAAACAACAAATCATATTTAGTTTTACAAAGAGCAGTTAATGAAATTTTGATGGACATTAATAAATGTTGTTAAACATTGAAATAACCGAATAAAAGCAGTTAAAAACTTCCAAGACATTTCTTTCTAGTTAATGAATGAAACAGAGGACATATAAATACAAGAAGTTGACAGTGTTAAATTCTTGGGATTATAGATTCATAAGAGATGTAATATGAATGAGCATATCATAAATGGCTAAATAAATGTTGATCTACAACACAAATCCTGTCTCACACTGATGAAAAGAGGGTATATTTTTGTTACTTTCATTGTAGAATATCACAAGTATTTTATTTTAGGGTACAGGTAACACTTTAACACAAATAGAAGTTTTCCAGGTAAAACTGGAGTGTAATTCTACATTAGTTGTACTGGAAATAAAATAAAATCACAAAATTCATTGGGTCACTGAAAAGTAATAATTATGCTGGCTATGCTGGTGTTTCTCATAAAATATTAAGATCTTGTGCTAACTTGATAGGATTACTCTTAATCAGTGACACAGTTCATATTTCTTGACAGGTTTAAATATGCTGTAGTAACACCCACTTACAAAACTGGAGATAAGCAAAACACCAATAGTTGCAGATCTATTTCACATTTCAGAAGTACTGGGGAATGTGGCCTTTGATAAAATTACAGACTTATTTAACTGAGGAGAAAACGGATGGAACAGAGCAGAGAGAGGGAAGGATACGTTGGTAGGGGTGGGGGAGGATGCTGCAGCGCTGCCAGTAGGAGTGCGTACAGTTGTGCCAGGGACAGGATGGTGGACTGTTAGGTGCAACTTCAGTTTACTGCACTAGGAGGGGGAAGCAGAGAAGAAGAAAGAATTATGCAGGCATGTGTGAGGTTGAAGTGGGAGTAGTGAAGGGAGTAGAGAGAGTTGGAGATAGGGACTGAGGAAAGTTGCAGCCGAGGGGGGGGGGGGGGGGGTGTATGGGAATGCACAATTCACAAAAGCTAGCCTTGCTGGAAAGAATCCAGATGGCACAGGTGTGAAGCAGTCAAGTACACCACAGTAGTCACAGACAGCTTGTTAGTTGTCGTATCCACACAGAATGCTGCTCAGTGTTTGTGGCTAAGTTGGTAGACCATATGGCAGCTTTCACAGTCAGCCTTTACTTTGATGGAGTAGAAGATGCTTTTGACAGTAGTGGAGTAGATGACAGTGGGAGGCTCTATGCCACAAGTCTTGTACCTAGGTCTATTAAAGGAATATGAAGCTTGCAAGAAAGGGTTGAAAACAATGGTAGTATTTGGATGGACAACGATATTGTGTAGACCTGATGAGCAGCTGAATACTACTGTGGAAGGGGTAGCGAGGTTAGTGGGGAAGATATTTTTCCATTTCAGAGCATGATGAGAAGTGACTGAAACCCTGGTTGAGAGCCTGATATAATTACTCCAGTCCAGACAGACGATATGTTGGGAATGATATGTTGTGACTGAGTTCTTTTATAAATATATATTATGTATTTTTGTTATTCTGGCATGTTTCCCATTGATGAGATCTCCTCTTTATGTGTTTACAGATTGAACAGTGTGTCTAATATAAGCGAGGAACAACGAAAGTGAAAGTTCAAATTGGAAGCAATTGCAGGTGTCTCCAAATGCAGCTAAGGCAGTGCAATGTGTGATTTGATGAACCTGCAGAACAAAAGTTGTCACTTCATAGCAGAGCTACATGGTCATCCTAGGAAACTCTGGAGCAAAGGAAAAGAAGTGTTACTATTACTACATGTGAAGACCAGCTAGGGAGTAACATTGGAGTAAAATGCAATCACGTTTCAACAGCTTTCACAAAGTGAATGCCACTCAGTCAAACAGCACATAGAGTTACATCTTTGAATGTTCTGGAGAAAAATAGCACATTTTGTTATAATCTCTGAAATTCACTGAGGGAAAAATGATCACTGCTAACATTATGAAATGCAGTAATCAAGGGAAATCAAAGAGTAAAATCTGATTCATACATCTGTTTCAAAAGGAAAGGTATATTAATTATTTTGATATATCCAAACAGAATTGAATCGTTGAATCAGAAAGCAATTAAAAACAATATTAAGGGGATGTTTTTGTCTACTCTTCTGGCCAAACAAGCACACTGTAGATTGTCTAGCATTTGCAATGACATGGCTCATTTTAGAGATTTACTTGAAGGTGAACAAGAACAAATCAGGAGTACAATATCAATTAGCAAAAGCAGAATTACAAATAACATATGAAAAACACAGTTCCTGATAAATATCAGTAATGTCCCTCAAAACCTTAAAATCAGGAACAACGTATAAAGCAAGCTGTTTTAAATCGATGAATGGATATCGAACAACATGAACAAAAAGACAGCAATAGAGACTGGTATACATATTATGGAGAGGGCTATTAAGGCAAACAAATCAGAACTCTGCATTTCCTCTCCTCCCCTATGATGGTGATTGGTTCTGTGTTGTATGAATTTCTTTGCTCCTATGAGTTTCTTTTATTTTCGATGCTTTTACTCTACAAAGTTTTTGTTGTAGCCATGAGTCATCCTTTAGATATTAAAGGAAGAAGATAACTATTCCTAAAAGTTTTGTGTTCTTGCTATAATCTTATATCCTAAGTTCACCCACAACAGGCTATGGGCCCAGGTTTAAATGCTTCAGGTTCTGAGAATTATAGTATTCATTCACCAGACTATTTTTCCATTTGCTAGGATATTTCTGAGACTGCAAAATTTTTGGAATGGCAGATATAGGGCTTCGGTTGAGTGACAATAGCAGTCATACAAACATTTGCAAATTGTCAAGTGAAGATCAGTGGGAAACATGGAAATGGCAGATTCAACTTTGTTTAAAGGCACAGTCCCTTTATTTGATTATAGATAGTATATGTCAGTGTCCGTCATTGGCAGAAGGAGACAAGCCATCCGACGCATATCGGCACTGGCAACAGGACATTGCTCAGGCAACTTGCATCATTGGAATGGTGCTTGATGAGATACCTGCTTTTTGTGTAAGAAAAAAGACTGACACAAAAGAAATTTGTGATACCCTTAGGTCAGTATATGAACAAACTACACTGCAGTGACTATTTACGTTGTTCAGTTGTTTCTTTGAAACGTCAAAAAGTGATGTCACATCTATAACAAAACATACATTGCTACTTGTGAACATTTTTTGTGACTTGTGCAGTGAACTGAACAAAATTAATCCAAATGCAACTCTGCCCCTTACACTGCTCCACCATCATATTTTCTAAACATTATGACCCGAATATCAGTTTTACAGGTCAACCTGGTATCGTGTTCATGAACCTGAGCAGACAACACAGCATCTTAATGAGAATTTGTGATCGATTGACAATTCGCTGGTTACACACGCAGCTCATGCTTTCTATGCAAAATCGAAATCGGATGAGCAACATAAAAAACAGAAGACATTTGCAACATAGGGGAGTAAGTGAAAGATAGAACAAAGTCATATGTGTCTGTATCGCAAGAAAGCTGGACATATCATCACAAACTGCCGAAAGCACATGGCCACAGAAGAAGCAAAAGCAACAGCTAACAACAATAATAATTCAAGCTCCAGTTAAAAGTGAGCAGCAAACCAAATACATTTCTAGCCACTAGCTTGTGGTCTCATGTTAACGTTGATAGTGCAGATTCTTGGATTTTGGACTCTGGCATGACACTTCATATTTCATCAAATAAATGGCATTTTGCTACATTTGAAAATTTCTGATTCCACAATATGTACAGATGGCTGGAAAATGAGTTATTTTTGCATATGGGACTGGCAGTATTCATATTGAAATATTCATAAACAAAAGGTGGACACCTGCTTTGCTTGAAAATGTCTGGTATATACCTGATGTCAGACACCAACTTTTCTCTGTCCGTCAAGCTACACAACGTGGATATAATGTGAGTTATGATAACAAAGGTGTAATCATTCAGTGACATAGTGAAATAGTCACAACAGGAAAACTATTTGGGTCAGTAAACATTATGAACATGCGAGTTTGTCCTTCGAATTCACAAGTAATGATAAACTTAGCAATTTTCGAAGAACAGCTACAATGTTGGCATAAGAGACTCACTCGTCAAGATAAACGTCATGTTGAGATGTGCTGTCTCGTTTCGTTATGTCAGTTAAATTACCTGATACCACAACATTTTGTGATGTATGTGTTCTTGGAAAATCCCACTGTAAAACATTTAGCCATCACAGAGGTCATACACAAACTGTTGGCGAGTTGATCAAGGCAGACATTAATGGACCCATGTCTGTTGACTCTATAAATGGTTTTTGTTACTATGTGATTTTCAAAGATGATTATTCCCACTTTGTTTGGATATATTTCATGCAAAATAGATCTGAAGTGGCTAACAATTTGAAAACGTTTTTGGAGGAGTGTGATGCTGCTGGTCATAAGGCAAAAGTATTTCGTTCTGTCAGTGGAGGAGAGCTAAATTGTAACATGGTAGCTCCTGTGGTATAAGACTGTGATACTGAGTTTTGTCTTATGTGTCCAGACACTCCTGAGCAAAATGGTGTTGCTGAACAAGCAAATCGACATATAGTTAAATTAGCTCACTCAAAGTTAACATCTAGCAAGGTACCTAAATCATTTTGGGCTCATGCAAGTGACACAGCTGCTTTTTTACTCAATCATATTGGGAAGTCAAGTGTTGAAGGTAAAACACCTTTTGAACTGTGGACTGGCAAAGTATTTAACACTTTTAGCTATCTACAAATTTTTGGATCAAAATGCTATGTTTATTTGCCAAAGAAATTTCATTCTAAGTTCAATGACAAGGCTATACCTGGCCATTTCATTGGATAGGTGAATGACAAAGATGGTTACAAAGTGTGGATTCCATCAAAACACTGTATGATGAAATCACGTAGTGTTGATTTTCAACAAGAAACAGGAGAGAAAAGTGATTCTACTGTTTATCAGATTGAAACTAGTGACCAAGAAAATTCGAATGTGCTATCAAATGGATGTCCAGTTCATGAAATACGTCCCCCAATAAAACTTACTCACTACAAAATACCAGCCTCACCACTCTCACACAGCAATTGCATTAGTTTGCCTTACAAAAGTAATCCATGAAGAGCTTGCACCAAGAAACTTCAATGAAGCTAAAGAAAGTAGTAATTCCAATAAATGGTTTAATGCGATGAAAGAAAAAATGAAGGCATTTGAAGAGAATGATAACTGGGACTTGGTAGAACCACAGTCTAACATAAACTGTGGCAGAACTGCCTAGAGGAAAATGTGTTATCGATAATTGGTCGGTACTTGATGGATCAACTGATCGATACCGTGCTAACTTGGTTGTGTGCAGTATGTTTCAACATGTTGGACTTTATTATGATGAAATTTTAGTCCACTTGCTCATTATGACACTATTAGTGCTGTATGAGTGACTGTAGCAGAAGAAAATGTGAAACTTGGTCAATTTGATGTTAGAACTGCATTTTTATATGGTGGCTTGGATAAAGAAATATACATGACTCACCCAGAAGGTTTTGATGATGGGTCAGGTCATGTTTGTTGCCTCAAGAAATCATTGTATGGACTTAAGGAATCACCTCATTGCCGGAATAATAAGTTTGATTCATTCATGACAAAAAGTGGCTATATTAGTTCAACAGCAGATCCTTGCATTTACATTCGACAAAGCGAAACAGAAAAATTGCTGATTGCTATTTATATCAATGATGGACTTATGACAGGAACAACTGAAAGTGATATGTTAAAGTCTGAATTTGAAATAATATGGGAACATTAGCATTATTGTTTGGCTGTGGGATCATTAATATACATTGCATGCTCTACTTGTCCAGATCTCACTTACGCTGTTTCAAAAGTTGCTCGATCTATGGTTAAAACCACTTCTCCTGATTGGAACTCTGTAAAACACATTTTCAGATACCTTTGAGGTACTTCAGACTTAGGTCTCTTCTATATTTCATGTGGCATTAGTTTGCCTGACAAAAGTAATCCATGAAGAGCTTGCACCAAGAAACTTCAATGAAGCTAATGAAAGTAGTGCCTATGTTGATGCTGACTTCGCTGGAATCACTAAAAAAAGACGAACAACAATTGGTTTTGTTTCAGTGATTGATGACATGACTGTATCATGGACATCTCAACTGCAGAAATCAGTTGCACTATCCGCCACTGAAATGGAGTTCATTACTCAGTTGAAGGAGCCAAGGAGTTATAATGGCTCAACAGACTGCTGTTGGAAAAAGAAATATGATCATATTTTTCATTGACAATGCAAGTGCCATTAAATTAGTGAAAAATGCAGAGCTCTGCAAACGCTCTAAGCACATTGAAGTATGATATTATTTTGTGTTGGAACACCATCAAAATGGGGACATCAATATAGAATATGTGTGTTTTGAAAATCAGCTTGGTGACATGTTTACAAAGCCTTTAAAATTGAAGAAATTTAAAGAAATGTGTACCAAGATAAGACTTCATAAATAATGTGTTTTGCCTTCTTATTTTTTATTTAACCCTTGAGTGGGCACACCTGTGTATAAAGTGTGCCAATCAAAATTAAAATGATTTTGTGCAGTCCCATTTTTGTTTCACACCTACAGACCTATACCTATTCCTTCAGTATTGCTTCAAGTAACATCGATAAAGTGTGCAGCAGTAATATAAAATACAAAGCAAGCTAGGTGAGAAAAAATTTTGGATTAGTTAAAAAAAATGACCCCAGTTACGAACTAGCTACATAATCCGACACTGAGGCAGTTGTCTATCAGATAATTAATTATTGAATAGGCAGCTGACTGAGATCTGATGCAACTGCACTGCTTAATGCTTTGAATGTGTCATTACTATCTCTTTAACACCTGTCCTTGGTGAAAGAGAGTTATAGTGAAAATTTATTTCATTATTGTTTAATAAAAGAATAGTTTAGCTCATATTATGTAAGTTTATTTTCTCCTTATTTAAATAAACTAAAATTAAACTGTGATTTTGATTATACTTGACTTACCTTGGTAACATAAGGAAAGCTATTCTTTTCATGTGTACAAATTGTTCCTTGCATCCGCTCTTGTTATGAAAAGGTGAAAAGTTGTTCAGTGCATCACAGTTTGATTTGGCGGGAAGTGTTAAAGTAAATAAGTCAGAACGGTGTATTTCCTCTCCTCTCCTATGGTGGTGCTAGGTTTTGTGTTGTATGAATTTCTTTGCTCCTAAGAGTTTCTTTTATTTTCCATGTTACTACTCTATGAAGTTTTTGTTGTTGCTGTGAATCATCTTTTAGATATTAAAGGAAGAAGATCACTATTCTGAAATGTGCTGTGTTCTTGCTATAAAATTAGGATATAATAAGTCCACCCACAACAAATAACAAGAAACATCTATTCTAAAAGATCAGTATCCTGGAATACAAAACTGGAACACTATGGAAGTGTATTCAGACCAGAAATATAGAAACTCTTGAACTGACTACAAAGGAAGAGATAAAAAAACTAGAAAAAAAATGAAACAAGAATTGTATGAATAATACTAGGACCCAAAAGCAGCAGTCAATCAGAATACCGATTGAAATCTAATAGGCAACTATATCTGAAAGACGAAAGGATATCAGATGTAATGAGAAAAAGGAGACTAAAATTCCATGGACACATGTGCAGGATAAACAATGATAGAATATCTAAACAAATCTTTGACTTTCTGAAATACTACAAATCCAAAATCACATGAATAAGAGAAGCAGGAAGAAATATCAAAACTGCAGGAGTCAACTTCAATGCAATAAGACACAGTACACATTTTAAACAAAGGATACAAAGGGAAGCTTTGAGGACAGAAAAAAAATCAAGAACTGAAAGAAGATGGAAATAAGAAGAGAAGGAACAACATTCTCAAAGAATGAACAAAATGTGGGCCCAAAGGAAACTACAACTGAAAATGAAGGAGAAACAATGTTGATTTACTATACCCTCCAAAAGCATTGTTTGAAACAAAGAAAAAGGTCGAAATGGGGCTAAGTAGAATTTTTCTGTTCTGGGTCTCGAACAACTTCCAGGTTTTTCTATTACAATTAGTACCCTCATGGTGTCATCCATTAACAGTCAGTACCATTACCTGAAGATAATAAGTAGGCTTTAGTGATGCAATTGAGTACAAAGCCCAAGAGCCCCAGAAACACAAAAATGTTGTGCTGAACAGCAACACGAAAACAGTGGGAGGTTTTTAAAAAATTATTGACTATTCTACAGATCAGTCTATTACAAAAACTTGTGTGAAAGTTTAGCTCCTAAATTAATGACTGTTCTACAGATCAGTCTATTACAAAAACTTGTGTGAAAGTTTAGCTCCTGTTGATTTCATACTTTGGAACTTTTAATTCACTGATTTTTAAAAAATAATTTGTGTGTGTGTGTGTGTAAAGAGGAAAGGGGGGAGGGTTGTAAGTATTAAATTCTATGAAATCAAAGAGTTATGGACATTATTCTAACACCTTTGTTTGCTCTTATTGGCTAGGGATAAAAGCTAATGAAAGAAGATAAATCACTGAAGTTTTACTAAATAAAGTGATATGCTGTATTATCACACAAGATCAGGACATCAGTATTTTTACATAAGGAAAACATTTTTTTTATTCACTTGACACTCAACTTCTTCAAGTTTCTCAAATAATATTTTGTTGTTTTAGGTGTTGGTTTGGAAATGTTATACAGACTTCGCAATATGAAAGTTTGTGAATGTCAGGGCAGTTCCAGTTATTCATGCATGTCAAAATGAAGAAACCACCAAATGAGGCTATTATCAGAGATTAAATACAAGATAGATTACTGCTCTCTGCATGTTTAACTATCAACAGTTGGTTTAAAGTTATTACACTCAAAACAAAAATACAAAAAGGTAGAAGAAGAAGGAGGAGGAGGAGGAGAAGACAACTTACAAGGAGCCCAGAAAATGAATATCTTGCTAACAATGTTTGTAAGTGTCTCAAGTTTTTGGAGCACATAGATAAGTAGCTGTAACTGAAATGTCTATTGCAGTAATGCAAAATAATTCAAGTGCAAACATTAGATTCACAAATGAGCCATAATAAATAACTATGTAAGATCTAGTTTTAACATTTACATTTATGATGCTGTAAAATTCTTAAGACCATTTTCTATAATTTTCAAAATGAATTGCCAATTCTTTTCTAGTGTCAGCCTCATGTTAGTAAAGTTATGCACTGAAGTGCCAAAGAAACTGGTATAGTCATGCATATTTAAATACTGAGATATGTAAACAGGCAAATATATGATACAATGGTTGACAACGCCTATATAAGACAGCAAATGTCTGGCACAGTTGTTACATCTGTTACTGCTACGACACTGGCAGGTTATCAAGATTTACGTGAGTTTGAATGTGGTGTTACAGTCGGTGCACAAGCAATGGGATACAGCACCTCTGAGTTAACGATGAAGTGGGGATTTTTCGATACAACAATTTCATGAGTGTACCATGAATATCATGAATCCAGTAAAACATCAAATCTCTGACATCACTGTGGCCGGAAAAAGATCCAGCAAGAATGGGCCCAACAACAACTGAAGAGAATTGTTCAACATGACAGAAGTTCAAACCTTCTGCAAACTGCTGCAGATTCCAATGCTGGGCCAGGACCAAGTGTCATCATGTGAATTATACAACTAAACATAATCAATATGGGCTTTTAGAGCTGAAGGCCCACTTGTGTACCCCTGATGACTGCATGACACAAAGCTTTATGCCTCACCTGGGCCTATCAACACCAACATTGGACTGTTGATGACTGGAAACATGTTGCCTTGTCAGATGAGTCCCTTTCCAAATTTTATCGAGCAGATGGATATGTACGGTTATGGAGACAACCTCACAAATCCATGCACCCTGCATGTTAGCTAGGGACTGTTCAAGCTGGTGGAGGCTCTGTAATGGTGTGGGGCATGTGCAGTTGGAGTGATATGGGATCCCCTAGTACATCTAGATATGACTCTTGACAGGTAACATATATGTCTGATCACTTGCATCCATTCATGTCCATTTTGCATTCTGATGGACTTGGGCAATTCCAGCAGGACAATGTGACACCCCACACATCCTGAATCGTTACAGAATGGCTCCAGGAACAATCTTCTGAGTTTAAACACTTGTGCTCGCCACCAAACTCCACAGACATGAACATTATTGAGCATATATGGGATGCCTTGCAACATGCTGTTCAGAAGAGTGAGAGGGGGTGGAGACCCCCTCTCACTCTTATGCATTTATGGACAGCCCTGCAGGATCCATGGTGTCAATTCCCTCCAGCACTATTTCAAGGATTAGTCAAGTCCATGCAAGGTCATGTTGTGGCCATTTGGCATGCACAAGGGGACCCTACACAATATTAGGCAGGTGTACCAGTTTCTTTGGCTCTTCAATGTATATTTTAAAGAAAGCCTATTATTCCACATTAATGACATGTTTTTCAACTGGTTAAAATGCTATAAAACATATCCAGTAATTCAAGACTTTGCTGATGACTGTCACATCAGGCCATTTAATGCAATATAGCTATTCGTTAGCTAGAGTTCCTTTTTGTTTGTCACAGAATTTGTAAGTCATGCAGTCTATGTTTGTAAAAGAATATTAAGATAGAGGTACAAACAACATTTACAATGTTTAACTGAATTTCAGACATGCAACAAACAAATATTTAGAAAGCACTGTGGCTCTCTTTCTCTCTCTCTCTCTCTCTCTCTCTCTCTCTCTTTTTTTTTTTTGTCTCCAGGATCACAGGACAGAGATTATAGTGTGATGATTGACCAGTGCTCTGAAAGGCGTGTTAAGAAGCCAGAAAATCAGCTAAAATAAAAGTAAACATGCAATGAAATGTTCCTCTCACTCTCATTCTTACAACTATGAATGATATTCTTCATCTTTATCATGAACTTACCTTTTTAAGCAAGTATAAATATAATTCAGAACATAATGTTCTGAGATAATTTATCCAAACAATAAACATTATACTTCAGTTCACCTGAAGTCTTCACTTACCACACAAAAGCAAATTTTGTAGAAGAAAACCTTCACTCATTTAATTTTTGTAGTAATTTAATGTATAAGTAAATACTGATGGAAATAATAACCTTCAATCATATTTATGAGGTACAGAAATGAGATGATAGCAAAATTCTGCGAAATTCATGCACTCCAGAAATTCGAGGATATGTGTTGAGTTATGTAGCAGAAATATGAGTTGGAGAAACAACAGAAACTTTAAAAGTTACAGACAGTTAGAGATTAATGATACCAACATGAAAAACTGTAGATATTACTATGTATTATGTAAATGTATTAATTAGCACAAAAATGCTACTTCTTTTAGACTCATTTCATTAGTCTTGTGTTTCACATTACCTATTCTTGCTCATAGTATATGTATAATATTTATTTACTTTTTCATATTCGCCATGTACTTCATTCTCCATATTAACAAACTGATTTAAATTTACTGAAAGGCAGAGATTCAGTGTATGACTTCTCATATACCTATCAGTCAGCCCTGATTCCATTGCCCGTCTTCTAGCAATTCAAGAACAGAAATTCCAATTTTGTCAGAAGCAAGTAGACAGGAACTACAATGTGTCAGTTCAAGAACAACTTTCATAGCAAGTGAAATATACATCTCAGCCATTGAACAAAACATTCATAGTTTCATGCAGTAAGTCTTTCTGTTTACTGGACCAGACATAGCTAATAGGCAAAGATATTCTCTTTGAAGACAAATTTACTGCTCAACACTGTGTAAGTGGTACCCAAATGAAAATGAGACAGGTTGAAATAAGATACATAAACTGTTTATTATTTAAGAAATAATTGACGTAACTGTTAATACATGTATCCCACTGTGTGACAAGACAGTCATTGCCTCCATGCTTGTGGTTGCCTATGGAACCATGAGTGTACCAGGTGTGCCCTTCTTCATCTGAAGCAAAGTGACAGCCACAAATGTCTTTCTTCATTGCTCCAAAAATAAGGAAATTGCATGAAGAAAGATTTGGACAGTATGAAGGACATGTAAGGGACTTCCAACAAAACTTTTTCTGCGTAGTCCAACCAACGCTGGCAATATGTGGGCGAGATGAACATCCACCCTTACACATCCTCCATAGAGTCCCGATCTTTCCCCATGCCATTTCCATATTTTTGGAGCCCTGAAGAAAGACATTCATGCCAATTTCTTTGCTCTAGGAGGGTTGTGCATCTGGGTATAATCATGGTTCTGTAGGCAATTGCAAACATTTTTTCATGAAGGCACTGACTGTCTTGACTCAGAGTGGGTTAAGTGTATTAACAGCAATGGTGATTACGTTTGAAATAAAAAACAGTTTACCTATCTTTTTTAGCCTGTCTCATTTTCATTAGACTGCCCCTTACAGATTACATACATCAAGGAACACTGAGCCATCGGCCTGGTCAAAGGAGGTACTGTATACCACCTAACACAAGAAGGTCCACTAAAATACAGGATAGAATAGGGACATAAGATAGAGGAGATGCAAATAAATGTACAATATGGGGAAACTGAATGGTAGAAAGTAGGTTGAGTTGGCAAAACATCAAAGAAACAATGGTATGAGATTGAAGCTGAGATGGAAGACTGTAATAGATGTTAAAATATTACACAGTAAAATGAAAGTCACAAGTAAATAAAATGAACAAATAGAAAATCAACAGACTGTACGTTTTGGAAAATTGTAAATCATTGTGTTAGGTCTGTATCTGAGGCCTGATAGAATGGAGAGATTTAACTTGATGAATTGGAAGGAAACATTTTATTTTATTTGTACATATGAACCATGTTTAAATACATCCAGCGCACTTCACTTTCGTATGTATTGAAAAATATCATGGCCCACAATAATTGCATCTCTCATACCAGTGTCAAGAGTTACTCATCCTTTCCATTCTACTTTGCACACCTCTCATTTTCCTTCTGTAGGTACAGCTGAAGGATCCTCAATCTCAAGAATTTCAGTATTCAATGAAATTTTCCATATTTTCTTTGTGTCATTGCTAACTCTTAATTTAGAAGTATGACTATTTCACATTTGTACAATGGTGTATTAACTTTCTCTTCTAAATGTCATAGCATCTTTTACAAAATACATAAACATGCAATGTAAGTAATTATCAGCTTGGCAAAGATTGACAAATATCGTCAAAATACAGAGGATAAAAATGTGAGATAAGAAGAAGATTGCTATATATTATAAGCTAAGTCCTTTGTCAGAAGAAGACAAAAAAACACACACATTCACAATGAATAGCTGACATACATATAGACACTGTCATCTCTGGGCGCAAAGGCTGGACTAGGACTGTAATGAGCAGTGATCTTGGATGGGGTGGATGGTCATGCATGTGTGACTTTGTGTGTGTTTTGTCTACATCTGAGAAAGGACTTAGTCTGGTAGCTGATAATACCCAGCAATCTTCTTTCAATGTGTCTGTGTACCACTCAACTCATCTTCTATGTGGTAACAAACTATTCAAAACAATTGTAATTCTGTTCCACATTTTCCATTCCTTGACATAAGCAGAGCATATCCTTACTGATTTACCAAAGTGAAACTATGAGATCAGAGCACACAGAAATGCAAACAGAAAAGAAACAGAAACTTGAGATTTGAGACTGCACGTAGAAAGCAAAAAATACCTACATGGAGAAATTATGATCAGTGTGTGAATGAAACAAAGTTTCCCTCAAACCAAAGGCCAAGATAATCACAAAACATGGACAGTTGTTGGGTGCTGCAATTAACAGTAGCAGTTCTTACTAAAATTACACAATATAAATAATGAATGTAAGCAACCAACAGATCAAAGAGAGGAAAAATACAATGGAAATAAAAGGATTTGCAAAGGTAGTAAGATAGTGAAATATAAATAACCAGAAAGAGAGGTAAAGAAAAAAACTGATAATGGTTTCAAGTATGAAAGCTGAAAAAGAAAGTGTGAAAGAAGTGAGGGAAAAGTGATGTTGGCTCAAATAATGTGGGCTGCAAAATCATGTGCATTACATGCATGATGAATTCTAATGTTGGAAACATTTCCTTGTTTGTGGTTTATAGTTTTAACAATTAACAATTCGGATCATATTTCATTGACATGATAATGGCTCAAATTTTTCTGTTATTGGTCCTCATGCTTACGCCCATGTGAAGTATCTTCCATTTCTGTTATACATGGTGAGCCACTAACTATTGCCACCAAGAACAGCTCCGAAAGTATGATAGGAGCTGACAAGTTTGTGGGACAAAGTTGCATGGGGCAACAGGGGTCAGAATATGAGATTGGTATTTTGTTGCTAGGGGGGGTCACTTCAGAGATATGAAGGTCAACTTTGTTTTTTTAAATGGAATGTTATAGTTTGGTACTTATTTTCTGATAGTGGCTATCGAGATGAATTCAATGATGTGTAACAGTAAGCTCTTTGAAGGTCAACGAAGGTCACGAGGGTGGCATGAACGTCCATTTTCAGAAGGTGTCCAGAGGGATGACCATTGGTATCAATGCAATGCTGCAATTATCTTATCGTGGATTGAGTGGTATTCCTTATCACATTGACACTTATTGAAGCACATGCTCTAACAATTCTCTATCGCATATCTTCAGGTGTAGTTGGAAAATCTTTATAAGCAATGTCTTTTATGAATCCCCACATGAATAAATCCAGAGGCATCAAGTCTGCCAAGTGAGCCAGCCATCACACATTTCCTCCATGTCCAATCCAATGATTTGAGAATTGTCTCTGCAACTCATTTCTAGCCATCAGCAAAAAATGTGCTGATACCACATTCTGTTCCTTGTTCCTAAAGGTATTTCTTCCAATAACAGATCTAATGTTTCTTGCAGGAATGTGGTGTACTTCCTACCTTTAAGACTTCCTTCGATGAAATAGGGGCCTATAATTCTGTCCTCCAGAATCCCAAACCATACATTGGTTTGGTGTGCAACCTGCCACAGCCAACATGATTTTCAGTTGCCCAATAATGCAAGTTATGTAAATTAACATATCCATGGTTCGTGAATGTAGCCTCGTCAGTAAATAAAATTATTGTTATTACAGGATTAATAAATATATAGATTAATTAATAACAACATCTTGTTGTATTCCTGTCATCCTCTGCCAAGCCTCTTTATCCAGTACATCTTCCTTGTCAATGCTGTGATGTTCCATTACTCCATTTATGTGGTCTGTCCAAAAAGTCATGAAATTCCCCGCTTACATCTGCTGGGTGGTTTCCACTCATAAATCTTCTCTGGCACTGATGATCTGGCATTCTCATCATATGTCCGTACCATTTTAATGATTTTCTTTCAATTCTATCTGTCACTGTATCATTTGTCTTCATTCTAGCTCTTACTTCATCATTACATTTCCTTTCGATTCTTGATATTCTGGCACTCCTATGCAAATAATCCATTTCCACAGCTATTAGTCTTCTTTTGAGATCCACATTTAAGATCCAAAGTTCTGACCCATAGTATAGAGCTGATTCAACCATTATCTGACCTACTCTTTTTTTATTGCTGTTTTAAATATTCTTATCCCACCAATAAGAATTCATACATCCTACCACTTTTCTGCTTTGCTGTATTCTATATTTTACTTCTGCATGGTACAATCCATTTTCATCAATATGTGCCCCAAGATATTTAAATTTCTCTACTTGTCTCATAACCGCTTTGTCATTTATGTGTACTTCAAATTTAGATCACTATTCACCACCAAATACTCTGTTTTTGTTAGACTCATTTGTGGTCCCAATCTGTTGTATTCCTGATTTAATAGTCATATCATGAAATCAAGGTCATAATCATCTTGTGCTATAATAGCTTGACCATCAGCAAAACTTAGTGAAAATATCTGTACATCGTTGACAGTGATTCCCATTCCTCTACAGCTGTTCTTCCAATTTCGGAGAACTACTTCTACATAGAAATTGAACAAGATGGGTGACAAACTGTAACCTTGTAGCAAATCTTTAGTGACATTAATAGGTTTTGATAACTTAGACCCTCATTTAATCTGTACCGCATTATCTCTGTACATTTCAATAATTATTTGTAAAAGGTGATCATCCATACCTACATCTTTCATAGTTTCCCACAGTTTAGATCTAGGGATTGTATCATAAGCTTTTGCTAAATCTACAAAGGCAATGTGTAGCTCCTTCCCTCCTGCTATAAATTTCTCCATTAGTTGTTGTAAAAAAAATAGGTTATTTGTACATGATCTGTTCTGCTTAAACCCACTCTGGTCTTCCCCAATATGGTGTCCAACATTTTGTCTAATTTTTTCAAACATTATCTAGCTAAATAAATGGCTCATTGTAGAGTTGTCACTAATGCCTCTATAGCAGTTTGTGTCTTTTCTATTCCCTTTCTTGAAAATAGAAACCATAACTGACTTTTTCCATTCTGAGGGAATTTCAATCCTTTTACAACAGTTTTTCATCAGGCAGGTTATTCGTTTCTTCAGATATCTTCCTCCAGCCATCAATAATTCAACAGGAATGTTTCCTGGACTATGTGATCAGCCATTCTTCATTTTAATTAATGCACAATTCACTTCCTCTATTGTAATGTTTATATTTTGATCAATTACTTCCATCTTTTCTTCATTCCCTTGTGTGTAATATGGCCTGTCTTCAGTTAAAAGGTCTGCATAATGGTTTCTTTTCCATTCCTTTAAGGTAATTAGGTTGTCTACTGCTTTGTTTACTTGTGTTTTCTTCATACTGGTAATTGTCCTCCACACTTCTGTTGTTTCTGATCCACCTGTTAGACTCTCAATTTCAATATATTTCTGTTCCCACACCTTGTTCTTTTCTAATTTAATTCTGTTTCTTAATTTTTAATTTGTTGTCTGGTAGTTTTGCCTGTCTTGTAGTGATTTAGTTGATAACCAGTTTTGTAAAGACTTTTCTTTTCCCTAATCAACATCTTCAGGTCATCAGACATCCATGGAGGATCCCCTTTACCTAGACTCTTACACTCCATCCCTAGTACCTCTAGAGAAATTTTTGTAAGTGCCTTTTTAATATTTTCATATTCTACCTCAACATTCTCATCTTCTGGAATCGCTTTTAGTTCATTTATGTTGAAGTAAATCCTTGATGCTCAACTGCTTCAGGAGAAAGAGCTTATAACTTGCCTGCTTTAATTTCTCATGATTGCTGTGGTCAACCATTCGTCCAGTTGTTGCTGGTTTTCTCCTAAGTAGGTACGTCAACTTTGCTAAAAGTAAGTAATGATCAGACCCACAGTTGGCTCCCCACATGACTCTACAGTCTTGAACTACCGTTTTTGGCCATTGCTTGGTAATGATGTAATCAATTATTGATTTCTGCTGTAATGATGGTCTCTCCCACGTATATAAGTGGATATTTTTATGTGAATAGTGTGTGTTTAGAATTTTCAAGTCACGTTGGTTACAGGATTCTCCAAGATTTTCTCCAGAACTATTAATGACATTTTCTCCATATCTTTCTACTACTGCATCATTTACTTGTGAGCCAACCCTTGCATTAAAATCGCCTGCTATTATTACTTCTTTGTGCTTTTTGACTTGCTTGATTAGATGATCTAATTTCTCATAGAAATGGTTTTTGGTTTTCTGTGTCGCATTGTCGTTTGGTGCCTACACCCCTATCATAACTGTTTCAATGACATATAACTTGATGTTAATAGTGACAATTCTTTCGCATGCAAATGCCTTTTGCTCGTTTATGTTTATCAATTTCAGACCAAAATTGGATGAAATTTCCAAATTTCTCATTCCCTTGTCCCTTCTTTTTTGTTTCTGACAGAATAATTATGTCTACTTTCAGTCGACTAATTTCATTCTCTATTTTGGTGTGTTTATTTGTCAGGCTTTGAATGTTATATGTACCAACTCTCAATGCCCTTTTCCTTGCCAATAATTGTTGTAAAGAGTTCCTATCTGATGTCTGAGCCTCTGCTTTAGATTCTGACTCTTGAGCTTGTAGAGAAGTTTTTTTGTGGATAATGGGGTACTAGCCTTCTGAACCAACCCCCAACTTGGAGGATCAGGATTTGGTATCAGGGTTTACTCCTCTAGAAGGGTTGGCTTCACCATACCTATAGAGACGCCCCTTCCCTAGGTGGACACATTTTGTCTGGCTCCTCCACTGAGGCCTATCCAGCTTGGGTGATGCTGCTAGTAGCTACACTACCACCGGCGTAGCCCTCAATTTCGCTGGAGAAAGCTATCCCTCCGCCTGGTACTGAAGGTTCCTTTGATAAGGCAGTGTTACCCCTCTGAATCTGAATTTGAGCCCATCAGCAGAATTCAATGCAATGCATACAATCCGTACCCGCTAATTCTTGGTGGAAACTGATATTACAAGGATAATATTTATGGTGATGCAGAACACAAACAACACTACTCTGGCTCATGCCAGATTCCCTTGCGATTTGACATGAACTAACACAAAGATCTCTAACCAGTGGCAAGAGTACCAATTTCCATTCCCTTGATAGTAACTTTGCTTTGCCGGATATGTTTCTGATGCATTAAAGATCCAGTTGTTCTCAATGTATGATATACACATTTAAATGTATGACATGTAGGGTGAGTACGCTGAGGATATCTTTCAGCATCTCTAGCCATCACTGAATTTTGTTGGTATTATCCATAAATGAGAAGCATATCAACTTGTTCTTCAAAGGAATACATCATTCACATTCGCTTGATTTGACGATACTAGACTTACCATTCCAATTGTGTTGTATTGTGAAACTGTCAAATGGTGTTTACATGTCAATGGCACGTTAGATGGATACGCCATATTTGGTGAGTATTTACTATTTGCACAATACACGAAAGAGAATTGTCAGAACATGTGCTTTGATAAGTGCTGAAGTGATAAGGAATACCACTCAATCCATGATAAGGAGTTTGCAGCATTGCATTGATACCAATGGTTATCACATCGAACACCTTCTCTAAATGGATGTTCATGCCACCTTTTTGACCAGCATTGACATTCAAAGACCTTACTGTTACACGTTATTGGATTTGTCTTGATAGCTGCTATCACAAAATGAATACCAAACTATAGCACCCCATTTATAAAAACAAAGTTGACCCTCATATTACTGACATGACGCCCGCTAGCAACAAGAAACCAACATTATATTATGGCCCCTGTTGTCCCATGCAACTTTGTCCCACAAACTTCTCAGCTCCTATCATACTTTCAGAGTTATTCTAGGTGGCAATAGTTAATTACTCACCCTATCTATTAAGAATCTGAAAACTTCCTCTGAGAATACCTTAAATGGAATGGTGTCTCCATGTTGAGTTCCTTCTTTAATTCTGAATTTTTCAGTATCTTGACAAAGCCTAACAAAAATTTTAGGATTGGCATACAGATACATGGCTTGTCTGGAAAATAAGAACTGTTTCATTCTATTGCTACCATAGGATTAATGTCACAGTTGCATACATTCACACACATCTCTCTTGCTGTCCTCCCACTGACACCATTACAGACAGATTGTGTTGTGTTTACATTTGTTATTGATCGTTCAAAACATTTAAGACGCTCTCTGAGCCCACTGACTGTAAAGTGCATTCTGTGATAGAGATTTTAAATGCAAAGAATGTTGAGCCAGCTGAAATTTATTGCCAGCTTGTAGAGATCTATGATGAAAACGTAATGATTGATCGAACGGTGAGACAATGTGTGGGAATTCAATGATGGAGAAAGCAGTGTTCATGACAGAGTGCAGAATGGGAAATATTCTGTTGTTAATGATGGCTTGGTTGAAAAAGTGAATGAGAAAATTCATGAAAACAGATGGTTCACAATAAGAATGCTTTTTGATGAGTTTCCACAAATTTCAAAAACTGTGATGAGGGATACAAATTTATTAAACAGAGTTGTGACTAATGATGAGACCTGGGTTCCTCACATCACTGTAGAATCAAAATAACAGTCAAAGGAGAGGAGGCACTCACAATCCCTCAAAAAACAAAAATTCAAAACACTGTCAGTACAAAAAATTATGTGCACTGTATTCTGGGATAGAAAGGGCACTTTGCTTGTTGAGTTCCTTCCCAGAGATTAAACTGTCAATGTGGTATGATGCTGTGTAACACTGAGAAAATTATGGCACGCAATTTAAAATGAAATGTGTGGACTGCTCAGTGACCCCTTACTACCACTTGTTCATAAACTTGTAGCATAATTTTGATGGAAGGCGCCTTGACAGTGATGAACAAATAAAAAATGGTGTTCAGCAGTGGCTGATTTCACTTGTGGCTTCCTTCTAAGAAGAAGGCATGGAAAAGTTGGTTTCCTGCAAAAACACATGTCTGAACAGTGGTGGCAACTATGCAGAAAATAGCTTAAGAAGTGCTCTTTCTTACAAAAATAAATTATGGTTTGAAAGAATGTTTTTGTGAGTTTTTTTCCAAAGCGGTACAAACTTTCCCGACACATCTTGTACTCATATTACACTGTTTTAACACAGATGGAACCATTTTATTGTTTCTCAAGTACTATTAGTATAAAACTGGTTGAAACTGAGGTTTCTCATTGGCTATGAAATACAGACAAAGTTTTGGTATGATACCAGCAATGGCATAGACAATGTATTATTAAAATTAGATGAGGGGCAAAAGATATTTATCCTTAACATATTCTTTTTCAAGGTGATAAGTAAATAATGGACTTAGCAGGATTCAAATGACACTCCAATTGAAAGTGAGTAAATATTTTCAAATGATAAAGGAAATTTTACAGGATGTTATAGTCTTAAATGACTTTGGAATTTCTTGTGATCACAGATGAGCAAAAAGCAGAGTAAAAATAGATGCAAAGCTAGAAAAAAACTCACTATGCAGGATTTCAAATGACTGTTGATGTTGTTGTTGATGATGATGATAATGAATTATTACAAAATTAAATAACAGCCTAAAACTCAGTTGATTCATTGGATTCATTTTCTGATAGGCTGGTGGTATGTGGTTTTTGTTTGGAGATGTTAAAATTGTATAAATGCAAACGACAAAATTTCAGATATGATGAACTGATGTTTTTAGGTAAGTATGCAATCTTTATGAACAATGACATGGATTATGCTCAAGAAAATGTCAGCTACTTTGTTCTGATTCAGCATCATATGTAATGGAAAATATTGTATATAGCTGTAACACAAATTCCATTTAAAATGAAATAAAATAAAATTTAAGTGGCAAAATGAATTAACATTATTTCTTTATTTTTGTTATTGCCTAGTTCTGAAGGTGTAACACTGTACTGAATGTTGTTCTGTTTTACAAACTCTAACCACATCTTGAAATTGATCTATGCACATTATAAATTAAAGTCCCCAGATGCATCTTTATTTATATTAGATTAAGTTTTCATTCTACAGACCCAAAAAATGAGATGATTCTCATGTGTATGGAACACATCAGAAAGTATGTGAAGGTTAATCTCAAATACTGCTGAAGGGATATAGATGCGGGTTTCACTAACAGGTAGACTGATTCAGAACGGACGTTTCTGTACAAACGCTGAGGTCACAAAAGTCATGGGAGACCTCCCAATAACATGTCAGATCTCCTTTCGCCCAGCACAGTGCAGAAATTCATCGTAGCATCAACTAAACAAGTCGTTGGAAGTCCCCAGCAGAAATATTGAGCCATGCTGCCTCAATCCATCCATGATTTCAAAAGAGTTGCCAGTACAGGAATTTCTGCACGAACTGACCTCTTGATTACGTACCATAAATGTCTGATGGGTGGCCAAATTATTTGTTTTGATTATCCAAAATGATTAAAAAACTAATTGCAAACAATTCTGGCCTGGTGACATGGTTTATTTTCATTCATAAAAGCCCATAGTTGTTTGGGAACATGAAGTCCATCAATGGCTGTAAATGGTCTCCAAGTAGCTGAACAAAACCGTTTCCAACCAATGATTGATTCAGCTGGACAAGAGGACCCAGTCCATTCCATGTAAACACAGAACACACTGTCATGGAGCCACCATCAGCTTGCACAGTGCTTCTTGACAACTTGGGTCCATGGCTTCATGGGCTCTGCACCACATTTGAACACTACCATCAGCTCTTATGAAATGAAATTGGGATTCACCTGACCAGGTCACAGTTTTCCAGTCATCTAGCATCCAAATGATATGGTCATGAGGTCAAGAGAGGCACAGCAGGTGCTGGTGTGCTCTTAGCAAAGGCACTTGTGCTGGTCAGTCCTGCCAAATTTGACTGCACTGTTCAAATGGATACATTCATCATATATCCTACACTGATTTCTGTGGTTCTTTCCCACAGTGTTGTTTAATTGTTAGCATTGACAACTCTGTGGAAACATTGTCACTCTCAGTCATTAAGTGGAGGCTACTACATTGTCCAAAGTGAGAGATAATGCCTGAAATTTGGTGTTTTCAGCACACTCTTGACACTGTGAATCTCAGAATATTGAATTCCCTTATGATTTCTGAAACTGAATGTCCCACATGTATAGCTCCAACTACCATTCCACGTTTGAAGTCTGTTAATTCTTATCATTCAGCTATAATCTCCTTGGAAGCCTTTTCACATGTGTACAGATGGCAACTTCACCAATGTGCTGCCCTTTTATACTTTGAGTATGCAATACTACTGCCATCTCAACATGTGCATGTGCTATCTGATGACTTTTGTCACCTTAGTATAATTTTTTACCGCTACCAGTCTACCACATACCATCACATGTTCTAACCAATGTTTTAAATGGGACCTCATCACAATACCTTTCAACTTCTCTGTGTCAGCATCAACAGTCAATAACTCAACTGCTCAACACATCATCAGATTAAGATGAACATTTGCAAACGTTATTTGGTTCTCTCTCTGGCTCATCAATTGAACTGTCTGGGGTCAAGTGTTACATGACCTGGACTGTCCATGGAAAATCCAGGATGGAATGCAACAGTATTATGAAAAGGATAGCTGCTACTCACCATATAGTGGAGATGCTGAATCGCAGAAATGCACAGCAAAAAGGCTGTCAGAAAGTTAGCTTTCGGCCAATTAGACCTTTGTCATAAACAGACAATATGCACGCGCGCGCACACACACACGCTCGTGCACACACACACACACACACATGCGCGCGCACACACATGCGCGCACACACACATGCGCGCGCACACACATGCGCGCGCACACACACGCGCCCACGCACACAAACACACACACACACACACACACACACACACACACACACACACACACAAATGCAACTCACACGCACATGACCACAGTCTCTGGCAGTTGGCTCCAACTGCTCACTCTGCAGACTGAACTCGTGCAGCTGTTAACTGAAGAAAGACAGAACTTATCTACCACAGTGGCCCTGCCACCATCTCTTGCTCACACTGTTTACTTGTGAGTTGGAGGACTCGGACGAATATACACTCCTGGAAATGGAAAAAAGAACACATTGACACCGGTGTGTCAGACCCACCATACTTGCTCCGGACACTGCGAGAGGGCTGTACAAACAATGATCACACGCACGGCACAGCGGACACACCAGGAACTGCGGTGTTGGCCGTCGAATGGTGCTAGCTGCGCAGCATTTGTGCACCGCCGCTGTCAGTGTCAGCCAGTTTGCCGTGGCATACGGAGCTCCATCGCAGTCTTTAACACTGGTAGCATGCCGCGACAGCGTGGACGTGAACCATATGTGCAGTTGACGGACTTTGAGCGAGGGCGTATAGTGGGCATGCGGGAGGCCGGGTGGACGTACCGCCGAATTGCTCAACACGTGGGGCGTGAGGTCTCCACAGTACATCGATGTTGTCGCCAGTGGTCGGCGGAAGGTGCACGTGCCCGTCGACCTGGGACCGGACCGCAGCGACGCACGGATGCACGCCAAGACCGTAGGATCCTACGCAGTGCCGTAGGGGACCGCACCGCCACTTCCCAGCAAATTAGGGACACTGTTGCTCCTGGGGTATCGGTGAGGACCATTCGCAACCGTCTCCATGAAGCTGGGCTACGGTCCCGCACACCGTTAGGCCGTCTTCCGCTCACGCCCCAACACCGTGCAGCCCGCCTCCAGTGGTGTCGCGACAGGCGTGAATGGAGGGACGAATGGAGACGTGTCGTCTTCAGCGATGAGAGTCGCTTCTGCCTTGGTGCCGATGATGGTCGTATGCGTGTTTGGCGCCGTGCAGGTGAGCGCCACAATCAGGACTGCATACGACCGAGGCACACAGGGCCAACACCCGGCATCATGGTGTGGGGAGCGATCTCCTACACTGGCCATACACCACTGGTGATCGTCGAGGGGACACTGAATAGTGCACGGTACATCCAAACCGTCATCGAACCCACCGTTCTACCATTCCTAGACCGGCAAGGGAACTTGCTGTTCCAACAGGACAATGCACGTCCGCATGTATCCCGTGCCACCCAACGTGCTCTAGAAGGTGTAAGTCAACTACCCTGGCCAGCAAGATCTCCGGATCTGTCCCCCATTGAGCATGTTTGGGACTGGATGAAGCGTCGTCTCATGCGGTCTGCACGTCCAGCACGAACGCTGGTCCAACTGAGGCGCCAGGTGGAAATGGCATGGCAAGCCGTTCCACAGGACTACATCCAGCATCTCTACGATCGTCTCCATGGGAGAATAGCAGCCTGCATTGCTGCGAAAGGTGGATATACACTGTACTAGTGCCGACATTGTGCATGCTCTGTTGCCTGTGTCTATGTGCCTGTGGTTCTGTCAGTGTGATCATGTGATGTATCCGACCCCAGGAATGTGTCAATAAAGTTTCCCCTTCCTGGGACAATGAATTCACGGTGTTCTTATTTCAATTTCCAGGAGTGTATATACAGGTTACATCAGCACTTCACTGGGTACAGAATCGATGATTAGCAACACCATATCTAATTTTTTGTGTGGGCTGCCCTCTACTTATAAATTAACTGTGAAATTGTGCCCCTTAGGAGCCCACTACAGTTACTTATCATGAATAGCTCTAGAAATTTCGTGACTGCTACGGACATTCATTGCATATCAGCATGGTGCAATTTAGATTTTTCTTAACTGCAAAAACTCCTGAGCAAACATTTAAGCAATGGGTCATGGAACTACAGGGTTTGTTACAAGAGTGTTAATTGAAGCGCATCGAAGCACCTTGTTAGGGTAGATATTCAGATGAAATGATTCAGGATTTGGGTTACAGCTTCTCCATGAATAGAAGCTACATAATCAGGTACCGAACATCAGTAATTCTCACTGAACAATGTGCCGAAATCATTTATGCTGATGAAGCTTCCTTGTCTGCTGAAGAGCAATTTTAACCAATGGAGGTTTGTAAGATAAGCATAGCTGGCAAACACCATTCTCAGACAGCAGGACCTATCCCATATTGTGCAAATGCATGTATATCTACATGGGCTTGTCATAGTTAAAATGTGCCAGTGCATCAGGCTGCACAGTGTGTAACTGTGCTTCCACTTTTCATGGAAATCAGTCCTGACCAGGCTACTTTGCGAAACATCATCATAGAGAATGCAGATTTGAGTGCCGCAGGTGATTACTTCCATAAAATGAGACATAACAAGTCTGTTCATTTGCAAAATAAGAAACATTTGTCATTGTGTGAGGAAATGATGGATATTAATGCTGTGCAGAAGTAAGGGCCAGCAAGTGGTGTCTACAAACTTGATTCCAAATTGAACCAGGGTCACAATAGCATGATTGGTAAGGGCCTGTGCAAAACCTGAGTTACATTCACATGGCACATAAAGTATGCATTTTCGTCTCACGGCCATCAAATTATGACACATCACAAGGCTGTCACTCACATTCAGTCCATGTTGCTGAAAATATTGCAGCAAAACAAACCACAGGAAATGAAAATCAAATCGGAAGAAATTGTTCATCACATTGCCAATTAAAGGGCAGGTCATTGACTTTCAGCTAGAAACAGAAGCTGCAACAACCATATTAAACTGGAAACGTACCAGCTCATAGGAAAGCTGTTTTTGCAACCTAGACAGGTGGAACTGGTTGAATACAAAAATACAGTCATTCCAAATGAAGGACTCTGCACTATTTCTGGATCTGGAACCAACAGTGGTCAATAAATTTGCCACACAGAGCACCTTTGGGATTGATGTCTTCCACATGTTCTGGCTTACTGTTACAGACAGTGTGCACACTGTGTCAGAGGCCATTCTGACCTAGGTTATTCATTGTAGTATTTAAGCCACATCAAGAATTTTCAAGCCCATGCCATGATGAAACCAAATGCTTGGCATAAGTTCTGCAAAGCACACAATGTGCGCTTTGCTCTGCAGGACATCATCAAAATTGAATTGGATTGATTACAAGCTTTAGGAGTCATCGAACTGGTGACAAAGTGAATGATCCACCTCAATGGTGATTGTTCACAGGAAAAATGATGAAATTAAATTGTGGGAAGACTTCAAATTCACAGTCACCACACAAGCCATTATGGATACCTAGCCGATGCAGAAGTCCAAAGAATTAGCAGCCAGGCTTGGAGGGTAACAATACTTTTCAAAAGTTGACCTCAAAGATACATATTTTCAAATGGAAGTGGACTATGACAAGAAACAGAAACTGGTGATTAACACACCACAAGGGTTATACAGATATAAAAGATTGCCTTTCAGAGTTTCCTCAGTCCTAGCAGTATTTCAGTATCATGAGCAGGTCAGCAAGGAGGTTCCTCTGCTACTGCAGCTACTTGGACAACATTGCTGTATTTTGCAAGGCTCAACAGAACGACCCCTCCAACCTTCAGAAACCGTTTCAGGTATTACATAAATTTCAAGCTTTTGGGTAAAATCATCTATTACATGCAGGTTATGCCAAAGTATCAAAACTTTCATGCCTCTTAACAAACTGGGGGATGCCAGTATGGCATCAGCACTATCTTATCACACAAGGTCGACAGTTGTCACAGGCCAAAAACATTCACCTCACCTCAAAGACGGTGAACCAACATACATCCAATAGAGTCAGATGGAAAAATAGGTCCTAGCTATTGTGTTTGCAGTTCATCATTTTCATCAATATATTTACACCTGCAAGTTCACCCTGATTACTTACCATAAGCTGCTTGCTGCATTGTTTTGACCTGACTGAATATCAGAAGGGCAGAATACAGTTTGGAAGCAGGGGCCTTGATTTTAAACAATTTTAACTATGAATTCATGTACTGCCCATTGAAACAGCATGTCAAAGCAGATGCATTATCATGGTTACCAGTTGGACATGATGAAGAGTCTGACTGAACTGAGCTTCGATGTCTTCAGACTGAAAACCCTCATTCAGTTGCTGAGTACTGACAGCACAGCTGTGTCTCGTGCCACTGCTGCTGGTGTCCCTGGACACTTCAGTTTTGCCAGCTTTCTTGGCATACGCAGGCAGATGCCTCCAAGGCACTCAACCTGAGCTGCACGAGGACCATCTTTCCTCCAGGTTGATCTCATCAGTCAAGTGTCACTGGCATGTCAGCAGGCTGTCTACATGGCTGAGTTCTCTTCCCTTTTCTGTCACAGAGAGGAGGGATGTGGTGTCAGCTCCTAACACCTAGTTTGTTGCCTCCAATTCAGTCTGCGCAACAGCACAGCATGCACAGCCATTGCCCATGGATACAGTGTGGACAAAGGCCTTAATGCAGATGAGCATTCCTCCACAGTGCATTCCAGTTGCTGCCAGTAGCAGCATCATGGATGAGCTGTAGCCTGGACACCAGTCAACCACATGCTGTCATGTGTGCAAACAAACATCTGAACCAGAAGCTCATTGCAAAACATTTCAACTTTTCTATGTCCACTTTGAGTGTGAACAGCTCATGTGCTCAATCAATCTTCAGTTTCTAAGATGAACCTTTGAAAACATTTTTTTGGCTCTCTCTCTCTCTCTGGTTCATTGATTGGATTGTCTGTGCTTAAGTGCAATACAACCTGGACTGTCTACAGAAAATGATAGTTATTTATATTTCCATGTATGGTATCTATGTATTAAAAATACATCTGTTTCATTGTGCCCTGCTGCCTGATTTCAGATCCTGATTTAACAATTCTTTGTGAAGTCAGTATTGGTGTACAATAAATCTTTAGCTCCCCTTAATTTGACAGCAACCTCCCTTTTTCTACAAAGTGCAACACCCTCACACTTTCCATTATATCTGCCAATGAATGCTGCTCATTCTTGAGATGATTTGCTACAGCTGACGAGCATCTCAAGAACGAGCAGCATTCATTGGTGGATATAATGGAAAGCATTAGGGTGTTGTACTTTGAAGAAAAAGAGTGGTTGCTATCAAATTTATTGTGCCTTGAAAGTGGACTGTGTCTGTATTTTAAATGAGAGGACAGAAGTGTCTAAAGGTCATTTTTGGGCACATTTCAGCAATATCTTCCTTCAGAAGCAGCCACCAACATATTTTACCCACTGACAAGTATTCACATATGCTATTTCCGGTCAGACTGCAGCATCTAGGTAGTTTTAAGTTAGGATGGGCTAGGACGAGACAGGCATTTCTCGGAGATTTTATGACACAGAGTAGTATCATTGGTGCTGAGCATCAGCTTTAAGTAAATATCATCATTGGCAGGAGAAGGCTTGGATTTCAATCTGCAACTGTACCTTGGGAATGGTGGACACAGTGGATTGTGATGTTTCAGGTTTTATAGTTTGAGTTGACAGTGCACTTGTACAGCTTGTTGCTAAGTTGTGGTGAGGGTTAATGGCATAAAAATTTTTAAGGTAGGTTACAACTCAGGATATCTATAACACTTATATGTCTGTTGGTATAAGGTGGATTGTTTTATGTGATTTCCTTGTTTTTAGCTCTTGAAAATGCGATAATGTTACAGCAATAATCACACTATTAAAAAATTGGACTGAATATCACCAACGTTGCTGCCACTGTTAATTTATACACTGTGTTATACAATACTGTTGTTGGCACTAAACTAATTATGAGTCTCTTGGAGTATCACTGAGGACCAAGCAAGACATGATCACTGTTTCACTCAATGTACAACTTAGATGCAACTGATTGACATTAATGAAGCTAATATCATCCTTGATACAAAAGACACTTCTTCTTACTTGAGACAATTGCATTTTCTTTCATTATGAAGTAATTCAATGTTTTTCTTGCTAAAAATATTCATATAGAAGCAAATTTCGATAATTTTTTTTCTTTTTTTTTCTTTTTTTTTTTTTTAAATTAGGAAATCAAAATCACATCAGATTGTGACAAATTTTTGAATGGCCAATAAATTTCAAAATAATTTCCTGGAATTGCCCATTCTCAGTATTCATTTGACACAGAAAATCATTACGCAGAGTCAACCTCTCACTTACGGTTAATGTAAAACTGCATTCTCATTGTATTTTAGTAGTGTATCCACAGTTTTTGTTTATGAACAGGAAAATGTGCCTTGTTTACACTATTTGTTCTGTCTCAAAGTGTCATTTCAAGCTTAGACTGTGCACATTGTTATTCTATGGCAAGAAGGGCTGACTGCATGGGAAACTGCCTGCCAAACTGGCATACACCATAGCCATGTTATTTGAACATTCAACTGATACTGTGAGACACACAACATTGAAAATCTGCCTCTTAGTGGTTGCTTGTGGTCAACAAGGCCAGCTGATAACTGCAACCTACAAATTATGGTTGGTAAGTATTCTGAGGAGACTGCAACAGAACTACACACAGTCTGTTTGGAGCCATCTGTAATACCTGTGTCAACTCAGGGAATACATAACTGCTTTCATGCAATCAATTTGGGCTCCAACCATCTGCTATGAATGACCTGAGAAAGTCTCCAGAACCACATGTGCAGAGAATATGGCTAAGTGAACTCCTGGAGGTGAATCTGGATTATAGTATGGTGTTCTTTTCATTGACAAGTGAATGATTTGTCTGATACCTGACAATCAGTGTACAAGACTGTGGAGTAGACCAGGTGCCAGTCATGCTGCCTCATAGGTTCAACTTGGAGGTGAGTCAATCATGTTTTGAGCTGTTATCATGTATGGATGCTAGATGAATGTTGCCACTGTCAAAGGTAATATGAAGGATGTGTTATGTGAAGACAAGACCCTGCAACCTATTGTCCAGCACAATAATTTGTGTTTTGGCAATGGGTTCATCTTTCAAAACACTCATGCATGAGCTGTTCCATCCACCTCAAGAACATATTCGTCCAGCAGGCTGGAATCAATTGATCAAAATGCCCTGCAATACCTGCTATATAAAACAGATTAATTATGCTTAGAACCAGTTGAAAACTGCAATGGGACACTGCAGGAGCCTGTCTCACATATTGCTGCCAATGTAGAATGGGACAGGATTCAGCAGTATCATGTCTATCACCTAGAGGACAGCATGTAAGGAGGATCCAAGCATGTTACAATGGACAGAGTGGAGTAACACTGTAAATGTTCTCAACATAAGATATTGATTACAGATACGTGCACTTTGGGAACAGAGTCTCATTATAGTGGTTAATGTTTTGTTCATATTTCATTATAATGTTTTACCTGCAGCTTCTTCCATGTATGCGTATGTCACTGATATCGCACAACACGCATGTCCGAATCTCTGCTGTTTTACACCGTACAGCTCCGGAGAGGATGTGAAATTCATTGTGGTATGATCTTTGGTGCCAAAACAAACTGACGAAAATATTGCCTCACTGCAGTGTTCATTCTCATGATCTTGTCGACACAATGAGAAGCATTCCACTTTTCATCCCCATCATCTGCTGTTGGGTTGTTTGTGGGTCTTACTGTCGCAGTAATCTTGTCCACATTGCAAGTCATGTTTGCCAAGTTTGTTAGAAAATGAGGTGGGATAATGGCCCTCCCCTTCTTACACACACACACACACACACACACACACACACACACACACACACACACACACACACACACAAACACACGTCATCATGACTGTTTTCAAAGAGCCTAGCAACCTCAAAAACTGTGGCTTCATTACTAGTATCAGTTGTTATCAAACACATGGAAAAATGCAATTTCTCACTAACCCACCTTCCCCTTTGCTTTTCTCTTCCCTCTTCTACCTAATTCATCACAACCTGTCGATCTTTCACCTCGTTTCTCACACCCTGTACCTCTCCCACCTACCTCCTCACACCTTCTCCATCTTCCACCTGCCTTCTCTGCCCCTCTTCCTTTCCCATCTGCCCGATACCCCCCCCCCCCCCCTTCCATCTTCCACCTGCCTCTTATACCCTCCTCTCCCTTCCTTCTGTCTGCCACCTCTCTCTGTACATTTCTCCCTCCCCTCTCTCTCCATCCATCTCCTCTTCCTCCATCTGTCAACTGTCCATTAAGTTCTCCCCGTCTCTCTGTCTATCTCCCCTACTGCATTCTGCATCCCTCCTACAAGACAGCAACATGTAAACCTGCATCACACTTATGTCCCATGGGTGGCCATGCTTCAGGCATTCTTTGCAGCAACAGACACAAGTGCCTGAAAGCGAAACACTGATCCACATTTGTTCTGCACTTTGGTAAAGGTTCCATAGAAAAACATCAATAACAACAGTAATGCACTGATTTTTTGTCAAAAGAGTATCTGGCATCAGCCAAGATAAGCACCAATTATATTGCCAGCAGAGTGCACTTCCATGACCACAGTGTTGTGATCATGCGCACATTTTCTTATGACGTGCCACATGCTTGCCAGCAGCTCACTCTGTGATGTTATTTAGGCTGGCACTCAACCGTGGACTGGCAGTTTTGTCTCAGCTATCAAAACAATCATGCCTCTGAGTTCCCTGGGCCAGGCATCAGCTGCATCCAAAGTCCATCAATCAGGGCTCTCTTTGTTGGACAGTTACCATACAGAGTTTATCTTCCAACCCCTGCTGAGCTTAGGACTGTGAACTGTAACTTCTCTCTCTTCAGATTTTGGCCTTATGCCAACTACATGCATATAGTCTCCCTTCACCAAGATCATGACTAACTGTGTCATTAACTTCTGAATGTTCAAAGTGATTCTGGACTCAAATCTTACTGTTACTCACTTTGGCCTTTGTCCACTTAATCATTATTTGTCTTCCTTGTTTTGGGACTCAAAGTACCAAACAAACTTTCATTTGTATATAACTTAACACTCCATGAGGGAGAGTCATTTTATTTAATGTTCATATAAAACTATTCTACATTGTTTTCCTGGGCACTGTTCTCATTGTGCCTCCATCAGCACAAGACAATATCATCCTCCTCCCCCCCCTCTCTCTGCCTACTGCCTCCCCCCCCCCCCCCCGCCTCTCTCGGTCCACTGCCTTGTCTCCCTCTCTCCGTCCATCACCTCCTTCCCTCTTTCTGTCCATTGCTCCCTCTCTTTGTCTATCTCTTCCTCCCTTCCTCACATTATCCACCTCCTTCATCCCTGTCACCTATCTCTCTACTCAGCCATGCCTTTCCGTTTGCATCCTGCCTGGAACGAACTCAATCTCATCCATACAACATATCAGTCATGCAGATCAGCTGAGAAGTCGGGTCTTACCAACTCTAAACACCCCCCCCCCCCCTCCCCCCTTCCTTCAATGCGGGCTACACTATGTGAGCAAATTTATCCGGACATCCCCAAAAGCATACGTTTTTCATATTACATGCACTGTGCTGCCATCTACTGCCAAGTACAGCGACCTCAGTGGTCATCAGACATCGTGAGAGAGCAGAATGGGGTGCTCTGAGGAACTCCCGGACTTCGAACGTTGTCAGGTCATTGGGTGTCACTTGTGTTATACGTCTGTATGCGAGATTTACACACTTCTAAACATCCCTAGATCCACTCTTTCCAATGTGATGGTGAAGTGGAAACGTAAAGGGACACATACAACACAAAAGCATACTGGCCAACCTCGTCTGTTGACTGACAGAGACTGCTGACAGTTGAAGAGGATCATAATGTGTAATAGCCAGACATCTATCCAGACCATCAGCCAGGAATTCCAAACTGCATCTGGATCCACTGCAAGTACTATGACAGTTAGATGGGAGGTGAGAAAACTTGGATATCATGGTCGAGCGGCAGCTCATAAGCTGGTATATGCCAAACGATACCTTTATACACTGAACGATTGAACAGTGGAAAAACATTGTGTGGAGTGATGAATCACAGTACACAATGTAGCCATCTAATGGCGGGGTGTGGGTATGGCGAATGCACGGTGAACGTCATCTGCCAGTGTGTTTAGTGTCAACAGTAACATTCGGAGGTAATGGTGTTATGGTGGGGTCATATTTTTCATGGAGGGAGCTTGCACCCCTTGTTGTTTTGAATGGCACTATCACAGCACAGGCCTACATTGATATTTTAAGCACCTTCTTGCTTCCCATTGTTTAAGAGCAGTTTGTGGATGGCAATTGCATCTTTCAACATGATTGAGCACCTGTTCATAAGGCACAGCCTGTGGTGGAGTGGTTACATAACAATGACATCTCTGTAATGGACTGTCCAGCACAGAGTCCTGACATGAATCCTAGGGAACACCTTTTGGATGTTTTGGAATGTCGACTTCATGCCAGGCCTCACCAACTCTCATTGGTACCTCTCCTCAGTGCAGCACTCCATGAAGAATGGGCTGCCATTCCCCAAGAAACCTTCTAGCACCTGATTGGACATATGCCTGTGAGAGTGGAAGCTAACATCAAGGCTAAGGGTGGGCCAACACCATACTGAATTCCAGCAATACCAATGGAGGGCACCATGAACATGTAAGTTGTTTTCAGCCAGGTGTGCGGATACTTTTGATCACATAGTGTAGATACAGTAGTTCTTACCCACACAGTGCTTGTTTTCAGACAATAGGTGTTATGTTCAAATAACTTATGGGGATGCAGCCAGGAGACATCAACAACAACTGACAATATTTCGACAGGTGCACACCCTGTCATTTTGAAGACAAAATTGCAGCAACTAAGCACTTAGCAAGGGATTTTAAAACCTTCATTTGCAGAGCAACTGTGGAAAGATAACGCAAACACACACATACATATACCAACACACATCCATGTGCGTGCATGCCCATGCACACTGTAAACAGTAGCACCACCATACAATTGGAGATGACTAACATCAGACATTAGCTATAGTGAAAGTTAATAACTAGTAGATGTGATAGCATTAATTCTGTCCCTCTGTTTTTTGCAAGGGAGAGAGGAGGCTTCCATGCAAAATTTAAGTAAAACCCTCCATCTCTATTTAATTTCAACTACTTCCTTAATAATGCCATCTCAATGGCTGAAAGTGCTTATCAGAATCTTGTTACATTCCTTAGGATGACCAGTGCCAAGACAATATTCTGTAACAGCAGACTTGCTCAGCTGTTGAAGGTGGGTGTTACACTCATGCTCAGTAAACCAGTCTTCCATAGTCCTGGTAGTCTGAACATGTATGACATGCCACAACTGCAAGGAATACAACAGACACCAAGATCTTCCTTTATGGTATCTAAATGGACCTTAATCTTAGATGCTCGTCAAAAAACTATTTCACATCATATTCCGGAAAATGTGACCACTCCTGTTGAAAATGCTATCTGCATAAGACAAAAAGGTTGTATACTTTGGTGCCTCACGGTATTACCACCACTCACCCAGTGCACAGTTCATCGATAGTGCAACAGACTTTTGATCTGCCTTTCTCTGTTACCATTGTGACGAAATGTGACCTCAAGAAGAGCTAACCCGGCTGATGAACTTTCTGAGTCTGAGAAGACATGAGCCCTGTGAGCATAGGTACGAAGTGCCATTTGACGCTGAGTCAGATGGTGACAACTACCAGCCTATAGATACAAGTTAGAGGGAAATGGCTACCTACAAATAGCATGTCCCAATGTACAGTCAACCTTCTTCCCCACCAACAAACCAAGGAAAGGAAGGCAACCTCTTTTTCCACATCCATATTGAAACAAATATTCAGGTGGATTGAATTCAGATGTAGTTCAAATTCTCACTGGCATGAGGTGAAACAACAGAAGTATGATACACATATCTGAAAAAAGAAAAAGAACCACATATGTTTCAAAGCTGCCGATTTCAAGGCACATTTCTTGAAGACTTACATAAAAAGATTGGCAATAATGGGTGACAATAGACTTCCCATCATGCTTCCATCTGTCTGCTCATAGTGCTGGTCATTGAACAAAATGTAATTGGAATTCAACACATGTCAAAATAGGTTTGTTAATTCAATACAAAACCTAACCTCAATTAACCATAATTAATCAGACAGAGGAATGTGAATGAAGACAGAGACCACATCAAAAATTAGTATTAGAATATCAGAGTCATTCAAATATATTCCCTTTAGTCTATGTAAATAATGGATCAAGTTCTTATTGTGATGCTCACACTGACCTACTAGGGGGCTCAACAGCAAGGTGTTTTTGCTACACAATATGTCAGAGCACAATGTTACTCACAATTGGCCTAAGTGAAACCCCTTCCCTGTGGCTCTTCAGGAGACCATATAACCTAAGGGAAACAGTACTATAAGAATTAAAGACTGTCAATAGTCTTCTAGAGCAAGAAACTTTTCTTCAGAAGGCTGTTACACCTTTTGTGGTGTCAGCATGGGCTCACGATACACTAAATCAGATGGTAAACACTGCATCTTTCGAATGCAATCCTGCTTGACCAAAACACTGTAGTATTGCCCATGTCCATGGGTAAGAAATGTTATATGTATAAAGTTCGGTTAAAATCGATCCAGTGATTTAGAAAGATGTGTGGACCATAAACATACAACTGTTTTCATATTTGTAATTAGCCTTTTTTTCTTCATCTCCTTGTCTCTCTATGTTTCCTCCCTCTTCCTCTTCCCTCCCTCTTCCCCCCCCCCCCCCCCCCAAAAAAAATCTCCTCCTCACTCTCCCTTCTTTTAGGAGGAAATGTGGAAAACAAACAAACAAACACACACACACACACATTTTTCTGAAATTTTCCACCCTGTCTGTAATAATTATGCTTCAGTAAAATTATTTAAGTTTAGAAAATAACCATCTACAGAATACATTTTATTTATTTATTTCATACTGTCTCATTGAATTTAGTAGTGATTTTTCCTTGCATAAGAGGAAAAGAAAGCCAATAGAACTCTATTACACAGAATCATGATCTCTTTCTTGGCTTACTCTTTACTTGGCTGCAGAGTAAAGAATATACTGTATTTCTTTAGATCAGACACGTTGAAAAGTGGGTTAACTAAACATTCCACTGCAGTACAGCTTCCAAATTTATCAATCAGTGTCCTCAAGAGTAAAGTGATCCAAGCTGAGAGTAGCCTGTAATGCTCTTTCTTTTCTGCTGAAAGAACTGTATGAAAATAGGTGAGGAATTGTGAGATTACAAGCTCTTTAGCTGACTGACCCAACTTATTTTATCTTCTCTATTTTTTTATTTGTTGTTGATCATGAACAAATTTTAAATTCAAGAACAAATAGGGAATAGATGAGATGAGCAGGAGTGACTACAGAGCAGGTATGTCTATACCAGTGCAGGGCGGTTGAGAGTTCAGTGTGAGTCAGCATATCAAAGACAAACATAGAGCTTAGATGGATGAAATAAGTCAAGTACTCTCTGTACATCCATCTTCTGGTCAAGCTTGGGACAACAGCTGTAACTATATTTCTATGTAATAGGGATGACACCTTCAAAGTGGATGTATGGAGATTTAGCATGCCATACTGGGCAAAAGGAGACATCCATAAATTCACACTAAATAAGACCATGCTCATGAAGTTTACAATGGCAACCAACTTCAACAATCAATGTGCCCCAGAATGGGCATCAAGATGGTATATTTTAATACCAAAATCAATTGAAAAAAAGATCAATAAGCACAGCTGAAGGTGTATTAACTGACACGTAAAGATATGTCAAGTAATCCTGTGTGCTATAGACAACTAAGAGTTATGCCATACATAGAGACATAAATTACTAGTGATCATGGCTAATAGATACTTCTCCACATATTTAAGATGAAAAGTCAATGCTGATGTAGGTGTTGGAGTTGAAAATGTAAAGAAAAACCACATGTGAAAGTTGATGAACGCTCACATAATTTGAACACTGGTTCAGGTCTTAGGCCTTCTGCACAGGATAGATTTACATTTAATACACAATTAAAAATATAAGGCAAATTCTTTGTTTCACTTCAGAACATGAATTCCACAGTGTCACTGATTTCATTACAATCACATTCCCAATCTATTCTTTGTGTGAATGAGAAAGATGTGATTACTGAAAATATTTCTTTTGTACTCAGCCACACATTAACTCTTTAATTGGCAACACCAGTTGCTGCAAGAATATCAGCAATATAGGACATTCCATAACTCAGATGTTACTAGCATTCTGCCTAGAGTAATGGTAGTCAGTTGTGAAACCAAATTGACTATGATGTAGTACCCAAAGTTAACTGACACTAGCAGTTTGAGGTTATGTTGCTTGTTGTAATCTGAGAAACAATGAATAGAAAGCGAATTACAGAACAGTGTGAATTAGTTTTCCAAACATGGTGGAAGCATGACCATAATTAGTGTTCTGTATGTGATTTGTTTGTGGCATATTTTTCCAAACATCCAGTCTCCATCTCAACAGGGTATTCTCCAACTAAATTTAAGATTTAAAGAGATTGGTAATGGAGCTTCCTTGTTCAGGTGCACTAATGTCTGTTATATAGAAGTGAATCTTAATGTTGTCATGGAATGTCTTGCATAGTTACCAACTAAATGTCAAAGAAAAGCATCAAAGGAGTTTGGAATAGCAAGATCAAGCCCATGAAAGATTCTGATAAATTTAAATTGAAACAATATAGGCCTCCTATACTTCAAGGCCTAAATGAAAATATGGACAGGCATAGGGAATTCTCCGACAAGAAGCCAATGCCAAATTTTGCAAAGACATTCTTTGGATAGACAAAATGACTTTTTAGGTGAATGGCATGAGTGACTGGACAGGGGTTTTCAGCATCAGGCTAATTGTGCCTTATTCTTTTAATGGTACTGTTAGTTCTGTAAATTATCTAAGTATGCTTCAAGAATTAATGTTAGCACTGGCAAATAGTCCCTTTTTGGTACATCTGCTGTTGATTAATGAAAAGCTGATATGGCAACATACTTCAAGAATTAATGTTAGCACTGGCAAATAGTCCCCTTTTGGCACATCTGCTGTTGATTAAGGAAAAGCTGATATGGCAACAAGAGGAACTACCTCCACATTATGGAGTTGTTATGTGAGACTTTCTGAATGAAAACTTTGATGAACAGACTGGCAGATATGGTTCTAGTCAATGGCCTCCACAATCCATAGATATCACACCCATGGATTTTTCATTCCATGGTATACTAAAAAATGGTGTTTATTCTGTCAAAATTAGTGAAGGAACAAATCGAATCACAATTTGCAAACCTACAGTCCTGGAAGATATGTGACAAAATTTGTAAATCAGTGTTGAAAAATGTAAAGTTTGCTTAGAAGAGCATGGAAACTGCTTTGACCATATTTGTAGGATCAGTGAATTGTACATGTATTCCTGTATTGATAATAAATTTCTATTTTCATTTGTTTAGTATTGTTGCACCGAACACGTTTGACAGATTCATAAAATGTAAAAACTACAAAAGAGTATCTTAAAAATTCAGACTTAAGAAACAAACATAATTAAACCCGTTAATATTGAATTAGCACTAGCAAATCTGACTGGCAGTCTTTGAAGTCCCACCAATGAGTGTATTTAAACACAAAGTTTCTGATCAGTGAGACTCATTTCGCAAAAGATGATCTTAATTTCCCACTTCACATGAACACAATCAGCAATGGATGAGTTAGCTTCTCATGAATAGAGCAACATGAGCAAAATTATCCAAACTACTTTAATAAACTTATGCGCATGCAGAGAAATTGGTGAGAAAATGATACATATTAGGGAATTAAGTCTCATGGAGTTGTTCTTGTTTTTGTTGTTGTTCTTGTAGTCTTCAGTCTGAAGACTGGTTTGATGCAGTTCTTCATGCTACTACATACATACATACATACATTAATCCTTGTTCCATTGATCATGAATACGACATTTCGTAATGATGTGGAATGTGTCACTTTAACATAAGTTTTCTTTAGCGAAAATAATTATTTATTAATTTATTTATTTAGTTACTACTTCATATCTAAGAATTAATCTATTGAATAGAAGGAGTTGTCATTAAGAAATTCTTTTAATTTGCTTTTAAATGTTGGTTGGCTATCTGTCAGACACTTAATACTATTTGGCAAATGACCAAAGATTTTTGTGGCAGCATAATTCACCCCTTTCTGTGCCAAAGTGAGATTTAATCCAGACTAGTGAATACCATCCATTCTTCTAGTGTTGTAGCTATGCATCTTGCTGTTATTTTTGAATTGGGCTGGGTTATTAACGATAAATTTCATAAGTGAATATATGTACTGCGAAGGTACTGTGAATATCCTGAGTTCCTTAAATAAATGTCTATCTTGTGTGAGCCCCTTCATCACTGAGTAGCTACTACAACCTCCATCTTTCTAAATCTGCTTACTGTATTCATATCTTGGTCTCCCTCTACAATTTTTACCACCTAAACTTCCCTCCGATACTGAACTGGTGATCCCTCAGTGTCTCAGAATGTGTGCTATCAACCGATCCCTTCTTTTGGTCAAGTTATGCCACAAATTCCTTGTCTCCTCAATTCTATTAAGTATCTCCTCATTAGTTACATGATTGGCTGATTTAATCTTCAGCATTCTTCTGTAGCACCACATTTTGAAAGTTTCTTTTCTCTTTTTATCTAAATTACTCATCATCTATATTACACTTCCATACAAATACCTTCACAAGATACCGGGTGATCAAAAAGTCAGTATAAATTTGTAAAATTAATAAACCACGGAATAATACAGATAGAGAGGTAAAAATTGACACACATGCTATTCTACAGCTTGCTCCTGATAAAGAAGTTCAGCAACGTGCCTTACAACTGCCAAACCCGTCATTGTCAGAAGTTCTAAGTATCGCTCAATCTTTTGAAGTGTCTCGCGCTGCTGGTGAGCAAATAGACGCGTGGTGTGATGTAGGCACTACACAAACCACTTTTGTCACGGACAATTTGACTGTTTCCCAGGGGACCGACGATGTGGCGGCGGTTCACTCGCGTCAACAACGTCGCGTTGGGCCGCCACGCTCGCAGCGAAAACAGCAACCACAGAAGCAGGTTCGTTCCACACTTCCTTCTTGTCCACATTGTTTCGTACAGCATGACAGGACCGTGTGTCCAAAACGTTGGGCCACGTGTAATTCATGTAGGAAAAAAGGCCACATTGCTTCTGTGTGTCAGTCCCCTAAAGTTCCTGTCGACGAGGACGAGGCATCGGACATGGATGTTAACTGTGTGCTTTCTCAAACAAATAAGTTGTTTGTTACTGTTCGTGTTGTGGATAAAGACATTTGCATGCAAGTGGACACTGGCTCTGCAGTAACTCTCATTAATTCTCGCACGTATTTGGAGTTGGGTTCCCCTCCCTTGTCTCCAGTTACGCGAAACCTGAGAGCTTATAATAAACAGAAAATTCCTATCGTTGGCCAGCCTCTCTTTGCAAAGATGTTCTCAAACTGTTGCATGAAGGCCATTGGGGGATTTCTCGGACTAAGTCCCTGGCCCGCAGGCATGTTTATTGGCCCGGTATTGACGGTATTGATTCGGACATTGCCCACATGATCGCTGCATGTGGTCAGTGTGCTCAACAACTGGCTGCACCCCGTACAATGCCCTCTCCGTGGCCTGACCCGGCGCAGCCATGGGAACGGGTGCACGCTGACTTTGTCGGCCCCTTCCTCGGCACTTATTGGCTGCTGTTGATTGACACCTTCTCGAAGTTTCCGTTTGTTGTTCGATGTCCGTCGCCCACCACTGTGGCGACGACACTGGCTTTGTCCAAAATCTTTGCGCTAGAAGGTCCTCCATCCACGATTGTCACGGACAATGGCCCTCAGTTCTCTTCGCAGGACCTCCGTGATTTTTGTACTGGACACGGGATTCATCATGTTACAGCACCGCCCTTCCATCCACAATCGAATGGGGAGGTCGAGCACCTTGTCCGCACTTTCAAAAGCCAGATGAAAAAATTCCTTAGTGATTTTTCCACAGATGACACTCTGTTGCATTTTCTGAGTTCTTATCGCTTCACGCCTCTGGGTGATAGCAGCCCTGCTGAACTCTTGCATGGCCGCCAACCGCGCACTCTACTGCACCTGCTTCACCCTGTCAGGCCTTGTACTGTGTCCCCTCGTGCGAGAAAATACTCGGTGGGCGCCGGCGTGTGGGCACGAGGGTATGGATCTCGCCCCAAATTTGGATTCCAGGGGTGGTCAAGGCTCTTCGCGGCCGCCGGCTTTGTGAAATACGTACGGACGACGGCATGGTTGTTCGCCATTACGACCAGATGCGCCCACGAGTGGTGGCCACGCCGGTGCCACCGCCCCTTCCTTCACCTCCACCAGCCCGAGAAGCCAGTCCTGTTGCTGCTGCCGATCTCCTGTGCGTGTTGCTGCAGCCGACGTCGCTACCGCTTCCGAGTACGCTGGAACCGGCCCCAGTCGCAACGCCGCCTTCTCCGGGACCCATCTCGCTGGAGCACACCCCCAGGTCCACGACACCTATGGATGCTGATCCGGAGTTTTCACCCATCATCTCGTCCAGGAGGCATGTTCCACGCACGGGCTTCCGTCCTGGACATTTTCGACCGTACTCTCGTGTTTCTCTGCGGGATCTTCTTGGGGCCTCCCAAGAGGCCATGGATGTCTCCGCGCTGTTCGTGTCTCCCAGGAAGTGAGTGTTTTTTTTTTTCAAGGGGGGAAAAGTGTTGTGACAGTGCCACAACATTTAAGAGTGCCGCCACGTCAGTATGCGCAAACGGCGATAGAGGCGCTCCACAACTCGGCTGAGCGCGGGAGCGCCACCTAGCTACGAACGGCGCCGGCCGCATGTCACGGCACGGCAGTCGAATGACCGATACGGAATTGGTAGCATGTAACCAGCTATTGTTTCTACGTTTGTATATCCACGCAATTTATTAGTGATTAAAGGTTATAACAAGTTTACCTTCAAAACATTTTACCCAAGAGGATGCCATCATCATTTAACCGTGCAGTAGAGCTGCATGTCCTGGGGAGAAATTATGGCTTTAGCTTCCCCTTGCTTTCAGCTGTTTGCAGTCTCATGGAGATTATATGTAAAAGTCTCGTGGAGATTATGTGTCAGGTCCCATGGAGAATGTATGTCAATACTTCAGTTTCAAAAACTAGTTTGCTTATACCATTAGAATACCAAGACAAATCGTGCCACTACCTCCATCAATCTACATATTAAGTGACTTACTGAACTCTTTAACCCAAGTATTTCATGATCTGTTGATGCTGATATCCCATTTTTATCTAGAAACACTGTGAAACAAGTGAATGAGGCAATTAATGAAAAACATCTTCAAACAAGAAGTTAATAAAACAACAAATAACATTCTTTGAATGCAGTCACATATTGCAGTTAATCATTTCTTGATATGATTCAAGGATTCAGCCGTTATATTCAAGTGCATAACAGATGTTTCTTTAAATTGTTTCACATTGATTGACTGTTCCATCAGTTTTTGATAGTATATTTTATACGTTATGAATGAAAAATGCACAACACTGGTGTAATATTCTACAATACTTGTCTTTGTACCTGATGATGAGTGGTCCATGTAACAAATAATAAATATTGCAGAATATTACACCAGTGTTATGTGTGTTTCATTAATAATGTAATTTAAATTGCTTCTTGAGATTTTAATGCTAGGTATGATATGTGATCTGTTTTGGGTATCCAGCCAGGTGGAAAGTTCTGATGTAGTTGTTGTGCTTGGTGATCTTGTCTTTGCAGACTCAAATCAGACAATACATACAGCATAATGTTGGCAAATAAAAAAGTTCCTGTTGTGACAGTAAGTTAAGTTATGAATGTCATTCCATTTGCCATTATTTACAGACTCGAACCAGCTTTATGAAGTGAGAACAAAATAACATTCTCTTCAATAGGCTAAAAAATGTTTGAAACCAATGCTGTCTGTATCTGCTTTATGGCCATAAAATGTGCATTAAAGTACTCATGTTTATTCCAATGTTTATTTTTTCTATGTGCATTTACACACTCCCTCTCTCATCAAATATAATTATAAATTTTTTCAAGTTTCAGGACTGTTACAGCTCTTCCTCTTACCTGCTATTACTAATTCCAGACAGTGTTGTTTAATCTGTCTAAATTAAATATATAACTTTCAGTTGCTAATGAACTTAGACACATGCATGCGTCCCACCTATAAATTATATGCTGCAAGATATTTTTACATAATACAATAAAGCTCTTCATGCATCAGATATCACTGCCAGGAAGACAACATTGTGTTATAAATACAATATTAACAGGGAATTGACATTTCCTATTATTTCCATCATTATTTCATGCAGTTTAGTTTGCATATTGTAGTTTACAAAAAGGTATGTTTTGCTAATAGCTCTCTTTAGAACCTGAAATTATATCAATCACAAAAATTTATATATAACCAAGCGGAACAGTAAAATAAATGTTATAAATTATTTTCACCATTACATGCTACTAGATTTTCTACAAAGAGTTGTTGAGGCTAAGCAAATGGTCTAATTAATGTGTCTCCTACCTGTTATAGCCTTGGTTTGGAGAAGTTAAATTATCTGGTGTAGTCCTATTAACATTGGGCTTCACTTTATTTACTTGCTTTGTTGAATTCACCAAAGCAGTTGGGGTATTTCTGTGGTTTCTAAGCACTGAAAATTAGAAAAAAAAAAAAAAAAATAAACAAAATGTACTGGAATATTAAATGCAGCATTACCATCCATTAATAGCACTTTTGTCACAAAGAGGCATGTAAGTTAGTGAACATTAATTGTTAGCTACATGTTTTACTCCCTCTCCCTCTTGATTGTTATGCAAGTAAATTCCAAATGTGAATTCAGTAACTAACACTTACTCAAGTACTCACTTGTAGAATGGCTTGCCATGAAAATATAATCGTAATCTGGTTTCAACTGTAGTTTATTGTTTGTCAGACATTTACTTCTGTGGATACAGTACTAAAGAAGTCTAAGTACTTCACTCCATTTGGGGGTTGCAGTGAGATGCACTAGAATACAGTGGAGAATGATTTTCCAACTGGCACTGTTACTGTGAAAATCACTATTTTCACTGCTTCTCTCAAACTGGAATGGATTTCTGACAAAAATTTATCTATAGAATAAATAACTCAGGAACTTTTAATATAATTGCCTAAAGGTGAATAGTTACTTCAAAATACTATCCTTACACTTGTCTATGAGTAGCAATACAACACATGAATTTCTCTTCCCTGAAATGAATGATTACTCCTTTGGATAAATTTGATGATGCTATTTAATTAAGACACTCTACAATATCAATTTTCTTGTTTCAGTTATTACTTATATTGACACATATGGTACATATCCTCTCATACAGTACTGGATGAACTTTGTGACTTTCTTTAACTGCTTTCAGTAAGGTCATTTATGAAAAACCAGAAACAAATTTAATTACAAATGTCCTTTGGTCTTTATTGTGTAGATACTTCTTGTTTTGTTTACCAACAATAGTTATGTAATAAGCAAAGAGGACATCATTTGAACTTTTTTAAAATAAAAACATGAGACAAATCAAATATGGAAGAAAAATCAGTTATTCAGGTTTGTGGAATACCCTTTGTAATTTATTGCATTGAAGGTAAACTGTTGTGAGTCAGCTGTTATTACTTTGTTGATCCTATTTCTTAAACAAAAAGTAAACTAGTCATATGCAGACATATGTTCCATAAAAATTATAACCTCTCTAACTTAAAAATTATAACCTCTCTAACTTGTATCATTAAATATCTTCAATAAATCACAGTCCCAAGAGATGATACTTCATAATTTCGAAATTTGTTATGAAGTCAGTACATGTACACGGTCCCATCACATTAATGTGATCATCACCTCTGTTCAGCATCAACGTGCAATAACCAGTCACAGATGATAGGTGGTAGCATTAACAGTGGAGGATATATAAAATGTGTTGGAGCTCATGGTCAGCAGTGCAGTCATTGTTGTAATGCAGAAACAGAGTGATTTATCTGATGTCCAATATGGAATGATCAATGGCTTTTGGGCCAAGGGCGGAAACATTTTTGAAAGAGCTAAATTTGTAAACTGTTTGTGAGGCACTGTAGTTAAAGTAAACCATGCATAGTAAAATGGCACCATCCAAAACTAGTGCAGAGGCAACTGGCAACTATGGTGCATCATGGGCTATAGAGGACAAGGGTGAACGACGGCTGTTGACTGAATCAGTCTTTCTTTTCATCCAATCTGGTAAGTCTCCTCTGACTTTGGGTGACTCTTCAGAACTCTATCACTTTTCCCAAACCTCATCTGTCCTTTCCCTTCATCCCTCTTCCTCCCCCTTCAACCCTTCTGCCAGAAGAAGAGCCACTGACTCTGAAATCTATGAAACTGTAATACCTTTTATTTGTGTGTTCTGTTGTCACTAAGTGAGTATATTTTTTGTATATGCAGTTACTTGATTATTTTAAGTGATATATTAGACTACATGCAGTTTGTTTTTACTCGGTACAATGGCATACACCAGCAGGACAATGCAACAACCTACACAGCTCACAGTGTACATGCATATTTCCAAGCTTGAGGATTAGTTATTGAGAATCTGTGGGACCACCTTGATTGTACTGTGTGCACCTTGGATTCTCAATAACAAAACCTAGCACAGTTGGCCATGGTATTGAAGTGAGAATGACTTCACATTCCTGTTGGCACCTTTGAGAAACTCACTGACTCCCTTCCTGAAGTCTCATAGCAGTCTGCACAATAGAAGTTGGTTAGTCAGGCTTTTGACAGGTGGTTGCATTAACCTGATTTGACAGTGAATAAGAAGCTATGTATCTGAACTTCTGAAATCCAGACCCTGGTGGCTAGGCATGCCATGTGATAAACAACTCTGGAAATCATTATCTGCTAAATGAGACTCAGAAATTGGTTTAAGTAGAGAGACAATCAGGAGCAGAACTAGTGTTCCTGCAGCACATCTTATGAGAGGCTTACCTCCATCTGTGTAGAAAATCATGATGGGTTATCTAAGTATTACATATATGACTGAGAATGTTTTACATTGGAAGTATTATCGACGCCACATGAATTTTTACTTTAATAAAGTGTGATAATTTTTCTTCCTGGTGTAAGGGACATGAAACAAGTTGTACATTCACTTCATTCTGAACATGTTCAGTGAATGGTTGAGTCTTTTGAATCTCCTTAGAGCAATTTACATACTACACAAATTCTGCAACGCCCCTTAACAAAAATAATCCTCTGTTATGACTGCTGTCTTAGACTGTCATTTAAGATGTTCCAAAGCTGCTCATAACATCTAAGTACAAATGGATTTTGACAAATTCTTGCCATTTTATTTATATCCCTTTTTCATTGTGAAGGCTCTGAAACAAATCTACTGGAGAATATGTTGAAATCAATATTATCAACCATTTTCTGTTGTACACTGCATAGGTGTTGTTGTTGTTGTGGTCTTCAGTCCTGAGACTGGTTTGATGCAGCTCTCCATGCTACTCTATCCCGTGCAAGTTTCTTCATCTCCCAGTACCTACTGCAACCTACATCCTTCTGAATCTGCTTAGTGTATTCATCTCTTGGTCTCCCTCTACGATTTTTACCCTCCACGCTGCCCTCCAATACTAAATTGGTGATCCATTGATGCCTCAGAACATGTTCTACCAACCGATCCCTTCTTCTGGCCAAGTTGTGCCACAAACTTCTCTTCTCCCCAGTCCTATTCAATACTTCCTCATTAGTTATGTGATCTACCCATCTAATCTTCAGCATTCTTCTGTAGCACCACATTTCAAAAGCTTCTATTCTTTTCATGTCCAAACTATTTATCATCCATGTTTCACTTCCATACATGGCTACACTCCATACAAATACTTTCAGAAATGACTTCCTGACATTTAAATCTATACTCGATGTTAACAAATTTCTCTTCTTCAGAAACGCTTTCCTTGCCATTGCCAGTCTACATTTTATATCCTCTCTACTTCGACCATCATCAGTTATTTTGCTCCCCAAATAGCAAAACTCCTTTACTACTTTAAGTGTCTCATTTCCTAATCTAATTCCCTCAGCATCACCCAACTTAATTCGACTACATTCCACTATCCTTGTTTTGCTTTTGTTGATGTTCATCTTATATTCTCCTTTCAAGACACTGTCCATTCCATTCAACTGCCCTTCCAAGTCCTTTGCTGTCTCTGACAGAATTACAATGTATTGCATAGGTAGAACATTGTTAATGATTACTTGCACTTCAGCCCACACGCAGTTCCTGTATTTGATGACAACAGAGATTATGAAATAAATGGTTAACAAGAAGCAAAATCCAGTGTATCGTAAAAGTCATCAAAAACATGTACAATTAGTCCAGGGAGCAACCTGAATTGAAAAACGTAAACAAAGGCGAGGTCAATCACTCTACTGTTCATGGTATGAGAACTGCCGAAAAAGTTCAGGACCACAGTATTTATGGACTCTTTGTCATGCCAATGGACAGGCCCACATAATATGCCCAGTGCCAACACACCATTCAAAGGAGTATGCTGTGGCTGTGATATGAAATCTGAGTATCTCTGACCTCTCTTCTACACCAACACTAAGTCTGAGAGGGTAATCTCAATCACTGTCGCACACTAAACCCCTCCCACTTTAATCAGGATGTAGGGCTGGGAATGACCCAACCTGTGTTGACATTTTGAGAAAGGGGAAAGAGAGGTGGTGGAATCCCCACCAAGGGTTCCTGCAGTATTTCCTCCTCACAAGTGGCCGTGTCAAATGTGAGCACAACCTGTGGAATTGCTGGCTTGCCAGTTACTGGGGTGCTGCTTGCACCTATGTGCAGGAGAGCTGGAGTGGGAATGGGAGGGATGGTGGTCCAGCCTCAAGGACCAGTCGGGAATCCTCCACCAAATGTTTGGAGATGGGGTATCTGATGTAGGTGAGAGTTGCAAGTGGCATAACACACCGAATAGGTTCCATCTCCATAGATGCCCATCATCGGCCGTTGTCAACACCTGTTGTCACTTGCAAGAAGGGTGGCAGTTGTAGCATTGGCAGGCAGGCTGTTTGCCAGGCTATTCCTGGGACTGGTAGTGTGAGGCATGCCTGGTCAGCAGCTGAAGGGGACTGTGGAGGGAGAGGAGGAGGGGAGGAGATGGCCGAAAGAGTGAGCGAATATGTGAGAACCCATGTGGTAAGAAGGCTAGTGCATGAGGGGTGGGCCTGCTAGTTTGAGTACAGAAAGTTGATGTTGATGCAGGCTCTGCAACCATGCAAAATTTTGGCCAGATTGAGTCCATTTACTGGGATGGACCTGTAGATTGTGAGGAAGCTTGTGATTGCTTTCCCAGAGTTGACTGTCAACATTATCTTGTACACCTGCATTTTGAACGTTCTGAACATACTCTCAGCTTCCAAACTGGATGCTGGATGGAAAGAGGCAGTAGTCAGATATTCAGTAACACTGTCATTACAAAAATCCTGAAACTTAGGTAACATTAATTGCAGATCCATTGTCAGACACCAGATGGAAAGTGTCCCATTATTGCAAATATGATGGAGACGAAACAGATCATAGGGGCTGTGGTGTTGGTCAACACTGGGCCAGTACACATAACACCACTCTACTGCCTTTATTCTGCACATTCCCCAATGTGCAGTGTGTAGAAACTTCAGTATGCAGGGGCAGAGTGAGGGCAGAATTACAACTAGTCATTCTGATTTGCCTATCAGTTGGGCTATGCTAGTGTCATAACGAAAAATGTCGTGTGCCATGCTGAGTCTGCACACTTTGGCAGGGTGCTCCAGCCAACCTCACTCTACAGCAATCAACATCATTCACAGCAGCAAGTCATGAGCTATTTCTCCTGTTACTTCAAATTTGCATGCCATAACCGGGAATTCACCAAGGGTGTGTCACTGATTGGTGTCTAAGACAAAACACAATGCTTTGTACCAGGTTAACACTACATCTGGACCACAAGGCAAAGTGGGAAAGTGTGTTCAAGTTTGAGTGCTGTGTGATGGGTCTATAACAGATCTTGTAATTATAGTTACTAGGGAATAACACCCACTGTTGCAGCTACTGCACTGTCTTCTCATCAAGTTCCAAGAGGGACCTAATATCAAAATAAGGGGCTTGTGATCAGTGATCAGGTGAATCATGGTACCATTGAGATACATGTGAAACTTCTTGACATTTTATATGATAGGCTACACCAATTTCTGAATTTGTGAATAATTTCAATGATTCGAATTTAATGTTATAGATGCAAAGACAATTGGTTGTTCTGTGCCATTGTAATATTTATGGGACAGCACTGCATAAATGCCATAATCGGAGTCATCAGTGATTAGCATTACACATTTGCTGGACTGAATGTTGCTAAACAAGGGACCAACCTCAGGCACCTTTAAGTTGCAAGGAAGCTATCTGGCAGACCTGTGTCCACATGAAATTAATTCCTTTTTTATGCAACTGATTAAGTCAGAAACAAATATGGGACACACTGGAATTCAATTTCAGATAATAATTAACTATGCTCAGGAATGACTGTAGTCTCTGAGGAGCTGGTAAGTTACAGATTGTGTCCACTTATTCTTGTGTGCATGTGAGCCTTTCTTTATTTAATATACACTGTCTGACAAGGGAAGAACTCAGGGATATAAGTGAAGTACTCAAAAAGCATGGTTGGACATCAATTCTAGCTTTGTACATGTACACTGGGCCTCTGAGAGCCAGGGCTGGAACTGGGGGGAAGATTTGCGATTCGACCCCATCTCCAAATATGGCAACACAAATTTTGTTGTTATGTTAAAGAAGGTTTGACATGATTTAAACATAACACAATTCAGAGGAATATTTGAGGTACACAAAAAATTATAATTGAGATAGAATAAAGAATGAATGTAATTTCTCATTAAATACTAAACATATCTTCACAAATGCAATTAGTTCATGCACTGTGTTCCAAAAAAACACGTGAAGATTTGAGTTTTCAGGGGATCTTATTTTGGGTTATATTGATAAGGTGGAGCAGTGCATGGCTTGTATTCCTGCCATCATGTATTTTACAACCTGTTTTTAATGTACTTCCTTCTCACTACGTCAATTTAAATTACTACTGTCACTGAGTTGCTGCTTGCCTCACCATGAGCAGCATTAGCAGATCATATCAATACATCCCCTCTCATAAAATCTTTGCTTGACCTCTATTAATTCTTGCTCATTGTCTGTTGTAAGTTAGTTAGTCGTAGTTCAGGTTGCGAGTTCGGGTCGGCCAGACAGTTGGAATGCTTCTGGACCACAGTCCGGACTTGCCAGTCGGGAGTTGCACTGCGGCACTAGTGCAATCAGGTTGGAGCAGCAGTGAGGTATGCGTCGACATGGCTCACCTGACCATTGCCACCATGCATCACTTGAGCCGGGCCATGGTCTTGGTGGATCGTTTTGGCTCGCCGATCGTTCATGAGTCAGCTGTGTGTGTGTGTGTGTGTGTGTGTGTGTGTGTGTGTGTGTGTGTGTGTTTGTACTACGAGCTTCGTGGTTCACCAACCCAGGATGTCAACGTTGAGTAGTGTTTTCAACTACCTAAGCCACGTCAATTCTTGTTGTGGTCGTTCGTTTCGGTGGTTTGCTGTTGGCGAGGTTTTCCTGTGAGCAATACCGAGTGTTTCTACTGCTGAAATTTAGTCGCTATGTGGTGCAATTAACTATTTTGCTTGACTACAATTCAAGTGCACCAGTGGAATTTTCTGCCTAGTGGACATTAGTGTTCCAGTTACCTGCCCTGGCCACTAACGTAATTTTAGGCAGCGTCCTTTCCTCACCTGTTGTTGCTGTCCAACATGATGTGTAATTTTGACAGCTAATACATCTCAATTGTGGATTGTCACGTCAGTAACCTTTTCTGTTTGAGTTCTCATGTACTGATTGATGGGAAGCAAGTCATTGTGTCGGTCAGTCCGTGGCTGTCCCCTAGTTGGGTTCCAATGGATCAAGTGTAGTTGGGCTCACCACCTGTCTCACCTAAGTGAACGAGGGCAGACAGACCTCCCTGGAGGCTCCTGAGTGCCACCAGTATTTAATTATCTGTTTTCAGCTACTTAAAATTTAAGGCTTATGGTTTTTTTTTTTTTTTTACTTAAAAATTTTCCAAAATTAATTCTTAATTTTTTCTTTCAAGCTTAAACATTGTGGCCTTCTGCCTTTAAAAGGTTATGGTAATATATTTTAAAATTTTGACACTTAATTGTGGCCTTCTGCCATTGGTATTGCACTTTGCATATGGTTGTTCTATCTGATTTGCCTTGAGGCTTTCCACTTAGGCATGATATGTTTTTTTTATTTATTTTATTTGCCTCTTAGGTGCATTTTATCTTGTTGATTTTTAAGCTTTCTTGTTTTTAAACGTTGTGGCCTTCTGCCTTTAAAGTCTATGGTAACGCATTCTAAAATTCTGAAACTTAATTGTGGCCTTCAGCCATTTGTATTGCACCTTGCATCCGTTTGTTCTATCTACTTTGCTGTGATGTTTTTTTTTTTAAATTATTTTATTGCTATCTTAAGTGGATTTTTATCTTGTTGATTAGTAAGGTTTCTTGTTTGGAGGACTTTAGCTGTGAAAGTGTTGCATTAGGTAAAGGTCCGGCTATGTGTCGCTTTGGCTGTAAAATTTATTAAATTACGATAAATTACAATTAGAAGGTGGAACTGACCTCAACCTATTTGGCCCCTTTCCACAATCCTAATTACCTGTTCTGTCCAGCGAGTTTAGTGGGCGTATCGGGCATCAACTGTTTTGGATAGCCCTTGGCCTAGTGACCATTTGTATACTCATCAGAAGAACTGGTATACTGCAGCTATCTTCAGTACAGGATCAAAATTTAAATACTACACACTTTCTCCAACCCAGGCAAGTTGAGAAAATTGGTTGGTTCTTTTGCATTAGGTGTGGTCTAGAGAGGACTTCAGATGGTTTACAAGAGCACAACTTGTTTGTGTGTAGTTCCTGAGAAAGCTCGGAAAACCATGATTTTTTGGGTACAAAAAGTACAATTTGTGGTGATGGCCACTTCTGCAGATTCAATTAATGGCAGACTGTCAAAAGTTTTGCCGTATATTCCTAAGATATTGTTAGGTAACATTTAAACTTTTATCAGTATCATTATCCATTACTAACAACCAGTGGTTCAAAGTTGTATGAATGCAGTAAAATAAGCACGTAATAACCATTCTGACAAGTAAACGTAGTTTCAAATGACATTGTGGGCACACGGCAAGGGAGCATTGAAAGGTTCGGAGGTCATCAAATTATGTTTATAGTCATAAAATTATTTAATTCGATAGGTAAAAAAATCTACTCACCATGTGGCCACAGAACACACACATAAAAGACTGTTGTGACGGGCAATCTTTCGGAGGCAGATGGGTTGAAGGGGGCTATATGTTTATAATCAGCATTTTTTCACTGGTAAAATTTTATGATGCACTGTCTCTGTATAATGGGCAAGTCACATCTATACAAACATGCCCAAAATGGTATTGCAGTAGCAAAAAATAGGCTATAAAGGGTCTTAATATACCTTATAAGAAAATGACAGCCAAAAATTATGTAAAATTGGGAAGATGGGAAATTAATTAAAATATTCCTAACAGCATTTTTACTCTTTTATGATACAAATCATAAGCTGGGCATTTTCAATGAACTGCAGCGGATGAGTAGAGTCTTGAGAAAAAGTATAAAACAAACAATTGTGTGTTAACTTTATATTATACATACTTATTTGTTGTTTATATGTATCAAAATGTACAAATGTGTCAAAGTATATAAATTAACTGTCAAAACTTTACTGATCTATAGGCTTTGCAGCAGGCAAAGCAGGTGAACCAATGGAAAAATGCCGCCATCAGAGCACAAGAAGATGAATATATTCCTCTTGAAAAGATTTACAGAAAACTGGGGAAACAGCTGCCTCAGGCTTCATTCCATGCACATCACCAAAAATTTTAGCATGCATATATACTCATGCTTTGTTTGTGCTGAAAGAGAGTAGCAGAGAGACAATGATAGTGGAGGGAGTGAAAGAGAGAGGGGACAGTGATGGTGGAAGAGAGAAACTGTCAGTGAAAGACAAACAGAGATGAATGAAGAAGTGGGCTCCAAAGAAAGAGGAAGTGTTGATGATCTTTCCTTTGTGGGGCACCACAGTCAAGTAGAATTTTCTAAAACAAATTTCTATCATTGGATTGTTAGTTTTTAATTGTTTTATGCAATTATGTCAGTTTTATAGCCATTATAAAGTGCATGTCAAAATTTTAAAATATATCTGACCTGTGTGTGACATGTTGTTGTTTGAAAAACATATTTCTGGTCTTATGACCAGTTGGATATTTCACTGTGCACAACATCAGTCATATTACGTATCTTCAATATGAACTCATATCCTGCAATACAATAACTCATCTTATAAGAGCAGAAATATGTTTACAAATATAGACTGGGTACAATAATTTAGAATATTGTGTGTTAAAATGTGGGAATATGTTCACATGAAAAAATTTTTGGTGAGGAAAGTGGAATGAAGATTGAGGCAGCATGTTACCTACTTTTGTGTCGGTCTTTTAAAGAGGAACATATTTGCCTATTATGTGCTTCAACAGAAGCATTATTCCACTGGTTCATACTATGATATTATACATTGCATGAGATATTGCCAACAGAATTCGAGTGAATTAACAGTTGCTCATGGTGTAATAGGTTGAATCAGAGCATACAGTAGCATACACATGTGTATCATCAAGCCGCTATTTACTTATTCAGTATTACAGTACATGTCAACATTTGAGTTCATAATTTTCTGTATCACTAATACAGTGTTTGCTAATTTTTGTTTTCTGTACAAAAGCTAGTGCTCACATTCTGATTTTACACACTTTTGCTCCATCAGTTTCCTTACCATGTAAAAAAAAGGAGCTACTGAAGTTAATTTGTCACAGTGTATCTTCTGTGAAATTTGTTTACTTAGTTTCAGGTATTAAAATATGAGTGCTATTCAGAAAGTAGGGAACGTTTTGCCATTAAAAAAAAAAACAACTAACTACAAGAAATACATTTTACTATATATACCTGAAAGAATGACTGACATACTACTTTTCCACAGTCACCAAACACATTGAGGCACTTATCATAGCATTGGAAAAGCTGTGAAAGACCTTTGTCATAAAATTCTGCCACCTGAGACTTCAGCCAGTGAGTCACGCCTGCTTGGAGTTCTGCGTCGTCATCAAAGCACTGCACTGCAAGCCAGTTCCTCATCTTGGGAAACAAGTGGTGCAAGATCAGGGCTGTAGAGCAGATGAGGGAAAATTTCCAATTTGAATGAATTAAGGAGTTCTCTAGTGTGGTTTTCTGTGTGCAGAAACAAAATTTTGGATGTCAGCTTCCCTTGGTATTTGTTTTGAACTGCTCTTCTAATGCTGTCAAAAGTTTGTCGGTACCAGGCAGAATTTATGGTTGCTCCATGTTCGAGAAAATCAATAAGAAGCACACCTTACCTATCACAAAACACTGTTGCCATCAACTTCCTTGCTGAGAAGGTTTGCAAACATTTCCTTCACTTTTGGGAGGATGTTGTGTGCCCCCACTCCATGGACTGTAATTTTGTCTTGCAATTGATGTGTTTCACCCAAGTCTCATCAGTGGTTACGATTTGATCCAGTAATGAATCACCATGTTTGTGGTAGGCCTCCAGAAATGTCAACGTTGCCCCCATTTGCTGTTCTTTATGGTGCTCTGTAAGCATTTTGGGCACCCATCGTGCACAAAATTTGTGGTAACACAGCTTTCTAGCGACAAAATCAAACAACAAAGTCCATGAAACATGTGGAAAAGAAAGCAAAAGCTCCATTATTGTGAAGTGATGGTTTTCACGAACCATTTCATCAACTTTAGCGACAAGATTGACAGTCACAGTGTTTGGCGTCCACTCTTCTCTTCATCATCAACGTTTGTTCAGCCACTTTTAAACTGAATGCACCAGTTACAGACAGAACATTCACTCATTACTTTGTTTCCATACACTTCTCACAGTTCACGGTAAATTTCCTTAAGTTTTGCTATCAAAAACCGTATCACAAACTGCATCTCATAACTGGCAGAATTTTCGATTGCAGCACACATTTCAAATTTGAAAATAAAAAAAAAAAAAAAAAAAAAAGAACTGATGCACAGAGACGTTCCTGCTGTCACGGATGGATGACAACTGAGCTGCAGAGCATGCACATACCAAAATATACGCGATTGGCATGTGTCTTCAGATGGAAATGTTCCCTGCTTTCTGAATAGCCCTCATAAATAACATTATTTTTCAATGAAACTGGGAAAGACAGGCTGATAACAGATGATGAATGTTAAAGTGCACCCTTATTGCCTTCTAGTTACAAATTGTATGAAGTTGAGAAGAAACTATGTCCACTCTCAAACCCCAGAAGTTTGAGTTTTTGTGATGTTTGAAGTTTGCTGACTCACTATTGTGATCACCAGTTTCAGTTAGGCTAATATTTAATCAATGTGTTTAACAACATAAGAAAACATATACAGAATAGGCTACTTGTTTGCAAGGCTTAGCACACAATTGTGGTTTTTCCTATCAATAGTGTGGTGCATTGTATGCAGAATCATTAATCCTTTAAGTTTAATATATGTATGTTCCCTTACTGTGAAGGTAGTGCAAAGGCTCTGAAGTCATCTCATTCAACCCTGAATGACATGCTAAAAAATTGCCAAAGCTCATGATGTAACAGCATCAGTGCAAGCTATATTTTGTGATACTTCTGGTGTCAACTTTCTTAATAGTCATTATGTTCTACAGTCAACTGATGACAACTAACAATATTTCCATAGAAAGGAAGCAGTAGCACACCTGCCTGATGTGCCCTTGTAAAGATCATGCTTTGCAGTGAATTACTTCCAGCACATTTATTACATTCCAGTGTAAATTCAAAACTACACATTACTGGACACTGCTTTATGAAAAAACATGTTTAATTTAATGCCCTCCGTTAATTCAGAAAACTAGTAACAGCTATTATGATAGATCTTGTATAATGTTTATGACATCAAAATTATTTGGAATGTAGTAAAACAAAAAGAGTCATAAACCATATCTCTGGTTTCTCACTGTGGCTTTGAAAGTACAAATATTCCAGTCACACGAATCATGAATGAGTGTGCAAAGGTTAAATATATCAAGAAAGAATACTAGTGCTCTGACACTTTAATGGAATAGGAGACTGAATATATAGACACACACACACAAACACACACACACACACACGGTGGTTCCTTGATGGTGACCAGGGCAAATATCTCATGAAATAAGCGTCAAATGAAAAAACTACAAAAGAACAAAACTAGTCTAGCTTGAAGGGGGAAACCAGATGGCACTATGGCTGGCCCGCTAGATGGCGCTGCCAAAGGTCAAACGGATATCAACAGCGTTTTTTGTTTTTTTTTATTTTTATTTTATTTTATTTTTTTTTTTAAATAGGAACCCCCATTTTTAATTACATATTCATGTAGTAAGTAAAGAAATATGAATGATTTAGTTGGACCACTTTTTACGCTTTGTGATAGATGGTGCTGTAATAGTCACAAACATATGACTCACAATTTTGGACAACCAGTTGTTAACAGGTAGGTTTTTTAAATTAAAATATAGAATATAAGTACATTTGAACATTTTCTTTCGATTGTTCCAATGTGATACATGTACCTTTGTGAACTTATCTTTTCTCAGAACACATGCTGTTACAGCGTGATTACCTGTAAATACCACATTAATGCAAGAAATGCTCAAAATGATATCCGTCAGCCTCAGTGCATTTGGCAATACGTGTAACAAAATTCCTCTCAACAGCAAGTAGTTTGACTTCCATAATTTTTGCACATACACTGACAATGCACTGACGCATGTTGTCAGGCATTGTCGGTGGATCACGATAGCAAATATGCCTCAACTTTCCCCACAGAAAGAAATCCGGGGACGTCAGATCCGGTGAATGTGCAGGCCATGGTATGGTGCTTCAACGACCAATCCACCTGTCATGAAATATGCTTTCAATACCGCTTCAACCGCATGCAAGCTATGTGTCGGACATCCTTCATGTTGGAAGTACACTGCCATTCTGTCATTCAGTGAAACATCTTGTAGTAACATTGGTAGAACATTACGCAGGAAATCAGCATACATTGCACCATTTAGATTGCCATCCATAAAATGGGGGCCAATTATCCTTCCTCCCATAATGCCGCACCATACAGTAATCTGTCAAGGTCACTGATGTTCCACTTGTCACAGCCATTGTGGATTTTCCATTGCCCAATAGTGTATATTATGCTGGTTTATGTTATCGCTGTTGGTGAATGACACTTCGTCAATAAACAGAATGCGTGCATTCATCGGCCAGTAATTTCTCTTGTGCCCAGTGGCAGAGCTGTACACAATGTTCAAAGTCATTGCCATGCAATTCCTGGTGCATAGAAATATGGTACGAGTGCAATCGATGTTGATGTAGCATTCTCAACACTGATGTTTTTGAGATTCCCAATTCTTGTGCAAATTGTCTGCTACTTATGTGCGGATTAGCCGCAACAGCAGCTAAAACGCCTACTTGGGAATTATAATTTGTTGCAGGTCGTGGTTGACCTTTCACACGTGGCTGAACGCTTCCTGTTTCCTTAAATAACATAAGTATCTGGCAAATGGTCCGGACACTTGGAAGATGTCTGCCAGGATACCAAGCAGCATACATAGCACATGCCTGTTGGGCATTTTGATCACAATAGCCATACATGAACACAATATTGACCTTTTACACAATTGGTAAACAGTCCATTTTAACACGGGTTGTGCATCATGAAGCAAATACCATCTGCACTGGTGGAATGTTGCATGATACCACGTACTATACGTTTGCGACTATTACAGCACCCTCTATCACAAAGCGAAAAAAAATGGTCCAACTAAAACATTCATATTTCTTTACGTACTACATGAATACGTAATAAAAAATTGGGGTTCCTATTTTAAAAAAACACACTTGATATCCATTTGACCTATGGCAGCGCCATCTATCGGGCCAACCATAGCGCCATCTGGTTTCCCCCTTTAAGCTAGATGAGTTTCGATCTTTGTAGATTTTTCATGTGATGCTTATTTCATGAGATATTTGGCCCAGTCACTATCAATGGGCCACCCTGTATATAAAAGTCAACTGGTGCCAACAACTTCATCTAAACAGGTGCTACGATTAAACACCTGAATCATCTGACATAAGACAGAACTGCTTGTATCACAGAATGTGTTTCAGTTGAAAAATTTAACTTACTGAGAGTTTCAATAGCAATGGTAAGTTTATCCAAGTGAGCTGTGATTGATATTGAAATGTCAATCTGAGCATTCCAATGGGTATCAGACATGGAGTATAAAGATCTTCCAACACCTTGTTTCAGAGTTTCCTACCGTTATGAACTTTTACTGTTACTGTGCAGGCTGTGAAAAAGGCCAATCTCATAGAATAAAGTATCTGCTTCTTGGCAACTCTCAGCTACTTATACTCCATATAACAAGGCTCTGATGAGCACATGGAGAGATTTTACAAGAGGATTTCACTGAAGAACATGTGTCTGAGCTCCTTTATATTACCCTTTAACATTACTTCTGCTATCATAACCTTGTCTGCAGAATACCTGTCTGAATTGAGTGTTTCACAAGTATTGATCAAATTAAATGTGCATTAGTAATTCTCATTTTCTAACTGCCCTCTACAAATTCCAAAAATTGTTCATCTATTTTGTTTATATCAGTTTATTTATTGAAGTAAATATAATGCAGGGTGAATGTTGTTTGTTCAATATGATTTGAATCAGAAGCTGAGCAATAATACCTGAATAATGCTTCTCATTTTCTTTCTCTTCCAAGATGGTACGCCTGTCATGATGGGCACAACGAGAAATAAATTCATTCTGAATATCACATGACCAATAATGCACATGTAAAGACTTTTCAGATTCTTTTCGGTCTCTGACCTTGCTAATGTGTTTTGTAATAACTGGATCACAGTGACTCAAGAGTTCAAATATTCTGAGGAAACTTCCATTATTTGGATCTGCAATTTTCTGAGCTGAATCTCTGAATGCCAAGCCTCTTTGACCAAGGCATAATATCGCATCAAGTAACATGCAAAATATTTTCTGTGTACTGGTTTTCCTAAAAATCACCTTGTGATGGAACCAGAAATACCTGACTTCTGAATGATGTTGGTAAACATACAAAACCATAATATTTCACAGCTGCTGCCATATATATTTATTGGAGAAATGTTTTGATAGGATTTCCAAGAACTTTTAAAGAAAGCACTTCTTTGACTCCATCACAATGTGGTTTTAGTGAATGATATCTATAGAAAAAATAGTGCATTTAAGATTACACATGAAATAGAACATAATCCAACTGGCCTGTATGACTCACAAAATGGAAGAACTGAAATGGAAAGAAAGTTTGATTATGCTGGTGCTGTGGTAACGTTCTTTTATTTATTATATGACACAAAAGTTATTTTGCAATAGCAGTCCAACGTATGCCAACTTAGCTCCCTAGGTGATCTGAACCCTTGAGAGAGCTGTGGCCTCCATGTGGCTTGGGCCCCAGGGATTTGAATTTGATATCAGGCCCACATGTACAAACTGTTGTTAACTATGTAAATAATTAATGTTGCAATTTTCTGTAACGGGTAGAATGGCCGACAGAGTGCATCAGTGTTGTTTGTGTTTAGCCTTGTTACCAGGGCTGGTATGGTATATGAGTAGGAAAAGAATCATATGTTAAGTGATCACTGTGAAGGAGACAGAGAGGTTATGCACATGTTGGAGACAGCATTATCAGCACCTGACAGAGTTTGAAAGGGGCCCCATTGTGGGTCTCCAATTGGTCAGCTGGTAGAGTCATATAATATTTAGACTGATGATGTATTCAGACATGACAGTGGCCTGATGTTGTACTGCTACAGAATGTGAGGGCAGGCATATTGATCACCAAGTTTCTTGTCAACCTCATCTGACCACCACAAGGGGGATCACTGTATTGTGCACCAAGCACACAATAACCATTTCACATATGTGTCTGCCATCTGAGAACACATAATGGTCTCACTACAACATTTTGTGTCATCCCATACTATTGGCTCATGGCTACAGCAGCCAGACTGGGAAATTACTATTCCAATGTAGTCTGGCATTAGCCCACAACATCAACAGCTGTATTTGGAGTGGTGCAGTGACTGGGAAGCACGAACTGCTGGTGAATGGCATTGCATTATGTTCAACTTTGAATCACAGTTCTGCATTACGTTGGATGACCATTATCAGTGGGTATGGTCGTGAGCTGGGAAGAGCTCACATTCTTTCATTGTTTGGGAGAGTCATGGCAGTGTTACTACAGGAGTCATGGTGTGTGAAGTTACTGGATATGATTTCAGGTCATGATTAGCAGTGATTGAGAGAACTCTAATGGCATAATCGGATGTCATGGATATCCATGCCCAAGGCAGGATTCGAACTTGCGACTGTAGCAGCTGCTTGGTTCTGGACTGAAGCGCTTAGAACTGCTCGGACACAGCGGCCGGCTGTCTTGGAACTCTTGCATAACCTACTGCAGGTTCAAACATTTCCTTATATTTGTGCAAATCCATTATCCCATTCCTTGAACTGAATCATGGTTGAAATTAGATTCACTTGATCTTTCATTTAGAAACTATAATGCACGTAAGTGGCTATAGGCCAAAATGCTTGTTGTTGCCCAAACATTTAGTACCATCAGGATTGGTTATTGAGCGACATTTTTATACTAACCTTGGACTATGACCTGACCTCACAACATTACTGACTGTCCACTGTCTGTCACCACTCTGCAGATAGGATACTGCACCTGTGGGGAGCCAATGTGCCAGTACTTACAGAGACTTAGGTGTCATAGTCTCAAACTGAAATTCCAACATTGCTCTATTAACTTCCTGCTACAGCTACATCCCATCTGCTGCTGATACTGGCATTGAGAAGATCGTGAGCAACACACTGGTTCCTGTTGCTATTGTCACACAGCTGCCACGGCACACATTATATGTCCTGGTTAGGAACATACAAAACAAGTGATATCATGCAAAGGGCAGCGACAGCATCAATGCCTTGGTGTGCAATCTGGACAGGATTTGATTGCGTTAACTTTTCTGGGATCTTTGACAATGATGTGGAGGAATATTTTTTATAAATTTCACCAACGGTGAACAAAGGGCTTCTGTTCGTCTGTGTCTACCAATGATGAGGCCAGTGGACTGATAACAACAGCTGTAATTAGTGAATCACACTCAATGTATCACTGGTTGACCCAATGCTGGGTATATCAGATGATGACTTTGGTAAGATGTCTTCAGTTGACTGTAGAACATAATGAATATTAAGAAAGTTGACACCAGAAGTATCACAAAATATAGCTCGCACTGATGCTGTTACATCATGGGCTTTGGCAATTTTTTAGCATGTCATTCAGGGTTGGATGAGATGACTTCAAAGCCTTTGCACTACCTTCACAGTAAGGGAACATACATATATTAAACTTAAAGGATTAATGATTCTGCATACAATGCACCACACTATTGATAGGAAAAATCACAATTGTGTGCTAAGCCTTGCAAACAAGTAGCCTATTCTGTATATGTTTTCTTATGTTGTTAAACACATTGATTAAATATTAGCCTAACTGAAACTGGTGATCACAATAGTGAGTCAGCAAACTTCAAACATCACAAAAACTCAAACTACTCAGGTTTGAGAGTGGAAATAGTTTCTACTCAACTTCATACAATTTGTAACTAGAAGGCAATAAGGGTGCACTTTAACATTCATCATCAGTTATCTGACTTGCCTCGCAGTGAAGAACAAAAAATGGTAAACAGACCTCCCAAATCTCATTTACCTTGTCAAAACAAGCAAATGGTTGAGGAGAAGGTGATGACACTGTCGCTGCAGCTGATGAATAATTTTGATTTTATAGTATCTGTAACAGTAATTCCTGCTGTTACTGTAACTGATGTTGCAGCAGCAACTGCTGTTAACACAGCTTTAGAAACAAGATCCGTATCTCACAATGAATAGGTGTGTGTTGAGAAAGTCCTCATTGCCACTTTTCTCTCTAATTTTGGTGTATGTAGAACTCAGTTTATCATAATTCACATTGGAGGTATGTGGAGATGGGGAACAACCAGGCAGTTCCTGTTCTGAATGATGGCTGTGTTCATAAAGTGAACATCGAGGGATATGTAATTTACAGAGCACAGCAACACTCATAAACAGTGTGCAAATAGTTCCAGGAACAATTCAAATCAAAAACTGTACACAGAGGCAAGATCAGAGACTCAAACTTCACCAATGTGTATAAAAGTCCTCAGAGAATAATGAGAACTGCTGGACAAATGTGGGACAGTGATATTTATGGACTCAGTCCTGCCAGTGGGCAGAAACATATGATATGCCTGAGATTGTGGCAGCACTCTCCATGAGAGCAAGCTGCAGATGTGGTATGAAGCCCAAGTATCTCTGACCTTTGTTCCATATCAATACTCAGGCTGTACAAGAAATCTGAATCACTGTTGGCTATTAAAATCCAGCTCATTGTAAACACCACTGAAGACAAAATTTTTTTACATACTATTGTTTTGTTGTTCAGGCATTTACCAATATCACTCTACTTGATTGTTTCAGAACTGTGCATGAGTTTGAGATGTAACCAACAATGTATCATGATGTGACAATACACTTTCCACACAATATGTATAGATTTGTGTACCTCCAGCTTGTCACCTTAATGCATGCCTCCTTTTGGTGCTACTAATCTGGGTAACCTGAGTGTGAATATTTGAGAAATATTAAATCACAAATGAGCATTATATCAAAACTCACTACATTAGTAAGATTCTTTTATTATACTTCTTTAGATTTGACACACATCATAAAAAGTAACAGTTTTCTGAACAGGAATGGGAATACTGTCTAATACCAAATACCAATCATCAGTTTAAACCAAGGAAAGTATCAGACATTGTTACCCTAAAAACAAAGATGTGTGACTTACCAAACGAGACCTACTAAATACATATATACAGATATGTCTGCTTGTGTTGGTATATGTGCGGATGGATATGTGTGTGTGTGTGTGTGTGTGTGTGTGTGTGTGTGTGTGTGTGTGTGTGTGTGTGTGTGTATACCACTCCCTTTTCCCCCCTAAGGTAAGTCTTTCCACTCCTGGGATTGGAATGACTCCTTACCCTCTCCCTTAAAACCCACATCCTTTCGTCCTTCCCTCTTTCCTGATGAAGCAACCGTGGGTTGCGAAAGCTTGAAATTTGTGTGTGTTTGTGTGTTTTTTATTATGTCTATCTACCAGCACTTTCTCATTTGGTAAGTCACAGCATCTTTGTTTTATATATATATTTTTCCCACATGGAATATTTCTTTCTATATATATAATCTGGCAATCAAGATATCCTTAGTTACATGAAAATTAAATAATTTTATCAGAAATGTCTTCTGCACTGCAGTGGAGTATATACTGTGTAACAAAACCTCCTGACAAATCATAAATGTATGCTGTGCCTGAGAGAAAGTATATGGCATGGAACTGTGGAATGATGTTTCCATCCTATAGTTGTGCATACACTGTGACAAAACTTACTAATAGATTGAAACTGTGTGCTGGTCCAGAACTAGAAACTGGGTTATTGCCTGCCTTTTCTATCTTATTCTTTCTCACATGAGTGTTTGGATACCAAGAAAAACCACTATATAAATGTGAAATAGAAGAGAGATATTGGAAGACTGAGTCTTCATTTCAGGGCAGAACAGTTTATAAGAGCGCTAAGCATGATATGCAAGTGTTTGTATCTGAGTGCTGGACTGGTATACAGTTTCAGTGCATTAGAAAGTTTCAGGATAATAAATCTGGTCTCCCCACCAGATAAGCATGCCTCCTTTCCACGTTGTTTAACTAGCTCTGTTTGTGCTAGTTTCAATGTGTCTGTCAACAATTTTGCACGCTATGCGTCTGTCACGTGTTTTCATTGAAGGGACATTTTAAGCACTCACTTGAACTTATACCAGTAAAATGCAGGCTGTAATATTCTTTGTAATCAATTGTTCATAGAAAATAAACATTTGAATGATACATAAAATGCTCACACAATTTTGTATTATTTCACTTGACTTGTCCTATATTACTAGCACCCCCTTTGTACATATATTATCAACACGACCAAATAAAAAATCAAATCAAATCAAACTCATTAACCAAATGCTGTGTCTTGTTTTTTCATCTTATTCTTTCAACAACATATGTTGACCTGTGTTGCATTTTATTTAATTACACACATTATGCCTAGTAAATAAAATGATAAAAGTGAAGATAAGTAAACATACTTAGTTACAGACTCAGTTCCAATATTTCAAAATTTATTTGAAAAAGCAGATATAATGCAATTAAGTCTACTTGCCAAACAATAATCTGTTTTCAGCCTCTCCACCTGGCTTCATATTTCATCTTATGGAAGAACTGAAGCTCAAGCAAAAAATTGTGAAACTATATAATTGTGTGTTATGGCATCTACCTTAGGTTGATGGAGTATTACCTCCATAATAATAAGAGAAATTAAGAATCACATTAACACACTGCTCCACATAAATAAAAATCAGACTCTATGTGGGAATCATCAACACAAAGTTACTCAAGTCATGAGTCTAGATCCCCTTCTAATATTAACATACATAAGTGATCTATAAATGACACTAAACAGCTTCTCCAAAATAGCAATTTCTGTAGACGACATGGATGTGCTAATGAAATTAATAGAATTATCAATATCAGAAACAGAAATAATGGAAAATCCAGGATGTAATGATATTGCAAGATCATAAATAATCAAACTGTACCACAGATAATAATTTCATAAGAATTTCAAAAATACACTCCTGGAAATTGAAATAAGAACACCGTGAATTCATTGTCCCAGGAAGGGGAAACTTTATTGACACATTCCTGGGGTCAGATACATCACATGATCACACTGACAGAACCACAGGCACATAGACACAGGCAACAGAGCATGCACAATGTCGGCACTAATACAGTGTATATCCACCTTTCGCAGCAATACAGGCTGCTATTCTCCCATGGAGACGATCGTAGAGATGCTGGATGTAGTCCTGTGGAACGGCTTGCCATGCCATTTCCACCTGGCGCCTCAGTTGGACCAGCGTTCGTGCTGGACGTGCAGACCGCATGAGACGACGCTTCATCCAGTCCCAAACATGCTCAATGGGGGACAGATCCGGAGATCTTGCTGGCCAGGGTAGTTGACTTACACCTTCTAGAGCACGTTGGGTGGCATGGGATACATGCGGACGTGCATTGTCCTGTTGGAACAGCAAGTTCCCTTGCCGGTCTAGGAATGGTAGAACGATGGGTTCGATGACGGTTTGGATGTACCGTGCACTGTTCAGTGTCCCCTCGACGATCACCAGTGGTGTACGGCCAGTGTAGGAGATCGCTCCCCACACCATGATGCCGGGTGTTGGCCCTGTGTGCCTCGGTCGTATGCAGTCCTGATTGTGGCGCTCACCTGCACGGCGCCAAACACGCATACGACCATCATTGGCACCAAGGCAGAAGCGACTCTCATCGCTGAAGACGACACATCTCCATTCGTCCCTCCATTCACGCCTGTCGCGACACCACTGGAGGCGGGCTGCACGATGTTGGGGCGTGAGCGGAAGACGGCCTAACGGTGTGCGGGACCGTAGCCCAGCTTCATGGAGACGGTTGCGAATGGTCCTCGCCGATACCCCAGGAGCAACAGTGTCCCTAATTTGCTGGGAAGTGGCGGTGCGGTCCCCTACGGCACTGCGTAGGATCCTACGGTCTTGGCGTGCATCCGTGCGTCGCTGCGGTCCGGTCCCAGGTCGACGGGCACGTGCACCTTCCGCCGACCACTGGCGACAACATCGATGTACTGTGGAGACCTCACGCCCCACGTATTGAGCAATTCGGCGGTACATCCACCCGGCCTCCCGCATGCCCACTATATGCCCTCGCTCAAAGTCCGTCAACTGCACATATGGTTCACGTCCACGCTGTCGCGGCATGCTACCAGTGTTAAAGACTGCGATGGAGCTCCGTATGCCACGGCAAACTGGCTGACACTGATGGCGGCGGTGCACAAATGCTGCGCAGCTAGCGCCATTCGACGGCCAACACCGCGGTTCCTGGTGTGTCCGCTGTGCCGTGCGTGTGATCATTGCTTGTACAGCCCTCTCGCAGTGTCCGGAGCAAGTATGGTGGGTCTGACACACCGGTGTCAATGTGTTCTTTTTTCCATTTCCAGGAGTGTATTTTAAACACAACTCAGTCTTAAATGTTCACTCTGCAAATCTCAAACAATTCTTTATTAAAAACAGTGAAATATATAAAGAGAAGCTAGGAAAAATGTACAACGGATGATGAATGCATACTTAACAACTGTTAAGACTTGAGGAACCATAGTTACACTCAAAAACAAACAAAATCTTTCAGGACACCAAAAGATGTTTCTGTGTACAAAGGGAGAAAGTCGGAGATCTCACAAGAAAGACAAATATGAAAATTGTAAATGAATGTAAAAAGAAATTGTAACACAAAATGCTATATCTTGGTTCTCAATGTTTGTTAAGGTCAAGTGTCAGCTTCTGTCATTTGCATTACTGAAGATGAAAGCACTGTTATGTTGCTTGCACTGGCTAATGATAAATATGGTCTTCTTTTCTGTCTCACAATGTCAAGTAATTTGTTGTTGTTTCTGCCCATGTTACTGTTCTACACATATGAAAATATATTGATTATTAGCAGACATAAACTTTATTTTCCACAGTAAGATAGAGTTACTTACTAGAACAAATATATGGGTTACTTACATGCCTCCTCTTTCTCCCTGCCTGCTTCACCTGTAAAAAGGAAACTAAAGTCAGTGCTGAATGATTGTTAATAAGACTTTTAAGCAAGTGTTGGTCACCATTTCTGTGTTTAAACAAGAAGAATTTTCTTCACATAAGACCTAGCTGCCTTTCCCTGAATTTCCTTTCCTCTTTCTAAAGGAATTCTGTATTGAACTTCCCTTTTCTTACATCTACACACATAAGTATGTTCTAAATCAAATAAAAGTACTATGCATCCTAAAACTAAAACTCTGGGAAGCCATTGAACAGAATTTTTATATTCATAAAAATCTTATTAGTTATTTGTTTAAAAAATTTCAGGACTCCATACAGTTCCATTAATAGACAGTATCATAATCCAGTTGAACAAAATTGTACTTCCTACCATTAGCCTATAAAAAATGTGTTACCATTCAGTATCCCATATGGGTTCCACATATTGAAAATACAATAAAGACAGTATCTCATATCCTGTACTTCTATAGCAACTGAACTTCACTGGTAAATAAGCAGTTGTGTATGCCATTAATGTAACACATCAGGAGTTGCAAAAAAGCAAAAGTGTTCATTTGTTGAACATCTGCATAAATAAACAGAACTGAGTTACTAACATACTATTTTTGATCCATGTGACGATTTCACTGATTATTAATTCTTCCTAGCTTAGCTTTTTGAACTGTGTCACCTCTTGTAATTTTTTTTAATTTAAATTCATTTCATTTGTTGGAGAAACTATGAACCAGTGGAAATAATGGACTTCTGTAACTTCTGGAAAACTGGAAAGTGCTGCAGATAGTTATGCTAAATAAAATATTTCACAACAGAGAGTAAAATAAAGTTTGCAACTGATATATTGTACTTTTTTTGGTGCATCTGTTGGCTACAATGCAACAGTCTTTTTGGAAGAACAGTTCTTTTGTCTATTCTTCTATTTTTTCATTTATTCATTTTTCTCAATAGGGCACAAATTTTAGTATTGATAACATCTGACTGGAAGATATGAACCCTTACATACCATTTCGCTTGGTACACAACACTGTCTATCTTTTCACAGGGCTTCTACAAGATTTCAATTTATATCACTACTCTGTGTTATACTGTGTAAGAAAATATGTGCACATTTCCATTAAAATATATTTACTATGTCTGAATTCCAGTAAAGACATAAAAATTCTGTTTCAGCTATATTTCCCTGCTAAGTCTTACACCAAGAATCTATACAAAGGAAACATGAACTAAGGATTAAATACAACTACATTATCATAAAATGCTCAATAAATGCATACTCAGTACATACATCTCTCTAAGTAAAATCAAACTAAGAAACATGTAGTAGAGGCTAAAAAGTGCAGTGAAGAAGGAACACACTACATTTATTGTACTTCTAAAATGTAACAAAAAGCTAAATGCAAGAGAAAAAAATATCTTCTATATTGAAAATGTTTTACAATACCATTGCTACACAAAAGGATAATATTATGTATGTTGAGCCACAAAACTCAACTGCAGAACAAATCTAGAGAGAATTATGTAATTACACCTTGCACTAGATAATTCTCAAGCAATAAATTTGCTGCCGAACTTAGCATCTACTGATGTCAACTAATGTGGTACTTAAGTTTTGGAGGGAAGATTTATTACAGTTCAGTGCTGATGAGAAATTGAAAGTAATGTCAAAGAGGCAAAAAAGAGAAAGAAATGATACATTAGAAATTATATTATTGATATTCTTGTAGCTTTATTAAAAGATAATAATAATAACATCAGAGACACCAGCTTATATTTGCAGTGAAGAGACTGTATTGCACTGACAAGTCTGATCATGTTGTAAACCACTCAAGAATTTCATAACAATGATCTGATGCAGTTTGAACAATTGAGATCATAGGTACATTCTCCATACTACATAAGCGTTGTTCTAAAACAACTGAGATTATAAGAAATTCTGGCCTTCATCCATGTATAAAAGAATGTTGATGCTGAACATGAGTGCAGAATACAAAGATGAACTGACGAAAACCCAGGACAGAACATATTTGAGAATATGAGGATAGATTGTAGGACAACTCACCAAACAGAGAAATAGAGAAACATGTAAAAAGGATTACAACATGTTAAGTGTATCAGATAACTCTTTAAGAACTCTGAAGAAGGACTTCGTACTAATTATTAGCAAAGATATTGTCCTTTTTATTCACCAGTTTACTGTTAACACTGACTCTTATTTAGTGAGTAGTGGTCTACCCTGAATTAAACAAGATAGACTATTTTCCATATGTATCTACAACAATTTCAGTGACCAAATAGTAAGGTTCAAGGCAACTGAAATGCAATTTTTTTAAAAAAAGTATATACAATGATTATATCACATAACATGTAGAAATGAGCTGGAAGGAAGAGATGTTGTCTTCATATTATTATACATCTTTACATATACTTTTATAAATTATTAGGCTGCTTGGCCTGGAAATTCTATTAGTATTTCATGGATTAATATAGACAGTAAAATAAACACACAGTTTTTTTTTTCTTTTCAGTGCATGTCTATTCAGTGTCACAAATTTGATGTATGCAAAGACATGTCAACTAGCTGAAAACATAGTAACTGTTTTCAAATTAGTGATCTTTGATAATCACAATAATTGGTTACAACCACTTGCTTTCAGAAAACAAATATGGAGAAAATGTTTTTCGATGGCAGTGACATCATTCACAAATAATTTCTGCATTCAGGTAGAACAACAAGTGATGATATCTATCATGTTATGTTATTACACTTCCCAATAAAAACAAAATCTCAATGTTGCACCATTCATCTGACTACCCAAATTTGTCACCTCTTTCTCTACTATATCTTAAAACAGACATGAACAGTTAAACTCAACAGAGAGCTAGAGGACTCTGAGCAACAAATTCAAGACAATATTGAAAGAACACTCACCTATGCCCATGCAAAGACTAAAACTCATGTTGAGCATTTGAATGAAAGTTCACAAGCACAACATGTTGTTTTCTGATTCACATAGTTTGTTATAGATATCAGAGCCAACGCCTTTACCATTTTATATGTGACATGAAGAACTGCTTCCTTGAAATTGTCAACATATTTATGTTTACAGATGCTTGCCACTTGATGACAAATGTAGTTCCAAAAGCAGTATGGCATATTATCCTAAAAAATTATATGCCTTTGATACTGGATTTCTTACTATCTTCATTTGGGAACTTATGGTATGCACTATGTGGACAGTAGTGGGTATCTTGGGAAGAGCAAACTACTTTCCTTGGGCTGTCGATGCACTGGATGGATTAAAAAGTATACAGGAAGTAAGAACTCAGAAGTAATTTCATTGCATGTGTCTCATCTGCACCAATGTTCTTAAAATATCGAGTACCAAACAAGTCATAGAAAGTGAATGCATTTTTCAAGCAAACTTTGAGGAGACAAGTGGAACTAACAACTGAGAAGAATAGGTTGTTGTATCTTCATGCATTGCCATTGTTGACAACCTTTTAGTAGTTTTCTATTTATGATTGCTGACATTTGAATGTAAGATCACAAACACAGCATGTTTTTTTCTGATTCACATAGTTTATTATAGTATATCAGATCCACAGGCTTTCACCATTTAATATGTTAATGAAGAACTGTTTCTTCATATTTAGTCAACATATTTTTTATATTTACAGGTGCTTGCCACTTGATGATGAACATACTTCCCAAAACAGGAGTGGCATGAAATAAAATGGAATAAAGTTTAAAATCCAGCCAGTGGTCTTCATCTATGCTGTGGGATCTACTTTTGCATTTTACAGCTGCTGAACCCACAATGCATAAATTATTTTTCTGGTCTAAGATATTACAAAAGTTGATTTTATACAGAAATTCGGATTAACCTTCTGCCTGTTGTTGTTGTGGTCTTCCACCCTGAGACTGGTTTGATGCAGCTCTCCATGTTACCCTATCCTGTGCAAGCTTCTTCATCTCCCAGTACTTACTGCAACCCACATCCTTCTGAATCTGCTTAGTGTATTCATCTCTTGGTCTCCCTCTACGATTTTTACCCTCCACGCTGCCCTCAATGCTAAATTTGTGATCCCTTGATGCCTCAGAACATGTCCTACTAACCAATCCCTTCTTTTTGTCAAGTTGTGCCACATACTCCTCTTCTCCCCAATTCTATTCAATACTTCATCATTAGTTATGTGATCTACCCATCTAATCTTCAGCATTCTTCTGTAGCACCACATTTCGAAAGCTTCTATTCTCTTCTTGTCCAAACTATTTATCGTCCATGTTTCACTTCCATGCATGGCTACACTCCATACAAATACTTTCAGAAACGACTTCCTGACATTTAAATCTATACTCGATGTTTACAAATTTCTCTTCTTTAGAAACGCATTCCTTGCCATTGCCAGTCTACATTTTATATCCTCTCTACTTCGACCATCATCAGTTATTTTGCTCCCCAAATAGCAAAACTCATTTACTACTTTAAGTGCCTCATTTCCTAATCTAATACCCTCAGCATCACCCAACTTAATTTAACTACATTCCACTATCCTTGTTTTGCTTTTGTTGATGTTCATCTTATATCCTCCTTTCAAGACAGTGTCCATTCCATTCAACTGCTCTTCCAAGTCCTTTGCTGTCTCTAATAGAATTACAATGTCATCGGCGAACCTCAAAGTTTTTATTTCTTCTCCATGAATTATAATACCTACTCCAAATTTTTCTTTTGTTTCCTTTACTGCCTGCTCAATATACAGATTGAATAACATCGGGGAGAGGCTACAACACTGTCTCACTCCCTTCCCAACCACAGCTTCCCTTTCATGCCCCTCGACTCTTATAACTGCCATCTGGTTTCTGTACAAATTGTAAATAGCCTGTCACTCCCTGTATTTTACCCCTGCCACCTTTAGAATTTGAAAGAGAGTATTCCAGTCAAAATTGTCAAAAGCCTTCTCTAAGTCTACAAATGCTAGAAACATAGGTTTGCCTTTCCTTAATCTTTCTTCTAAGATAAGCCGTAAGGTCACTATTGCCTCACGTGTTCCCCGAGGTCGGCTTCTACCAGTTTTTCCATTCATCTGTAAATAATTTGCGTTAGTATTTTGCAACTGTGACTTATTAAACTGATAGTTCGGTAATTTTCACAACTGTCAACATCTGCTTTCTTTGGGATTGGAATTATTATATTCTTCTTGAAGTCTGAAGGTATTTTGCCTGTCTCATACATCTTACTCACCATATGGTAGAGTTTTGTCATGACTGGCTCTCCCAAGGCCGTTAGTAGTTCTAATGGAATATTGCCTACTCCCTGGGCCTTGTTTCGACTCAGGTCTTTCAGTGCTCTGTCAAACTCTTCATGCAGTATCGTATCTCCCATTTCATCTTTATCTACATCCTCTTCCATTTCCATAATATTGTCCTCAAGTACATTGCCCTTGTATAGACCGTCTATATACTCCTTCCACTTTCTGCTTTCCCTTCTTTGCTTCGAACTGGGTTTCCATCTGAGCTCTTGATATTCATATAAGTGGCTCTCTTTTCTCCAAAGGTCTCTTTAATTTTCCTGTAGGCAGTATCTATCTCACCCCTAGTGAGATAAGCCTCTACATCCACACATTTGTCCTCTAGCCATCCCTGCTTAGCAGTTTTGCACTTCCTGTCGATCTCATTTTTGAGACGTCTGTATTCCTTTTTGCCTGCTTCATTTACTGCATTTTTATATTTTCTTCTTTCATCAATTAAATTCAATATTTCTTCTGTTACCCAAGGTTTTCTACTAGCCCTCGTCTTTTTACCTACTTGATCATCTGCTGCCTTCACTACTTGATCATCTGCTGCCTTCACTACTTCGTCCCTCAGAGCTACCCATTCTTCTTCTACTGTATTTCTTTCCAACCATTCCTGTCAATTTTTACCTTATGCTCCCCCTGAAACTCTCTACAACCTCTGGTTTAGAAAGTTTATCAAGGTCCCATCTCCTTAAATTCCCACCTTTTTCCAGTTTCTTCAGTTTTAATCTACAGTTCATAACCACTAGATTGTGCTGAGAGTCCACATCTGCCCCTGGAAATGTCTTACAATTTAAAACCTGGTTCCTAAATCTCTGTCTTACCATTATATAATCTATCTGATACCTTTCTTCCATGTATACAACCTTCTTTCACGATTCTTGAACCAAGTATTAGCTATGATTAATTTATGCTCTGTGCAAAATTCTACCAGGCGGCTTCCTCTTTCATTTCTTAGCCCCAATCCATATCCACCTACTATGTTTCTTTCTTTCGCTTTTTCCACTCTCGAATTCCAGTCACCCATGACTATTAAATTTTCGTCTCCCTTCACTACCTGAATAATTTCTTTTATCTCATCATACATTTCATCAATTTCTTCATCATCTGCAGAGCTAGTTGGCATATAAACTTGTACTACTGTAGTTGGCGTGGGCTTCGTGTCTATCTTGGCCACAATAATGCGTTCACTATACTGTTTGTAGTAGCTTACCCGCACTCCTATTTTTTTATTCATTATTAAACATACTCCTGCATTACCCCTATTTGATTTTGTGTTTATAACCCTGTATTCACCTTCTGCCTACATTGCAATAAAAATCAATTAATTCTGGGTATCTTTAGAGTTCAAGGTGGTGATTGGCTTTAGGTCTTCTTTCACATGCATCCCAGATGACTTCATGGGATGCAAGTGATTTATGACAACCATTTCAAAATTGGAATGAGGAAACAGATGGAAATGTGGTGACTGAGGATCAGTCAAGAAATTTTACTCTTAATGTCAGATGTATGTTTGTGGCTTATCATATACAACATAAAGAATGGCTAGTTAAATCCATTCTTGGGTACATAATATTCATGATATTTACATTTGTAAACACTGTTGATCCACACATCAGCCATCTGTAATTGAGTTGGAATCATAAAACAGGAAATGTGTCTAAGGAACTTAAGGATATTCAGTGCTTTGAGGGACCCTCAAAGGAGAGAGAGCTTGCTATCAAAATGTGACCCAGAAACTTCATTTAAAAACTGTGCCTCTTATTCTTAATGAACATGTCTTGAACAATGGTAATGGACACACGCAGACTTACTGCACTAATCAAGGAAATAAACTTCTGGACAGAGTCCATGATAAAAGTTGATGTTTTGTGAATAAGCCTGTCTAGATCACTTAATACATTGCATTGCTACCTGTGTCTGACGTGCATAGCAATGCACTTTTTAATTTCTAAGTAGATACACATGTACCAAGCAGACACACTGACATGTGTAAAATAAATGATAATGATATTTTGTATGTCAAATTAAGTTTGAAAAAAACTAATGCAAGTGCTATGGGCAATACAACATTTGTGTTCTTTCTTTCTTCTGCAAAAACAAATAAATTTTTCAGCTGTCATACTCATAAGCATCCAACATATAACTGACTATGTGAAAACCATGGATTTTCCAGATTTAATCTACGCACTTGAAGCAACTGATCCAGTACACTGTTGACTGTCATTGACAACACCAAGTAAATGGGGAACTGCAGTAACTTGAAATCAATTGGCATGTTGGTGGGAATGATGGAATACATGAACTCAGAATGTCCTCTTCTTCTGAGTTGCCATTCAGAACTGTCACTTTGATGAGGTTTAGCTTTAGATTTCTGACAACGAGCATGGTTACATTACACAATCATGGTGGATTAATGCCGTGCTGAAGAATTATAGGGCCACATTTCTGAGTGAGAATCAGTGCTATGGCACACCAGAAAATTCAAACAAATTTAAACATGTGACCACATAATTTAAAATCGCATTATATCTAAGACAAACACACACATATTTCATTTGTATTTCCAGTCAACTTCACCCTACAGGTTCATATAAATTCTGAAGATACTTCTTTCTCCAAAAAAAGCCAAGAACTTCAAATGTATCTATGGTATTAATCCATATCACATGATCTTTAGCCCCAAAACGTGCTGGCAAAATTATTGGATCACTGGAGTGCTCATTCTCACAATGTGATTGTCGCACTGAACAACGCAGATTTAAAAAAAAAAAAAAAAATTACTTCCTACTTTTAACAGATTCCAAGTCAACCAATTACAGGACAGCAATACAAACAGAATATTTTTTGAGGTTTCTACATATCATCCATTCTCACTGAATCCACACCCTCAGCAATAATATGAATATCTTAGCCCCACAGTAAATTTTTCCACACAGCAAGTGACACATGTGCCAATTTTGGTAGATTATCCTTCAGACATTACAGAGGTATGCTGTTATGTCACTATCTTTGCACTCCCATCCCATCATATACTCTAGGATAAATTTCCTTCACTTCATGTTTACGGTCACAAATTTTTTTGTCATCAGACTACCAGTTTAGGTCTATAATGACCACCTTCAGATCTGTTCTAGGGGTGAAATGATAAAGTGACTATCACCAATAAGTCAAGTGACAATGGAAACTACATGTTTGATACTTATGTATGCCATTATCAAATATCTGTATATATCACATCTTCTCACCTCCAGCCCTAGAGGTGTTTGTGAGGTATATTATCCCCAAAGTATTTTTCCAAGAAAAGTTGTGCAAAAAATGAATCACATACATACAAAATTTGATTGACACTGATCCAGACATTTCTGATTTCAGTTTCTACATCACCTCCTCCTAAACCCAACCGTATTGGTCATATGTGATTGTTACTCATACAGAAATCTCCACGGGCACATACACAAAACTCACTAAAGTTTCATCACAATCAGATGAATGATATAGGAATTCACAGAGGACAAACAACAAAGAATTCATTTTTATACAGCCTCAAAATTAATCAATTTTTGGAAATATAATGTAGCTGGACAGATAAAAAAGCTACTCACAAAATGGTGGCATGAGAACACACATATAAAGGAATTTAAAATTTGCAAGTTTTCGGAGCCAGTGGCTCTTCTTTTTGGCAGAATGGATGAAGGGGAAGGATGAGTGGTGAAGGAAAAGAACTGGTGATGTTTAGGAAGTGGGAAGAGTTGGAGACTTACGGGATCAGATAAGAAGGAAAGACTAGTCATTGGGTACTGCACCAGAGATTTGAAAACCTGACAGCTTAAAGGTGTAATACACAAAACAGACATTACTGCTGAAACATGTTAACAACAGCTGAAAGTTAAGTCTATTTTATATGAGAGAAGAGAGAAAGGGGAGGGGGGGAGGAGGGGAGGATAAGAGGAAACATAGCCAGGTCAGAAAATGGAAGATATAGAAAACCAACAGGGAATGAAGACAGGAATAGTTACTGTGAAGAAATGGTGAGGCTGAAGAAATTTCAGTGAATTAAGGATAGATGGGTGGTGAGACCCAAGGCCATGTTGTTATGCCAGTTCCCATCTGCCGAGTCATGAGAAACTGGTGCCAGGGGAAGCATAAATATGGCACATGCGGTGACACAGGTACCAAGGTCACAACTGTCATGTTGCAAAGCATACTCTGCAAAAGGATATTATGTATTGCCAGTATACACCCTTTACCTACACTGAGTCATCCTAACTGATAAATTGATGGTAGTCACGCTGATGTGAAAGGCCAGACAGTGTGCATGTAACAGCTGGTACATGACATGTTGTTTGACAGATGGCTCTTCTTTGATAATATATGTTTTGCCAGTTACAGCGTTTACCTCACTTACATGCAATTCTTTCATGTTTTGTTTGATTTTTCTAATCTTTTACCTTGCTTTTCTTGCATTTTTCTATCTTTTTCCAGCCTCTGTTTGTTTTTAGACATAAGTTTCTGATCAACTTTTACTGCCATCTCCTGCATTACGTTATTTGCCAAACACAGTGGATTACATTTTCTCTAATGACTTCCTCTTTCAGTCCTGACTTTCCCAATTGATCATTTTTCCCCATTCAAATTTTTTTTTGCATCATACAGATCACTTTTCCAGTAGGAAATTCTTGCCAGCTCATTACGGCTGTTCTCACAATATTTGTTGGATTTTTCTACTCTTTTACCTTGCTTTTCTTGCATTTTTCTATCTTTTTCCAGCCTCTGTTTGTTCTTTCTTGGCATCCACCATCTCCAACACTTCACACCCTCCTCTTTTGCTGTGATGAATCCCATCACACATTCATTCATGCTGAACACATGCTTTTGTAATATCAAAACAAAGATCTTACATTTCTTGAAACTTACTTGTGCCTGGGAGTTACTCTCGCTCTACACCAACCTCTTATACGCTTGCAAATACAGCAATTTATTGCTCTTAACTGACTAATCAGCTTCATCTGCCAACTTCCACTCCACCAGACTTCTCTCCTACAAAATCCTGCACTTATTTGCCCCTCATGTTTTCTTTGGTGGTATTGTCCTCTAAGCCAACTTCAAACTGAAACAGCATGCCAGACTTCATCTCGAAAAGCTACCCCCTTCTCTTAAATTATCTCACCATTGCTTTTCCCTTTCTGTCCCTCTGCAGCTCCCTAAACAGCCACACAATCAGCCACAACTCCTCTCCTGGAAACCAGGCTTGGCCAGCCTTCTTAACATGCCAGACTAATGATAGCTCATAATCACAAGAACCAATCACAACACTATGTGCTGGTTCGTCACCTTCTTTTAATTCTTCATTTGTTTTCCTCAGTGTCAACGTACTGGCTGAAAAAATAGGGGGTGGAAGTGCAGTACTGTCTACAGTAAATGATGTAGCCAACAGCTGCACATTTGCATCCCACGGTCTTTTACTTACACTTTTCGCAACCCCCCATATACACATTTAATATGGCCAGTGCACTATAGTTTAACTTTTGATAAGCCTCATTAATAAAATGGTTCAAATGGCTCTGAGCACTATGAGACTTAACTTCTGAGGTCATCAGTCCCCTAGAACTTAGAACTACTTAAACCTAACTAACCTAAGGACATCGCACACATCCCTGCCCAAGGCAGGATTCGAAACTGCAACCATAGCGGTCGCGCGGTTCCAGACCTAGAACCGCTTGGCCACTCTAGCCGGTGCCTCATTAATAGTTTTCAGGCGAACATCCACATACTGCTACAATAGTTTACTGTTGAATATCTATGAGTAGTAAAAACCTAACCACAAAGTTCACAGTTCTTGAAGAATAGAAAGGCACATATGGAGCAGACGCTGCCTTTGTTTTTTACACATGGCCTAATTGTGTAACACTTATTCCACAGTTAAGTTGAAGCATTGTTGTTGTTCTAACCAACACAGGTTTCTTGTCTGAAATTTGGCTATGGACTGACTCTCTCAGGTCCAAAAATTGGGCCCTTAAATATCCTCCCAATAATAGGTACTGAAACTACACATTGTTTAAAGTTAAATTTGCAGAAATTACAGTTAAAACTTAACTCACTCGATTAACCAATTAACTGAATATATCGAAAAATTGGTTCTTTTTAACAGTTTCTTCTACTACAAGAGTTAGGCCAAAGTATTTGTTTAAATCATGAAATTAACATATATAGTTAGGCAAACAATACTTTTGACAAAACTGTTAATTACTTTGGAACTAATTAAGGGTTGGCTTTGCTAAGATGTTTTCCAATAGAGTCAAATAAATACCTAATGAATGCTATTAGTTGTTCCTCTAAATGTTTATACTTAGGACAGAATTTATATTTTTTTAAATGTCAACAATATAATTTAAGTTACGAAACAATTACTGATTTCATCCTATAACAATAGTATTAACTAGGAATAGTCAAAATAAATTAGGAAATCAATTACATATATAAAACTAAGCACAAAATTAGATCTAGTGTTATATCCTTTAAAACCAAGGGCCAACCTTTCTCTTTTATGAAAATGCAGATTGTACTACATATGTTAATGATAATTAGTTAAGAACAAAATGAATTTTAAGAAGGCAGACTGCGAAACAAGAGGGGAAGTAAAAGTACCCCAGCTTGCTTCAACACAAGTATGGTGTTCTCAACCTATCATCTAAGTTTACTCTCCCCTCTTGAATTATCACTATTATCCAAGGGTCTGACTTTCAGCCTTAAACCTGCCTTTTCTCACACTGCTTTGATGGATGTACTTTACTTCACACATAATTTCAACTGGATTCACATTGCAACCCAATCCAAAAACCTGACATTGAAGTGTGCCTTGAACAATTTTGACCAAGATTCCAACTTGATCCATCACCACTACCTCAAAATCATTCCTTAAAAGGCTTCCAAAAATTACTCACATCCAGCATTGCTTCACAATCCTTCCTCAGGTCCCTACAATATGATCCTAACTTGTGTTCTGCAGAACTCCAGGTACTTCATGCCCTAAAAACTGATGACTCCATCTATATCCTCCCAGTGAACAAGGGATCTACCACTGTAGTACTAGATGATGGGAATATGTAATCAAAGGTACAGAGAACCCTTTGCCATGTGCCGTATGGTGGCTTGCAGAGTACCAATGTAGATGTAATCGTAGAAAGTAGACATCAACTGTCGACACCTCTACCTATAGCATCTGCCATCAAGATCCTATTCCTGTGATTCAAACTGACCTGCAGCTCCTCCTTAAAACCTCAGGCCCTCACAAGGACTAACAACCTCAGTCCATACAACTTCAAACCCAATCACCCTGGTCGCCCCATAGTTGCTGGCTTTGAAGCACCCACCAAACATATATCTGCTTTAGTTGATCAACACCTGCAACCCATAGTACAAAGACCTCCCTCGTTTATTAAAGACACCAAAGATTTCCTGGACCATATGAAATCTTTGCCCATCTCACACCCAGCACACATCTTGCTTGTCACCATTAGTATCACCTCCCTCTACTCCAACATCCCCCAATTACATGGTCTGTCTGCTGATGAACATTTCCTCAGTCAGTGCCCACCCGATTCCAAACTTATGACATTCATCCTGTTCACCTTCATCAACCGTACACTTACCGACAAGTACTTTACCTTTGAGAGGCAAACATACAAACAGATCAGGGATATGGCCATGGGAAACAGGATGGCTCCTTCCTATGTTAATCTTTTCATGCTTGACTTGGAGGGGGTTTTCCTTCAACCTGTTTTGGCTTAGATACACTAATGACATCTTTGCCATATGGACTCATGCTGAGGCTGACAGGCTAAGAGTCTCGCAATCTCTACATATATTCTCTCAATTATATTACACATAGTCCTATTCCAAATGCATGGCACTTTCCTTGACATTAACCTCATCCTCCCCAAAGGTCAGCTATGTACTTCTGTTCACATGAAACCTACTAACAAACAATAGTATTTACATTTTGACAGTTATCATCCTTTCCATGTCAAATTTCCCCTTCCATACACCGTTGCCATTCAAGGGAAACATACACTATGTGATCAAAAGTATCCAAACACCCCCAAAAACATATGTTTTTCATATCAGGTGCATTGTGCTGCCACCTACTGCCAGGTACTCCTTATCAGCAACCTCAGTAGTCATTAGACATCATGAGAGAGCAGAAACTTACAGGTTTTGAGTACGGTCAGGTGATTGGGTGTCACTTGTGTCATAGGTCTGTATGCAAAATTTACACATTTCTAAACATACCTAGGTCCACTGTTTCCTATGTGATAGTGAAGTGGAAACATGAAGGGACATGTACAGCACAAAAACATACAGGCCGACATCATCTGTTGACTGACAGAGACAGCTGACAGTTGAAGAGAGTCACGATGTGTAATAGCCAGACATTTAACCAGTCCATCACACAGCGATTCCAAACTGCATCAGGATCCACTGCAAGTACTATGATAGTTAGGCAGGAGGTGAGAAAACTTGGGCTGCCATTCCCCAAGGAACCTTCCAGCACCTGAATGAATGTATGCCTGCAAGAGTGGAGAGTGGAAGCTATCATAAAGGTTAAGGGTGGGCCAACAGCATACTGAATTCCAGCATTACCGATGGAAGGTGCCACGAACTTATAAGTCATTTTCAGCCAGATTTGTGGATACTTTTGATCACATAGTGCATTTAACAGATGCAGACTCTTTTCGGCAATACACCACCATTCTCACCCTAGCCTACACTGGATGTAACTCCAGCCTAATGCCCTGAAATGAGGTCCACTCTATCCAACATTTTGTCCACCACACCTAGAATAGCTTTATGTTGACCTCCAAATCCCCTCATTATTATGCTTCTTCTGCACACATTTCCCTACCCTATTGGTCCTATCTCTGTGACCATCTCCACTGTAAAACTTGCCCCATGCACCCTCTTACTATGACCTATATGAGCCCTATAATTGGAAAAACATACACTATCAGAGGGAGAGCCACCTGCAAAATGACAGCTGTGATCTTGGTGCCTACTTCATCATCACATGAGCCATCTGCATTCTTCCACCTGACAACAGTTCCTCATAACTCTGCAGATGAGAACTGGCATAACAACATGGCCTTAGTTATCATCACTCACTTGACCATAATTTATTTGGTTTCAGCATTTCTTCACAGTAGCTATTGCTTTCTTCACTCTCTTTTAGTTTTCTATACCTTCCATTTTCTGAACTATCTAAACTATCTATTTTTCCTTGCAACCCCCCCCCCCCCCCCCGCCCCCCCCCCCCCCCCCCCGCCTTTCCCACCTCTCTCACATAAAATGGACTTAACTTTCTGCTGTGTTAAGTTGTTTTGGCAGTAATGTCTGTCTTGCATATTACTCTACCTTTCACCTTCAAGTTCTCAGATTTCCAAATCTTTTCCATTGCAGTCCCCAACAATCATTCTTTCCTTCTCATCCCGCCAGGTAAGTCTCTCCTGACCTGGGGTTCTGGGCAAATTTTCTGAACTTTACTTCTTCTTCTAAACCTCACTAGTCCTTTTCCTTCACTGCTCTTCCTTCCCGTTCAACCCCTCTGCCAGAAGAAAGAGCCACTGGCTTTGAGAGCTTGAAACTTTTAAATACCTTTATATGTGTGTTCTCCTGCTGCTACTTTGTGAGTGGATTTTTCATCTATGCAGTTTCATTATATTTTTATACAGCCTATTAAATTTAAAATATTGTTTGGTTACTGCCATCATCAGATATGTAGTTAATGTTAAAGTGACATAATAATGACAGCCATTTGTTGCAAATTATCCAGCTACAAAGTACAAAAACTTTTGAAAGTTCACTCATGACAATTTAAAGCTTGTAATACGTCATTCAGTGTCAATCAATAAAACCTCTGTCTCAGTGGAACCAAGTTGACAATTGACACCATATTTAGGCATACATTTTATGGACTGACAACAAATTATGTTTAGAAAGTTTTAAATCATGATGAGTGAACTTTTAAAAGTTTTTTTAACCTTTCAAAAGTTTTCATCCTTTTTTAGCCTGATAATGTATATGAAACATCTGTTATTTTTATGTTACTTTAATTACACTTCCCAATAAAGAATTCACCATGACTACTCCTCAACATCCACATGGTGAGAGATGGGAAACAGTTAAAGAGTTAAAGAGGACACAAAATGTAGCTGAGCTTTCTACAAATGCGCTCCGAAGTGGTCTCCTTGTCACTGACATTATAAATATTATTGTTACTCCAATTCTGGTAACAATGAGGATACTTCCTTTAAGAATTCTATACTTTTTTCAAGTCTGTCTCATAGGACTTCACCGAGACTAGAGAGAAAATACTGATGTACCATGAAGAAATACACAATAATGAATGGAAGCTCCATTGATGAAGTTGTTCCAAGTCTCAAAACCAAATGTCAACAAGAAAATAAATAACTGAAATTGCCTATGAGGTGTTATTCCTGCAAGAAAACCTTTCATAGATTACACATGAGGGTTTAAGTAGATAGCAAATCTTGATCAAATTGACAAGTAAAGAGTGTGACACAATTTACATACAAAATTACAGTTTTTGACAACAAGGAGAAATATTCGAAATCCATAGGGAAATGAAATACATACCATCAAAATCAGTGACTTTGTTTCTGTTGGGAAAAGACGCTAAATACGTACAAAAAGATACAGTGATGCAAGTGGATGAGACACTGGATTTAACATAAAGAGTGCTAAACAAAATAAACACTATATGGTAGTTTATGGGAACATAATTGAGACAAAAACCAAGTAATTCATGAAAATAGGACACTGAACTACAAGTGCATAGTTTATCAAGGCAAGGAGCACCCTATGCTGATAAAAATAAAGAGGAAGTTACTTACAGATGCTACACAGAATGGCAATTTTATGAGGCATGTAGTACTTTAATAACTGATAATTCTTTCACAGTGCTCTGCTTCATAACATGCTACATGCTGTAACTGCAAAAAATAAATGTCAAGAAATTGCTTCATATTATACAAGAACAATGCTTCTGAGATTAGTTACAAAACAACAGCTCTTCCCTGTGGACAGTGACTACAGATTTTCTACTCTGACAGATACCCAGCTGATAATGGTTGCAAATAAATTTTTTGAAGCTATAAAATCCTTTTGTTACATTCATATTATGATACAGTATGCAGTTACAATAGAATGTATAAAGCATGCAGTGGCACATACCAAAAATCTTTATTACAACAAGAAGTTACCAAACAGCAACCTTCTGGAAAAAATGCATACTGAAGTTCTTGGAAGCTGTATCTACGAGTGAATAGTGGGGAACTACTGTTGAAATAGTCACTGCTGCTTTACTATGAAATTATTATGCACTACGAGCTCATGAATAGGAAGTTCAGCACAGTTCAGCTCAGATTTTGGGCGACTACAATGTCTTTTGAGGTTCAATCAACACTTCAGACACTGAAGCAGCAGCCATACATGTCAGGAAATGAATATGACTGCCACAAGTATCTGTCAGGGAAAATGTTGCACCATTTTCTTATCATCTGCTTTTTGACAATATTTGCATCAGTATTATTATAATTAACATTATTATCTTGACAACAGCCGTCCACAATCGTTGCTGCTCTGTTAATTTCAGTAAGATTTACACTGTTTCATATATTTTCTTTTAATGTGCTTTTGTTTCTGATTTAGCAAATACCTCGTATGTGCACCTTCTTTGGCAACTCAGGTGGCGTGAACGTAGGGGGAGGGTGGTGCTCATCTGCAAGAAGAAACCACAAACTCCCGACTTAAATGCCCAAACAGATTCACCCTTCACTCCATATGAGATATTGTGGACTTAATGATCTACATCACTGACTAAAAGGCAAAGCAAAATCTATCAGGACATGACACCCACTAAGAGACAGTTTTCAATTTTAAGTGTTTCAGAGACACATACAACAGGTTTGATTTGAATAACATGAGACTGGTCATTGAAAGCATAACAATTATTAAGCTGTTACATTATGTCCTGATACAAAAATAAAAAGCTCTGAATGGCACTATGGGTCTATACAAAATACATATAATGCAATCTCAAAAATTATAAAGTAAGATATATGAACTGAAATAATAATAGATTCTAGTTCTTGACTAGGAATAGTAGACCTATTTCTTCACTGGTGTATATAATGCAGTAATTGATAAGCATGTGAGGTACACAGATATGTTACTCATGATATTAATGTTAGGATACTGCATTATTTCTCTTACTAGTACAAAATGGAATGGAAGCAAAATGTAGGTACCATACAGTCCACAGATCAAGAGCTGAGCCATGGAGGAATGTAATTGACAGTAGCTTAAAGTCCTCTGCTTCAGCTAATATAAAGGTATTATCAGTGGCCACATTGGACATGCACATACAACACTACAGAGATGTATTTCATGTATGTGAGGGCTGTTGCAACAGCTCTTGCAGCAAGATAACTGGATGCTAATTTTGCACACTGAGACCTTCATAGTTCACCTTTTGAACTGTGCACTGTAATCATGAATCAGTTTTTAAGTAAAGGAGAAATTACAGAAGTTAAATCACAGATTGAACTATAATAAAACATTTTTTAATGCAAAACATACAGACAATTTTCATTTCATATTCTAACAATAGTTATCAACATACATGCCATTCAAAGGAGAAAATACTAAACAGAAAACATGCTAACAATCATGCCAATCACTACATGGTGCAACACATTTTAGAATTCTTCTGCGATAAAGGAAATTATTTTGAGAAATTGCACAAAAAGCTACAATTTTATAAGCATAGGGAAATTGCTATTTTTAAATACTGACAATAAATTGCAGTGCAGCTTCTTGTCATTAAAGATAAATATCATAAACATGAGCAACAGATAATCAATTTCAGGTTGCATTAGTGTTTTGAGTACCAATTAAGTTCAGCAGCTGCTCTATCTGCAGGTGACATGCTTTTGAATTTTAGATGTGTACGAGTAGGGTAACTGTGCTGAAACAATTACTATGATGCCTTACAAATGATAACAAATTTTGAAAACACTATATAAATTCAATGCAAATAATAGAAATAAAAATCATTGCACTGAGTAGGAGGTTCATATTATTGCACCCAGTACAATAATTACTATTGATATATGCAGATGAATAAATTTTTCAATATAAATATGACTTCTGAAAAATTATACACAAATCCTTCACAGAAAGTAGTAGGAAGGTGTGATTTCTTTAGTGCTATTATGATGATGTGAGTGAAAGGAGATGTGCCTCAGATGTAGCCTAACTTACTTGCATACAGGTAATCCTCATCAGCTACAAATGCGCAGTTGTTAGTAGAAGAGGAAGAGCAGTATAAATAAAAATACAGAAGAAGTAAATATTGCCACAAAAGAAAAGAAAAAATATGCTTAATTTCCTTTTAAGAAATTTCATAACAAATGATAAACTGCAAAATGTCTTGATGGCTACCTCAAAATGTATCTAAAGAGCTATAATAGAGAGATAGGAGTATTTAAAAATAAAAAAAAATGTACCCTAAACATTTTATTCAGTCATTTAAATTCCCAAACAAAAGATTCCCAGCAGATGGTGTAACAGATTTGTTGATAGTCACACTACATAAAATAAAAGTTCACAAAATTTATATAAAACTCTTAATTTTGTGACACCTTCATGAAACACTACCAAATACACAAAATCAGTAAATAAATAATCCATATTTCTTTCTTCCTGTCCATTCTACTTAAACTCAAAAGTTTTTGATTGTATACAATGACATCAAAAGGAAAATTCTACTGAGAAAACTGCCAAATTAGAAAGGGACAGAACTTCCTGTCAAGAGACAAAATTCCAAATACAGTACGTAGAAACACTACAAAGTGTAAAAGCTATTTCTCTTTCAGAACTAATATATGCCTTCTTAGGGCAGGAAAGAGGGACAGGTTGACAATGGTTGAAAAGGAAGGGTCAATCACTTGGACGCCAGTTTGAGAGGGACCTGCACCTGCTTTGCAATCTTCCACAATCAATAATTTGTTCCTCCACAAGTTCCAAAAGCTAGGAATAATTTTATTAATTTGTTTGTGTTCCTACTTGCATCATCTGGAATTTTGTCTCTTGAAGGTAAGTAATGACCTGCATATAATGATTCAGATGATTAATCGAGAAATTGTTCTGGTACAGATTCATTATTGTTGTGTAAACTTTTTAATCTAACTTTCTTCACCCCAGTTTACTTGCTAATTTCAGCGGTTTACAAACACACATAACTATATTCTCTAATGGTGTGCTTCTAGGTCTTCTGGCAATGTATGGTTTCCATTTTATGCACACTATTTCAATAACCAACACAGCTGTCCTCTTCAGGTGTCACAAATTTTGCTGCTATGTTTATTTGCAATCTGACTCCAACCAGACTTGGAACTATTGTTGGTCTGATGCCATTATTTATAGCGGAGTTCAATATCTGACACTCCCTACACCCTTTGATGTTCTTGGGTTTTTCAGAGCTCATACTGATACTCCATGAAACACAAAGGCTCTCAGGGGTTTTCTACTCTGGGCAATGCTCTAAATTGGCTAACTTCATACTTACACAACAGAAAACAAAGTGTAACTATCACCTCAGATGAAGTGAATTGTTATTCTAAATGGAGTACAGTATCACAAGGTGTGCCTCAAGGCTCCAATTTGGGCCAAGCCTGTTCCTATCCTACATAAATGACTTAACAATAAATATAAATCCCCCATCAGTTCTGTTTGCAGATAATACTTCTGTTATTATGAAGATGATGATGCAGAACAAATTCTGAGCTCTGTCATAAGCACACTGGATACTTTAGAGAAGTAGTTTCAATTAAATGGGTTGATACTGAACATTGCAAAAACCCATATGGTACATTTCAAAACCAAACCTTCAAAATGCGTGGATCTTAAAATACAACATAACAATCAACTTATGAAAGAAGTTGACATGGTCAAATTCCTGGAACTAAACGTGGACAAGAAGTTAAGATGGATTTCACATATTGAATGGTTCAAATGGCTCTGAGCACTATGCGACTTAACTTCTGAGGTCATCAGTCACCTAGAACTTAGAACTAATTAAACCTAACTAACCTAAGGACATCACACACATCCATGCCCGAGGCAGGATCACATATTGACTTCCTCTCAAATAAACTAAGCAGTTTAGCATTTTTGATGCAAATTCCAGTGACTTGAGTACACAAAAATTTGCTTATCATAGTTATTCTGAATCTGTCATTAGATACGGGACAATCTTCCAGAGAAGTTCAAGTAGTGTCCCTCGAATACTGAAACTGCAAAAGAAAATTGTCCGATACATATGCTCTACACAGCAAACAGTTTTGTCACCCATTTTTTCAGCAACTACAAATCTTAACTGTTTACTCCATATACATTTATAAAATTATAGTCTTCCTACACAGCAGACAAAAATTATTTGAGGAGAATCAGTTTAAACACATATAACACAACAAATGAAAATAATTTTATGCTACCCATGCACCAGTTGAAATTATGTGCATGGACTCCACAGTTACATGGGGATGACAATATATAACAAGTTAATGGGCAAAAACATATTTAATATCAAGCCAGAAATTTTTAAAATGAGGCTACAGTGGATCCTGTTGGAGAAATGCTACTATTTAACAAATGAATTCATAGAGGAAGAGATGATAGAGCAAGGAGTAATGAAGTGTTACGAGTTTTTGTATGTATATATAAAAAACTGTATTATCATTATGATGCTGTTTGTTAACATCAGCTGTTCTTTGTTTAAGATGAAATTTTATCGCAATTTTGACTTGTCTCCTGTATCTGAATGATTTAGATGATGTACATTATGAGATGAATGGTTATTCACAAACATGTTGGTTTCAGCTTGGCGAATTCTAGTGCCTTTGCTTCAGAGGTTCACCATAACCATAAAGGATGATAACACATTACCCATTACCAAGCTACTCTTTAATTCATAATATTTTCTGTTGAACAGGAAAAAGGATTATGTCAAAATGTAAATACTAAGTTTTGTGAAACAATGATTAAAAGTTTCCCATGATTAGTTCCAAGGGATTAGAAAGTGGAGCTCATGTGAAGAGTTAAACTACATCAAAACTGACCATAAAATCCATATCCTAAAGCTACAAATGACTGCTGTCAGGCACTCAATTTACTGAAATCTCACAAACCTTCACATCCAGCAGAGCAGGAAAATACTGAAAAAATTAGCAATTCACAGAATAATAGTTCAAGCTCTTTGAAACATAAAAGCATAAAAGGGTGTAAACAGCAGTGGGATTCAACTCAGCTATAAATAGCGGCTTGAGATCAACAACAGTTCACGGTCTGGTTGTAGTCCAGGCAGTGAGTGCACATAACAGTAATATTCACAACATCTGAAGAATAAAGCTGGGCAATTTGTCGAAATATTGTGAATAAATTGGAAACAATAACTTGGCAGAACATCCAGAAGCAAGCCATTAATCAATAACAATGAGGAAACCTGAGAGATCACAACTATATTCTCATATGATGTACTGGTATGTAGTTGGGTTGCACAAACCTGCATTTTTCAGTGAGTTTTCACTACTACCTTGAAAAATTTGACATAAGCACTAGTCAAGGTCCATTGTGTCACAATTATTCTGTAATGGACAGGGGAGAAAAGCAGGAGGAAAACTGTGATTATATATATATTGTACTCATAGGAATGAAGTAATTAATAATACCTTATACAGTACTATAGAAGTAGTGTCAATGGTTCACAAGATGGATAAGTATTTCAAACAATTATAAGTTAAGATCCATTAATAAGACGAGATACGTCAAACAAAGTCATGGATACCAAGAGGCATAAATGTCTCAAGCAACACAAAAAGAAAATTGCTCAGTTACAGAAAAAAACACAACATATCCCCTCTCCTCAACTTATTCAGGTGTAAAAAAAACTCTTATGTCAGGCAAAAATAATGGCAAATGATAAGTTTATGTAAGAGTCAGAAAATAAAAACCAAACAATCTGAAAAGTAATAAAACAGGAAGGAAATAGTAGGAGGAAAATATCACACTGAACTGTGACAACAAGAGAATAACCGAGCCACAGCAGATTGAAAATCTCTTCTTGCAGTACTATGAAGACAATTAAACAAACCTAATAATTAATAATAAGAAAGATAGTCCAATTAACCAACAGAATAAAGTAAATTCTTGCCTCAACTCAATCTATCTCTATGACACATTCCCAAATGAAATCATTCACATAGCAAAACTCCTCAGGAAACTGTCCTGAGGAATTGATAGTATTCCAGACTTCATAATAAAGGAATGTATTATAAACATTGCAACACCACTTGCAGAGATAATCAACTCATCTTTCTCAACTGGAACCTTTCCTCACTCACTGTCTTAAAATTACCAAAGTGATCATTATTTATAAAAAAGGTGACAAAGCAAATTTAGAAAACTATAGACCAGTCTCATTATTGTCAGTTTTTGTCATACTCATTGAAAGATCATGTATGACAGACTAATCTTTGCTGATGCCCAACATGGTTTTCGGAAAAATAAATCTATGACCAGTTCCATATACAATTTCTTACAAAATGCCCTAGACATACTGCATAATAAACAAAATGCTGCTGATATTTTTTTAGATCTGAGCAGAGCTTTTGACATTTTGAACCACAGAATCCTGTTGGAAAGACTCCAAAAGTATGGCTTTATGGGCACCGCATTAAAATGGTTCTCCTTATACCTGACAATTCGGAAACAAAAAGTAGTAATAACATATGAACTAAAATGATAGCACTAGAAGACTTTTTTTCTGATGCAGAAATAATTAAAACTGGAGTCCCTCAAGGATCCATTCTCGGGCCTATTCCTTTTCTTCTACATATAAATCACCTACATGTGGCATAGAATCCAAACTAAATATTTTGTTTGCAGATGACACATGCATCCTTCTTACAGGGGAAACACAAACAGAGCTACAAGAAAACATAAATAAAGCTACAGACCAGCTAAATGACTGGTTTGGAGGAAATAAACTAATAATAAATGCTTCCAATACAACTGTGCTTAATTTCTATTTTAAAGAGTAAGCCTGCAACACTTCTGTGACAATAAACAACAGTGGAATTACACCCTCACTGGAAACAAAATTTTTAGACATATGGCTTCAAAATGTTTTTGAATGGCAGACACATATAACAAAAATGAATATGACACTGAAATAAGTATACTACAACCTAAGCTTACTTGCACACTAAGCAAGCTTCCACATTGTTGTAATTGTATATTTTTCCCAGTACCACAGTATTCTACAGTATGGAATTATATTCTGGGGTAGCACAGTTGACGGCTCAATCATCTTCCAGACCAAAAAAAAAAAAAAAAAAAAAGAGCTGCAAGGGCAATGCACCATGTAAACTGAGTGGTGTAGGCTCCTCTTTCAAGTCAACCATCCTCCCTTTCCCCTGTCTTTTTATTCTAGAAAATTGTAAATATGTAAGGAAAAATATCAAAGAGATAAATAAAAACTGTAATGTATACGAACAATGCCAGGCAAAAAAACAAACTCCATGTTCAGTTAGTAAGGAAAACAGCCTTTAAAACCTCTAGTACAAACAGTGCAATACAAATGTACAATAGTCTGCCACATAAAATTAAAGTTATTTCTTCATTTTCTCTGTTTCACAAATCCCCAAGGGCATTCTTATTAGATCACTGCTTCTATTCAGTAACAGAATTCTTAAACCATGTGAAGTACGACAGACAAGAATTTTCAAAAACTAATACTGCTGTGTGTGTGTGTGTGTGTGTGTGTGTGTGTGTGTGTGTGTGTGTGTGTGACATTCATGCAAATGACATCCTACAATCTTGTAGAGATTAACTGGATGAATGAATAAATAAAAATGATGAATTACAAGCCTGTGTGCTGAATTACATTTATTTAATTGTTGCAATGGCATGAATTTGCAGTAAATTGAAAATATTTGCTCCTTCAGAGAAAATAATGCTCTTAACAGAAAACAGTAATCCATTTCCTAGAGTACTGATAAATAGTAGGGAAGAAGGAAAATCAATGAATTTTCAATTATAACATTTATTTGCACTTAAAAGCAAGGTATATTTGTTAGATATAAACACAGTCTTTGTGTCTTCATATAGGTAATTCCCCTTCCACTTCTTGGCAACGTAAACAGCTCATTTGACACTTTCTTCTCTGACATCATTAGATTTGATTTCTCTCAATTGATATAGTCTCTGAGTATGAGTCCAGGGGTGCACTTCAGTTCCATGGGTTTACATATCTGAGTGACATCATTGTAAGCAACTCCCAAATTTAATATCAACAGCAATTACTGTAGCCTAAAATGACAGAAGATTTAAGAGTTTAGAATCCCACTGATTGGTAGAATACAAAGGACACTGCACGTCATCAGATGACATGAAAGATTAAAAAACTGTCTGACTGGTTGCCTGCACACATAGCACTTGTATATGTGAGGTATACACACTGGCATCTATCATTCTTGTGACCATTTTCTTCAAACACTCATGTAGGTGCAACACATAGTTGTTTATTGAGTGAACACTGTCTTGTGTTTTATCTAATTGAGATGCTGAAGATCCACCACTACAGTTGGAGAAATAACTGTAATCAGAATACTGGATTGGGCTAAAGTGAAGACACCCTTAAAAAATCAAAATAAAAAGTGTTTTGTGGGTGATAATTGTGATGTTTTTGGTCCATTCAGAATATAAAAATGATTGTTGTGCTTTGTTAAAGGACAGTGCTCATAATGCATTGAAGTGTGTAAAAAACAAAGTGCAACAGCTGGAAGTCAAATTGCAAAACTTAGACAGCACTGTTATCTGTATTACAGGGCACTGGTGTAAAGAAAGTGAAATCTTATATAGTAATTTACCCTCATATGTCCAAGCATGTTCTTACTGCAGAAACACAATGAAAGGTGGAGGATCAGGTTGGTTGGTTGGTGTGTGGGTTTAAGGGACCAGACAGCAACGGTCATCAGTTCCTGGAGGATCAGGTATTTATGTTAAGAACGGTACTGAATTTAAAGTCAGAAATGATATTATCATGATAAGTGTAGACAAAGACTTTGAAGTGTCAGAAATACAGATAGTAGCTATGAATATGCTCAAGAAACTAACTACATTATGTGTATATAATTCTCCCAGTCGTAATTTAGAAATATTCTTTTCAAAACTTACACATAGCCTAGAACTAGCATTGTCTCTGAAACATAATATCCTTTTGTGTGGGGACTTTAACATAAATACAGATAAAACAGACAACACCAGTAACACATTTATAAATATCTTTCGTAGTTTTGGCGTGTCATCACCAGTCAACTGTGCAACAAGAATAACCACACATTCATCATCTACCATTGACCATGTAGGCAGATAAAACTGTGATGTACTTGTTAACAATCTGGGACTGTCTGACCATCTATGTCAGATTATAAAAGTAAAAGCTTGTGTAAAAAAAGAATCAAAACTGCATGTATATAAAAGAGTCTAAAGCAGCAGAAGAATCTCTTCCAACCAAAACTAAACACAAGAATATCTGATGGAATGAAAAGTGCAATGAAGCTTTGGAAAACAGACAAAAGCTATGGCAAAAATTGAAATCGAATCCGACACAAAACAATCTGGAAAGGTTCAGAGAAGGTAGAAAAATGTCCTCCTACAAAATCAGAAACGAAAAGAGACTGTATGAAAGACTATCCCCTCAACAAATACAGGTGTACTTCATCCAAAACAAATCCAGAGACTATTACCAATGTTTCAAAAGACACCTGAAAGGTTGCAAACCACCCAGTTTAAATTTTCGTGACAAATCAGGGAAATTAGGTACAAATGACCAAGAAAACGGCAACACTTTAGCACACTATTTTGGAGACCTTTTCAACTGTAAAGAGCCTTCAGAGAAACTGGAATTCAACTGGAATTCAAAAGTCCAGAAGAAATCCCTGCAGAATTACATTCACCAACTCTAAATGAAGTCTGTCAAGCTATAAAATCCCTCAAGAACAGCAAATCTTCTGTTGAAGTTGGAATCACAGCTGAAATTTTGAAACTGTGTGAGGAAAAAGTAGCACTACACCTTGGTACAATTATTAAGGAAATTTGGATAACCAAGAAGATCCCAGAAGATTGGAGGATGGCACTTATACATCCACTTCACAAAAAGGGTAACAGATCACATGTGAACAATTACAGGGGGATTTCCCTTCTATCCGTTCCATACAAGGTCCTTTCCAAGATATTACTAAGTAGGATTGAACCGGTTCTCGATAGGAGAATACCAAGGTGGATTTAGAAAAGGGAGGAGCTGTTTGGAGTAAATTATTAACCTTACAAACATAATTAGAACACGGGCTGGTCAACCACATGCTACAAAGTTTATTGATTTTCGAAAAGTGTATGATTCAATAGACAGAGAAAGCCTCATTAGAACTCTGGAGGAATTTGGAATTGACAGAAAGACTAGAGAGATACTAAAGCAAACATTAACAGATATCAAGTCCAAAGTCAAATTTCAAGGCAAGATTTCTGAACCTTTTAAAATCCAAATGGGTTTCAGACAAGGGGATGGACTCTCCCCAATTCTATTCAACATCACTTTGGAAAAGTTTATGAGGGAGACATTGGAGGAATACACACAACAAAAAGTAATGGGAAATCCTTTTGGAGGATTAGTTAAAGGCCTAACAATACATGCACTAGCTTCTGCAGATAAATTTGGTTTATAGATATCACAAGAAAAAACTAAATTCATGTCTAACAAACGTAAGGAAATCAAAGAATTGCATGCAATTATTGGATGTACTGAAAGAGTGAAACTCTTTAAATATTTGGGAGAAACAATAACAGATACTGGCATAGGAAAAGAAACTGTCAAACCTTGAGTAGCTAAACTTAGGAGGGCACACATTTTAACACAGAAGCTGTACAACAAAAAATTTCTATTTCGAAATGCAAAGTTATTACACTACAATGCAGTGATGAGAAAAGAAGTTCAGCATGCAGCAGAAACACTCTCCCTCAAGAACAAAGAACTAATAGATGAGCTAGAGAAGAAGGAAAGAGTAATTCTGAGGAAGATCCTTGGTAGACACAAAAAAATTGGTGAAAAATGGGTAAAGATGAACAATGAGAAGATCTACCAATTTATTAAACTAGTCACAACGGAAATGAGAAAGAGAAGGCTGATGTTCTTTGGTCATCTGGTGAGAATGGATGATGGCAGGTTAATGAAGAAAATCTTCAATATAATTCAACAGAGGAAAACACCCAACTCTTGGTTGCAAGGAATAAACAAAGACCTCGGTGAACTTGGATTTACAGAAATGGATGCAATGAATAGGGACAGATACAGAAAGGCAATAACTGAATTTGAGGTTTTTCAAGAGACTACAAAACTGAAGACCAACAGGAAACTAACAGCTGAACATCTGGAAAAAATGGCAGCAGGCAGAAGACCAGCCCGAGGGAAGAGAAAGAAAAAAAAGTGAACATAAAATAAAATTTGTAACTTGGTCCTTAGTTGGCCAATTCACGTAAATAAATCAATAATAAATAAAAGAGTCTACTCTCCACCAGCTTAGCAAGAGTTTTCCTTAAAGTTAACACATGAAAGTAGGGAAGGAGTATATATAGAAACTAAAGTGAATAGCAAATTCTCCAATTTTATGTCTGAGTTTAAATTAAAATTTGAAGAAACATTTCCCAAAGCATTAATTCCTATTGGAACACACACCAACAATAAATGGATTACTAAAGGAATTAGAAAATGTGATCAAACTTGTAAACACCTAAACTCCATTAAAAAGGACAACAGTGATCAAGTTTTTTTGCACTACTACAAAAACTACAAAAGTATCTATAGAAGGTACTCAACACTGCAAAAAAATAAGCCGACGATAGGTTCATAAATTTAGCTAATAATAAAAGTAAAGCTACATGGGCTGTAGTGAAACAAGAAACAGGAACTGTGATGCAGAGAGGTACAAACACACAAATCAAGATCAAGGAAAACTTAGAAAGTAACCCAAAAGAATTAGCAAATTATGTGAATACCTACTTTAGCAGCATTGCAACGAAGTTACAGAAAAATTTTCCAAAAACTGCTAATCAACCAATACAGAAGCATATAGCAAACTCAATGGTATTGCTTTGAACTACTGAGGAGGAAGTATGCAATGTTGTAACGCAATTAAAGAACAAAAACTTGGCAGGTTTAGATGAAATCCCAATGTGTGTTCTGAAAAAATGCATAAATTGTATCGAAACTCCACTAACAGAAATCATAAACGAATCCTTCAAAACTTGTTGCTTCCCTAACTATCTGAAGCATGCCAAAATTTTACAACTTCACAAGAAAGGTGATGTAGAAAATGCTGAGAACCACACCAATAGCCCTATTGTCATGCTTTTCCAAAGTGGTAGAAATAATAATGAAAAACAGGCTTATGAACTATCTAAACAAATTCAACCTCCTCTGCAATAAACAGCATTGTTTCAGTCCTGGTAGAGGTACAAAATCTGCAATATCACAATTTACAAAAGCAGTTTTAGAAGCACCAGATGAGAACAGCTATGTAACTGGCCTTTTCCTAGACCTGTCTAAGGCATTTGATATAGTTGACCAACAGAAGCTGTCACATAAGTTAGAGGCACTAGGAGTAAGGGGAGTGGTTCTCAAATGGTTTCATTCACATCTAGAACACAGAGTACAGTCAGCAGAGGTCACAAATGTCTCCAGTGGATCAAAGTACATTGAGAAACATATATTTGATCCACAATATATGAATACTGGGGTCCCTCAAGGAAGTGTACTGGGCACAGTATTGTTTCTGGTGTATATAAATGATTTCCCACAACATATTGGCCATAGAGAGAAGATATTGTTTGCTGATGATAGCAACACAGTTGTCACCAGTAAGACACCAGCACAAATGCTGGAAAATTCTACTGAAGTGCTGAGGGAAGTTCACAAATGGTCTCGGGAAAACAAAGTAACTCTCAACATAAAGAAAACAAATACAATATGCTTTAGAATGAACAGAAAACAGAGTCACTTAAATTTAAAACTAGATAACATCTCCATAGATGATGTATCTACAACAAAATTCTTAAGGCTGCACATTGACAGCCAAATGAATTGTTTACATAATAATAATAACAATAATTATTATTGTGTAAACACTTCATTTGGCTGTCAATGTGCAAGTGGAATGAACATGCTATGAAACTCTCAAAAAAGAGGTTCACAACATGTTATGCACTTAAGAGTCCCTGTATCCCCATGCAGTAATGAATGTTTGAGAACTGTATACTTTAATTACGTTCATTCAGTAATCGGTTATGGTATTATTTTCTGGGAAAATAGCGCTCAGAATTTACAAACAATATTTAAAATGCAAAAGAGAGCAGTAAGAATTATAACAAAAAGCAGTAAGTGGGCCCACTGCAGAGAACTTTTCAAAATGTTACAAATTCTAACTGTTCCTTGTAAATTTACATTCCAAACCATAGTGTACATAAAGAGAAACATGGAAAATTAGAACACAAATAGAAGTTTTCATAACTATAGGACAAGACCAAGTCACTGTCTTCACCTAGACAGGAAGATTAAACATAAGACTCAAAATAGCTTCTTGTATGAAGGAGTAAAACTGTATAATAAACTGGCGCAGAAAATAAAAGAAACAGATAACATGTACCACTTTAGGAAAAATCTTAAATTGTTTTTGCAGGAACACTGCTTTTACACTATAAGTGAATTCCTTGGTACAAAATGATTGTAAATAACTTTTGTTTCACAATATTTAACTACATGTAACGTTTTGATAAGGAGCAAAAATGATTGTAAATAACCTATATGTCACAATGTTTAACTACATGTAACAACAAACTGTAAAAATATATGAATGTACACAAACTGACAACATCCATACATTTTAAAATGTCCATGGATGGCTAAATAAATAAAAATAAATAAATAAATCTGTGGTGCAGGGCAATGTACTTGCTCCACTCTGTTGCCCAAATTTGACACCATGTGTCACTTTTCTATTCCCTAAGCTCAAAAGATGGTCTTGAGGAAAGAAATTGTCTAATGAAGGAGTTATCTATTCTGTAAACAGGAATTATGCCAAGCTGGAAGTCAATTTCTTTAATAAAGCAATAAAAGGACTGGAAATTTGCTGCACCAAAGAGAGTGAGAACATAGAGATGATGTTCAGAAATGAAAAAAATAAATCTTTATTTCTCCAAAACAAATTTGCTGTTTATTAAGTTTATTTTATGAACTGTGTCTGTCTAGCTCTGTGACAACCAAACAGGAAATGAGAGACTCGCCTACATTACCGAAAAGGTGTGAATATAGGTTCAGATCAAGAACAGTACATTTTGCAAAAGACAATTTTTTTTCTAAACTATAAATCTGTTGTTGATGAAAACATATTACTAAACACGACAGCACATTGTATAATTAACATGGAAGCTGTGGAACATGCTATGTTACTGATCGGATAAATGGACATTACCCAAGAGCAGGAAAGGAATGTATAGTTACAAAACCATTTCATAATAATATAGCTCACTACAACATCACAGGGTGTATACGTGGACAAGGAAAAAAAAAAATCCTGGATTTTTCCCAGACTTATCACTTAAATAACACACCTTATCAATCCTTTAAATGGTTATGGTTTTATATGCCGGCATAGAACTTCTCAGCTCTTTAGAAAATGAAACTAAGAAAAAAAGACCATGTAGGCTGGATATTTTCGTATTACAAAAGTATAAATTCGAATTCCACCCTACACCGCATGTTACTTTCCAAAACACTGAAATTGAGATTGTGATGTGCTTTTGTAAGCCAGTCATTGGTCATGTCATGTGATCTCGTGAGCCAATACAACTGATATTATCACTGTTAGCGCATACATACAAATAGGGAAAGTTAATGGTGTAAATTAAAATACATAGTGTTGCTACAAGAAAAGCACAGCTTTCACATATAATATTGGTCTCGACAATATAAGCTGCAAGAGAAGCTAAACTTTCACATATAATGTTGATCTTTTTTGCGCATGTTACACTTTCAGATATATCACACAAATGTGCCAGTAAAATTTTTAATACTGACATAAGTGTCTGATCTCCCAGGCTCGACATTTTTTCTAAAAGGTCTTCCTCAAACAATTGATTTTTGAATGAGCGTCAAACGCTCTGTGATTTAAGAAATTCATCACACATCCCCGCACTTAATTCATCTTGCTTAGAAAGAAATTTACTTTGAATGTAACGCTTTTCAATCAATGATTCGCATTATTTTCCCATGACCTATTAGAAAGAGATTCGTTTCAGCAGCTGCCAGAGAGTGCCAGATAACTGCCTTGTGCAGCTATGATGACACAGGAATTCCGTACGTTCGTATGTGTAAAACATTGAAAGATCATACATTATGTCATAAGAGAAACAAGACATCAGAGGAATTTCGTGAACAATACTAAAATGCATAATTCGGCTTAAAGTGCACTGTATTATCTCATGTTTGGTTCTTTATTATGGCATAATGCCATACGTGCTAGAAGATGAAATGCAGCAAACACTTTAAACTAGCCAATAGTGTGCTCATTGGAAGGAATTTGTTGTTATGAAGCATTACAGAATCTTCCTAAAGCCTTTGACAGATTTTGCTACTGGCAGACGCTTGTATGAGCACTGTGTTTTGTTGTGTACATGGCGCATTTCCTTTGCAACTTAAGTTTTATTTTAGTTTTTTCTCTCGTTCATGTTTTGTTGCTGCAGTCCTTTGTTAAAGTATTATTTCATCCCAGTCAAAATTACAAAAATTTAACTGAAAACTAAAAAAGAAGTATCCTGAAATTCTAAAAAATTCCCGGGTTATTCCCAGATCTCCCGGTTGTCCCGGGTCGTATACACCCTGCATCACCAAAATTGCTACTGCATGTGTGTGTGCCTAAATTGACAGTAGAGTGAATTGTGATGAGTATACAGCTTTGAAAGATGCAGCTGGTCACTCGACGTACAAAAACATAGGTGCATCACTGCAGAAATTCTCAGTATAGATATTATAACTATGCTTCCCCTTATTTTCAATGGCCTGTTTTCTGTCATGAATTCCAAAATTTACTTTGTTAACAGGGCTGACATTCATGTATCATATGAGACAAATAACTACTGGGAAATTAACACAAGTTCACAATCTACTGAAAGTTTTTCTGTCTGTATTTTGGGCTGCTCACCACTCACTGTTGTGGTAAACACAGCTACTTACTTGGTTATGATTGCCACGCAACTATGCAGAGAATGTGCATCCTGCAAAGCAAGTAATTTCCCAAAGGAAATTGGTATTTCTAAAAAGGCAAAGCAATTTGTCACATGGTCACAAACATCCTACAGAGCTATAAGAGATGAGACAGACTTTCAAGTACATATACATCGATTCTTTACACTTAAATCTGATAGATCATCTGTAGAGCCTTAACAATATTAATATCTGAGCTACAGATCCTTTCTTTGATACCCTCTAACAGCTGTAAGTGCACAAATCTAATTCAGTAGCACAATTTCCAGAACTACAAATTTCTTCAGTAGATAAAAGAAAATTTGTTTGGGACTGACAAATGTTAAATAAATTGCTTACATGATCCAAACAAAAGATTTGCTACATGCACAAACGGTAAAATAGCCAGATGGAGACTTGGAGAACTGGAGAGTGAGGTGGTTTTGATGGAAGCATCATCATTAGACAGAGTGCATTCAGTGGACAGGCACTGAAATGGCTGTGACCCAGGTGGGGGGATCTGCAGGAAATCTTGCTGTCTCTCGTGTACCACAGTACTCTGTTTGGCATCAGCCAATGTAAACTTTCAATTGTATTGGTCTTCAATTCATCTTTTTAAGGAGATTCAAATTGTTTCTTCAAGAGTAATAGTTATTTATAACTTCAACTGTTGTAAAATTGGAAATGGCTGTATCTTTTTTTCCCTTTGATACACAAACTGCTAACATTATTTCAAATTTCTTTGCGTTCACATCAAAGCTGTGCTCTGTACCATGGAGGACTACTGTGAATTTCCAGCTGATGTTGCGGCATTGTGCCAGGTGGAGAATACCTTACTGGATGCTGTATCTCTTTCAAATTGGTTCAAATGGTTCTGAGCACTATGGGACATAACATCTCAGGTCATCAGTCCCCTAGAACTACTTAAACCTAACTAACCTAAGGACATCACACACAACCATGCCCACGGCAGGATTCGAACCTGCGACCGTAGCGGTTGCACGGTTCCACACTGAAGTGCCTAGAACCGATCGGCCACCAGCAGCCGGATGTATCGCTTTCCTCTGAGATTAATTCATCACCGAGACATCAGCCAAGTATGCAAGAATAACAGTTATTTATTGGTATTGGGGTCTGCATGATAACATAAACAATAAACTCTCCCTATTGCCCAAACATGTTTCAATCTGTTTGTGATATCATCAGCGTGTTATGTTTACTGAGGTCTGGAAATATGGTACATATTAATTCGTGAGTGGAAAAAATTGGCCTAAGCATGTTTTATATTTATTGAGCCAATCACTTCAGTCCCTAGAAGGTTAAGTTTTGTATAACCTTAATGGGGTAAATAAATATATATGATCCTATTAAATTATTGGCTGGCAGATCCTATGTGAGGTTGTTAACCACCTAGGTTGTATAGTGTGTTATGTGCAATAACACGATTTGTTAAAAAATTATTATTCAAGTGAAACTTATAGTCAAACTGAATGTAGTGATCCACAATTTGACAGACTTCCCTGCACAGAACATTGTGCACCACCGTTCACAAATATGCTATGATCTGAAATTTGTTCCAATGCAATGGAGTCCTTCACAATGTATATGCAGTAGACATGCTTATCTTTTCTTCCTGAGGTGACTGCCACCTCCTCATACTGCAGATTGGCTTGACAGCTGAGCACAGCCTACACACTGTTGTTGTTGTGGTCTTCAGTCCTGAGACTGGTTTGATGCAGCTCTCCATGCTACTCTATCCTGTGCAAGCTTTTTCATCTCCCAGTACCTACTGCAACCTAAATCCTTCTGAATCTGCTTAGTGTATTCATCTCTTGGTCTCCCTCTACGATTTTTACCCTCCACGCTGCCCTCTAATACTAAATTGGTGATCCCTTGATGCCTCAGAACATGTCCTACCAACCGATCCCTTCTTCTGGTCAAGTTGTGCCACAAACTTCTCTTCTCCCCAATCCTATTCAATACTTCCTCATTAGTTATGTGATCTACCCATCTAATCTTCAGCATTCTTCTGTAGCAACACATTTCGAAAGCTTCTATTCTCTTCTTGTCCAAACTATTTATCGTCCATGTTTCACTTCCATACATGGCTACACTCCATACGAATACTTTCAGAAATGACTTCCTGACACTTAAATCAATACTGGATGTTAACAAATTTCTCTTCTTCAGAAAAGCTTTCCTTGCCATTGCCAGCCTACATTTTATATCCTCTCTACTTCGACCATCATCAGTTATTTTGCTCCCCAAATAGCAAAACTCCTTTACTACTTTAAGTGCCTCATTTCCTAATCTAATTCCCTCAGCATCACCCGACTTAATTAGACTACATTCCATTATCCTTGTTTTGCTTTTGTTGATGTTCATCTTATATCCTCCTTTCAAGACACTGTCCATTCCATTCAACTGCTCTTCCAAGTCCTTTGCTGTCTCTGACAGAATTACAATGTCATCGGCGAACCTCAAAGTTTTTATTTCTTCTCCATGAATTTTAATACCTACTCCGAATTTTTCTTTTGTTTCCTTTACTGCTTGCTCAATATACAGATTGAACAACATCGGGGAGAGGCTACAACCCTGTCTTACTCCCTTCCCAACCACTGCTTCCCTTTCATGTCCCTCGACTCTTATAACTGCCATCTGGTTTTTGTACAAATTGTAAATAGCCTTTCGCTCCCTGTATTTTACCCCTGCCACCTTTAGAATTTGAAAGAGAGTATTCCAATCAACATTGTCAAAAGCTTTCTCTAAGTCTACAAATGCTAGAAACGTAGGTTTGCCTTTCCTTAATCTTTCTTCTAAGATAAGTCGTAAGGTCAGTATTGCCTCACGTGTTCCAGTGTTTCTATGGAATCCAAACTGATCTTCCCCGAGGTTGGCTTCTACTAGTTTTTCCATTCGTCTGTAAAGAATTCGTGTTAGTATTTTGCAGCTGTGACTTATTAAGCTGATAGTTCGGTAATTTTCACATCTGTCAACACCTGCTTTCTTTGGGATTGGTATTATTATATTCTTCTTGAAGTCTGAGGGTATTTCGCCTGTTTCATACATCTTGCTCACCAGATGGTAGAGTTTTGTCAGGACTGGCTCTCCCACGGCCGTCAGTAGTTCCAATGGAATATTGTCTACTCCGGGGGCCTTGTTTCGACTCAGGTCTTTCAGTGCTCTGTCAAACTCTTCACGCATTATCGTATCGCCCATTTCATCTTCATCTACATCCTCTTCCATTTCCATAATATTGTCCTCGAGTACATCGCCCTTGTATAGACCCTCTATATACTCCTTCCACCTTTCTGCTTTCCCTTCTTTGCTTAGAACTGGGTTTCCATCTGAGCTCTTGATATTCATACAAGTCGTTCTCTTATCTCCAAAGGTCTCTTTAATTTTCCTGTAAGCGGTATCTATCTTACCCCTAGTGAGATAGGCCTCTACATCCTTACATTTGTCCTCTAGCCATCCCTGCTTAGCCATTTTGCACTTCCTGTCGATCTCATTTTTGAGACGTTTGTATTCCTTTTTGTCTGTTTCACTTACTGCATTTTTATATTTTCTCCTGTCATCAATTAAATTCAATATTTTTTCTGTTACCCAAGGATTTCTACTAGCCCTCGTCTTTTTACCTACTTGATCCTCTGCTGCCTTCACTACTTCATCCCTCAAAGCTACCCATTCTTCTTCTACTGTATTTATTTCCCCCATTCCTGTCAATTGCTCCCTTATGCTCTCCCTGAATCTCTGTATAACCTCTGGCTCTTTTAGTTTATCCAGGTCCCATCTCCTTAAATTCCCACCTTTTTGCAGTTTCTTCAGTTTTAATCTACAGGTCATAACCAATAGATTGTGGTCAGAGTCCACATCTGCCCCTGGAAATGTCTTACAATTTAAAACCTGGTTCCTAAATCTCTGTCTTACCATTATATAATCTATCTGATACCTTTTAGTATCTCCAGGGTTCTTCCATGTATACAACCTTCTGTCATGATTCTTAAACCAAGTGTTAGTTATGATTATGTTGTGCTCTGTGCAAAATTCTATCAGGCGGCTTCCTCTTTCATTTCTGTCCCCCAATCCATATTCACCTACTATGTTTCCTTCTCTCCCTTTTCCTACACTCGAATTCCAGTCACCCATGACTATTAAATTTTCGTCTCCCTTCACAATCTGAATAATTTCTTTTATTTCATCATACATTTCTTCAATTTCTTCGTCATCTGCAGAGCTAGTTGGCATATAAACTTGTACTACTGTAGTAGGTGTTGGCTTCGTATCTATCTTGGCCACAATAATGCGTTCACTATGCTGTTTGTAATAGCTTACCCGCATTCCTATTTTCCTATTCATTATTAAACCTACTCCTGCATTCCCCCTATTTGATTATGTGTTTATAACCCTGTAGTCACCTGACCAGAAGTCTTGTTCCTCCTGCCACCGAACTTCACTAATTCCCACTATATCTAACTTCAACCTATCCATTTCCCTTTTTAAATTTTCTAACCTACCTGCCCGATTAAGGGATCTGACATTCCACGCTCCGATCCGTAGAACGCCAGTTTTCTTTCTCCTGATAACGACATCCTCTTGAGTAGTCCCCGCCCGGAGATCCGAATGGGGGACTATTTTACCTCCGGAATATTTTACCCAAGAGGACGCCATCATCATGTAATCATACAGTAAAGCTGCATGCCCTCGGGAAAAATTACGGCCGTAGTTTCCCCTTGCTTTCAGCCGTTCGCAGTACCAGCACAGCAAGGCCGTTTTGGTTATTGTTACAAGGCCAGATCAGTCAATCATCCAGACTGTTGCCCTTGCAACTACTCAAAAGGCTGCTGCCCCTCTTCAGGAACCACACGTTTGTCTGGCCTCTCAACAGATACCCCTCCGTTGTGGTTGCACCTACGGTACGGCTATCTGTATCGCTGAGGCACGCAAGCCTCCCCACCAACAGCAAGGTCCATGGTTCATGGGGGCTACGAAAACTCGTTCACACATCTCTTCTGCTGAACAACTGCTCACAGCTCTTAAGGAATGCATTTTAGCGCGCGTGTTTACTGGATGATTTTTCTTATTTTGGTCAACAGTACCTCCTTCCGAAATTTTGAAAACAAAGAGCTTTTAGTAGAAGAAGTCCAATGACTGAGGTCTCAGAACGATTTACGCTTATACCTTAGAGTCGGTCGTTTCCGGACCACGGTCAAATGGTTCAAATGGCTCTGAGCACTGTGGGACTTAACTTCTGAGGTCATCAGTCCCCTAGAACTTAGAACTACTTAAATCTAACTAACCTAAGGACATCACACACTTCCATGCCCGAGGCAGGATTCGAACCTGCGACTGTAGCAGTTGCGCTGTTCCAGACTGCAGCGCCTAGAACCGCTCGGACACCCGGGCCGGCGGACCACGGTCCCTTACCTCACATTAGTATATTTATCTTTCTCCATCATCCATGACAGTTTGTAACATCATCACGAAATCTCCCTGTATAACTACACACATGCAAATACATAAAGCAAAGTTCTCAACTTTGGCAACGCAGAGAGTGACGGGAAACACTGTGACTCTAACAATTGCAATTTAACTTAGGTTTTATTTTCTGTTTATAAAAAATTTGTGCCGTTTTCTTGACGCCGCGGCAGATTCGATGCCGCTTTGCAGCCACGACTTAATGACAACAGTAGTTTGTGTTTTATACAGTAGCACGATTTTTGTAGTCCCTTAAAAGACACCAAGTTATGCTGTAAGTGTGCTCATCTCTGGGCCCCAACAGTCGGAAAGAGAAAAGGCAATTTTCTACGTTAAAAAAGTAATGAAAAGTGAGAAATTTTGAGGGCGAAAAAATTCCGTCTGAAAGATCTGGCACCTTCCCGACGTCTATTAGGGTGCAAACTTGCAGTTATGCAATTACAGAATGTGAAACACATTTGGCATGGGTGCACAACAGTGAGTTTACAGACGGCATGGAAGTTATATAAGCCATGTTTTAAAGTTAATTTTTGTTTCTCCACCCGGGAGAGTGCAAAATTTTGCTGTTATTCATTCTGACTTCTCGTTTCACAAGCCTACACACTAACAGCAGGAAATCTGTCACATTCAAATTGTTTTAAGGACCAAGGGCTGGTTGAAATCCAAAATAGAAAGCTCAGAAGTACTTAGCAACTCATGGAAATTGTATTGGAAAGTCAGATTAGACACCATAGGAAGGGGCTTATACATTGTAGTTGACAAAAATATTGTATCCAATGAGGCTGATTTGCAGTGTGACTGTGAAGCTACCTGGAAGTGTATAAAAGGTCTAGGTGAAATCAAGTTAATAGTTTGATATTTTACCAGCCACCTGATTTTGCCCTTACAGTTTTAGAGTCACTCAAAGAAAGTCTATACTCAACAGTTCTGAAATACCCATAACATGTAACATTAGTTAGAGGCAACTTTCAAATGTTCAAATGAGTGTGAATTCTTAAGGGACCAAACTTCTGAGGTTATCAGACCCTAGACTTACACACTACATAAACTAACTTATGCTAAGAACAACACACATATCCATGCCTGAGGGAGGACGCAAACCTCTGGCGGTAAAGGCAACTTTAATCTAGCGAGTATAGACTGGGACGTCTGTGGATTTATTGCACGGGTACCGACAGGCAGTCTCGTGAAGTACTTTCAAACATAATTTCTAAAACCTGACTTGTAGCTACACAAAGATCTGGCCTTATCAACAGTACCACTCTATTGTGACAGGAATTAGTAAATGAATCAAGAAGGCTAGGGAAGTATATTTTAAGTTGTTAACATACTACTTAGACAATAAATGGAGATCATTTATATCCAATAAGATGGAAGAAGAGGAATTGTGGATGAAGTTTAAATAGATCATAAATCGTGCTCTGGAGAAGTATGTGAGTGGATTAAAAATGAAAATATCCACCATGGTTCAATAGCAATATTTGGAAAATGCTGAGGAAGCTGTTGCACTCTTGGCTCAGAAGAGAACATGCAAATGATGACAGGTAAAAGTTACGAGAGGTTTCTGCATTTGTAAAAGATCGATACATGATGCATACAACTACTGCCATTGTACCTTAGCAAAGGAGCTAGCCATGAACATGAGAAAGTTCTGGTTCTATGTAAAATCACTAAGCAGGTTGAAGGCTTCTAGCCACTCACTTGTTGACCAATCTGGTATGGCAATAGAAGATAGCATAGGAAAACTAAGGTTTCAAATTTCAAATTTAAGGAAACCTTCACACAAGAGGATCATACTAACACACTGTTGTTTGACCATTGCACAAACACTCATATGGTGGATGAAGTAATAGGGATTCCTCGCATAGAGCAGCAACTGGAAGACTTGAAAACAAATACAATGCCAGGTCTGGATGGAATCCCAACTCACTTTTACAAAGAGTGCTCTATGGTATTGGCCTCTTACTTAGCTTGCATTTATCATGAATCTTTCACCCAGCACAAAGTCCCAAGCAAATTGAAAAAAAGTGCACATGAATTCCTGTATACAAGAAGAGTAAGAGAACTGACTCACAAAATTACAGACCAATATCCTTAGCATCAATTTGCCACAGAATTCTTGAACATATTCTTAGTTTGAACATAATAAAGTTGTTTGTGAAAATAAAGCTCCTGTCCACAAATCAGCATGGTTTTGGAATGAAATGTTCACAGAAAGCTCAGCTTATTCTTTGCTCCCACAATATTCTGTGAACTATGGATAAAAGGCAACAGACAGATTACACATCCCTTCATTTCTGAAAACTACTTTAGATTGTTAATGAAGGTACGAGAGTACAGAATAAGTTCCCTGATATGTCAGTGGCTCAAAGAGTTCTTAAGTAACATGAACCAAAACAATGTCCTTATGGCGATTATTCATTAGAGACAAGGGGATGAACATAGGTGCCCCAGGGAAGTGTGAAACAACCTTTGTTAGTCTTTACATACATAAATGATCTGACAGACAGGGTGATCAGCAATCTGCATCTGTTTGCTGATGATTCTGTGATGTATTGGAAAGTGTCATCATTGAGCAACTGTGGGAGTATACAAGATGACTTAGAAAAAATGTTTAGTTGGTGTGATGAATTGCACCTAGCTCTAAATATAGAAAAATGTAAGTTAATGCAAACTATTAGGAAAAACAATCCTGTAATGTTAGAATACAGTATTAGTAGGGCAGGTCAATTAAATATCTAGGTGTAACTTGGCAAGTGTTATGAAATGGAATGAGTATGTAAGGACTGTAGTGGGGAAGGCAAATGGTCGACTTTGGTTTATTGGTAGAGTTTTAGAAAAGTGTGGTTCATCTGTAATGGAGACTGCAAATAAAACACTAGTGTGACCCACTCTTGAGTCCTGCTCCAGTGTTCGGGATCCCCACCATGTCAGATTAAAGGTAGACATTGAAGCAAATCGGAGGAAGGCTGCTGGATTTGTTACCAGTATGTTTGATCAAAAGTATTACAGAGAACTCAAATGGGAATCCCGGGTGGGAAAGTGATGTTCTTTTCAAGGAATGCTACTGAGAAAATTCAGAAAATTGGCATTTGAAGCTGACTTCAGAACAATTCTACTTCTGCCAATCTACATTTTTCATACGGACCACGAAGATAAATTAGAGAAATTAGAGCTCATATGAAGGCACATAGACAGATGTTTTTTCCTCCTCTGTTTGCAAGTGGTACAATGTACCCTCTGCCATGTACTGTATGACAGCTTGTGGTGTATGTATGTAGATGTAGTTATAGATGATGTTGTACACAGTAGTAGTAACAGCTTGTTCTGTACTCTTGTCAATCTAGCAGTGATTGTATATGTTGGCCATCTCTTAAAAGAGAAGTCATGACAATAATTTACAATGCGCTCCCTATATATTACAATAATCATGTTCCTCAAGAAACTTTTACTGAAATTTTTTGTTTTTATATCACTAATTGCAGTTCCTCCTATGAGGTGTTATTTACATATTAGTTTGAGCAATGTACTAAAACCATCTGCACTGTAAAGAGACATAGCAATCATCTAAAGATCTCTAAATGTATGATACATTAAATGACAGAGACATTCGAAAGAATGAAAATCCAAAATTCCTATCCTTTAACTAATTAATTTTAGTTTACACTACTATCATTCCTTCATTAGCAGAATGTGATGGTACTTATAAAATCAGTAAATCACTATAAACTGAAACATGTATCTACTAACTCAGAGAGTAGTAATGTTTCTTATATTAAAATCACAACTCATTAATTATTAACGTAGTTTGTTGACAGTAGAAATGTAGTCCCTGTACATGCAGTCATTGTGCACTTCCCAAATGTTGCAATTTACATCTCACACAGTGGATAGTGAAGAAGATAACTGGGTGGATAACATTAAAATGCTGCACAGACAAACAGAATGTTACAGGTAGTACTCAGAATGGAATTATGGAGAAACTGGACGTGGCTCCAGCTAAGAAACCTTTATCATCTGGCCTCACAGATGTGAAAAACTGGTAGAATTCTTAGAACACTTAAACAACAGTCACAGCCACATTAGGATCACAATGTAAATAGAGATAGATGGTGCACTGCCTTTCCTTGAAGTCCTCATCTTCCAGTGGGCACATTAGCCACATTGTCTGCAGGAAATATACACACATGGATAGGTAGCTGTATGCTCTCAGCCACCACCATCCAGCATGGAAAATGTTCTGTTCTGAACACACTTGTCTATCATTCTTACACCATCTCAGACGCTGAAATTCTGCCAACAGAATTGAGCTAAGCCATCTCCAAAGAGTCTCCAGGAAAATGGCTACAATCACTGCCATGTATCATAGGCTATTTCTGATGAGATGTGCAGGAGAAACAACACTGAAGTAGAAAGCAAGAAACTTGTGTTTTTGCTTTTCTGTGGCCCAGTGTTGGGAAAGATTAGACAGCCCCTAAAGAGACAGAATGTTTCATCAGTATTCAGGCTCCCAGCAAAAATACAACAGCTTGTGAGGACTGTGTTGGAGTGTACAAGATACCATGTTAGTGTGGCTGCTACATTGGCCAAACAGTACACACTATGGACCAATGTCAGACAGAATACGAGAGGTGCTTACACCTACGCTATCCTGAAAAAACCATCTGTGACAAAATATGCTTTGGAAAATTGACACGGAATTCTATTCAGTGAAACATCTGTCTTATAAGGACAAAGGGGTTTTGGGATAGCGTTACAAAAGAAGTTACAGAAATAAAAATATCTGGAAACACTTTCAATAAGGAAGGAATTTTGCAGCTCAACACAGCCTGGGAGCCAGCAAACATGAGGTTGAAGCAGGTGTAATGTTTGCGGGATGAAAACATTACCACAATTGGCAAGGAAGAGAGCACCAGTGACATCACAGCCTGCATCACAGGAAGGCCATGGTGAAGTGGCAGTTATTTACCAACTGACAATGGTTGATAAGAGCTTGATTCATAGCTCTTGGGATTATAACCACCTACATTGCTGGAAGCCCGAGAAGATTCTATTGATCAGCAATAACTGATAGGAAAATTGTAGTTGATTTTCTGTTCTAATTAATGGCAGAGCATAAATCTTCAGGTTGCATGATTGGGCAAGCAGGAGAAAGATGGCAACACTTATTTGTATGTTTCTCAAATTATATTTGAAAAGATCTGTTAGTGATAACTGTAACACCATCAGCCTGGAAATTACCATCCTTGTTTGAAGAAGTCATTCCAGACTATGCAATTATTTACTTATGATAAGCACTATACCCATACCCATAATTTGTCAGTGGATAGTAACAAAAGGATCAATAAAATACCTCATAGCTGGGACACAGATCATCACACAGCAGTCTCGATTTTTAAAAGCTACATGGATTGTAACTTACAAACTCTGCTCAGTACCCGATTGTTTTTGGAAGCAAAGTAAAGGATATTTCATTGGCCCAAATAATCTCTTCAAACAGGTCAGTGCTTCACATTTCACCAACATATGCACTATGTATGAGGATGGTTTGAAAAGTTCTCAGAATGGAACAGAAAAAAAGTACTTACATCACTAAAACATTTTTTTATTTTTCAGTGTAGTTCCTTGTAGATCAATGCAATTGGTTCAGTGATGTTCCAATGCCTTGATCCCATCTCTAAAATGAGTTTCATCCAGGTCTGTAAGATAGTTGTCAACTCTGTCTATCAATTCTTCGTTTAAGTGAATCTTCATCCACCAAGAAAAATTTTCAGTTTTGGGAAGAGATGGGAGTCTGACACAGCAATATCAGGTGAATAAGGTGAGTTTGGCAACAATTCATACCTTAGTTCCTGTAATTTTGTCACGGTGACGGCATGTTTTTGATCCAGTGTCAAAGGTCATGGCCCCCATCTTGCAGATATTTTTTTCATTTCTAATTCTTCAGTTAAAATGTGGTATACCATTTCAGATGACATCTGGTAAGAATGAGCAATTTCACACACTTTCAATCAGTGATCCTCCATGACCATTTTGTGCACTTTTGCAATGATTTCTGGAGTAGTGACACATCTTGGTTGACCACTGCACGGATCATCATCTGGCTCTCCTGACCAAATCTAAATTAATTTGTCTACTTGGCCACAGTTGAATATTAAGGAGAAGAGTCCCCCAGTGTATTTGGGAAATTGGCATGAATGTCCTTTGCTTTCATACCTTTCTTTATTAAGTACTTAATCACAGCTTGAATCTCAGTTTTTTCCATCTTTGCAAATCACTATGCAGGAACAACAACAGAGCCATGTCACCGCCACAGTTCTCCTCCAACAGCAGTGACATGGCACATGTTTACAGGCAACAGTCCAATGAATATCAGATGAACAACTCGTTGCACTAGCGCTGACCTCTCGTAGTGATTCCAAGAACTTCTCAAACAAACCACGTACATACTTTCTAGGATATTATCAAAACACACACACACACACATGCACACACACATCGTGTCTCAGCAGATAATTGCAATTTGGTTTTTAAGTGAACAGACAGAGACAGCCCACAGAAATACACTGCACATTATGTACATTATGCAATTCCAGTCTTAAAAAAAAAAAAAAAAAAAAAAAAAAAAAAAAAAAAAAAAAAATTATGTTTCTCTCTCATTACAAACAAAGTATTTTTATGTGCCCATTCTGTAAAGAGATCTATAACAGAGGGGGGGAAAAAACTCCAGCAGCGATTAGTGCTGTCACTTGGCAACAGCAGAAACGTAGTACAGTGTAAGTGAGAACAAAAGACAGGATAGGTAAGTGAGGCAGAAATGATGTGACAAACAAAAGATACTGATATGACAAGTATTATTATTTGTTTTCAGTCCCAAAGCACAGCCCAACACAATAAATATTACTGTGTTAAGTGTATGTAACTGCAACAACAGTCTACTGTATGTCTTGAAAGTGCTACTGTACTGGGTGGTATTAGCACTGTTGTTATGCTGCCCACTCTCACTAATCTGTAACACAGCTGATACAAATGACGGGCACTGAAAGTTTGTTAAATATTTCATCCTCTATGTCTATCTAGCGGTACATGCCCTTTCAAATCAGTTGCCATGTTTTCTGCCTATTAAAACCCACCAAAAAGTGCTTTTCAGTTAATGTTAGCATTCTGGTTATTATTTGCATTTCTTATACATGTTGAGACATCAAACTGCATATCTGAGACCCTTCCATCAAATGAGTACACAAACTTTCATTAGAAAAATTGTTTGTAACAATGAACAAATCAAGATTTTTTGCTGATAATGGCTGTTGCATAAAACATATGGTGAACAAAATTTGTTTGGACTGTCTCCATCTCCACACCAGAAAAACAAAACTGAAGATATCCATCAAAACAACTGATATTCTCTCTCTCTCTCTCTCTCTCTCTCTCTCTCTCTCTCTCTGTGTGTGTGTGTGTGTGTGTGTGTGTGTGTGTGTGTGTGTGTGTGTGTGTGTGTGGGCGGGTGGGGGGGTGGGGGGGTGGGTGGGTGGGTGGGTGCGCATGTGCACAAGGGCACATGAGGGGTGAGAAGAGGGTGGGGGCACAGAGAGAGACACACATACACACTCACACAGAGAGAGAGAGAGAGAGAGAGAGAGAGAGAGAGAGAGAGAGAGAATCTACTCAGAGCAGTTAAAATTAGCTGTAGGAAAGGTAGAAACCAGACTTTAACCTATTGGAAGAAACCTAAGAAAATTTAAGTTAGCCAGGAAAGAAGAATCTTACAAACTCCTCATCTCACCAATTCTGAAATATTGTTCATTTGTCTAGGATCCTTACCACACACTTTTAATTGAAGAGGTAGCAAAGATTCAAAAAGAGCCATTTGTTTCGTCATCATGGGATGGCATAATCAGTGTGGGAACATGTCTATCTAAATCTAGAGATAAATGTTACAAGTGAGACAATACGCCAATATTCCAAAAACATATGTTCAGGTATGTATAATCTTGTTTCAACCAGAAACATTTGTAATATTGTTAGTCAAATACTTGATATTTGATCAACAATGCTAACTAAAGTTTATTTTCTCCAAAAAGTTGTTTTTAGTTGCTACTTCTATATAAATCATAAATCGTATATTTTCTTCTTCATTTACACAGACATTTTTCTATGACAAATGGGACAAAGATATTAAACATATGGCAATGCAGTTTCATATTGTATCTATTCATTTTCATTGCATACTTTCGAAACTGTCCAAAATCTTATGATGCTGAAAACAACAATATAAATGCCTTTATATTAGGATTTTGTACTTCCTTCTATAAAAATCATTGGCTCTATCTAGCAGGTAGCTATAATTAAAGTTCAGCTATTCATCAAGGTCTAGTGTAATTGTCATATGGCAGCAAAACTTCATAGATACGTTAATAAATTACTGTGGAAATGATTTCCATCAGAAGAAAATTAGTTCCAGTTTTGGCCACCAGGTGCAAATTTGGCACTTTACTCTGTTTGTATGACTCCATGTTGGCATTTGACAGGCTACAACATGAATCACCAATCTGGCTGTGCTGCTAGTGAAACTGTTTTATGTGAACAACAGCAATTATAGTGCTGCACTGGGAGAGTATCTCTAACTGAAATGTCTGGGAAGAGGCTTAGTGTCATTAAATGGTTTAAAGAAGCTGATAATGGTGTGGCATATGGAAGAGGAAGGTGTCCTACCCCAGTGGAAGTAATTGGTGAGTTGCTGTTACTGTAACTAACAATGTAACACAAACCTTCACTTTGAGAAAGATACCAAAATACATAATTCTAGCTTATTACACCACCATAAACAGCTGCTGGTTAAGAATTCTCAACTATCAGCAGAAATTTCAGCTCTACCCAATTTTAACTCAGTCGAAGAGAAATGTCAGCTATCTTTATTGCATCAAAATATTCGAGAGCTGAGAAATAAAATTAATGAATTAATTATCTGAATATATGAATTAGTGCGTTCAATACCAGCTGACATAACCTGCCTCTCTGAACATCATGTGACCACTGGTATAGAACTTTTTAAGTGTTACAGGATTCATGTTAGCATCTCACTTTTTTAGAGCAGAAATGGAGAAAGGAAGAGCTGTCACATTAATCAGGAACTGTCTTGAATTTAAGAACATAGACATTCATAAAATTTGCCTAGAACAGCTTATGGAAGCTTGTGCAACAGAAGCAGAATTTCATAAAGAATCCTTCATAACATTAAGTGTATATCGAGCACCTACAGGTAACTTTAATCTGTTCATAAACCACCTTGAAGCTGTAATGGCCCATTCAACAACCAAAAACAAAGAAATAGTGGTGTGTTTATCTTATTTGAATACTGTTTTCCCCCAAAACTAACCAAGGTTGGAGCAAAGTCTACAAAGAAGCCATGGATTACTCAAGGAATAGAGGTAACTTGTAAAACAAAAAGAAAACTGTATCTGCCAATCCGAAACAGTTCTGATGTTGATGTTACAGCACACTACAAGAAATAATGCAAACTATTAAAGACTATAATACAGACATCAAAGCAAATATATTACAAGCAAAAGATAGTCATATCAGAGAACAAAATAAAAACTATATGGGATATAGTGAAGGAGGAGACTGGTAGAACCAGACATGAAGAGGGGCAAATAGCATCAAGAGTAAATGATACATTGGTGACAGATGTGTATAGTGTTGCAGAACTTTTCAACAAACATTTTATAACAGTTACTGAAAAGATGGGGTTGTCAGGTTCTGTAGGTGCTGCCATAGGATATCTTAGACCAGACATTTCAAGTAACTTCCATAATATGAATTTGACCCTCACTACATAATATGAATTTGACCCTCACTACCACAGCAGAAGTAATGTCCATCATAAAATCTTTAACATCAAAAACATCTAGTGGGTGTGATGAAATATCAACAATGTTAATTAAAGAATGTGATTCTGAGTTAAGTAACATATTAAGCTCTCTGTGTAACCAGTTGTTTATCAGTGGAATATTTCATGAATGGTTGAAATATGTTGAAGTTAAGCCACTGTTTAAGAAGGGAGATAAAGAAATAGCATCAAATTTCCCTTTTGCCAGCATTCTCAAAAATTTTAGAAAAGGTAATGTACAATTGGCTTTTTAACCATCTTATCACAAATAATATACTGTCAAAGTCACAGTCTGGATTTCTAAAGGGCTCTCATATTGAGATGGCTATCTACACTTACAGTGAAAATGTACTTAATTCATTAGACAAAAAATTGCAGGCAATTGGTATATTTTATGATGTGTCAAAGGCATTTGACTGTGTAAATCACATTATCCTTTTAAGTAAATCAGAATATTATGGTGCAACAGGAAATGCTGCAAAATGGTTCAAATCTTATATCTCTGGCAGGAAACAAAGGGTGTTATTAGGAAAGAGACATGTATTAAGCTATTAGGCATCATCCAACTGGGAACTAATTACATTTGGGGTCCCACAAGGTTCCATCTTAGCACCCTTACATTCTCTTGTGTATATCAATGACCTTTCATCAGTAACATTACCAGATGCGAACTTTGTTTTGTTTTCCAATGATACAAACATTGCAATAAATAGCAAATCAAGTGTAGTCTTAGAAAGGTCGGCTAATAAAATATTTTTGGACATTAATCACTGGTTCCAAGTCAATTCTGTGTCACTAAACTTTGAAAAAACACACTACATGCAGCTCAGAACTTGTAAGGGGTTCCCACGAGTATATGCCTAATATATGATGACAAGCAGATAGAAGAAGTGGACAGTGTTAAATTCTTGGGATTACAACTTGATAATAAATTCAACTAGGAGGAGCACACCATACAATTGCTGAAGTGTCCAAACAAATCTCAATTTGCAATGCAAATTCTGTCAGACATACGGGATATAAAAATGAAAAAGGTGGCATACTATGCTTACTTTCACTCCATAGTGTCATATGGGATTATTTTTTGGGGTAATTCATTAAGCCAAGCTAAAGTTTTCTGGGCACAAAAATGTGCAATAAGAGGTATATGTGGTACGAACTCAAGAACATGCTGCAGAAGCCTGTTTAGAGACCTAGGGATATTAACTACTGCTTCCCAATATGTTTATTCCTTAATGAAATTTGTCATTAAAAACATATCACTTTTTCAAATCAACAGCTCAATTCATAGAATCAATACTAGAAATAAGAATAATCTTCACAAGGATTTAAAGTCACTTACTCTTGTACAAAAAGGTGTGCATTTTTCAGGAACACACATTTTCAATAACTTGCCAGCAATCATAAAAAGCTTAACAACCAATGAAATTCAGTTTAAAAGAAGCCTAAAGAAATTATTAGTGGCCAATTCCTTCTACTCCATTGATGAATTTCTCAATAGAACCAACAGATTATATATGTGCTTCTGTACCATTTCAGTGCAGTAATGTGTTCATTGTAAATAAGTATTGTAGTAGTTCTATTGCATGTATATTACCTTATAAATAAAAAAACCCATTCTTTTTTAATTTTAAATTCAGTGCATTAATGTTATATTAGTTATTTGTTTTAGTTGTAAATATTTGTCATGTATTACTGTTTTTCGGACATGTTCTACATTCTGGAGAACCACCTCACTATGGATCATTTAAAATGAAAGGAAATCTAATCTAATTCATAGGTACAGCTAGTGTTTGTGAAGTGTCATGAGAATTTTCCATTTGCTGGTCAACAGTATGGAAAGTTCTGCTGTCTATTTTACTCTGGTATCAGTACAAGACCCAGACAGTGCAGCAACTGAAACCTCATGATCCACAGCAACATTCTTAATTTGCTCATCTGTTTCTGGCATGGATCGAAGTTGATGACATATTACTGAGAAGTATTCTATGTAATGACAAGGCACATTTTACACTACAGGATGCGCTGAATACATAGAACTACCGAGTTTGGGGTACTACTAAAAATGTGTGTTGTGCATGAAGAGCCACTGTACTTTTCAAATGTGAATGCATGATATGGATTCACAAGCACTTTTAATCTTGGTCTGTTCTTCTTTAAAGAGAATACACCCAGAGAGCCTGTCAGGTGTACTATGATGTCTGTAGCTTATCAAGACCTTGTAAAGCATATGAGTACTGCTTTGGAAGAACACAACAGTGTGCAAACAAATGTTTTCACATGAGATGGGGCAACACCTCATGTCTCTCACCCTGTGAAAGATCTGCTTAATGCAACCTTCCACACATGTGTGAACTCCAGATGGTTTCCAGTTGCATGACCTGCAAGATCACCTGAGCTGAATCCATTTGACTTTTGGCTCTGGGGATATCTAAAAGAACATGTTTACCAGAGACATGTTCAGTCTCTATCTGATCTGAAGGCCAGTATACAGGAAAACATTGCTGAGATTCCACTAGAACTGCTGTGAGAAACGGTTATTACACTGTTTTATGGGTACAGCATCTCGTGGGTGTCTCTGGCGCTCATATTATACAACATGGTTAAACGGGAGTTTATAACAAAATCAGCATTATGCCTTTCTTATTTGTTTGATTTTTCCTTTCCCATGCCTAATCCATTACATATGGAAGTGTTTCTGTAAGTCTTTCTTGAATTAGTAGTGCCAGATTTGCACCTGGCGGCTAAAACTGTAGCTAATTTGTTCCAGTGTAAATCAGTTACACATTGACATAGTAGAATATCTACCAAATTCTGCTGCTATATGGCAATTACAGCCCATACTGGACCTCTGTGAGTAGCTGCATTTTAATTAGAACCACCCGATACCTTCCCATTTTTCACTCCCGTGTTTCTCTCTTTCTGTGGCTGGATGAATGCATGTGTTTGCTTCATACTACATCACAAGAGTCATATTCCATGGGGGGTCCTCAAGAGACTGTCTGAGAGAGATGGAAAGAAGCCAAGGATGTACATTTCACTTAACTCCAATACAATGAAATGAACTAATCGGATATAATACCACTGTATAATAGTTTAAATATTAATTATAAAATGGTCTAAAACATTGATTTTTAAGACTTTTTGTGAAGTTGATCCTTTTTAGAGTAGGATTAGTTTGCCAATGATCACAACAACCACACAATACATATTTTAGTAAGAATGTAGTAATGGGAAGTCCTGCATGATATATGTATTTATTTATATTCTTCTGAAAACATTTAAAATGATCTGGCAGATATTTGATTATTGGTGTACTATATGTATCTGGTTTATTTCTGTACAAGTCTTAAGCCTGGAAGTTTATGTAGTGGTTATTTATGGTCCTATTATAACATAGATTTTGTGCTACTTTTAGATACTGGCATTGATAAAGCACACTATGGATATATGTATTGTGAAACAGTTGTCCAAATACCAGATTATTTAAGAAAAAAAGGATGGAAGATTATGTTTGAATGAAGTTTTCTTGAAGAGATCTCTGCAGGATTTTCTGGAAATAAGCTGAGATATAATTCTTATAACACACTTTCATATCCTGAAAACAGTATCCCTGCAAGTTGAGTATACTCCAAAACTGATACTTTAAATTGAATGCTGAAGGTTTATGTTAAAACCTCTAATTACCAAGATTGCAATTTAGATGACAGTGATTACTAGTTTCAGCTACTTAAATGGTCATCTTCAGATCAGGATACAAACATGTGGCATCTGCACCAAGACAATAGGTAACACACTTAATCACTTCAGTGTTAACATCCTTAAGGAAATGTCAGCTTACAACTGTATTTATAATATGGGTATATGAAACATATGATGACATTTTCTTAAGGATATTAATGCTGAGATGACTTTATGGCTTACCTAATCTCTTGATGTAGATACTGCATGTTTGGATCCTGAGATGATGATGAGCATTTAAATGTTTGAAACTAGTAATCACTGTTTTCTACTTGCAATCTTGGTTATATCTTTCAGCTAATAATGCCATACCATCATTTCATTTCAGTTCTAAAGTTTCCCAGTTGGGGTTATGATCTCTCTCTCTCTCTCTCTCTCTCTCTCTCTCTCTCTCTCTCTCTGTGTGTGTGTGTGTGTGTGTGTGTGAAGACACATGTGCACAAGAAACCTTTTAGCCACTTGCATGCTTTAAAACTATGCACAAGTAAAAGCATCTTATTTATTAACTAATTCTTTTTTGCTTAACAAATCTGTTACTTCTGCTTTCTTGAAACTCTTAATATGAAATAATAATTTAAATTCCTTGTAATATTGTCTTTATTAGACATGGATAGCTCTGCAATATCAGAAAAAGAAGAGTATGTCACATGACTAAAAAGTTTATGCTGGAAGTTAAGAACAATAACTGTAATGATAAACAGACATTTCATGAGAGAACCTGGAAATTAGAAATGAATTCGACTACAGATGAACTGAAACATTCTGCAAGTAGCATATCTGAATCACAAGAAACTTTATAAAAATAAGGATGCCACAACCATGTCAACATTATTTAAATTACTGTTGTGATTACGAGATGCTAGCAACATGAATCAGTAAAAATCAGGATTACTCTAAAGTATTTAACAACAAATGCTCTTTCAGAAAAGCATATCTTTTTCATATGTAAAAGTCAATAACTTTAAGAACTAGTGTTGTCATTGATATAATATGGGACCTTGATCTAGAAATAAAATTGATGTAACAATAATATCAACATGCTTCACCAACCAATGGACAAAGTATTTGTATTATATGAAAACAGTTGCAGATACATATTTGCCTAACTATTTCAATAGTTTCATGTTTTCAGTGACGATTTCTTTGATGCTGCTCCTCAGCATAAGAGGGAGAATGTCAGAGAGAGGTACACTACCACAGCAACAAAACAGACTGAAGAACTGACTGTTGTGTTGCATTTAGTCAGACTCAAGGTGTTTGATCAAGGATAATAGTAGATAACAGGTGATATAACATACAACTGTCAATTTTCAGCAACTGCAGCCATGAACAAAACCGCTGCTGATTATAGTGCATGAATACTTCACATGTTACTTCTTTCAGCAGTTTCAACAACCAATGTACAAATACTACATTCCTGACTCAGTTGCACAACATATATGAGGAGAAATCATTGTCCCCAAAATTAAGTTTACAATTAAGGCTTGTGTGTTTTACTATACCCTTTCATAACATAAATAATAACAACAATAATTCTAGGAGACATGAAAAATGCACAACCAGGTGTTCAGAGAGAAACATTTCAAAACAGTTTCATTCTATTAATTGTGTACATATCACATGGTTAAATACAATCAGGAAAGTTCTGGAAGAATGTAAATAATTTAGGAAGGAAGGGGAACACTCACCAAACAATAAAAATATTCAGTCATTGATAGGCACACAAAAAAAGAATGAAAACTTGCTACCTTTGGGGTGAATACTTTAATGAGCTAGAGACTCTCTCTCTCTCTCTCTCTCTCTCTCTCTCTCTCTCTCTCTCTCTCTCTCTCTCTCACACACACTCACACACACACACCTGGTTAGTTACACTGCACTGGCTGTACACACAATGCTGGGATTGCAGGAAGCAGGTCAACTGGCGTGAGAAATTGTATTGTTTGAGTGGATAGAAGGAGAAAGAGACAAGAAGTGAGAGGACAAGTTGGGGAAGGGTAGCTCACAGTTTGAAGAGAAGTACCAGGTGTGTGGGACAGAAATGTGATGGTTTATAGTGGGGGAATGCAACACAAGGGTACCAGAACCAGTGAGTTTGTGTGGCACACAACGATGGTGACTAAAAGCTATGGATTGGGTGGGGGTAATAGGGCAGAGGAGAGTAAGACTGTTGAATACGGGGGTGGGTGCAGTGTATTAGCAGAGACTGAGGCCATGAGGATGGTGGAACAAATGATGTGTTTACAGGATAACTCATGTCTGCATAGTTCTGTCATGGGAAAGGATACAGAAAGTGTGGGTTGGACTCCAGTATGTGGTACTCAGCAGCATGTTCCATTGTTGGGTGGTCAACAGTCCTCTTGCCCATATTTGGCAATGCTCATTCATTTCTGGTGGACAGATGGTTAATGGTCATACCGACATAAAATGCTGTGCATAAATTGCATTGGAGTTGGTACTGGGCATTGCAATTTTCACAGGTTGCCTTGCCTCTCATGGGATAGGATAAGACTGTGAGAGGATTAGAGAAGCACATACTAAGTGGGTGAGTTGGGATGGTCTTGTACCTGGGTCTTCCACAGGGATATGATCCGTGGGGTAAAATGCTGGGAGTGAAAGTGGTACAGAATGGACCACAACATTGTAAAGATTGAGAGGAAGACAATGAATCACTTTAGGAGGGGTGGGAAGGATCATGGGTAGGATGCTCTCCTTATCAGGCATCATAACAGGTAGTCGAACCCCAGCAATGGATGAGGTTCAGTTGTTCCAGGAGTTCCAGAGAGATACTGGGTGATGAGGATGTGCTCCTTCACATTTAGTTGTTCTTGAAGGTACTGGGAGGATTAAGAGCTTGTGATGATATGGTGAGGCAGTCTGACTGCAGATTAGGTTTTGGAGGGGGGGGGGGGGGGGTTATGCCTGTCTATCAAAACTTTTTATCCTTGCAACACATCTTTCACTCCAGTCCTCTTGGTCTCAGTCTCCGCTAAAGCACTTCATTCACCTCCCCCCCCCCCCCTTTCCCTTTTTTTAAGTATCCCCCTCCTCCACCCTGTCAACTCTTGCAAATCTATACCTTTATATCATTGTCATTTTGCACTGCACAGACTCACCAGCTCCAGTGCTCATGTGTCACATTCCTATTCTGTGCCCCTGCTTATTCTTCCTCCTGCATTCCTATCATGCACATGCTCCCTCCATCCCTCCAAGATGTCAGCTACCCTCCTCGCACTTCCCACCACTTTCTCCCTCTACTCATTCCACCCAACACAACCTCTCATCCCAGTTCACCAGCCGAACTGAAAACTTGGCATTTGGCAATATTTGGCATTATGTGTCCAGCCAGCAAGTGTATGTTTCAGGTGGGGAGGATGAGAGGATGTGGCGGAAGGTGAGAGGGGGGGGGCATGGGGGGTGATTGTTGGATACATGTGCCCACACATTGTATGTGTTCTCTAACTCATTAAAGTATTTGTCTGAAAGCTAGCAAGTTTCCATTCTTTTTGTGTGCCTGTTGACAATTCAACGCTATTACTGTTTGGTGAGTGTTCTCCTCCAGTCCTAAATTATTTACATATCATACTAATATTCATGTTTATTAGAAATATGTAATCAGAAAAAAACAAAGTTATAATCAAGACTCTCTGGCTCCAGGAGATGCATTATGACCTAGGTCAGAAAACCTGCTGTCTGTGCGATGAAGTTTTTGGATGATCATAAGTTTACAAAATTAATACTTACAAATGCTACCCAACACAATTAGCTTTAATTTAAACATTTATAGTTTCATTGCTTTTATGTATGCACTGACATGATCAGTGTAAGGTAAACCTGATTTCATAAACAAATAGTAGATGATGTTTGAAAATTGTGCCCCAAATTCTCAGATGAGACTGGTTTAGTAGAGATTAAAATTAGAAAAAAGAAACATTAACATACATCCATAAACAAATAGTTGTTGAGATATGAACAATTTTGCCATGTATAGCCATGTCTCTCTTGACTCTGCCAGAGATGCTTAACATGATTACAACTCATTCTTGCATATCCTTCAGCCTTTCGCGTGAAATAATCATGAACTTGTGAAAAAACACCTATCTGCCTTTGGTTTTGTTCATTTGCTATGAACATATGCCCTTGGAATGCATGCTAGTTATTGATGGGTTGAAATACACCAATGCTTTTTAATGTCCCCAAAGCAAGAAAGCTGAGACATTTAAGGTCAAATGAGTGAAAGGGCTGTGACAGTGGACATCCTCAATCAATCCATTGCTCATTAAACATTTGTGATAGGTACTGTTATGCAAAGTTTAGAAAACAGTAACATAAGTAATTTCTGATACAGAAATTAGTGATAAATAACACCTGTTACTTTTTCTGGTAATGTATATCTTCCTGTAAGTCTAAATATATCAATCATCCTGTAAGGCTACTGCCCACAATTTGTTGGCACACATTGATAGTAAATAAAGCATACCTGATGCCTTGCTTCCATGACCATCTGAGAATTTGAATCTGTCGATGCATGTTTACTAGAATAATTTAGTATCCCACTCTGTGTGAATTCCACCTCATCTGCAAATAAAATGCAAGTGGTAAATTGTGGATCTTCAGCATGCCTCAAGTACTTAGAATCCACTAGCAGAACTGTTGTGACCGATGACACATGGTGTTAAGTGATTTGGGTAAAGTAACAAGTGTTGCAAAACAACCACCCAAGGGGCCCTCTATTCTTTGCACACTTGTTTTAGGATTATATTCTACTAGTTGCAACATCCCCCCCCCATGAACCATAGACCTTGCCTCAGCGATACAGATAGGTGCAACCACAATGGAGGGGTATCTGTTGAGAGGCCAGACAAACGTATGGATCCTGAAGAGGGGCAGCAGCCTTTTCAGTAGTTGCAGGGGCAACAATCTGGATGATTGACTGATCTGGCCTTGTAACACTAGCCAAAACAGCCGTGGTGTGCTGGTACTGCGAACGGCAGAAAGCAAGGGGAAACTACAGCCATAATTTTTCCCGAGGGCATGCAGCATTACTGCATGGATAAATGATGAAACTACGGCCGTAATTTTTCCTGAGGGCATGCAGCTTTACGGCATGGATAAATGATGATGGCGCCCTCTTGGTTAAAATATTCCGGAGGTAAAATAGTCCCCCATTCGGATCTCCGGGCGGGGACTACTCAAGACGACGTTGTTATCAGGGGAAGGAAAACTGGTATTCTACAGATCGGAGCGTGGAATGTCAGATCCCTAAATCAGGCAGGTAGGTTAGAAAATTTAAAAAGGGAAATGGATAGGTTAAAGTAGATATAGTGGGAATTAGCTAAGTTCGGTGGCAGGAGGAACAAGACTTTTGGTCAGGTGAATACAGGGTTATAAATACAAAATCAAATAGGACTAATGCAGGAGTAGGTTTAATAATGAATAAAAAAATAGGAGTTCGGGGAAGCTACTACAAACAACATAGTGAATGCATTATTGTGGCCAAGATAGACACAAAGCCCACACCTACTACAGTAGTACAACTTTATATGCCAACTAGCTCTGCAGATGATGAAGAAATCGAAGAAATGTATGATGAGATAAAAGAAATTATTCAGATAGTGAAGGGAGACGAAAATTTAATAGTCATGGGTGACTGGAATTCAACAGTAGGAAAAGGAAACGTAGAAGGTGAATATGGATTGGGGGTAAGAAATGAAAGAGAAGCCGTCTGGTAGAATTTTGCACAGAGCACAACTTGATCATAGCTAACACTTGGTTTAAGAATCATAAAAGAAGGTTGTATACATGGAAGAAGTCTGGAGATACTGACAGGTTTCAGATAGATTATATAATGGTAAGACAGAGATTCAGGAACCAGGTTCTAAATTGTAAGACATTTCCAGGGGCAGATGTGGACTCTGACCACAATCTATTGGTTATGAACTGTAGATTAAAACTGAAGAAACTGCAAAAAGGTGGGAATTTAAGGAGATGGGACCTGGATAATCTGACTAAACCAGAGGTTGTACAGAGTTTCAGGGAGAGCATAAGGGAACAATTGACAAGAATTGGGGAAAGAAATACAGTAGAAGAAGAATGGGTAGCTTATAGGGATGAAGTAGTGAAGGCAGCAGAGGATCAAGTAGGTAAAAAGACGAGGGCTAGTAGAAATCCTTGGGTTACAGAAGAAATATTGAATTTAAATGATGAAAGGAGAAAATATAAAAATGCAGTAAATGAAGCAGGCAAAAAGGAATATAGACTTCTCAAAAATGAGATCGACAGGAAGTGCAAAATGGCTAAGTAGGCATGGCTAGAGGACAAATGTAAGAATGTAGAGGCTTATCTCACTAGGGGTAAGATAGATACTGGAGAGACCTTTGGAGAAAAGAGAACAACTTGTATGAATATCAAGAGCTCAGATGGAAACCCAGTTCTAAGCAAAGAAGGGAAAGCAGAAAAGTGGAAGGAGTGTATAGAGGGACTATACAAGGGTGATGTACTTGAGGACAATGTTATAGAAAGGGAAGAGGATGTAGATGAGGATGAAATGGGAAATATGATACTGTGTGAAGAGTTTGATAGAGCACTGAAAGACCTGAGTCGAAACAAGGCCCTGGGAGTAGACAACAGTCCATCAGAACTACTGACAGCCATTGGAGAGCCAGTCCTGACAAAACTCTACCATCTGGTGAGCAAGATGTATGAGACAGGCGAAATACCCTCAGACTTCAAGAAGAATATAATAATTCCAATCCCAAAGGAAGCAGGTGTTGACAGATGTGAAAATTACCGAACTATCAGTTTAATAAGTCACAGCTGCAAAATATTAATGCGAATTCTTTACAGACAAATGGAAAAACTGGTAGAAGCCGACCTTGGGGAAGATCAGTTTGGATTCCGTAGAAATATTGGAATACGTGAGGCAATACTGACCTTATCTTAGAAGAAAGATTAAGGAATGGCAAACCTACGTTTCTAGCATTTGTAGACTTAGAGACAGCGTTTGACAATGTTGACTGGAATACTCTCTTTCAAATTCTAAAGGTGGCAGGGGTAAAATACAGGGAGCGAAAGGCTATTTACAATTTGTACAGAAACCAGATGGCAGTTATAAGAGTCGAGGAACATGAAAGGGAAGCAGTGGGTGGGAAGGGAGTGAGACAGGGTTGTAGTCTCTCCCCGATTTTATTCAATCTGTATATTGAGCAAGCAGTAAAGGAAACAAAAGAAAAATTTGGAGTAGGTATTATAATCCATGGAGAAGAAATAAAAACTTTGAGGTTCGCCAATGACATTGTAATTCTGTCAGAGACAGTAAATGACTTGGAAGAGTTGTTGAACGGAATGGGCAGTGTCTTGAAGGGAGGATATAAGATGAACATCAACAAAAGCAAAGCGAGGATAATGGAATGTAGTCAGATTAAATCGGGTGATGCTGAGGTAATTAGATTAGGAAAGAGACACTTAAAGTAGTAAAGGAGTTTTGCTATTTGGGGATCAAAATAACTGATGATGGTTGAAGTAGAGAGGATATAAAATGTAGACTGGCAATGGCAAGGAAAGCGTTTCTGAAGAAGAGAAATTTGTTAACATCGAGTATAGATTTAAGTGTCAGGAAGGCGTTTCTGAAAGTATTTGTATGGAGTGTAGCCATGTATGGAAGTGAAACATGGATGATAAATAGTTTGGACAAGAAGAGAATAGAAGCTTTCGAAATGTGTTGCTACAGAAGAATGATGAAGATTAGATGGGTAGATCACATAACTAATGATGAAGTATTGAATAGAATTGGGGAGAAGAGGAGTATGTGGCACAACTTGACAAAAAGAAGGGACCGGTTAGTAGGACATGTTCTTAGGCATCAAGGGATCACAAATTTAGCATTGGAGGGCAGTGTGGAGGGTAAAAATCATAGAGGGAGACCAAGAGATGAATACACTAAGCAGATTCAGAAGGATGTGGGTTGCAGTAAGTACTGGGAGATGAAGAAGCTTGCACTGGATAGGATAGCATGGAGAGCTGCATCAAACCAGTCTCAAGACTGAAGACCAAAACAACAACAACAACAGCAGTGCAGAACTGTTCGAAGCCTGTAGAAGTGAACTGGGGGCCATTATCAGTGACAATGGTGTGGGGAAGCCCTTCAATGGTGAAAATCTGCAGAAGGGCATTGAGCGTGGCCACTGTGGTGGTGGATGACATGCTGGCCATGTAAGGGTAGTCTGAATAAGCATACAAGGCAACAAGCCACATCAAACCAAGGAAGAGGCTAGCAAAATCTAGATGAATGTGGTACCAAGGGAGACAGGGAGTAGGCCAGAGAGAGAAAGACTGGAGTGGAGGAGCCTGATGCTGAGCACAGGCATAACAGCAGTGCACCATAGACTCCAGATCCTTGTTCAGTCCAGGCCAGTAGACGCATCGCGTGGCAAGTGCTTTTATCCAAGACAAACCCCAGTGCCCGCAATGGAGGCGTTCCATGACGTGAGTGCATAAGGTAGGTGGGATGACAATGTCACGGGAACCTGCCTCTGCATCCAGCAGGAGCACATTGGTGATGATGGACAAATAATGAGAGAAGTGAGCTCAGGCCGGGAGCTCAGGAGCAGTTGACTACAAAAAACAGTGCATGACAAGCCGCAAGATTGGGTCACAGCGTGTAGCTGCTGCCAAGTGAGTAGCGGTAATAGGAAATCCATCCAAGGTGTGTTGTGACTCCACATCAGTGTGAAAACAGGAGAGTTCCAGTGGGTTAAACACTCGGTCTGGTCCTGAGGATAAACATCAGAGGGCATCTGCATTTGCATGTTGCACAGTAGGCTTGTGATTGGTGGTGTAAGTGTAGGAGCTAAGAAAAAGAACCCAATGCTGGAGCGTCTGGGCTATCCGCTCTGGAAGCTGAGAGTGTGGCCTGAAGAGTGCTATGAGTGGTTTATGGTCTGTAATGGGTGTAAACTGGAACCCAAATAGGTACACATGAAATTTCTTCATGCCCAAGATGACCACCAATGCCTCTTTCACAATCTGGGAGTAATTGCATTGGGCAAGCGTCAGTGTTTTGGATACATAGGTGATGGACTGCTCTGTACCATCATCATTATGGTTTGCCAGCACTGCACGAATGCCATAAGGAGAAGTGTCCACAGCAAAAACAGGGAAAAGTGGGTAAGGCTGGGTGCAGATTGTAACATGCACTTCAGCTATGTAAGGGACTGTTCACAGGCCGCCGACCACTGAAATGGAATGACTTCCTTCCACAACTGGTTGAGTGGATGCATAATGTGTGCAGCCTGTGGAAGGAACATAGAATAATAATTCACTTTCCAGGAAATAGCCTGCAACTGCTGGAGGTTTTGGAGATGCAGGAGAGAGTAATAGCAGAAACATTATGGTCAGTGGACTGAATCCCACATTTGGTGAGCAAGTGTCCCATGTAACGCAGTTGGTCCTGGAAAAACTGACATTTGTGCAGATGGCACTTGAGCTCTGCATCACACAATGCAGAAAGATGGTATTTAGGTTATGCAGGTAGTCTTGTCTGTAGTACCTGCAACAATTAAGTCATCCAGGTAATTGGTACAAGCTGGGGTGGACATGTTTAACTGTTCCAGGTATCTCTGGAAGATTGTTGGAGCAGAAGAGATTCCAAAAGCCAAAAGGTAAGTGCCTGTATTTGTATATGACAAAAGGCGTACTGATGACAACAATGTGTTGCAATTCCTCATCTAGTGGGATTTGTAAGTAAAGCATTAGGATCATATATTTTAGAAAAACATTCACCTCCAATAAGGTTTGTAAGGAGGTCCTCTTGATGCGGTATGGGGTAGGTTTCCACCAGAGCTTGGGTATTGATCGTCAACTTAAAATCACCACAATGCCAGAGGGAATCATTTTGGTTCTGGACTATGACCAGACGTGAAGCCCAAGCACTAGTTTTGGGTGGCTTGAAGACCCCAGCACCTTGAAGTGATCGAGTTCAGGCTTAATAGCCATCTGTATGGAAACTAGAAGAGGACATGCACGACAGAACTGGGGCACCACTTCTGGATGTAAAGAAATATGTGCCTCAAAATCAATGGTGCACACCAAGCCAGGATCAAACAGAGACACGAAAGAGACACAAAGGTCACCAACTTTCTGGAAGGGAACCATGTCAGAGATGAACTGAACTTCATCCATGATGGAGAAGCCAAACAGTGAGAAAGCATCCAGGCCAAATACATTGCCAGCAGAATGACTGTTGACAACATCCAGCATTAACAGCCATGTAACCATCTTGTACTTAGTCTTAGTGGTGAATTGACCTCTGAGGGTAATAGAGCTGCTACGACATGCAAACAACTTGCAAGAGGGTGTGGCCAACACTGGGTGACCCAGACGAGTGTATGTTGGGAGGTTGACCAACGAAACTGTTACTCCCTTGTCGACATGGAAATGAACAACCTGATGAGCAATCATGAGATCAATAAACAACTTGAGGGCACAAGGATTGCCTTGGGGAATGATGGCCTGAAGTTCATGGACCATCCCATGAAGCAAGGTAGGAATAGGGAGACAGCAGACAGTATAGAGATGCCCATCCTTGCCACAACAGGTGCAGTGCACCCAATGATCAGGGCAGTCTGCCTCACAAAATAGTCAGGACAATAAGGCAGACCTGGCTGGTTGTGCCAAAGAGGCTGGACTGGCTGCTCAGAAGTCATTGATACATCTGAAAGTGACAAATCATGATGCCGCTGTCGGAAGAAGGCTGCCAATAATTTTGACATTGCAGCGGTGGCTGAACCACAGTGATCTGGAGATGGGCAGTAAGACGTTCATTCGCTGCCTGCACTATCTCAAAAGAGTGGGCAGTTTTCAGTATGTCATCCAAGGAAGGACTGTCGAGCTAGAGGGCTGCATGCTAACTTCTGGATCGGGACCGAGCCAATTCGACCACTGCATCACAGATCTGGGAATTGGCATATGAGGTTTTGCGAGATGGGTTGGCACAGGTAAAATTGCAATAAACAGCTCAGACCTTGCAAATCCATCACCCATGATCTCCAAGATTGGCCTGCTTGTTCATGGTACTGATGGAACTCGAGGCACAATGCGACCATGTGGAACTGTTGTGAATAATAGGTAGCCAGCAACAAACACATTTCCTCGAAAGTGAGTGCAACCGGCTTTGAGAGGGGAGACAACTTCTTAAGTAGGAAAAACATCTCTGGGGAAGCTCAAGAAAAGAAAACCAACCATTGGAGAGAGTCATCTAAAATTGAAAAAGAAGCAGAGTGCTGTTTCAGCTGCTGAAAATACGTGTCTCAATCCTGTGTGGTGTCATTAAACAGTTGGGACGCGGGTGGATGGGTCTCTGTCTGCCAAGTGACCACATTCAGGAAAGGTTGTAAACCTTGGACCTGCAATCAGTCGGACAGCAGCTGAATTTCCTGACACAAAATGTCTGTCTGTTGCCAGAACTGCTGATGGAATTTCTGTTGCTGTCGCTGTTCCATTAGTTGTACAAGTTTCATGTCCATAATCCATTAACCTTTTACCACATCGCCAATTCTAGCAACCAGAATCAGATTGGAAGCCACAGGCTGACCAGCTGAGAGAATAGAAATTGAGTCAACCAAACTCACAGAAAGACAGCTATGTATGACAACAAGGACAACAACAACCACGAATGGCTACAGCAATGATGACAACAACAACCACCATGAATGGATAAAGCAGTGGACAAGTCAGTAGAATAAACCAGATGGAGGATCAAGATGTAGTGAGATTCCAAGAACCAACAGCAATGCGTAGGGTATAGAACACAAGCACAGTCGGAACACAGCTGACTTCTGAGCCCCTGCACTGCAGGCTTTATAGGGTCTCTGTGAGTGCTGATAGGCAGACATGGCCTGTGCACAGCGCAGTGGCAGTGACGGTAGTGCTCACCAGTTTTAGGGGCACCACCTACTGGCCGTCGTCTATGTCCATGCCCTCTGGCGGGCCCCTAAATTGTCAGACTGGGATACCAGATAGCGAATTTCATATTAAGTGCTATGTCTGACAACAGCATCATAGTTGGAGGACTTGATACAGAGACTAGCAAAACCAAGAAGAAATGAGCTATAAAAGTCAACAGAAAGACAGGCTACATGACTGATTATTGACACAAATAAAATGGACCAAATTGCACCAAGTATTTGTTTCCAGACATATGTTTATGTGACTTTTTGTTTTGTTTTGACTGATACAATCTTCAATGAATATGGGACGTTCTATTGAACATCTTGTATAATACTTGTATAATACTCACTTGTATAATACACACTAACATTCCTAATGCATATGGCCTTACTGCAATCGAACACTACCTTTCCAGATGCCCTATGGATTCCAAGTCAGCAACCTCCTTCCTAGTTTCCATGACCAACTATTTCCTCACCCACAATTACTTCTCCTTTGAAGGCATTACCTACAAACAAATCTGCAGTATGGCATCATCCTATGCTAACCTATTCATGGGCCATCTAGAGGAATCCTTCCTAAAAAACCAGAATCCTAAACCCTTGCCTGATTCAGATTCATTGATGACATCTTTGCTATTTGGGTTGAAGGTGAGGACACCTTATTCACATTCCTCCAGCACCTCAACAACTTTGCCCCATTTGCTTCACCTGGTCCTGCGCAACCCAACAAGCCACCTTCCTAGATGTTGACCACTGCCTCAGAGATGGCTACATCAGTACCTCCGTCCATATCAAACCTACTAACCACCAGCAATACCTCCACTTTGACAGCTGCCACCTGTTTCATACCAAGAAGTCCCTTCCATACAGCCTAGCCACCCATGGTCGTCGCATCTGCAGTGACGAGCAGTCCCTCTCTAAATATACCTAGGATCTGACTGAAGCTTTCACATCCTTGTACAAAAACAAATCTACCGTGCCTTATCTTTCCAGTCTCCCAACACCTCCCAAAGTCCCACAGTCCGGCCACAGAGAAGCATTCCCCTCATAACTCAGTACCATCTGGGACTGGAGCAACTGAATTACATTCTCCGCGAGGGTTTCGACTACCTCTCGTCGTGGCCTGAAACGAGAAATGTCCTACCCACTATCCTTCCCATTCCTCCTACCGTGGTATTTCACCGTCCACCGAACCTACACAATATACTCATCCATCCTTACACAACCCCTGCTCCCACTTCCTTACCTCATGGCTCATACCCCTGTAATACACCTAGATGCAAGACCTGTCCCATAAAACCTCCTATCACAACCTACTCCAGTCCGGTCACTAACATTACCTATCACATCAAAGGCAGAGCTACCTGTGAAACCAGTCATGTGATCTACAAGCTAAGTTGCAACCACTGTGTTGCATTCTATGTAGGCATGACAACCAACAAGCTGTCTGTCCACATGAACGGTCACCGACAAACTGTGGCCAAAAAACAAGTCGACCACCCTGTAGATGAACATGCTGCCAAACATGATACCCCTCATCTTAATGACTGCTTCACAGCCTGTGCCATATAGATCCTTCCCACCAACACCAGACTTTCTGAATTGCGCAGGTGGGAACTTTCCCTGCAATACATCCTACATTCCCATAATCATCCTGGCCTCAACCTTCGTTAGTCACTGTCCTCATCCATCCAGCCCCCTCCCTGTTCCCATTCCAGCACTACACAGCTGTCATTTTACAGCCACACCCTGTCTTTTAATTTCTTTTATTTTTATTTCTATCCTTCCTGCTACTTACCCCCTCCCTCCCTCCACACCTTCTCTCCTACCCTCCGTCTAAACTGCAACACTTTATTGTCTGCCACTCCCACCATACTATCCCTCCCCCTCTCCACCCCACCCAGTCGCCACTCCCATCATGCACTGGTGCTGCTGATCGCAGTGTAGTTTCAGCTCTCTGAGACTGCAGATGTGTGTGCAAGTTGCGCTTGTGTGAGTGTGTGTGTGCGTGTGTGTATGTGTGTCTACTGCTGACAAAGGCCTTAATGGCCGAAAGCTATGATTGTGTGAATCTTTTTATTGTGCCTATCGCGGCTCAGCATCTCCGCTATATAGTGAGTAGCAACTTTCCTTCTCTCGTATTATTCTTTACTTTTACATTACATCATCATTGTATTATGGCAGAGACCTAATCAATGACAACACCATTTCTTCCCTAAATCATAACTTTAACTCATAGCATAATTATTTTAATGCAAATACAACAAGCCCCTATACCTTTTTTATATGTAGTAGCTTATGTAATCCAGTGCTAGCATTTAACACCATCACAACACTAATCTTCATATGAGATACACAGATAAAAGCACTTAAACTCTTGAATCCATGCGCACATTTAACTGACAACAAACATACTTCAATACATTTCATATTGTAATAACACAGACATGATCAACTATGGACACATAGAAACTATTTTGCTTTGATCACACCATGATGATTAAAAACTGGACTAATTCTACACAGTGATGTGTGATCATATTACTTATTCTGAAACTGTCTTCTATCACATTGGAAAAATGGCATCTGAGTTGCCCTTAAGTTGTCAACTATACTGTAAATGACCGCCAAACAAAAATACACATTTATTTAGTCAGCTGCACACTGACACCTTAATAGGAATTATAAGTAATTCAATTTTTTCTATCATGTACCAAATCTTTTCTTACTGAATATTCAATATCATTAATAGTCCCAACATCTGTACTTAATATTCTAGTATATATAAATACCATAATATAATGCTGAATGTCACAGAATTTATAGTAAACAAATATATCCCATGGGGGTATAATAACACAGTTTGCAACATACAAAATTTTGCAGTTATCAGAAGATAATAACAACAAAAGGATATACAATGGCAACATGTGTTATTTCAACATAACCGCTATTTTTTGTTTTACAATTTTTTATCATGTTGCTAGAGACCAGACAAAAGATGATCTGATTATATTTTGTTTCTGAATGTTATTTTCTTTGTGAGAGTGTCAGTGCTGCATCATAAGGTATCCATTATATTGTTACTAGAATGAACAAGTTCACGATAATAACAGATGTGTGTAAAATGAAAAGTTTCATCATGTCATTTAGGATTTGTTGATAAGGCATCTTTTGAAGTATCATTATAACAAAATAACTTTCCACAAAGTATTTGCTACATCTGTTTGTTTACTATTAGTACTTCATCCAAGTTGTGGCAGTCCACAAAATATCCATTTTGTTAAAATTGGCCAAATATTTACTTGTTACATCATAAATAATAATATCTATTAACACTTTGCATTGTAAAACTATACACAGAAAACAGAAGACTGCATTTTACCTCCAGCTTTTCAAATAATAAGATATTAAAAAGTACAGATGTTGGTAAATATGTTTAAATCAGATTTTAACCCATTTACTTTTTCAGTATTTTAAATAACCATTGGAAATATATCATTTAAATATCAGGGAACTCAGATGCCTCCCACCTGAGTGGGATGCACTACTTCATACTAGCACTCAGAAGATTAAGGACAGTCTAAAGGTAATTCTAATTACATAGATTGTAATCAAATCCAGAGTCTAGCCAATAAAAACACTGAACCAACTAGTTTGTTTGAAGATCTACTAAAACATCAGACATTCAGATGTTTTTACCAGTAATTTTTAATGTTTATCTTATAAGATGCAATGTACTATATAAAAAGAAATAAGAGTTTCAGATTTAACAGATACCAGGAAAAAACCTATCTACACTTACTATTATGATTAACACAGGGAAACAGGTACAAAGTATCAGAGTGCTAGTATGACAAATGTTGTACGAAAACAGTGACATGAAATGAGAGGGATACATACTTGCTCTCCCTACCATCTGCACGGCACGAACTCCCTTCCGGAAAGTAGCCACTGTCCAGCATGACGAAGATGAGAGAGAGATATGTAACGTTAATTGAGCAGCTTGTTACTGGTGCTACCATCGAAATTCTGCTGATTATCGATGATTATTAAAGATGTTATGTGAGAAACTAAGTAATTTCATAATACGGCACATCCCAACAGAATTTTACTATTAATCATCAAGTGCAGTTAGTAAACTATAGGTAACAACATGATGGAAAGCTGGCAACCGTAACAGCTGCAAACATAACCACAGAGAGTGCTATATTTATGACATGTTTCTTGAAACAATAGACAGGAAATGGAATGTGCACGATTCTTCATACTGCTAAATAAAGTTATCACAGTTAAAATTTTCATCAATAGAAAAGGAATGAGATATGACTCAAAGTAAAAAGTGTTTTCCAAAAATACACTAACCAAAGTAAGAGAGACATTCAGTATGTGTGTTCCAGCTGCAGCTACACATCTCTTTGATTTTATGGTCATACACACACTGCATGAAGAATAAGCTCTTTCGCTTGCTGAAGTGGTCACGCAGATTCCTTACTTATTTGTTTTAATGCGTGCACCGTGTATGTGTGTGCGTGTTTGCTGTAAGATCAGATATCTGTTTCCTAAATGAGCATTCTAGGACATTTTTTAACAAAAATGCAATACATGACAACAAAAATGAATACCTAAGAATTTTAAATTTTTGAGGATTTTACATTTTAAAAAAATCTGGCTTTGAATGCATCCACTATGAGTAAACTTAGAAAACAACATTGTAGTCAAATGTTCCAAGGAATAAAGTGCATTATTACTGCAAAGAATATGCCTGCAAGAAAACTGCAAGACATCTGCTAAAACTACCTATGAAGCACTAGGCTGGAGCTATAGGTACGCAGGAACAGGTCTGCTCTAATTAAAATCAATTTAAGAAACACAGTGTCTTTAATAAATTAAGAAACACATGAAAATCTAAAGACATTAACAAAATGAACGATATCCTAGGGAAAAACTGTACACTTAAACTCAATTAGTATCACAGATATGTGACATACTGTGGATAATAGTGCATTTAAATATGTATTGTGGAAACAGTTTTCTGAAAGCATAATATCTGATGATCATATATGAGTAAAAAAATAAACTGCTAAATCAGAATCTATTCTATTGTCTCTAGAGCCTGCTTAGAAAATACTGGATTTCAGGAAATTGAAGCAGCATGAGCAGTCCACATTTTCTTTTCTTGAAAATACAGACCCCATTTGGACTTTCTTAGTCCTTTAATTGTTTGAACATTCTGCTTCTCAAAATACTGGCTAACTTGATGTTCCTCATGTAAATTGGGTTTACTGCATTTGAGAATGATTTCTCCTCCATATCTTGCCATAGTCATTGGACATCACCCCATAATCACACACAGAGCACACACTGTCTTAACACATCTTCTAAATGATACTTCAGTAAAATAAGTACACTCTGGCTACACATACTTGGTAATCATAGTCAGTAATTCTATATGGTGGTAATATTAACTTCCATGACAGTGTATAAGTGGTGCAAATGTCACTGGTTATCTAGGTGAGCACACAGCTGACATGATGTGGTATGGCTGCATTTTTGGCCACTCTTGTAATCAATCCTCAAAACCCAATGTTATATGTGAGAAGTCACTGATGTAAAGCAATGGAGAAACAGTAACTTCCTTTGAAAATAAATATACCCTGCCTGACAAAAGAAAGTGAAGCACCTAGAGACATGGTTGGATGTCAGCGTTACTTCAAAATGCGTACGTCATCAGTGAGTATGCAAACGATAATAGTTGCAGTTTTCTATGACAGGCAGAATGGCTACCAAAGCACATTACTGTTATTTGGGTTTCATGTTATTACCAGCCCTGGCAGGTTATGTAAGGGGTACGGACAGAATGAGAAACATAGAGGTTGTGTACTCCTGTGACTCAAAGAGTTTGAAAGGAGCCTCATTGTAGGTCTCAATTTGGCCAGCCGGTTGAATTGTGCACTATCCAGATTTATGGGCCATTCTGATGTGAAAGTGGCCCAAAGCTGGGCTGCATGGGAATGTGAGATCAAGTATATTCTTCCACAAAGTTGTGGTCAATGAGATCTGACCATCACAAGGAAGGGTCACCACCATCATAACCCCTTCAAATCTGAAGCTGCCATATGAGAACAAGTGATGGACTCCCTACAACATTCTGTGTCAATTTGCACCATTGGTCAGACACTAATGAAAGCTGGACTACGAAATTACCACCCCTGTGTAGGATGCCATCAACACCACAATACAAACACCTATATTTAGAGTGACACCTTAACTGAGAAGCATGGACTGTGAATGAATGGTGTAGTATTGTGTTCAGTAACGAATCATTGTTCTACACTACCCAGGATCACAATCATGAATGAGTATAGCAGTGACCTGGAGAGTGGTCACGTTCTTCCAATGTTTTGGAGAGGCATGGCAGTGTTACTCCTGGTGTCATAGTGTGGGAAGCCATTGGATATGATTTCAGGTCATGGCTGTTAGTGGCTGAGGAAACTCTGACTCCACTGTGGTACGTCCCAGACATCCTACAACCTCATGTGTTACTTTCTACATGACAGTATTGTAGAACTATAATTCAATAGGACAATGCTCATCCGTACATGACACATGTCTTTATGAAATGTGTGGGTGATGTAGAGTTACTCTCACGCCCAGCAAGCTCCTCAGATCTGTCCAGAATAACAGCATGTGTAGTACCAGCTCTGACATCAACACCATCCCAGTGCCAGCATCCGGAATAGCAGGGACCTGTTAGATCAGTTAAGGGTCAGGTTGTCTCAGGTGAGGATGCAACAGATTTATGACATGCTTCCCACTGAATCAGTGGGTGCATCCAAACCAGAGTGAATGCACTGTCATGCTGACAATTGAGCTCATACTGTCAAGCTTATTTGTAAATTTGACTTTATTTTGTAAGCACTGATATAACATCACATACCCTCTGAACCTGTGAAGTTTCATTCATTATACAATTGATGGGGAGACGGGGTTTGCACCAACAAAGTTTTTGAAAGAGGCGTACCGTGCGAAAGATTCATCTTACTAATAAATTGACATCAGAACATTAAAGAAACTTGAATTACAGATTTCATCTGCAGATTTATCTATTGGATCTGTCAGCATAAGTAATGGTTATAATCTTGTTCATGTTGTTCATGAAATGTTCAATCAACAGCATACTGCACATACAAAACATCCGTTATTTATATGCAATATCTTTATCTTAAAATGTGTAATTTTCAAAAATTGATTACTTTTGCTAACATTCTAGGATCAGTTACATCAGTAACTTGTAACCAATTCCCTTTCTAGACTGACTGCATTTCTCTATTATTCTATTAATGAATGGAACTCTGCCAACTGCTTTACCTGTGACTAAGTGATGTGATCGTTCCATTTCTTGTCCCCTACAAATTGTTACACCAAGACATCTGAATGATTTGACTGATTCTAATTGTGACTCATTGATATTTAGTTACAGAACACTGTGTTTTTCCAATTTATAACAAAGAGAATTTTAGATTTCTGGATACTTCAAGAAAGGTGCCAATTTTTGCCCTACTTGGAAATCTTATCAAGATACAACTGACTATTTGTGCAGATTCTTTCAGACAGCACTTCTTAAAAAAAACTCCATCTGCAAGAAATTTGAGATTACTAGTAATATTGTCTGAAAGGACATTAACATCATGCATGAACAGCAAGGGCCCCAATACACATCCCTGGGCTTACCTGAAATTGCTTGTACATCTGTTAATGACACTCTAATTGGTTAACATTTTTTATGTTTCCACCAAGAAACCCTCAATACAGTCACAAATTTTTCTCGAGTCAAATGCTTTTCACAAATCAAGAAACACACCATTTATCTGGCTGGGGTGATTCACAACTTTTAGGATGTTATGTGAGGTAAGTGACAACTGCACTTCCCATCTTCAATGTTTTCAGAATCCATGCTGGTTGGTACGGAGGACATAATTCTGTTCAAGACACCATTATGTTTGAAATCAGAATATCTTCCTATGATACTTCAACCAATGTACGTTAAGGATATTGGATGTTAGTTTTGTGGTTCACTTCTGTTAACTTTCGTCTAGACAGGTGTGACCTGTGCTTTCTGCCAACTACTGGGCATATTCATGGGATTTATGGTATATCTGAGCCCCAAATTCAGTACAGAGTCTGACAGAGCTTCCACTGGGCATTAGAGCTTTGTTCAGTTTTAGCGATTTCAGCTGTTTCTCAATGCCACTGACTAATATTTACATCATTTGGCCTTGCAGTGGTGTGAGAATTAAATTGGGGTAATACTACTAATTAATTGGTAAACATAGCTACATAATAAATAATTATAACTTTTTAATTTTTTACATACAGGGTGTATCATAATTAATGGCATAAATGCATACAGTTGAAAGTACATGATACTAGAAGCAAAAAAGTCTCAGTAAACATAGGGTCAAAAATGCACACCTTAAGAGCTAAAAGCAATTTTTCATCTTCAGTACTGTGAAACAAATCTCTTCTACTGCAAGTTCTTTGCTTTCCATAATCTGGGAACTGGAAGTACGGACCAAAACAAGAAAAAATAGTTCAATACAAACGGGTTCTAAAATGCATTCCTTATGAGCTATGAGCACTAGATCATTAGAAGAGTTGTGTTTCAAAGTAGCAAAGATGAATAATTGCTTGTAACTTTTAAGGTATGCATTTTAGAGCACATGTTTGCTGGACATTTTTTCTTATTTTGGTCCATACTACCACTTCCCAAAATATGGAAAGCAAAGAACTTGCAGTAGAAGAGATTTGTTTCACAGTATTGAAGATGAAAAATTGCCCATAGTATGTATGCATTTTCGACCCTATGTTTACTGAGACTTTTTTGCTTCTAGTAACATGTGCTTTCAACTGCAAGCATTTACGCCATTAATTATGATACACCCTGTATACAGATGTGAGTTAGTTAATTCCTACCCCAACACCTTTTACACATTACAACGGAAATTCTTCTACAGAATACGAGTTTTCAAATGAGCAACTTTTACAGTTTGTTTTCAAATTTTACTTTGCTGCTGCTCAGACATTTTATATCACTAGCTAAGTGTTCAAACATATCTGTTGCAGCGCTGTGCACCTCTTTTAGTGCTAAAGACAACATTTACATGGAGTAACCAATGTCATTTTTCCTTCTGGTTTTGTAATTATGTACATCATTGTACCTTTTAAAACGTAGTGTATTATTTACAACAAATTTCATGATGGAATAAATATACTGTGAAACAGATGTCTACAAGATGATCAAGGATGAGCACCAAATTATTCTTATGGGACGTTTCTGAGCAATGAAGATTTTCTTACTTAAAGATGAGTTACCACTATACATTACACCATATGACATTACTGAATGAAAATATGTGAAAAATGTCAACTTTCCGATTTGTCTCTCCTCAATATTTGCAATGATTCTAAGTGTGAATGCAGCTGAACTCCATTGTTTTAGGAGTTCCAACATGTTCTTTTTCCAGTTTAAATTCTTATCAAAATGGACACCTAAAAATTTGAACTTTCCACCCTATTTATTATTCCCTCACCATGTGTTACACTTATCAATTGTGTAGTATCCCTACATATGCAGAAGTGAATATGTTGAGGATGACACCATTCACAGAAAACCAGTCAATGATACCTTCAAGAACATTGTTTACCATATCTTTTGTTTCAGTATGTGTGCTTGGACTGATTACAATACCAGTGTCATCTGCAAAAAGAACCAATCCTGCCTGTTGTACATTAGACAGAAGATTGTTTACATATATGAGGAACAGTAGGGTACCCAAGATTCAGCCTTGGGGAGCTCTATACAGTATTTCTCCCAAGTCAGAATTAAATCCCTGGACCGTATTGGTTGAATTTCTAATTATGACTTTCTGCACTCTTTTAGTTCAATATGACATTATCCACTAGTTGGCTATACCATAAATCCCAGAAACCTTCAATTTACCTGGAACATTACTGTGATTTATACAGTCAAATCCTTTAGATAGGTTGTTTAACAATGGAATATTACAGTTTCTCTGGAAAAATGCCTTGAGTTAGTGTTGCATTAGATATTTAAGATAAGACTGGACTTATTAAATGGGACAAATATTCAATACTCTTTTGAAAACACCCAAAATCAGATGAGTTTTTATTTTTGAGAGTATCTGGACAGTAACTCTGGTATCATTAACAGCCTTAACATATGACCAGAAATTCTTTGGATTTTATAAGAGAATGTTCAATAATATTCTGCTACAGTAATGGTTCAAAGTTGAATGTGTTGCCCTACTGATGGCCAAATGCACTCCATTTAACATCACTCTATCTGTGTTCCAATACTTCATTTTGCATCTACTATGTTGTAGTCCCTGTTTTTTGAATTGAGGAGGAAAAATCTTATTACTGTGAGTACAGTTTGTACGGTACTATATAGTAAAATTTATTCTAAATGAAAATTTTCCATTGCTGAAAGTCTACGGTAGATAGAATGACGAATATTTTTTTAAAGAATTTATTTCATTCATACAAAGTAAGTTCATGAGCAGATGTGTTTCTTTTAATTTACATCCACAGATCAACTTAATGTGGAGCTATTTACAGAAATGGGTGCAATACATGAAAAATGCAGGTGAATTTAAATCAACTGATGCACTGTGTAACAGTCAAGCTGTGCAATACAAGACAAGGATTGATGTGCAACATTATAGACATACTTGCGGTAGAAAAGACTGGATGGGGGAAAATAACTGTAATTTGTTGATCAAAACTTCGACATGGCCAGATGATCTCTATGACATGGTACTAACTTCGTGGCAGCATCAAATGGGAATAATGGACAGAGGTTGAATGTGAACATTAGAATAGTAATTTATCTGTGATATAAAAATTGTTTTTGTCTTTGTTAGTATTAGGTTCTCTGGTACCAGTGTGTGATGGTCCATGATTTGGTTATGTAGTAAAAGTGATCTACTCATGCAAAGTGTAATTAATGCAAATTAAAGTGTTAATCACTTTTAAACTACATATGTATTTGAAATAGATCAATAAATAGATCAATTGGATCTGTGCATAGGGCTGTTTAATTGTAAATTTGAATCTCTCATACTCTGCCTGAAGAAGTGTAAAATATGTCAACAGCACAGTTCACCTGTCTCAGATAAAAGAATATTAGAAACATACAGGTATGCCATAGAACAGAGAAAAGATGGAAGAGCAAAGCACTACATGACAGGAGTCCTTTGCTATGACTGCGAAGTCTTTATCGCTTGAAAAATAAAATGCACCAAGGAACCAGAGACAAATCAAAACGTGTACTCTACAATTACATGCTACATTTTGTTTCATAAACAGAAAAATTACTAATCATGATTAACTACTCAGAAAAGATGACCCATCTCAAGAAAATTATTTATTAAAAAAACAGATCGTGCTTTTCCAATGAGAATACATGATGTTGATGAGCCACTATGTCATGCCTACTGAATGGCATCATTCAAATACAATATGGAGGAACATGTGGTTGGCATGCCACTCTCCCATCCATTGTCAGCTTTCTACACCTTGGAGGTGTTATCTCACACTCAAGTAACTTCTACATTAGGGCCATAAGGCTGGTGTACCCAGTTCTAGTCCTCCTATCAGGGAGAAGCATTGGATCCAGATCCTCCAAATGTCACAGTGATGAGCTGATTGCTCAGTTATGGAGATGGCCAATGGTAGTCAAAGAGTTCCACAAAAGAAGGAATGAAAATACATGTACTGCATATAATCAGTATTTGGAGACAAGTAGATTCTGATTTTTAAATTTCTCTCAAGGCATACTACTGTGCTGACAAATTCACAAACTGTAATATTTTGCAATAAAAAATGAATGCACAGAATTATTTGTATGTTAATAAAATATTGAGACATCTCAACATTTTGGGTTTGAAGAATTCATAGGGACAATTTATTGTGTTTATGTGCAAGAAACACATCGCTATACTTCTAATAAGTTGTTTGGTGCCAGACATCTTGTCTTTAAAGATTTTGAATAGACAAATTATTCTTGAACACTTTCATTTATATACTGTCTATAACGTACAACACAAATGAATTGAAGCAACACTTTTCTCATGGCCCAATGAAATTATGTAGAAACCTGATAATAAATTTGCAGTCTTTCTTGAAAAATCGGCTTTAACATTTGTGATTTTATCATTACAGCGCCAGTAACCAATTTATAAATGAGTTTATAAAATCAGAAATTAACAGTCTGAATAATTTTAACCGCAATTATATTTTGGAACCTCCATCCCCCACTCATACACACCAAAGTGCAGTTTACTAAGACATTTATGTTTTTACCTACATGTTTCCAAGCTTTCAGAGCATAAACTAGCATAGCAACCAACAGTCTCAAGAACTGCAAAGAAATTTAGAAAATTACAAGTTATGATTAACACAGCATATTTTTCAGTTATGAACCCAAGTGAATGGGGCTTTAAAAAATATTCTTGCCAATCCTTAGGCTCACCATACCTGCTACCAACAACAAACCCACAATGATTTGTTGGTCCACAGGTGCACTGACAAACCACACTAATTTTAGTAAGGGAGTAGTACTAAGGTGATGTAGTAATCATTGATGTAAAAAAATTACTATTTAATTACAATGGAAGTAGTCTACATATTAAAGAACTTAAAGAACTGTACGTAACTTTTTAAAGGTAAAATTTGCTGCTTCCTCCACCTAAAATCCTGTACCTAACGACAAAACAACTGCCTATGAGAAGTGTCTGCTCAACTGGACGAATGCTACATGACCCCAAAAGCCTTGAACATTGAACCTAATAGATGCACTGATTTCATTCAAAGGTGACAAACTCTTCCCTTTCCCCACCATCTCGTTTTTTATTCTTAGAGATAATTAAGACTATACAATACGGCCACTGTAGCATTCATATAAAAAACTGTGAACCTAATTTCCAAAAAATTAAAAAAAAATTTTTTTTAGAAAATTGTGTTTTTGTTAGCAATACAAAAAATTTCTGTAAAGAAATAAATTTTATTTACAGCTTCTATTGAATCAAAACATGATGTGAGTGAAAAGATACTGAACATTGTTTTTTTGTTAAACTGAATTTGGTAGCAGTTACATACATTGAAGCTCTCCAGAAACAACCTATAAAATAAACTGTTTCTCTCTTTCACTTTTAGTGAGAATTTTATGTTAATCTGGGATGAGTTCCTTATCTCTTTCAGCGTGTAATGATTGTCTTCCAATTTTTTTCTATTCCATTTTGTAAACGATATCTTCTTTCAATTTCACAACTGACATCATGTTTCAGTGGTCAAGATTTTAGTTGTTGTAATGAATGAACAAATACTGTTTGGATCACTATGTCTTGTATTAATTATAACCAGTGCAGTGTCATTACCTAATTTAGTAGAACCTGGAATAATTTGTAAGAAGCTTTGATGTAGCACTGCGTCAAGCCACTGGTCGTAAGAGTAGTGTGGCGACATGAGGGTCAGAATAACATGTACACTAAAATATTGCAATATGGGCTGCCTGTACTCAGTGGATAACTGCACTGCACAGTGATAATAGCCATAGGGGGCAGAGCGATATCACCAAACCAGGGCAAGACCCTTGTTATGAGCTATGTGACCCAATGTGGGTTTTTCATGTAACAAGTGTACACCAGAGCCATATAAACAGTAGCAGATTTTGCAGCAGATACATTCATAGTCCAGCAGCAGTACCACCATGTTGCCAAATCCACAGTAAACAATGAGAGGATGGGGCACTGCCAGCTGCAGTCATGGATCTGAGTTTGCCTTGGGCCAGCCACCACCAGCACTGACAGTCCTTGGTGGTTCCATGTGACTCCTGCCACAGGGTAGCAGATTGTGTTCCATGCACAGCAGTCCTCCTTCACACGTATGTGGTGGACAACGCCATGCCTGAGTCACCTAAGTGCAAGTGTCCATCACTGCAGCATGCTGTTACAGCAAAATGCAGAGTACCGCTGAGATCACGGCTGTATCCCACTGTCAGGCCAATGGCCGTCACTCTGCCTGACATCAACACTGCGTGTTGCTGATGCTCTCCCATCTTACAAAGGAGGAAGCCAATGCCTGTAAGCCTATGTTGGCCTGGGTCACTGCAGACGTGCACGTCTGGCACACACTGTTAATGACATTATGTGTATGTGAAGAACTCTTCCCTGGTCATCATTGTATCTACCGGGCTCCACTGGTTTGCAACCACACCACACATACTACCGAGTGCCGTTGTTTCTCCTCAGTGGTGTCAGCTGTCAGGAGAGCTAACATCATCATAGTGAACAGCGACAGATGTTCCACCCCTGAAGCACATCATCTGCACCACAGCCTATGGTATCCTCATTGTGGAGTGAGTGAGACTGTTGTTTTTTCTGTGTGGTGATAATCGTGGGGCCAAGTGTTAAGGATTGTAGGGTTACATTTGAGAGGCCAGAAGAACTGGTGGATATCTCTCAGTATAAAGATAATTCTAGAGATGACTGGCCATAGCCTGTGTGATGCACACAGTGTAATTTACTTTTGTCCTTTGTGCCAAATCTGTTTGATTTTATCTGTCTAGCAATATGGACTAACATAGCAGAATCCTAGGCAATGTAGGGAGACCAGGTAGTTCATCATTAGACAGAAGAAGTAAGAGTGGTAATGTGAGCAGTTAAGGAGTGTTCTACCCAAGTTATTGTTAACTTGTTATAGCTGAGTCTTAAAAAATGAGTAAGAGTGATGCAATGTTGAAATGAGAGACACAAGATGTTGACAGTGAGAAAGCAACAAAAGCATTATTTAATCTAATCAGGTGGTATAGCTGAGGGTTGAGAAAATGTTCATGAGTAATAAACTAAAAGAAGAGCTGGTGTGTTCAACTCAAGCAGAGATTGGTACATAGATAAAGGAAACAAAATAGCACACGGTTTTTCCATGAATAATTCGGAGGCATATCTAAGAGGCCTAACACAGCTGTGGAGGACTTTGCAGATAGAATTAGAAAACTCAATGTATATGAGTTAATACACAGTGAGGAAGTATATAAGATGTAACTACAGGAAGTCAAGTAAAGGGCATTCAATGTTTTCCTGAAATATTTCGCACCAGAAATATCCAGGAGGAGAGACTAGCAATGTTTATGCGGCAGTTAAGTTGATATTAGAATCTGAGGAGACTGATGTTTCAACAGGTGTAAGAGATCAGAGAAACGTGTTCACATTAAATATAAGATGTTCCAACTGTGAGCATATGCTGCAAGTGTGGAGGCAATGCCGCCAACCACAGAGTAATAGGGGTGATATGACATACCAGTAGTGTAATGGAAATAACAACAGAGGTAGTATGTATTAGCAGCAGTGAAATACGGGTAATGCTTAGATTGGTCTGGGAGGTAATAGCAACCGTTAAACTTAAGCAGGAACCCAAGGACCACCAAAGGACATTCTCCCTAAAATAAAATCCAGTGAAGACGAATACTGGGCCATAATGTGCGAAAGTTGGTGTAATAGGTGGTAGGGTATAAGGTTTTGTTGGACACAGGGGCACATGTGTCACAGGTTTCAAGAGATTTAGTGGGTGAGAGGCAATGGAATCCAGCATGTTATAATTGTGGGGCTTACAGGATAGTGATAGACAACCACTGTGGTGGATGATGCTGAATTTTTCATTAGAGCCAACCAAGTTTAAGCAGTGGGTGTAGCTGGTGTCTCATGTGAGTGATTGTTACAGAATGATCCTAAGTTAGACTTTCTGCACCAGCATCGTGGCATAAATGGTCTTTGACGATGTGTGGTGGAGCTTGGTGAGAAACTATTTCAGCTGATGGAAGCTGTCATCAATGTCGATCTGTCACAAGGAACGTCTGTTGTACAAAACAATCTGTGGAAATCATGAACAATGATATTAAGATGTGTTGTTGGAAACTTTCCCAACATAATAAATGTTTCAGTTGTTAATGGGCTTAGCATCAGATAATGTTGTGAAAGCTTCACAATATTTCAATGAGACAGCTGCTCATCATCTTTGGGTGTTGACTGATGTGTTGCTGCAGTAGCTCGCCAAAATACGTGCTGGCCAGCTAAAAAAATACAGGCACAAAGTGGTGAAGCTATAATGTCATCCTAGACTAATCATAGAAGACAACAATATTCAGAGGCCCCTGTGAGAGAAAAAGGCCTTGATCTACACAAGCATGATACTGGAAAAGAGCGGCTATAAATTAGATTCCCCATCTCTGTCAACTCAGATTCATTCGCCTGTGGCTGACGATGGCTTAGTACCAGCAATATTGGTTCCCATGTCTTGCTAAGTTGAAATCCCATGTGTCTATTAACCAGGTTATTATTTACACATATTTTGATAGCTTCCTTAATGATGGGGTCCCAGTATGTGGATGCACATGAAAGGATCTTTGTCTCTCGACAGGTCACACTATGTATCATGCCAAGAAAATGTTCAGCAACAACAAACTTTTCTGGCTGATCCAATCTGCTGTGACATCTACGTTCAGTGTATCTGTCTTTAACAGTCTGATGTACCTGGCTAGTGTGTGATTTGCCACACTGGCATGGGATTTTTTACATCCCTGATTTCTTTAGACCTAGATTAACTTTAACAGAACCTAGAATCATTTGTACTCATACTGAAAGGCGGAAGACAAATTCTATTTGCTGTTTCTTGAACAACCTGCTGATCTTAATGGACATGACACCAACGTTGGGTGGAAAAATCATTATTGTGGAGTTCTCCATTTCATCTGGCTGTTCTTGAGGTTTAGTGCATCCAGGTTGAAATTCATTTTGAATCTATTTATCAGAATAACCATTCTGAGTTATCACAGAGCAAAGATGACTAAGTGCCCTGAATCTGAGATAACTCTAGCCCTATGAGAGAAGGTCTGTAATACACACCTGCATTGAGATGTGTGATGGCAGCTCGTAGCTCATACATGTAGGTCAGTGTGAGTTGGTTTACGGAACATGCTGTGACCATCTTCTTTTCTGCAGAACAAGACATCTAAGAACACTAGGCCTTCATTTTTTCTCCACTTCCATGGTGAAGCAAATGCTCCTAAGGAGGGAGTTAAGGTGATCCACAAATGCAAGAAACATAGTGTCGCATGTGGCCATATTACAATGGTGTTGCCTACATATCTCCAGAAACAATTATGTTTCAGAACCACCAACTGAAGTGCTTTTATTTTGAAGTCTTCCATAAAAATGTTAGCTACTATGAGAGACAACGGGTTACCTGTAGTAACACTGTTAGTTGGCTGAAAGTATTGTTTATTAAATAAAAGGTCAAGGTAGGCACATGTCTGAGTAAATGTAAGGCATTCTTCTCCAGCAGGCTCTTCAAGAAACAGAAAATAAAATTTGTCTTCCACTCTCTGGGATGTGTGCAAATGATTCTGGGTTCAGTTAATCATAAGATCTAAGGAGACCAGGAATGTATAAACTCACATAATAATAATAATGTCGTGTGACTAGGGCCTCCCGTCGGCAGACCTTTCACTGGGTGCAAGTCTTTCAATTTGATGCCACTTCGGCAACTTGCGCGTCGATGGGGATGAAACGATGATGATTAGGCCATCACAACACCCAGTCCCTGCGCGGAGAAAATCTCCGGTCCAGCCGGGAATTGAACCCGGGCCCTTAGGATTGACATTCTGTTGTGCTGACCACTCAGTTACTGGGGGCGGACATAAACTCCCATGCCAGTGTGAGAAATCATACACTGGTCAGACATGTCACACTGTTAAAGATACGTGCACTGAACACAGATGTCACACCAGATTGGGTCACACAGAAAAGACTGCTGTTGCTGAACACTGTCTTGACAATGAATATAGCACGTACTATGGTCAGATGAAGATTCTTCCATATACACTAATGTAATGGTACTCCATTAATTAAAGAAGCAGTTTAAATAAGTATAAATAATGACCACATTAATAGAGGCATGGGATTTTAACCAAGCAAGGCATGAGAATCAGCACTGGTGGTCTCGGTGCATTGTCAACTTCAGATAAATGAATCCGACTCAACATGGACTGGGAATTGAAGTCTGGATGCACAAACTGGTCTGAGGGCTGCAATCTGTAGGCATACTTTTCTCACATTGTATATGCAGAGACTGTGGCCTGTTTTTCCAATAGGGGGCAATGGATGTTGTCATCATCTCTGATTTATCTAAGATGTTATAGGCCTGTGCCTTGTTTTTCTGAGCTTTTCTAGAGACCAAGTGCATACCTTGATGAGCCACTGCAGCAACACATCAGAAAGCACCTGAAGATGACAAGCAGCTTTCTCATTGAAGTATTGCGCAGCTTTCACAACAATATCTGACGTGATGCCCACTACTGAAGCAATGATATTAAGGGTTAATTCACATGATTGTGTCATGCGGTTTCAGGAAGTCGCTATGGGTGAATGTCGAGCCCGATTACCAGTAGGATTGTTTTGCGTAGTGTAACCACTGGGACAGAGTGAGGTATTAGATGCAGCATGTTGTTTAATGAGGTGATCATACATATACAGGAGAGAGGTGAATGTCTGTTATTACCCATCAATGTGAATAATTTTGGCACTTAGGAGGTGAAGTTGTTAACAAAATATTGGTGGCAATGTTAGAAATTCCAGAGGAGGAGGATTGCTGTGCAGAAGGTGTATGTTATAAGCAGGCATAGGATGGAGCTATGACTGGCTTTCGTGGAAAGGTGAAGCATTTGGAAGGAACAGAGAGGCCACAGATGGAAGAACTGTTTACATGGGCTGTTGTTTGCAACACCCGTGACACAGAACAAAACTCTGAAGGGGAACAAAGTGCCAGTGTAACAGAGGCCATACAGAAAACCATGGTCTCTGCTGCCAATTTTAGAAGAGTTTATTAATCAACAGTTGGCCAATGGCATAACAGAAGAGAGTAGTAGCCCAGGTGGGTGCGGGGGGAGGGGGGGGGGCGGTGTAGGAGGGGGTAGGGGGGGGGGAGGAATGGTAGTTGCAACAAAGAAATCTTAGACTGTTCAAAGAAATATCTATTCGAGGCTACAACAGATGTCTACCCGATTCCAAACATCATGGAGACAATTGATAATCTTGAGCATGCCAGTACTTCTCGACAATGAACTTGAAAAGTGGGTACCATCAGTTAGAAGTGTCTCCAGAGGATAGAGTTAAGACTGCTTTTCCAGCACTTTGGGGACATTATCATCATAGAATGATGCCATTTATTAAAGAAAAAAGAAGAAATGCAGCAGTAACATTCCAGTGTTTGTTGGATGGGGTGTTGAAACGACTGGAGCCTCATCAATGTGAATTGTGTTTTATTCATCTCATGACGTATATTTTCAATCCGTTTGGTTTGCATACAGGAGATATGTCAAAAATTTATAATACAGTTACAATGATTTTTACAGTAATAAATAATAGCACTACAATAAATAATAACATTATAAGGATATTTCTTGGAATATGTAACACACTGTATCCAGCTCAAATTTCAAGTTTGTCCTGCATGAATTTATCCACTGAGTAATAATACTTCACTTCAGTGACATTACCTCATATAGCTTTCTTTTAAATGAACCTAAATTCATATGCATCAACTTGTTCCCTTTTAATTTATAACAAATTTTCATTCCCATGATTGAGGTCCCTGGGCATACAGTCTGAGGTGTTGGGTGGGGACCATAAAATTTTCTAGTATAATGTGAATGGACAAAATGGTTTCCCTCAAGTAATTCATATCTGGTGTACAAAAATATAATAATCTCATATATGTATGAGGATGTCAGAGTTAATATTTTAAGTTTTCTATATAATAGTCGACATGGTTCTTTGTGATTTGCAGTGCACTTATTTTGAATGATTTTTTTCTGTATTTTCAGTATCCGCACTATGTTTGTCGAGTTACCTAAAAAAACAATACCATACCTACTAATGGCTAATGGGTTCGAAGTAGCTTGTATATGCTACTTTTCGTGTGTCCATGTCAGCTGCAATTGATAATATTTGCATTGGAAATGTAAAGCTGCACAGTTTGTTTGCCAGGTATTCAACGTGTGTCTGCCAGCTCAAATTTTTATCTACATTTAAAGAATTTGACTGAGTCAACTTCTTCTATATCTTGGTTGTTGTGTACAATCCTAATCTGCTCACATTTTGACTGTTTGGTTTTGAACTGCATCACGTGACTCTTAGATATGTGTAGATTCAACCCATTTAGCTGAAACCAAGTTTCTAAGGTACTGAGAGTACTGATCATAGATTTGGGAATTTTTCCTGAATCCTGATCTTCAACTAAGACAGCAGTATCATCTGTGAACAGAACTGATGGTGAGCTGATATTTAATGATAACTCATTAACATAGAAGAGAAATAGGACTGGGCCTAATATGGAGCCGTGTGGAACACCTGGGGATATTTTTTTCCAGCCAGAAAAATAATATGCGCCATTAGAAGAGATGCTAACTCTTTGCTTTCTGTTGGATAAGTATGATTTTAGCTATCTTAGGGCACTGCCACTAATGTCATACATTTCTACTTTGATAACAAGCAATGCATGGTTTACAGAATCAAACGCCTTTCTGAGGCTGCAGAAAATACCTGCCACCTTATTTCTCTTATTTTCGCAATGAAACTGTTTACTGCATCTACGGTGTTTTTCCCCTGCTGAAAACCAAATTGATTGTTTACAATAACAGAAAATTTTGCTATTAAGTTATGGATTTGTGCAACAGCAAGTTTTTTTTAAATATTTTAGATAGGAGGGGGAGAATCGAGATAGGACAATAATTTCCCATGATTTCTCTTGATCCCTTGTTGAAGAGTGGTTTGACTTCAGCATATTTGAGTACCTCTGGGAAACAGCCCTCTTCAAAACATTGATTTATTATTTGAGCTAGTGGGTTTGCAATTCTATTGTGTAACACTTTAATAACTTCGGTGGGTATTCCATACCAACCTGCAGATTTCTTGTTAGAATAGCAGTTTCTACGTCCTCCACAGAAACTTTTAAGAATTTTGTAAAGTTTTCAGAGTTCTCACCTAGGCCAAAGGGATTTACTTTGTTGTGATAATCTGTTTCATCTACATCAGACTTTGCTACATTTATAAAGAATTCATTAGGGTACTCTGCTGTTTGAGTTGGATTTACAATAGTATTTCCTTCAATGTCAATTTTTGAAATTTCCTGGGTACAGGTTTTAACACTTAACTCAGATTTAATGACTAACCACACACCCTTTGTCTTATTTTAATTATTTAAAATTAGCCTCCCCTGACAACTATTTAAATATGGTTTAATACAGTCTAACATATTTAATGAAATCAATATCTTTATTATATTTTAGTTCTCTCTACAGTTGCATTTTCCTTACACTGGAAAATTTTATGCCCTAGGTAATCCACTTTACTTTTTTATTTTATTGCTGCAGAGTCTAATTGGAAATGTTTCATTAAAGCAACAAGAAAACTATTTAGGAATTATCCAAAGTTTTTGTCACTTGAGTTACAATGATCAAAAGGCCATCTTTTCTCTTTTAGCTTCTCACTGAATGTTAGCAAGTTTTCTTTCCTCTACTGAGGATGACATAAGTGTTTTTTCATGGGATAGGCAGGTATGCACACAAAAAGGTGTTCAAGAGGTTACGAACTGAACATCTAACACTGAGTAGAGAAAAATGTCACTTGACAATACAAGAAGTAAATGTAATTCGTAAGGATGGACTTAGGGCTGATCCAAGATTGATACAGGCAGTGTGAGATTTTCCAGTACTAAAGATGAGCAAGGAGTTACAATCTTTGCAGAGAGGCATGGAGTACAGTATGCTCATGCAGAGTGTAAGCAGTATATTAAGCAGCAGTGGTTGAACAAGTATGATGGATATTGTGAAGGTTGTTATATCAGCAAAGCTGCAGGAAGAAACACTGAAGGAAATACATGATTACATTTTACCTAACCACAGAGGGTACAGAACAATGAACCAGAGGGTGACAGAGAAGTACTGGTGGAGAGAATGGAAGAAAGAGGTCAATCAGTACATCATAAATTGTGTAAAGTGTGCAGATTTGTGTTGTAAAGATGTACTGTTGCAGAGGATGCTGAATCAACAGAACAATTTTTATTGGGTGTACATGTTATGACCGTTCAACTGGACTCCAGCATGAAATCGTTTTGACTTAAGCATCACAGATCATATTTCTTATTATACTGAGATGACACCAGTCTGGACCAATAGACAATCATGGTCATGCAAGCATTTGTGAACAGATTGTTATTGAACTTTGGAGTGCCAGAAACAATAATAACTAATCAAGGAATGAGTTTCTTGTCAGATATGATGAAGGAGTTGTGTTGGTTGTTGAAGATGAAGAAATTAAGAACTAGTTCACTTCACCCTCAGTCAAACAGTAGGATGGAGTGAGTTCATCGGATGATCAGAAGGATGCTTAGTTATTATGTGAACTCCAACCATACAGATTGGGACACATATTTATCTGCTGTGGTGAACATGTATAATTCGAAGATATACACAAGCACCAGGTTGTCACCATTTGAAAAGGTATTTGATAGTAAGATGCCATGTTGTCAAGCCCATACACTCAAAAAGGAAGGTCAAAGAAGTTTGTGACACAGTACTAGGGCCTGCGAAAAGTGACTGAAACCATGTCACTTGTGAATGTGAAGCTACTGTTGCCAACAAAGTCAACAGTTGTACATGTTTGGTGTCTATGAACATTCAAAGAAGCACCAGAAGCAATTCCAGGGAGAATATTAGTGGAACCAAGGTTGAAAGTGAGAAAGAAGGAATGGAAGAATGAACAACAGAAGGAAGAGGTCGATACACCTTGTATGCCGTATGCATTAAGCTGTATGCATTAAGGTTGAGGAAGTTGTTAAAATGTGTTGTGTTTTGTTGTTGTTGTTGTGATTTTGATTATATTTTTCTGTGTGTGTTATAGATTGCTGAGATAGGTATCAGTAAGGTTAAGTGTATAAGACAGAGTGGGTGTTATGTGCAGTGATTGTATGAAGGATGCTGGTTGGACACAGCAAGATATGTCCTGCTCACAAAATTAAGACAAGAGAAAGTACTTGTGCCAGTAATTGTTCAGATGTGAGGCAGAGGGTCATCCATGCTAAAATGAGGTGATGGCACCAAAACTGTACTTCCATCAAACAGGGCTACACTGGATATATTCAGTGGTGACAACATAGTAGTGGCTGCAATTTGCTAGGAGCAAGGCAAGCTCATGGGGTCTGATGCTTATAATTAAGATGCAGTGGGTTGTACTGACCATATAAGCCCTTAGAATGTTGCCTAAGCAAAACCTTACCTCTTAAATGGCACCTAGGAACCACACCTAGAGCATTCCTCAAGTAAAACGATTGCTACGCAGGAGGGGCACATCACTGTGGAACAATTAATGCAACACATGCAGCAGTCCCCCCCATGAACCATGGACCTTGCCGTTGGTGGGGAGGCTTGCGTGCCTCAGCGATACAGATAGCCGTACCGTAGGTGCAACTACAACGGAGGGGTATCTGTTGAGAGGCCAGACAAACGTGTGGTTCCTGAAGAGGGGCAGCAGACTTTTCAGTAGTTGCAAGGGCAACAGTCTGGATGATTGACTGATCTGGCCTTGTAACAATAACCAATACGGCCTTGCTGTGCTGGTACTGCGGACGGCTGAAAGCAAGGGGAAACTATAGCTGTAATTTTTCCCGAGGGCATGCAGCTTTACTGTATGATTACATGATGATGGCGTCCTCTTGGGTAAAATATTCCGGAGGTAAAATAGTCCCCCATTCGGATCTCCGGGCGGGGACTACTCAAGAGGATGTCGTTATCAGGAGAAAGAAAACTGGCGTTCTACGGATCGGAGCGTGGAATGTCAGATCCCTTAATCGGGCAGGTAGGTTAGAAAATTTAAAAAGGGAAATGGATTGGTTGAAGTTAGATATAGTGGGAATTAGTGAAGTTCGGTGGCAGGAGGAACAAGACTTCTGGTCAGGTGACTACAGGGTTATAAACACAAAATCAAATAGGGGTAATGCAGGAGTAGGTTTAATAATGAATAGGAAAATAGGAATGCGGGTAAGCTACTACAAACAGCATAGTGAACGCATTATTGTGGCCAAGATAGATACGAAGCCCACACCTACTACAGTAGTACAAGTTTATATGCCAACTAGCTCTGCAGATGACGAAGAAATTGAAGAAATGTATGATGAAATAAAAGAAATTATTCAGATTGTGAAGGGAGACGAAAATTTAATAGTCATGGGTGACTGGAATTCGAGTGTAGGAAAAGGGAGAGAAGGAAACATAGTAGGTGAATATGGATTGGGGGACAGAAATGAAAGAGGAAGCCGCCTTGTAGAATTTTGCACAGAGCACAACATAATCATAACTAACACTTGGTTTAAGAATCATGAAAGAAGGCTGTATACATGGAAGAACCCTGGAGATACTAAAAGGTATCAGATAGATTATATAATGGTAAGACAGAGATTTAGGAACCAGGTTTTAAATTGTAAGACATTTCCAGGGGCAGATGTGGACTCTGACCACAATCTATTGGTTATGACCTGTAGATTAAAACTGAAGAAACTGCAAAAAGGTGGGAATTTAAAGAGATGGGACCTGGATAAACTAAAAGAATCAGAGGTTGTACAGAGATTCAGGGAGAGCATAAGGGAGCAATTGACAGGAATGGGGGAAATAAATACAGTGGAAGAAGAATGGGTAGCTTTGAGGGATGAAGTAGTGAAGGCAGCAGAGGATCAAGTAGGTAAAAAGACGAGGGCTAGTAGAAATCCTTGGGTAACAGAAGAAATACTGAATTTAATTGATGAAAGGAGAAAATATAAAAATGCAGTAAGTGAAACAGGCAAAAAGGAATACAAACGTCTCAAAAATGAGATCGACAGGAAGTGCAAAATGGCTAAGCAGGGATGGCTAGAGGACAAATGTAAGGATGTAGAGGCCTATCTCACTAGGGGTAAGATAGATACCGCCTACAGGAAAATTAAAGAGACATTTGGAGATAAGAGAACGACTTGTATGAATATCAAGAGCTCAGATGGAAACCCAGTTCTAAGCAAAAGAAGGGAAAGCAGAAAGGTGGAAGGAGTATATAGTGGGTCTATACAAGGGCGATGTACTTGAGGACAATATTATGGAAATGGAAGAGGATGTAGATGAAGATGAAATGGGAGATATGATACTGCGTGAAGAGTTTGACAGAGCACTGAAAGACCTGAGTCGAAACAAGACACCCGGAGTAGACAATATTCCATTGGAACTTCTGACGGCCGTGGGAGAGCCAGTCCTGACAAAACTCTACCATCTGGTGAGCAAGATGTATGAAACAGGCGAAATACCCTCAGACTTCAAGAAGAATATAATAATTCCAATCCCAAAGAAAGCAGGTGTTGACAGATGTGACAATTACCGAACTATCAGTTTAATAAGTCACAGCTGCAAAATACTAACACGAATTCTTTACAGACGAATGGAAAAACTAGTAGAAGCCAACCTCGGGGAAGATCAGTTTGGATTCCGTAGAAACACTGGAACACGTGAGGCAATACTGACCTTACGACTTATCTTAGAAGAAAGATTAAGGAAAGGCAAACCTATGTTTCTAGCATTTGTAGACTTAGAGAAAGCTTTTGACAATGTTGACTGGAATACTCTCTTTCAAATTCTAAAGGTGGCAGGGGTAAAATACAGGGAGCGAAAGGCTATTTACAATTTGTACAGAAACCAGATGGCAGTTATAAGAGTCGAGGGACATGAAAGGGAAGCAGTGGTTGGGAAGGGAGTAAGACAGGGTTGTAGCCTGTCCCCGATGTTGTTCAATCTGTATATTGAGCAAGCAGTAAAGGAAACAAAAGAAAAATTCGGAGTAGGTATTAAAATTCATGGAGAAGAAATAAAAACTTTGAGGTTCGCCGATGACATTGTAATTCTGTCAGAGACAGCAAAGGACTTGGAAGAGAAGTTGAATGGAATGGACAGTGTCTTGAAAGGAGGATATAAGATGAACATCAACAAAAGCAAAACAATGATAATGGAATGTAGTCGAATTAAGTCGGGTGATGCTGAGGGAATTAGATTAGGAAATGAGGCACTTAAAGTAGTAAAGGAGTTTTGCTATTTGGGGAGCAAAATAACTGATGATGGTCGAAGTAGAGAGGATATAAAATGTAGACTGGCAATGGCAAGGAAAGCGTTTCTGAAGAAGAGAAATTTGTTAACATCCAGTATTGATTTAAGTGTCAGGAGGTCATTTCTGAAAGTATTCGTATGGAGTGTAGCCATGTATAGAAGTGAAACATGGACGATAAATAGTTTGGACAAGAAGAGAATAGAAGCTTTCGAAATGTGGTGCTACAGAAGAATGCTGAAGATTAGATGGGTAGATCACATAACTAATGAGGAAGTATTGAATAGGATTGGGGAGAAGAGAAGTTTGTGGCACAGCTTGACCAGAAGAAGGGATCGGCTGGTAGGACATGTTCTGAGGCATCAAGGGATCACCAATTTAGTATTGGAGGGCAGTGTGGAGGGTAAAAATCGTAGAGGGAGACCAAGAGATGAATACACAAAGCAGATTCAGAAGGATGTAGGTTGCAGTAGGTACTGGGAGATGAAAAAGCTTGCACAGGATAGAGTAGCATGGAGAGCTGCATCAAACCAGTCTCAGGACTGAAGACCACAACAACAACATGCAGCAGTATCAGGATAGTAGACAACGAGTAGCTGAGACACTAAGTGCCACTATTCCTAGTGCCATGATAACTCTGATTTTGTTCTGCACAGCTTTTGTTTATCTGTGACAGTGAGCCACACAAATCTGATTCATGGATAACAGACGATCTGGTGGACTGGATCCCAAGAGCAAGAGATGGAGAGTGAAGTTTTAGAGTGACAAGGATAGAAGGGAACCATAAAAATTTAATATAGTAAGTGTTCAGTATCTGAAGTTGACAGATCGGTGTAGAGGTGGAACTGATCAGAGTAGAGAATTGGTCCTAAGAAAGACCAGAGGGCCAGGTCTTCCCTATGGAGAGGGGTAGTTTAGTTTCACTGTCCAGTTTTAGTAGAACTTGGAATAATTTGTAATGAGCTGTGGTGTAGCTTTGCGTCAAGTTACTGCTGATGGGTAAGCACAGTTTCGTGACATGTGGCTCAGAATATTCTAAACACAAAAGGATTGCAAGACGGGCTAGCTGTACTCAGCAAAAAACAGTGCCATGCAACACTAATAGCTTTACTGGGCAGGATGGTGCCACCTCACCAGGGCAAGACAACTGTTATAAGGTACATGATGAGATGTGAGGTTTTATTGTAACATGCATGCACTGTAGCCATATAAATGGAAGTAGATTTTTCGGCAGAGGCATTCGGAGCCCAGAAGCACCATGAAAATTCCATGTCCATATCAGACAGTGAGAGGGCTGGGAACTGTCCACGTCTGCCACTGGTTCAAGACTGGGTCAGGTCGGCTGCGGTGATGGGTTCCTATGGGACCAAACTGCTAAGGTCATCAGTTGGGTCAGCTGCCACAAGCACTTAGCCTCCTAGCTGGACTTAATGTCACAGTGTTGCTGTCCTGCCATCAATGCCTGCTGCCATCTGGCTCCTTCCTGAAGGCAGCAGGCTGTGCTCCATGTACAGCAATCTTGCTTTGTCTACATGGTGGCCATCACCGGGCCTGAGTCACAACAGCACAACAAAGAGTGCTACTGATGTCATGGTGTTGATCCACTGTCAGGCCATCAGCCATCACTTTTCCTGATGTCAGCATTGTGGGGCACTTTTGCTATTCTTTCTCACCAAGGCAGAAGCTGATGCCTGCGAGCCTCTGCCGGTCTGGGTTGCTGGAGCCTGGAGTGTCTCTCACACACTTCTAATGATATAATGTGTTTCTGAAGGTAATAAAGTGTTGTTTCTCAGTCAGCAGTGTATCTACTGGACCCCACCGGCCTGTCACACCAAACATTCACCCTACTGAGGACTGCTGGCACTCATCACCTGGTTTGATAAGCCCATCACATCAACTTCAGATCTCATGCTGCAAGGTGCAGCTTGTCAACAGTAGTATTCATTTGCCTTACCGATTTTCATACAAATAATCTGTTTTTCATGTGAATAGGAAATAATGACAAGAAGTTTTAATTGCTTCTGGTTAGAGAAATGAAACTTGTATGTACATTCATGCAACGAAAATGCATATTATTCTTAAAGAGACATTCACCCTTATCTCTATGAGAAAACTGAAGCTGATGTTGAAAGATGTTTGTCATATATGCTGAAACTGTCCTAGCACATACCTAGTGTCTCTTACAACTAGTCAGCTTGTCTGCATCTGATATCATTTTCTTCAGAACTCGGTTGTTAACTACAAAAGATCCACAAAGGATTATAACATATTTTAAAAATCATCTGAAATCAAATCATTATTGATTAGTATGACAAAAAGAGTAGTGACAGTATACACAAAAAGTAGTCATCATGAATTCAAAATGTTGTTGTTGTTGCTGTTGTTGTCTTCAGTCTGAAGATTGACCTGATGCAGCTCTCTATGCCAGTCTATCTATGCAAGCCTCTTCACGTCTGAATTACAACTGAAATGTATATCCATTTGAACCAGCTTATTGTACTGATTCCTAGGTTTCCCTCAAACAATTTTATCCTCCACCCCCCCCCCCCCCCCCAACATGTATTTCCTTCTGTTGTTAAGCTGCCTATTCCTTGATGCCTCAGAAAGTGTCCTGTCAACTGATACTTTGTTTTACTCAAGTTCCACCATAAATTTGTTTTTCCTCCACTTCAATTCAGTGCTTCCTCACTACTTACTCAGTCAGCTATGTAATCTTCAGCATTATTGTGTAGCACAATGTTTCAAAAGCTTCCACTATCTTCTTTTCTGAACAGTTTCTTGCTCATGTTTCACTTTTGTACAATGTTGCACTCCTGACAAATACCTTCAGAAAAGATTTGCTAACACTGAAATTTATATGAGATGTTAACAAATTCCTCTTTTTCATAAAATGTTTTTCTTGTTATTGTCAGTCTGCATTTTCAGTTTTATCTACTTTCTCCATCATCAATTATTTTGCTATCTAAATAGTTAAACTTATTTATTACTTTTAGTGTATCACTTCCCAAATTAATTTCTTCAGCATTACCTGATTTAATTCAAGTACATTCTATTACCATTCTTTTAATTTTGTTGGTGTTCATGTAATAATCTCTTTTCAAGACAAATCTTACATCATCTCTGAGAGAATTACAGTGTCTAAACAGCCTCATTTTGCAAATTACAATGTCACTGGTAAACCGGAAACTCAATTTTTTTTAAAATTTTTCTCCCTGAACTATAATTCCCTTTGCTAATGTCACCATGGTTTACTTCATTACCTGCTTGATGTACAAATTGAATAACTTTCGGGATAGGCTAAATCCCTGCCCTGCTCCCCTCTCAATTACTATTTCCCTTTCATGTTCTTCAACTCTTATATACTATCTGATCAAATGCATCTAGGTAGCCTCATGTAATGCAGAATTGACCATTAGATGTTGAGATATGCAGACCCACTGGTTTAAAAGGAGGTGTGGGGAGTTGTATTGTCAGTAGAGAAGCAGTTAACAGCAGAATAGGGTAGTCAGGAGAGCTCAGTGATTTTGAATGTGGACTAGCCATCGTACATCACCTCAGTACAAATCTACTGGGCACATTTTAACTCTTCTAAAACTGTCCAACTTAACTGTTGGTGATGTGATTGCAAAATGGAAATGTCAAGAAACAACCACAGCTAAACCAAGTCCAGACAGCCTTCACATACTGGCACGCAGGGAACATCAAGCATTGCATTGCATGAAATCAGCAAAAATCACTCCAGAGTTCAGAAGTGCTACCAGCAGCACAGGTAGTCAATGACTGTATGAAGGTAGCTACAAAGAATGGGTACAATAGCTGAGCAGCTATTCATAAGTCATACATTTCTGTAATTGATACTATGTGATGCTTGAGGTGGCATAAAGAATAATGCCAATGGGCAGTGGATGACTAGAAATGAGTCATTTGGAGCGAAGAATCACTCCTATGGCAATCTGATGGAAGAGTTTCAGTTTGGTGAATGCCTGGAGAACATTACCTGTCATCATGTGTAGTGCAAACAGTGAAGCATGGAGGAGGTGCTGTTTGGTATGGGGCTGTTTTTCACAGTTAGGGCATGGTCCTTGTGCCTAAGGAAGTGCTAAATGTGGAAAGACATGTTCACATTTTACAGCATTGTGTACTGCATACAGTAGGGGAATAAGAATTGCTTGTATCAGTATGACAATGGACACTGACATAAAGAAGCATGTGTGAGGCAATGTTTCGTGGACAGAAACATAACTGAAATGGACTGGCCTGCCCAGAGTCATGACCTGAACATCTTTGGGAGAAGCTGGAATGTCAAATTAGCTCCTGACTGCAGTGTCCAACTTCCCCATCTTCTATCTTACCTGATTTTGGCTCTTGCGGAAGAATGGGCTGCGTTCATTTTCAGACACTGCAATGGAAGTGTCCCCAGGAATGTCCAAGCCATCACAAATGTGAAAGATTGACAAACCACATACTAATGTCAATGTGTGTGGATACTTTTGATGACAGAGTATAGATGCTATCTGGTTTGTGTGCAAGTTGTAAATAACCTGTATTTTATCACCACTACCTTCAAAATTGTGAAAGTGTAGTTCAGTCAACATTCATAAAAGTTTCCTCACATTCTACAATTGCTATAAATATAGGTGTTCTTTTTCTCAACTTCCCTTCTAATACAAGACATAGGTTCAATATCACATTGTGTGTTCATGCATTTCTCCGGAACCCAAACATATTTTCTCTAGGTTGGCTTCTTGCTAGTTTTTCCATTCTTCTGCAAATAATTCATATTTATGTATTGCAACCATGAATTATGAAATTGGTGGTTTGGTAGTAATCATACCTGTCAGTACCTCCCATCTCTGGAATTGGAATTATTACATTATTCCCGCAGTCAGAGGCATTTCCATGTCTCGCACAAAGAAAAGTTTTGTTATGGCTGGTTCTCCCAAGTATCACAATAATTCTGAGAGAATGTTATCTACTCCAGGGGTCTAGTTTTTAATTAGGTCTTTCAGTGCTTTCTCAAACTCTTCTTGCATCATCATATATCCCATTTATCTTCACCTATTTCCTCTTCCCTTTCTATAAAATTACCCTCAAATTTCTTTCCCTTATACAGACCTTCTTCACATTCTTTCCATCCTTCAGCTTTCCCTTCTTCACTTAGCACTGGCTTGCTATGTAAGTTATTTATACTCCTAATATTGACAAGTATTGTACTCAACAAGCTTCTGGGCTCAGTGGCACATTGTAAAACTAAAAGTGCAGAAGAAATACAAATGAAAATACTTTATTTCTTACTAGCTAAGAAACCTAGGGTTGCCTGGATATTTATTTATAATTGTGCCAAAGATTTCATACATGTGGAATTGCTTCTGACTTATAAATCTTCTTTGTATACAACATTGGAAGTAGCATGACTGAGAACATGAACAAAGAGTATGTTTGCTTCATTGCCATGGGACAGAGCCATGAAGAGTTGGCTGTGTGAAAAGCAACTGAAATTTATGTCCACAGGCAGCGTCTGCTCTTGTGCTTTGTTTATGGTCACGGCATAACATAAGCTCAACTTCAATTGTACACATTTAAAGTAAAACAGTCAGTTGTAAGAATAAGGACAATTTGGGCTACAAAATCTCATTCACCCGCACCACTTCCCATTAAAAATTCCATTTCTATAATGTTACATTGGAGAGAACTAACTTTAAGAGTCTACGAGTGAAGGGCTCTGGGAAAGGAGATAATGCATGATGTTCTCAATCAGAATTACACTGTGCCTTCATTTTGGAAGGAGTTTCCAAAGAGCGAGTTAAAGCCTGATGTTCTCCAGCCACAGAAAGTCTTGTCTCATTATCATCACTAGACTCTTGAGACTGTGTAGTCTTTAAGTCTTTTAGCATTCTGGTGTATTTGGAAAGACACAACCATTTGCTAGACATTTTTATTTGAAAAAAAAAAAAACCACAATAAGACTGTATGAACTATTTACCCAAATCACAAAGTAGCCTTAATAACTTTAGTTTTCCTAACAAAGAGCATAAATAAAACCTATCAAACGAAGCAAAGCCATGTCATTAAGTTTTTAATACACAAAGTGGAATCAGTAAATCCACACATTGTTAGTTTGTATTAGTAGAGATAAGATTGGAGCACTTAATTCTGTCACTGAGTTAAAAAAAACTAACATCAATTTGTTCTTTGCTGTACTATGAAACTAACAGTGCCATGTACTGGTTCTTTTGTGTGCTTCACCATAATGATTAAACATCTGAATTACTAAGCTAAGTGGATGATTTTAGATACAGTTTTAAATTATGATTTTTTTTCCGTGACCTGATTTTATTAAATAAAGCCGGTATGTTACCCCAAGGTATGCTAAAGTTACCTATAAAAAGCCCATGAAAATTCATCTAGTAGTTATGGAGATTAGGAAGTTCAAACAGAAAAACAAACTACAATTTTATACTTTTATTATTAGTAATAGATATAAATTGTGCAGTTAAAGATTGTATTAATAATTTTTAGTAAAAATGAGTCACTAATGTGGGAATATTAATGCTCATTTTTTATTATAGAGAGACTTTTGGGAGCAACTGGATATGTTGAATATTTGATGTAAAATTTCTAATAGAAGTGGCATAAATCAGAATGCAAAGGTTTTGTTTTAGGATCATTTGAAAAAAATTTAAATCTAAGCAATTTCGGTAACTCAAATCACAATTATGAAATATCTGATCACTCAGCTTTTTGTAATAAAGGCAAACACAATGTGACACTATCATTTTAAATTTGTCATTCAGAATACTTACTGGGAATCTGTACAAAGAACTGTGCAACGAGATATACTAAGCAGATATTGCAAAGACTGAGTTTCTTGCGCCACACTATTGAAATGAAACATGAAAAATTCAAACACAAGAACAGAAACTACATTTAATTCAGAAGACTACCAATGATAAAAACTAAGGAAACACTATTATCAATCTGTTATTTGAAAGGCAAAAAGCACGTACAATGCAAAAAATTAACCAAACCAAATATAGATAACCAACCATATTTTGTCCTGGCTAGGTTGTCTTGTATTTTTTTAATAAAGAGAATTAATAAATAGGAAAGGAAGGCCTAGAAGTATTATTCATTTTCCTGTCTCTAGTTTTGAGATATGCAATGAACTTGTTGCTTACAGAAAGTTTGTGATTATTTCTGGGAGTCACAAGACCAATATAAAAAAGAATAAATCAAGTAATTAAGTTTATCCAAGCAGACTCTTGAACAGTAATTCCACATGAAGGCAATGAAAAATTATAGGAATCTGTAGATCACACAATAAAGTTAACACACAGTAATCCAAGACATGTGAAGGATTTCCTTTGGCAATTAATTTTCTGGTAATGCTTTTCTCACTGTAACATGATGAGCAGTGTGCACATCGTTAGACAACTAATCTAGCTTGCAACTGGTACCCTAGTTCACCTCAAAATGTTTGATAGGATTCAAGAGTATCCTAAAAATTTCCTTTGAGCCATACCCAATGGCCCTTCCTTTTCAGAGAGGATATTTATTACTTTTTTACAAGTGCCATACACCAGTAAACAAATTACTGACCAAGAAGTGTTGCCAAAAATATTAATTCATTTGGGTGTCATTCAAAAGTAATGGACTGAGTTCAAGCAAAGAACATCAACCCCAGAACACAGCATAGCCTCTACTGAATTATACTACCTCCTTTTCAACTTTTGGTTACCCTGCCCTTCACCCTGAACCCTTCCATTTTCTCAATGTTTTTAGTGGTTCCCTTATCTGCCCAGGCATATAAGTTCCACCCCCTACGAGCTTGTATAATTCCCTCACAATATGTTCCCTGCTCACTCATTCCCTATTCATTTCCTTTGGGGAATTCAAATTATATGGTACAGATATTAAAACTTCCAAAAAAGAATCATTAGGAAGATGTGTGCAACACATCCAAGAACCTCATGTTATCCATTGTTTAAAAAACTAAATATATTATCTGTCCTGTCACTAAACATTTTTGAAATTATAATTTTCCTGTATAGTAAACTTGAACTTTTCAAAGAATTTCACTTCAAACACACTTACACAACTATGCAAAAACAAAATTTTATGCTTCCTCCACACCTATTAAAGCTATATACTATGGCACCTCAATATATGAGCATGAAAATATACAATAAATTAAAGTGCTGTGATATTCTGAGCATGGAAATTGGTCATCTAAAGTAAAAATTACATGACCTCTTAGTGGAAAAATGTTGTTATTCAGTGGAGGAGTTTATGAATGGTGAGGTGATAATTTATGCAGGGCAACAAACATCTCTGTAAAAAAAAAAAAAGGTAAAAGAATTGTACTGCTAGAAAATTGCTTGATAACTATACTCGTTATTATTTTTAAAATTATATAGTGACATGTCTCCAGTACAACAGATCACACAATCTGAATATTGTATGTTATGAGATGAAATAAATCAAATCAAATCAAACATATCACAACCAAGAACCCTATTTGTTGCAGTCAGGCAGCAGTCAAGAGAGATGACAGTGGCTCTCTTTGCTTGTATGGATGAGAGCATATTAGTGCTGGCAAGTGCTATTTGAAAGCTAAGCAATTTCTGCCCTTTTTATGTCTTGTCCAATGTTCAACACAATGTATTTGGATTTACAAAATACAGTAATGTTGGCTAGATAGAAGGCAAGAAGCAGGAAGCTCTTCTCATAAAGGACATGGTCGATTCCTCTCAAAACTAAGATGATTCCAAATCTCTGCTAAGACATGGCAGAGGGAACATTTAATATTTTCTGAAAATTGGCTTGTAGTAAGTATGCATGAAGGAATTTTTATTCTTTCAGATTCTGTAACTGTTCGTAATACAAGAAATTAAAGACTTCGTCTTTGAGCTTCAAATTGCTGTCTTTGTGGGCTGGGAGAGTATGAAGTCATTGCCTCCACCGTCATTGGAAAGGCCAATGGAATAGAACAATAAATATAGTACTGAATAAACTATGTGATGAGGCCTGATGACAAATTCCAAAATATGACAGGAAGATTATGGCAATAATCCTATCATCATTCTATCCATTACAGTCAACATCATAATAACCTGGAGAGGAAGGTGTCACTCACATTATTTGTGAATATAATCCTTGAATTATCATTAAGAGTGATTAGTTTTTGACTGCATCATAAACATTTGGACCATGAGCAATTTTGTTTCAGAGCACAGAAGGGTTTAGAATCTTGACCAACACAAGAATATGTTTTCTCCAATGAACATAAAATCAGCGAATAAAAACATTTATAATGGTAACACAGAGATTATTACTGCATGTTGAATTTAACAGGATGCTGAAAAACTTGTGTCTTCAACAAGAACAAAATTTTTGAAGTTGATCTGCTGTTTGGTAAATTTCAACTCTTTCTTGTAAAATCTAGTTCTACATCTCAGCCTGCATTAAGATCATCATCAACCAGACTGGGAATTGCAGGCAAGCTACTGTGAAATATAAAATACACAGAAAATGAAGAAAAAAGAGAAAGAGAAGAACAAGAAGAGGAGGAGGATGAATTCCATAATGAATTATTATAAACAAAGAACATTTTGTCCATATGCACACTGCATGTTATATTTTAACAACTCAAGAAAACTAAAAATTTATAAGACAGAATAGTTGGGTGGTACTTACTGCAGAAGGCAAAATATCAGTACTGTCAATAGCTAAATATAGAGGGTGACAATAAGTCAACTACATGAAATATAATCATCATAACTTCTGAACAGTTTTCATTAGGACATTCAAACTGCATGGTTGGCTGCAGGATACAATGGTAATTAGTATGCACATGCATGGTTTGGTTTAGCAACGAAGCCCACTTTCATTTGGATGGGTTCATCAATAAGCAAAAGTCGCACATTTGGGGGACGAGAATCTGCATTTCAAGACTGAGAAGTCTCTTCATCCTAAATAGGTGGCTAAGTGATGTGCAAAGAGCAGTCATGGAATATTCAGTGTGATATTCCTTGGTGGGACGCTGATTACTGAATAGTACGTGAAGGTTTTGGAAGATGATTTCATCCCCAGTAGCCAAAGTGACCCCAATTTTGACAATATGAGGTTCATGCAAGGCAGAGCTTGACTCCATCAAAGCAGGAGAGTTTTTGATGTCCTGGAGGAGCACTGTGAGGACTGCATTCTGGTTCTGAGATACCAAGAGGCCACTGGCATGGGCCCTGATTGACTGCCATATACTCTGGATCTGAACACATGGGACTCCTTTTTGTGGGGTTATATTAAAGACAAGGTGTACAACAATAATGATAAAACCATTGCTGAGCTGAAAACAGACATTCAGGAAGTCATTAACGGCATCGATGTTCCAACATTTCATTAGGTCATGCTGAATTTCACTATTGGTCTGTGCCACATCATCGCCAATAATGGCAGGCATATAAAATATATCATAACCTAAATCCAAATTCTACAGTGATGTTTACATGTTGAAAGTTTGTGTACACTGCAATTGGTAATTAATTTACTTTTTTCATATACTGGGAGTTTAATAATTGTCACCCTGTAAAAGTATGCAACTCTATCCTAGATGTGAGGTATAATAGTTCTTTTCTTGGGGAGAAAGGACGAATAGGTTAAGAAGGAAAGGCGTGTCACTCAGAGCCCAGTATGAAGGATCCAATTGTTTTGAGGACATGGGTATATAAGGGAGCATCTTTGTTTCCCTTATCCTCAAAACAGGTGAGTCTTTCTCATCCTGGGCTCTGCGGTACCTGCCTTTTCTTCTTCAGCTTCCTCAAACTATTCCTCTCCCCTCTGTAATTTTTATATTTGGCTTTGGCAGTAGTGATATTCTACCCCTGCAGGTAAGTATTGGCCAGAAATTTATATACAATGCCTGACAAAAAAAGTGAAGCACCCAGAAGATGAGATGGACACAAAATGAAACTTCATGGTACATGACGCTATTTCAGTAATTACAAAATCAAGTGAAATTTACAAAGAATATTTTATTATGAAGCCACTCATCAATTTGATGTTGCACACCCTCCGGCATGGATGCATGCACTGATTCTGTCAGAAAGTGTGTTATAAGTCCATTGTATTGTCTCCTGAGACAAATTGGCCCATGAAGGGCGTAAATGATCCTTGATATCCCAGATACTGGAACTGGGATGACATTGATGCACACTGTCCTATTGGAAAATTGCACTATGATACTGTCACATGACAGGTAATACATGAGGGTGTAGCATGTCCGTGGTGCACCACTGTGCCATCAGGGTTCCCTCAATGGCTATCAGTGATGAGTTGACATCATGTCCAATGGACTGCCATATCATGATGAAAGGAATAACCCACTGTGCCTTTCCAAAACATCAGAAGTATTGAACCCCTCCCCATGTCACCATCACACTCACTGACAGTGGTCATTTAGGTTAGCACAGAACCACAATTCATTGTTGAACACAATACATGGTCATTCATCAGCAGTCCTCACTTCCCTGTCATAACAACATTCAAGATGCAGCTATCTGTGTTGTGATGTTAACAGCAGCCTAAACATGGAACAGTATTTCCTAGTTCGGCTGCTGTTAGTCACCAAGCAATGGTGTGGGGTGACACAGAATGTTGCAATGAGTGATGGTGTGTATGTGTACAACGTAACATGGACATCTGACCATCTCTTCCAGGTGCTTCACATTTTTTTCAGACAGCATATAATTTTAAAAAATGGAGTTTTTTTCCTGTTGCATTATAGGGATGTTGTTGACGTCAACAATGACAGGATTTTGTGGTCTGAAGTGTTCCCGTTTTTTACACACCGGCAAGCCTAATAAATTGTTGGCAAACAGGCAAACTTAAATTGAGACATTATCTGAATGTTGTTACTTACTGCTTAAACTCAGTCAGGTTACCAGATAGTATGCTAATAAATTTTGTGTGATAAATTTTGTATAGTCACAAAAGCAAAACTATTAATTACTAAAAACCCATGTGGAATGAGATTAAAATAAGATAATGTCTTACTTTCAGTCACCAGTGTCTGTTGTAAAAGTGTTATGGTTCATAAAATAATATAAAATATATTCATAATATAATACAAAATTTATTTGTAAATTCACTGTTACTACTACACTGATAGAAAATTTTTCTTGCTACTGTATTTTAATATTGTCAGATAACACAGTGAGTTTAATTGATTAATTAAACCTTTTGCAACTGCCCTTTCTATATTCGAAAGAGAAAAAGTACATTTGCAACTCATACAGCAAACTACAGGATTCAAAGAGGAGAAATTTAATGTAAAACTGCAAATGTGTGATGGAAACTACTTATTCCTTTCCCAGCTATTTAACAGGGGAACACTTCTTTCTTCAGTATTATCACAAAGCCAGCAAATTTTATTCATAATCTGATCAAATATTTGGCAATGTTACATAAGCAAATTGCATATTTTCCGTTGTTCTTTCTCGTTACAAAAGAATAATAATCATAAGCATATTGATGAACCCTCCACAATGGTTTCCTTAGATCCAAAACAATATCCAGTAGAAACTATGTATATGAGAATAAACAACTACTCACCAAACAGAAATGATGCCAAACAGTATGAAGGCGGGGGTTTTCCTGTCTCTTACTCAGTGCTCTTCTGTTTGGAGAGTAGTGATCTGTCCTCAAATACATAATTATATTTCATTCTGAATTTTTCATTTATATAATATCCAAGACAAGAAATTTAAATGTAAGTGATATCATTGGCACAATAACTTTCAACAATGTGCTTCTGATAGACACTTCTTTATCTGCAGAAGTTCGTAAGTTCATCAGCTTTGGGTATACCACATCTCAAATAAGTAATAACTACTAATTTCTTTGTACATGTAATGTGAATTGTCAAAGCCCTTTCATACAAAAATTCTAATGGCTTTAAACCAACAAAGATGCTATCAACTCCTTCCAAATCAAACTTGCTCAGAAATAATGATACTACATGCCAAGGAGGCATCATCATTTAAGCCATCAAGAAATTAGCTTCTGCATAATTTCAATTAAGACAGCTGAAGTTTGAATAAAATAATTAATACATCTTATAAGGAAAAATACTGTTTCATTTTGTGAAGGAGTTCTTACAACCATATCCCATTTTAATAAGAAAACATAGGTTCTGTGGAATATGAGGAAAATTTTCAACCTAGCATCACTCCATCACTCATTATTACTCTTTTGAAATTTCTTTTGTACCCTATTGACCTAACGTAAAGGGAATACATATCCTAGATCACTTTCTTGCTTTCTTTTAATTTTAAACAACATACTGTGAAATGCTGTTTCATATTCTTATTCTTATTTCTGGTCAAATACAAGTACTGCTTTATAGCAAGAGAGTAGCACAAACCACACAGAAGCGTCAGTAATCAACAAGTTAAATGACATACACAACTGAAGTAAGTGTGACAGGCTCTCAATAATTTTGTCTAATCTATGAAAGCAGACAAGCAGTTGTCTAGAAAAATTAGTTTTGTATATAGGAAAGCAAACTACATGGATATACTAAAGTGGCACCGTGCTCAGCTAACCATACTGAAAATATAACAATTAATGCAACCAATAGAGTAATTCCAGTAAGTTCCAAAAGGAAAGAAAACAATGGCAGTACCAGTAACTTAATATTAATAAGTTTCTTGTTAAATATCACCTAAGATTTAAAATGCAATGATTAGCAAACATCTTCATATGCCAGTAGTTCTGAATTGCAGAATTCAGACACCACACAATAGCTCCAGCCATTCCATACCGCATAGAAGAATGTGTTCTTTTGAGTGTCTGTTATCAAGCTTTTCATACTGTCAACTGAACCATTTATTAACTGGATCACTTTCAGTTCTTGATTAGATTTATGAAATTCATAACATACATGTTCAACATCTTACTCTCATTAACAATTTTCTGTAATACACCAAAATTAGTTTCATACTATTAGGTATGTAAATGTTAGGTAAGTAGTGCTAATTTTTCTGTATTACACTTCTGTTTTAACTCATCTAATGACACAGTGTTTAACAATGTTACTTTTTAAAGGAAATTTATTCTTTTAATAAACAAAAAAAAACCTTTTAATTTACAAAATGAATTTTTAATCATATAAAACAACAAAGAATTCCAATGATATTCATTTCTTTTTTTTTTACTGTATCATGCAATATGGAAATATTTGAATAATGCAGCACTCACAACTGTGTAAATAACAAAGAAGTGCTGAAGTGAGGCAATGCACAACATAGGCATCTGGCTTGGCTTCCAGATTTTTATTTACTTTACTAAAAATAACAGAGTGGCAGCCTGGATGTGCACTTTACTTTCAGATTATGAAGTGACTTGATGAAATAAATGAATCACGTGCAGTGACAGTGAAACATGATACAAAGGAAGTCTGAGACATCATGTGTGTAGGGTGTACAGAGTAAGATGTGTACAGGATGATCAATAAATATTTTGTATAATTTAGGAGTTGACATGCAGGGGGTGAGATAGTATGTAAAAATAATGTCAACATGACAAACTATGCTGCTGATGACATGTTATACCAAATACTTTCAACCTCTGTTACTCATCATGCTGATACATGATGCACTTTCAACACAGCAGCACCAAAGAGATAAACGCCAACAATATTGTAGAAATACTGTCATCTTAGGTCTAAATCTTTTGCAGTGTGAATAAACTATTTACTTCATCTTAATGACGACTGGTGATGGGATTATGGTGTTTAGGCTTGGGCAGCTTTTCCAAACTCTCCTCATTTCCTAAACCTCACCAGTGTTTTGTCTATGTCTCTCTTCCTTCCCTTTCAAGCCTTCTGCCAGAAGAAGGAGCCCCTGACCCTGAAAGTTTGCAAATTTCCTTAATCTTTATATGTGTATGTTTCCTGTCTGTGTTTGTGACTTAATATGTATGAGTGCATACCAGAATCACATAAGATGTTTGTCATTGTTATTCCAATTGGAAAGCATACCTTTTCTTTTCTCTTTCATGATCGGTAAATCTTTTAGATCTACACTCCACCAGCTATATGGTTTTCTTGGATTCTATGTGAAAAATAGAACACACAGCAAACGTTCCTCTCCATCCAATAAATGGGTAGTAGTTATGAAAGTACACAAAATATTAAAAGTGACAATGCACAAGAACTGCAATAAGAGATAATGTCATGACAAGGAGAAAATATAGTAAAACTGACATGAGTGCATCTCTGAACATTGGTTGCAGAAAATGTGCAGATGATGCTAGACTTGAATAAGAGCACTGCAAGATGTGGATGCAGGGCAGAAAAAATGGAACAGATACACAAACAGAGTTGAGATAAATTTGATATTTTAATGATAACAAATGAACATGACAAGCTAACAGAATACTAAACAGATAAAGAGCAAAGCAGTCTGATAAATGGAGTATAATTTAGAACATATCTGGCTGCCAGTATCTGAGTGCTAACTGTTATGATAGACACATTTTCCACAATTGTCTCCTGTATGTTGTTAAGTTTAGACTGACTGTCATGATTTTGATAAATATATGGAACCATAGTATGGCTTGGTGTCTCAGTGGTAAGGGGCCTGTTTACAAATACAAAGGTCTCTGGTTTGATCCCCAGGCAATACTAGCATTTTTATCTGTCACTTATCACTTCTTTCATCTCTGGCAATGCTTATTGACGTGAACATTGTCAAGTGCCACTGTGGTTCTGAAATCGTATTTAATGATAGGTCTCCCTATAACTGGTTGGGCAAGTCAGTTCAAATGTCAGAAGAAGGCAATGGCGTACCATCTCCTACAGGACTATGCCTAGTAAAGCACTGAGGTGTTCAAACCAATCTTTGGATTGACAAGAGCTATGGAACTGTGACATGTTCAATCATTTTTTTTTTTTTGTAAGGGTGTCATTTCATTCCTGTCATTAAATACACTTGATGTTTTCATACATCCAACATAAAAACACCACTATCTCAATGTAAAAATACTGCTGTACCAACTAACTAAATTTTCCTTCCCTTGACATACACATCAGAATGATACATGAATCTGTTCTGATTTGGACTATTTTACATCTCTACTAGCATCTTACAAAATCATTACTCTGTAGACTAGACCACCTCCCCTGTTCCTCAGCTTGAGCAATTCTTGTCTGATGAGTTCACATTGTGGGTATAGGCATCCTACAGTCCAATAGGCCAGAGTGATGGTTGAGTCCATGCAGGGATCTAATCCTATGGAGTGTACCATAGAACCCAGGTCAAGAGTTACGGGTTAAGACATCAATGGTAGCAAAAATGGAGAAGATTATTTGGTACAACAAAATTGGCAACACATTCCTCTGAGGAAGAGCACATGGCACCCACTGCCTTGTGGGATGAGGAGGATCAACTTTTCTTCCACAGCCAATACAGAAATCTAAGACTGGTGATAGTATTAAATCAGGTAACAGAGGTACTAATAGTTTCTCCTTTTTATAGCTGTGGGTTGAAAGGACACAAAATATCAGACCAGCAGAAACCTAAGAAAAACTAAGGAGAGAAACCAAAACAAAACTCTGCAAGGGCAGCCACTGATGATCAAGATGGAAAAGAGAACAATTACTGTTTCCCTGCAGCTAGTTATGAAAGCTCAGCAACTTCAACTGAAATTAAATGGTATTTAGATTCCATAGCTACAAAGCATTTAATAAATAGCAATAAACAATTGAAAATTGTGAAAGGATTGCCAGAGCCAATTAAAATCAATGTTGTGAAGTCTGGAAAATTTTCATATGCTACGTGTGTCATGAAATTGAAGTTATGAGTGGTGTAAATGGCAAGAATATTCTTATATTGATTACAGATATTTTGTCAGGTATCCAGAACTCTGCTATAACCTACAGACAATATGAAAAATAGAATCAGAAGGTCTGCGAGTAGTTTCTGAGAACCGTAAAGGTATTATTTGAAAGAACAGTGTGACTCTTGCCATTGGACAAAGGAGTGAGTCAGACATCTACATACTAATCTTTACACATAAAAAAGGAACATCAACATCATGCAGCTTCACCAACAGAAACATTTGCAGATCTGAGTTATGATCATATTCATAAGTCGCAGATGCAAGGTGATGAAATAAACCTAAAATCTGACAAGTCAGATTATTATTTTTGTGCTACATGTATTGAAGGGAAACAGACATCACAGCCCCATAAAACACAAAAAGTAGAACAAACCAGACCACTAGAAAATACTCATAGTGATCTAACTGGACCTGTTACTCCAATCTCATATGATAAATGAAAAGTACATTTTGACATTTATTGACGACTTCACTCATTTTGCTTGTGTATATTTTCTGGAAGCTAAGTCAGAAGTGCCAAAGTTTTAAAAAAATTTTGAAGTAATGTCTAGAGCTCAATTTAATCAGAAAACAAGTCCTCTTCACTGTGATAATGGGCATGATTATATATCAAATGAGCCGAAGACTATCTGAGAAGACTTGGCCATTTAGTTTGAGTTCACAATGTGATATACATCACAGCTGAATGGGGTTTCTGAATGTCTAAATATGACCATTTTGAATAAAGTGCACTGTAAGCTTCCAAAATCCAAACTTGACAAGAGTTTATGGACAGAAGCAGTGTTGACAATGGTTTATATTAGAAGTAGGAGTCCAACTGCAGCCTTGGTAGGAAAAGTACCATCAGCTGAATGATTTGGGACAAAACCCAACCTCAAGAAGATGAAGGCTTCTGGTTGTTCAGCTTCTTTAAAAATTCCAAAGGAACTTTTAGTTATTTTGATACTTGTTCACTTAGATCCATTTTTATTGGCTACTATCCAAATAGATACAGATTTTAGTGTCCAGAGCAGAAAGAACTTATTTCAGGAGAGGGTGCAATTTTTGATGAAATGGAATTTATTTTCAACTGGATAGCTAGTGAACAGTGGCTTTTAGGAGAAGATGAAAACAGGACAGACAAAAACAGGACAGAAGAGTACAAAACATACAAAAAGAAGAAAGAAGACAGGAAATTTGAGAGATTTGATCAAGACACCTGAAAAGGAACAAAACACTTTGACACAGCAACAGAGACCGAAGGATGCCTGAATGATTTGACAATTACGCAGTACTGGCCTGGCATGCTGAGTCATTTGTTGTTGATGGTCCTGAATGCTATTAAGATATACAAGGGAGACATGCTCAACATGGATGGAGGGATGTGATCAATGAAGAAAAAGTAACTGGAATTTATTGTGATTTGAGATTTGACTGAGTGCTATTCAGGGAAGAAATCAACTGATAGCAAATTGGTGTTCAAAATTAAACAAAATCAAGATGGAAATATTGAAAGATATAAAGCATATAAGGCAAGGTTTCTAGTCAAAGGCTGTGCTCAGAGAAGGGGTTAGGATTACTATGAAATATATGCTCCTGTTGCATGTTTGGCTATGTCGAGAACACTGGTGTCAATCATCATTGAGGAGGCTCTATTTAATGCCAAATTTACGTCAAAAATACCTTTCTTGATGGGGAACTACTTGAAGAGATCTACTTGAGGATACCTCAAGATGTCACAAGTCAAAATAATCAAATCTTCGAATCAAAAATGACTTGTATGGACTGAAACAGGCTTCTCATACATGTAATCCAACAATTGATAGTGTCAAAGTAGGTGTCCTTAGACAATCAAACACTGGCAGATGACTGTATGTTGGTACTTTAGAAGAAAGCAGAGTGTATCTTATATTATACACAGATGATGTTATAACTACTACAAGTAACTTTGAAGAGATTAACAAGATTAAATGGGGCTTTGGAAAATTGATTTTTCAAGCGAGAAATGGGAGAACCTCTTGGCACTGATTTCAAAAGGTCAGATGATGGAAAGATTATAAGTCAATCTACACATGCTCAAAAACTACTGGAACATGCTGACATAAATGATTGTAACCTGGCTAAGACACCATTAGAGACCAAACCCACAATGCAAAGCAGACCACTGCTGAATAATGGTGTAGAGTACATAGGTGAATCTTAACTACACTCCTGGAAATGGAAAAAAGAACACATTGACACCGGTGTGTCAGACCCACCATACTTGCTCCGGACACTGCGAGAGGGCTGTACAATCAATGATCACACGCACGGCACAGCGGACACACCAGGAACCGCAGTGTTGGCCGTCGAATGGCGCTAGCTGCGCAGCATTTGTGCACCGCCGCCGTCAGTGTCAGCCAGTTTCCCGTGGCATACAGAGCTCCATCGCAGTCTTTAACACTGGTAGCATGCCGCAAAAGCGTGGACGTGAACCGTATGTGCATTTGACGGACTTTGAGCGAGGGCGTATAGTGGGCATGCGGGAGGCCGGGTGGACGTACCGCCGAATTGCTCAACACGTGGGGCGTGAGGTCTCCACAGTACATCGATGTTGTCGCCAGTGGTCGGCGGAAGGTGCACGTGCCCGTCGACCAAGGACCGTACCGCAGCGACGCACGGATGCACGCCAAGACCGTAGGATCCTACGCAGTGCCGTAGGGGACCGCACCGCCACTTCCCAGCAAATTAGGGACACTGTTGCTCCTGGGGTATCGGCGAGGACCATTCGCAACCGTCTCCATGAAGTTGGGCTACGGTCCCGCACACCGTTAGGCTGTCTTCCGTTCACGCCCCAACATCGTGCATCCCGCCTCCAGTGGTGTCGCGGCAGGCGTGAATGGAGGGACGAATGGAGACGTGTCGTCTTCAGCGATGAGAGTCCCTTCCGCCTTGGTGCCAATGATGGTCGTATGCGTGTTTGGCGCCGTGCAGGTGAGCGCCACAATCAGGACTGCGTATGACCGAGGCACACAGGGCCAACACCCGGCATCATGGTGTGGGGAGCGATCTCCTACACTGGCCGTACACCGCTGGTGATCGTCGAGGGGACACTGAATAGTGCACGGTACATCCAAACCGTCATCGAACCCATCGTTCTACCATTCCTAGACCGGCAAGGGAACTTGCTGTTCCAACAGGACAATGCACGTCCGCATGTATCCCGTGCCACCCAACGTGCTCTAGAAGGTGTAAGTCAACTACCCTGGCCAGCAAGATCTCCGGATCTGTCCCCCATTGAGCATGTTTGGGACTGGATGAAGCGTCGTCTCACGCGGTCTGCACGTCCAGCACGAACGCTGGTCCAACTGAGGCGCCAGGTGGAAATGGCATGGCAAGCCGTTCCACAGGACTACATCCAGCATCTCTACGATCGTCTCCATGGGAGAATAGCAGCCTGCATTGCTGCGAAAGGTGGATACACTGTACTAGTGCCGACATTGTGCATGCTCTGTTGCCTGTGTCTATGTGCCTGTGGTTCTGTCAGTGTGATCATGTGATGTATCTGACCCCAGGAATGTGTCAATAAAGTTTCCCCTTCCTGGGACAATGAATTCACGGTGTTCTTATTTCAATTTCCAGGAGTGTATTTTGTCTGTCAGTGGGTTGTTTGATGTATGCTATGCTTACAAGACCAGAACTGAGTGTTCCAGTAAATTATTTCAGCAGATACCAAAGCAAACAAAGAGAGGGCCATTAGAAGGGACTTTAAAAAGTAACAAGATACATTAAAGGAACGCTGAATTTTGGTTTCCACTATGAAAGAGGAGGAGCAGAGTTGGTTCTCTGCTATGCAGATGCAAGTTTTGGCAGTGGATAAGACAGGAAGTTTACATGGGGATCCCTTTTGCAAGAGCATGGATATATTATTCGTTGGACAACAAAATGTCAAAGCTGAATCTCCTATCTCCAACTAAAACAGAAGATGTTGCCTTGGCCACAACAGCAGCTGAATTTCTGTGACTAATTCAACTACTGACTGACATGGGTCTCAAGGTCAACTACTCTAAGGATTCTTGCATTCATTTACTTGAAACATGGGAGCATCAAAGAATGAACATGTTGACATTAAATATAATTTTGTCAGAGACTATATCAGCAAGGGAATTATTGATGCACTTTATATAAGTACAAAGGGATAACAGGCTATCTTGTTGACTACGCCATTCATTACTTGTCAGAGAATCTGTAAAGTTGTGAGATTGTTTAAATTTTGCTGGGTGAGTTGAGAGTTATTTGAACTGAGGAGGAGCACTGAGTGTTGAAACTGAGATCTCTCAACTGAATTATTTGTTTAGTACCTTGCACCCCCGTGCTATTATTTTTTATTCTGTCACTGGTAGCCAAGAGTTAACAGTTTTCTGTCTTTATTCAGAAATCAATAAACATTATCTGAACTTTGACAAATAAATTGATGTTATTACATGAAAACTGATAATTCATGTGCCTGAGGAATGCTCATAGCTCTCTAAGTTCATCGCCTCCAAATAATGGAGCTTTAAATTGGGTGACAGTTATCTCTTCTCCATTTTGTTAGGGCTACCCCTGATGTGAATCATTCTGATTCTGCAACGAACAAATGGACACACCAGTTTTGTACCACAATGTAAAACTTAATTTGGGCATTTCATATTTTTCATCTTAGTGCTATGCCAACTCCACTGATGCACACTAAGTCATGCATTCATAGCTATTATCCAATGCATAATATATTACCACTAAAATGGTCAACAGAAGTTACAAATTTTGTTTGTATGTAACAGAATATGTCATGAAAGTGATTGAATCCATGTGTCTGTTAGACTATCATAAATGATCACTTTGCTGGTCACAAACACACAACTGGTTACGAATAAGCCACACTCCACTCTTTTTTGTATGATGTACCAGCCTCATTGTTACAGGAGTCCGTGTATATGGTTAGCAATATTGGAACTGCTAGATTACTGCTATGGGTCATGCAAAGAGGATTCTTCAGATGGTTCATCTGGCAGAACATTTATAAAAAAAGACAAAGATTGTGTTGTGAGTCTGGGTCCAGTAACCAGTTTTCATCTGTCAGTTATTTGAACATAACTTTTGTACTTCTCTCTTCTTCCCTTTTTGACCCCACTGCAGAGCCTCCCATAGCTGTACCCAACAGCCCACTGTTCCGTTCCAAATATACCCCTGCACACACCCAAAGGTAGTACTAGCATTTTCACCGACCGCTACCCTGCTATCCCCCTCCCCACCTTACCCAGCAGCCGTTCTGTACCTCCACTACTACATGAACCAACAAAGATCACTGCTCACCTCAGATACAGTCACTGTCAGGGCTTAGTGCCCATACACAACAGTGGCAATGTGTGTGTGAGTTATGCACAAGTGTTTCTTGCTTTGTCTATATCTGATGAAGGACTTAGTTCTATAGCTATTAATATTTAGCTGTCATTTTTTCAATGTGTCTGTCTGCCACTCAATTTGTCTTCCAAGTGGTGAGTAGCAGTCTATTCTTTCCATATTGTTATTCAATCCTGGATTTTCCATTGTATTTTGTCATTAATAACAGGCAAAGATAAACATTTATAGATTAAATAAAAGAGCAGAAAGGGCAACACTCTCATAATTAGAAAATGAATTTCATGCCAAGTCCTGCAAGCTTAGTTGGTCACTTAAGTGGCTGTCAAGTGTAGAAAATATGAGAAACACATTCATAAACTTTTGGGGCTGGATTTCTCACACATGACCACACATTCATTTCTCCCATGTGACCATGCATTCACCATTTTTGATGTAATAGTAAATGTTTCTGTTCAATGTGTTCTAGGGAGAAACCCAACAAGTGTTTGTAGCTAACAACTAAAATTCATTTTGACAGACAAGGTAGTGACTAGTGCACCCATTATATCCATGATCGCAGGTGTTGCTACGGAAAAATTTGTATAGTTTACACATGAAGAAGTACTGAGAAACCTGTGTATTTCACAGATTAAGAAATATTGAGAAACCTGATAAGCTCCTGTTTAACCATGGAGGGTTATTCTTCTCACGATCAGGCATTTATGACTTTCATGAAGAGCCGCACAAATGATAATGGATGTGAAGCTAAACGATTGTATCAAAACACGATTTTGGACAATTGACTCATACAACATTTGCTTCTGTTTATCAACACTTCATAGAGACAGAACAGCAACATCAGTTATTTACTGACACAGGATAAGATTAGCTCTAGTCATATGTCAGAAAGAGTTTATTTCACACATTGTCAAAGAACCAAGTACCAACACATCACATCTTCTCAAATCTTATATTATAACATGAACTACTGATGTATCTATACACATTCATCTTTAGCACATGCAGAGTGCTTGACAACTTTTCACTGGCCAGAAAAGAACCTACACCAGCCTGTTGTTTCGGTCATCGGTACTGTGTACAGATGATCTGGAAGATGTGCAAATGACGTTCTTCATAACCAGTATTTGTAGGCAGATGAAAATCCTCATGATACATCTTAGGCTAGACACCAGCACAGTAGCTGTGTTGGCTTGGAAGGATACATGATTGTCTGCTAGTACCATGTTCTTCTAGTATAAATTATAGTTTCTGCCTACAAGAACTTGTTTCAGAACACATCTCTAGACTCCTTACAGGATGCCTTCCAATAAAAAATGAAAACTATATGGTTTATGCATGAGGGGTCTTCCAGCATTTTTCAGTCAAATTGTTTAACATGCACTGGATATTTATTATGACAGACTCCTTCTCCTCGACATATGAAGCTAAGGAAGGACCACTTCCATTCACTGCATCTTCACTTTACCTCTGTCCTTTTGACTAACATGTGTGAAGGAACATAAAAAAATTGGTTTATGCAATACATAGATGAATAACCAATGTGTCATGGAAACTTCAAAACTTTTCAAGACTGCGTGGAAGAGTTTTTTTTCCATCATTCAATGAGTGCATGCATGTATAAAAGACACTAAAGGACATTTTGAATACATATTATGGATTTCTGACTAAACAATTTTGTAAAATGTTCTTTCATTATCATTTAAGAAATGAAGGACTTTATGACATGTGTTTGCATGAATATTTTGTTGTTTTATGTGTGAAACCTTTTTAATGAATTTACTACACTTATCTCATAATAGAAGTCTCAGATATTCTGAATTCCATTAATACTTTAATTGTTGTGAAACAAATTAGGAACTTCTACCACATTTCTGTTACTGGTACAGTCCAGTTCAATTCAATATGCCACAATGTACTCTGTGATTGCTCATTTACTTGATTAATATGCCATGTATCTCTTTTATACTAGAATTACAACTTAATTTACTTGTGATTAATCACACTCATCCATTTTAAGATCTGCCTCCAAGATCCACTGATGAATGTAAGACTGCATACCTTTTTTTATGAAGAAGCATAATGTAGATATTACAACAGTTTTTTGTATGAATGTGCATATTCTGATTACTCTGTTTGAATGATAATTCATAAATACATGTTGTAATTACTGTGATGAAGGAGGTTTCATTCAAAGAAGTTGATATCCACTGCAGTATAGATAAGTTATTGTAGTCAAAGAAAACCACCACAATGTACAACAACTGGACTGAGAAAACAATCTGAATGTCCCTAAGAAGGAACCAACACAACCATATGTACTATTTAACGTTCAGACTTCAAATGTCCAGTGAGATTGATACCAAATCACAGATTTAAACACCTACACACACAATTTTAAAGAAATTCTTGTTTCTGCTGATTTATATGGGTCAAATACATTACAACGATATATTTATGCGTACTGTCATATAGAGTTGGAACTGACATGGGTAAGCGAGCATTTTACCTTCTTCTACTTGTTAAATTACAAAGTATCTTCACAGTTTGTAAGTATAATAAATAGTGAATTAATGATTACTAAAAGTAGAATTAATTGCATAAGTATGTAGCTTTACACAAGCATCAAGTATAACAAATGAACTGTTGCTTTGGCAAGGTTTCTAAGGGAAGGGATGTTCGTGCTTAAAAGCTATTGAAACCACCATTCCTGTACTACAGCTATCAAATTTGGCTTATAATGCCACAGTGCTTACAATACAGTCAGTACATAATGGTCAGTGAGCCATGCACTCAAAAGAGACACATTCTTCTGTACAAATCAAAGGCATCTGTTGAGGCAAGCGTTGCGGGCAGCAAGGAAGAAACTAGCAAATGGACACAACGCAGGTGGCAACCAACAACTGGACAGACAAAAAACTCAGTATTAAATATCTGAAATATTATTTTTGTTATTGAAAGCAGAGGAGCAGAGGCAAGCCCTACCCTCCAGATAGTTCTGGTAGGTCGCATTCAAGCCACCTTTCACCATGCCTGACTGCATCATCATCATCCCCACATCTGCAAACAGGGAAATAAGAAAATACTGCAAAGTCCTTTAAACTGCAATATAACTATCATATGTAAAATTGTTAATCCAGGCAGCAGTGTCAAAAGGAACACTCTGAGAAAGCAGATACAGCAAAGCATCTGTTTTTCCCAAGACAAAAGATGCTATTAGGTAAAACCATATCAATAGCGGGATACTGAAGCTAATGCGAATTTATCTTGCTAAAAATATTTATTGATGCAGCTTATTCAAACTATGATTCAATATTGAACATTTTTAACATACATGAGTGAATAAAGAATTTTTTAAATTTCAAAATACAGGAGATATATCTTAGCAAGTAATTTATCCAAATTTTAGTAGATATTAGAAAAGATGTAATTAAAAAAATGACAAAGCAATAAAGTGATGTTCTAATTTATCTCTTGCAAGCAAATCACCAAATAAAACTGCATCAAAGAGACTGGAAGTTTACCTGATATCATTACCAAAGGATAAAACCATGCATTAAAAAATCAGTACTATTCCTCAAATAACACATAAATATTAAAAGTCTATCACTATACAGAAAATTTGGATACAATACAATTAGACTAAGATAAGAAGTCACTTCTGCTTTGTTTCATTCAGTACTTCTTCTGGTTATATTAGAAATATTTAATAACAAAACTATCCAGTAATTTGATATGCAAACAACAAAAATCAAAATCTTCAGACAACACATTTTTCTGTCTAATTAAGAAAAGTATTTCAGTTTCATAAAAATGTACAAGCTGTCATAAACATGCCACAAGAATAGGTAAAGTTAAAGTCTAATGAAAGGTAGTAACAATGTTCATAAGAACCTCTGTGTTTTTCTATATCTAACTGAGAAAATGCAAGCACAAATCAACACACTGACTGTAGTACAACACATTAAGAATATTTATTTGGGCACAGGATAACAACATGCAAAATCAGGTGCCCACATACACAGGTAAAAGTTGAAAACAGAAATAAATATTGGGAATATACAATATTAACTTTAGATAAGCTGACCCTCACTCACCAGAGAGCTGGAACCATGCCAGAGCCAAGATAAATATATTCATGAAGGATTTTTAAAATTTTAATTCTAACCTTCCCCTTTTCTTCCTTCTTTGTTTGCAGAAATTGCATATCTCTGAAGTGTTAACAATCTATATGCCAACATCTCTTTGATGTTACTCTGTCACATTAATTTATTTACATTTTTGCAGTCTCTTTCTGTCATCTAATCAGAGTCCCTTTCTCATTCCATGTAAACAGAATCCCAGCAGAAAGTTATTTATGTGATTTACTCTGTACCATATTTCTTATGGCTGTCACTTATCCCTGACCTGTTTACTAAGCACGAAACATTTTACGCTAAGAATATTAACTGGTGCCAATGGAATGACATGCTGCTTATGTGTTCCAGGAAGTCTTACCACCACTTCTGTCACATGGGCAGCAACAACCCACTCACATACACTCAAGTTTAGTGAGACTGGTAATATATAGGAGACTGAGCTTCTCCAAGAAAGAAGTCAGCAGTGCCATCTTGAAGATTATAACAGTGACCAACAGAATGTTTTACATGATTCTGGCAAAAAGTGGTATGAAACACATGTGAAATGCTGCACTATTCCAAGTCGTTCATAAAGATAAGTCTATTCCAGTGATAGATGTCTGGACAAGGAATTGCTGCATACCATGCATATACTGCAAAATCGCGCACTGAGTACAAGCTTCTCTGCGACTAGAGATACTTCATACACATTGTACATTATGTCTTTGGTAAATTTCTTCATATGTAGTCTAGTTGGAGAAAAAGACCTATATAGCATTGGTGTCATGTTGTATTAACAATTATGTTTTATTTAAAATGAAATCATCACTGTATATATAGTGTGTGAAATTTAAAACAACATTATTACAATAAACTTGTAAAGTAATGTCTTTACTGTTAACTTTATGTAAATCTAAACAAATGATGTCCTTTGAATGTTTGAAATGTACACGTGTAATTAAAGTTCAAATGGTTTCATTAAATTACTCAGGGGTATGTTGATATTGATATAAATGGAGTCATTATTTACACATTTAAAGGCAATTATATGAAAATAATATGATTACAGTAAAAGAAACAGTAATTTGCACAAATAAACTAATATGACGATTATGTATTTGCATTAGAAAATATTTATGATGTCAAATGCTGAATGACTTGAGAGTGCCATTTCTCAGCTCACATTACATGTAATTTTTTGACAGCAGTCCCATTCCAAAATCTGTACAGAAGAGAAGTGTTTTTTGAACAAAACTGAATACTGTTTGTTAAGTGACTGTGTGAAAGAATACAATATGTGGAACACATCAAAAGTCATACCTGATGCATTTCATTTAAACAATGTGTATTAAAAACATGAATTCTAAAATCCTCTTGCAGTATGGAATCATCAACGGTAACTGTGCCAGTAAGAACAATGATTGTGGACAGAAATATGATAAATTCTGATAAGCTGAAAAATTAATCACTTAGCTAAATGAGAAAACTCATTTATTCTAACTTTCCTTCATGTGAGGAGTTTTTGATGTTTCTGAGCAACAGTAACAACAATTTTTAAATGAACCCACCACAATTTGATTGTATTGTTGTTTATGTAATTATGACCCAGGTTTCAGCCTTTTATGCCATTTCCATGTGACTGAGTTTATGTCATTAACACATATTGCAGGACATCAAGCTCATAATTGGCCATAAACCAATAAAAATATTTTTCTTAATTTATGGCCAATTTTGAGCTTGATTCCCTGCAATGTGTGTTAATGACATAAACTCAGTCACTTGAAAATGGCGTAAAAGGCTGAAATCTGGGTTGTAATTAAATAAACAAAAATACAGTCAAATCACAGAGTGTTCATTTAAAAAAAATCCTTCATGTGTTAAACAAAACTTTTATCACACACTGTCACATAAGAATTGAAAATTGTAGTCTGCCATATAATAAGATTTAACTGAGCAATAGAACTTGGTGGAGGTTAGAAAGTGATTTAAATTTTCAGCTTTTATTTTTAGTTGATTATTTTTGGTCTCATCTGGAAGTGTCACTTTTTAAGGATGATCTGCTTTTGTAATTTAAAGGTGAAAAAATTAAGTGATTCGCCATGTAATGTAATCAAGCTCAAGAAATACAGTGAATTCTGTGATACCAGCAGGTACTGATATCTTTCTTCACAAAAAGAAAAGTTGTCATAAAAATTATGTCCACAGAAATAAGTTATTTATTGCTTAAATATGTATATTCCATGTATTTAGAAAAATAATGAAGTTTTACCATAAAATTTTGTAAATTCAATTCTATTAAATTTTGCTAAATATGTATCAGTGATAGTCTCTGACAAAGATTCAAACTCTTTGCTTTGTAGACCTATATTACTTCTGTTCCCCCTCCCCCAATCATATACAGACTTGACATAAAGTTATGGTGAATGGTGCTGAAGTCTTAACGTAAGGCTGCATAAAGCAGACTTATTGTTCAAATTATTTGGTCAAACTGTGATTATAGTGGGTGAAAAGTTTTGGAATACATATAAAAATACCATACTTCAGTTTTGTAATTTCAGAATTACTAGATATTTCACATTTGATTCATCAGTTTATTTTTTTACACACTAAGCCAGCCTGTAGACATTACCATGCCTCTGAAGAAGCCAACGAAGACAACATCAAGACAATCAATTGTGCAAAAACTTCATGTCTTAGTATGCGGATATGCCCTTTCTGCAACCACTTCGAAATTATTAGTAAAGATCAGTCAAAAGACAAACAATTGAATACACAGTATTGGAGAGGCATATTACAACCAGTAACAGGAGGATTTCGATTTGATGCAACAACTATAATAACCAGCCTCGATGGAAGAATTAACCGTACATCTTAGTATAAATGTACTGTTGTTGTTGTTGTGGTCTGCAGTCCTGAGACTGGTTTGATGTTCTGTAGGACATGTTCTGAGGCATCAAGGGATCTCCAATTTAGTATTGGAGGGCAGTGTGGAGGGTAAAAATCGTAGAGGGAGACCAAGAGATGAATACACCAAGCAGATTCAGAAGGTTTTAGGTTGCAGTAGGTAATGGGAGGTGAAGAAGCTTGCGCAGGATAGAGTATACATGTATATGAACCTTTAAACCAATTTAAAACAGTATGATGGACTAAGAGTTCAAATGCAGTTTCAGTCTCTCATGTGCAGTACTCTTAGCTGAGCCATCCAACTGACCTTGAAATTGCCACTACTTTTCTTTGATAGTTCCAAAACTCCATGGAGTTCACAAACTTCTATCCATAAAATAGGTAAGATTTGCACATACTCTGCTGACAAATAAATGTATCTATTTATAAATTAACTTTAGTTAAGGATTCAGTCATAATACACTATTCTTTAATTCCAACTCTCATATAAAAATCAGTGAATATGCTCATGGAAAAATATATCTAAAAACAAAGATGATGTGACTTACCAAACGAAAGTGCTGGCAGGTCGATAGACACACAAACAAACACAAACATACACACAGAATTCAAGCTTTCACAACAAACAGTTGCTTCATCAGAAAAGAGGGAAGGAGAGGGAAAGATGAAAGGATGTGGGTTTTAAGGGAGAGGGTAAGGAGTCATTCCAATCCCGGGAGCAGAAAGACTTACCTAAGGGGGAAAAAAGGACAGGTATACACTCGCACACACACACACATATCCATCCACACATACACAGACACCACATACACAAACCCCAGTCTGTGTATGTGTGGATGGATATGTGTGTGTGTGTGTGTGTGTGAGTGTATACCTGTCCTTTTTTCCCCCTAAGGTAAGTCTTTCCGCTCCCGAGATTGAAATGACTCCTTACCCTCTCCCTTAAAACCCACATCCTTTTGTCTTTCCCTCTCCTTCCCTCGTTTCTGATGAAGCAACCGTTTGTTGCGAAAGCTTGAATTTTGTGTGTATGTTTGTGTTTGTTTGTGTGTCTATTGACCTGCCAGCACTTTCGCTTGGTAAGTCACATCATCTTTGTTTTTAGTGAATATGCTCAGATTGACAACTCATCTGATGTAAACTGTCATAGAAAGATGTTAGTACTGTTAATAATGGTGAACAAAACATGCTGTAGTGGGTTTTTAAAGAAGCATCCAATATGTGCTAGATATATGTTTCATTTTAATAATAGCATATTTATAGACTTTGACCAAAATCACACTTGTTGGCCAGCTGATGCAAGATTAATTTCAGGCACATTGCAAAGGTGATGATAAACTTGATTACAGTCAGAATTCTGTATGTCCAACAATTTGTATGTATGTCCAACAATTTGCACAAACTGCCAACACTAGAAGTAACTACAATTTGGAAAGGAATTATTTAGCAATTAATTTATCTTTTGGCCTAACTGTTTTTGGGCTCATTCTTCAATTCTGTTAAACTACCTTTCATCTGTATGCTAAAAGTATGTGTCTAATATATGTGCAATTATAACTTATTTCACTTTATCACAAGCCTGTCCAAAAATATTTTCATAAGATGTCTTCGCTGGCTACCAGTTTGGAAACCTTTTGCTTCAGTGTTCTTCTGGGCATCCCTCCATTTCATTGAATACAACTATGGTGGTCACTTTTCATTCCAGTGAATGCCTTTGCTCCCAAGAGCTGGTCTCTGCTGATCACTTTCACAAGTGTACAGTTGCTGGAGGGTTTACCAAAAAATACATATAAGCAAATTATCTCTGTCTGCAGACCCAATCCAATGCTATCACAATTTTCAAAAGTTTTTGAGAAAATTCCCTATCATGGAGTACTCCTCATTTGTCTGAGGAGTACCTAGTAGCTGCATTTCAATGGCAGTTTGGTTTTTGTAATATATTCACCACAAAGAGAGCAAAAAAGGTTCAACTGATAAAGTTCTGGGAGAGAAATATAAGAAAAATTATTCTGTTAGTAGATTTTGTGATTTTTACCAAAGTCTTTGTGTGGATCACAAGATACAACTGAAAACCTAAGGTTTTAAGGGATAATGGTATCCTTCCATTTGTATGAATGGAGTCTTATCTTCACAAAACAAATCAGAGTGCCATACTGATAGGCAGTGTCACAGGAATTAAAGTAACAAGGATCAATACTGTGTCCCCTCTTGTTCTTAAGTTACGTAACTTGTCTTTCAATGACTCCAAATAATGGTTCAAAAACTGTAATGTATGCTGATGACACAAGAATACTTATCAAGGGTCCAAATTCAACCTTAGCAGACACAACTTAGATGACAATATCCAGACCAACAACTGGTTCACAGCAAATAGTTTTAGTCTCACAGAAAAATTTTATGTAAACAATAAAATTAAAAATTACATTAAATCTACAATTTTTACCAATGTAATGTGAAACTGGCAGTTTTTTCAAATTGTCAAGAAATCTGGCATTTTTCTCTGTTCCTATGTAGAAATGTCTTAAATCTGAGGGGCAGTTTACTAATATTGGTAACTGATAGTTACTGAATGCTGATATTGGATTTGGACTATTTTTTTCATAATGATGTAAACTGTGTGTGATCTTACTATGACAGTCAATTTGTCGAGGAAAGATTTATGCACGTAGATATGGTATCAAATGAAAACGTACTACCCCAACAATATCTATTCTAGTAAGAGTTTGGTGTCAATGTGGCACTTCCCGATACATTTTCACACAAACTATTGTACAAGAAACTACGTGTTTCTGAGATAACTAGTGCATCAATTAAACAACACATGTTTGTAGTATGAAAGCACAGACATGAAAAATATCAAATACGACACTTTAGTTGGGCAAAAACATTAATTAACATGTTATCTGATGACATTTTTATCCAATGTAGGACCTGGTTTACATAACAGATCACACTGTTACCGCAAATAACCTAAATATTGGGGAAAAAATTCTCAGTTTCTGTTAGAAACACACCTGCATAAAGTTACACGTCCTGTGCTCTGATTCACTGACAGAAGTAAACCGAGTGGGTGTCACATTGATTTACATGTTTATGATTCTCAAGTACATAGTTTGATGTTATTCGTATATATACTTGTGTACTATTAGGTATAATTTGTTGTTAAAAAATATCAGGAAGTCCGATGTCACCAGATAAAATCATTAGTTATTTCCAAAGTTAAAAGTGAAGATTGCTTCATTACTGTGGGAAATGGGTTATTAGTGATTAAATCGGTAGGCTTTTAAGAAATATGAAGGGTAAAATACTTCAGGCAGATTGAATAAAATCTTCTTCGTTTAAAATTCTTGAGCTTTCAATGGCTAGCTCCGCCATTGTCATCAGGAGTAAAACTACTGACTACTGGGGCTGGCATTATATCCCACTTATACACCTACAGTTATGGGTGCTGGCACCAATTAGAGGTGGCTAAAATGACGCATGTGTAGAAGGTGAGTTGGGTAGTTCATAGCATCTCTGGCCCCCCTGTGGGTCTAAGTGATGTCAGGAGATGCAAGGGCCCATGCCACATTTGAAACTGCTGCTCCCACCTCCCTAGAAACATTAAGCATCCATTGTTCAAGGGGAATGGCTACAGCAAAGGACACATTGCAAATGCTTTCAAGTGTCACCGAACAAGGATGCCTTGTGAATCGGCAGAAGAAGTCAAGCTGGCGGCTTTCCTGCCGTACTGTGGGGCAACAAGCAGCAAGTTAAGATGAGCACTGCAGAGATGGGGATTGAGACCAGTGTTCTGGCTTGCCCCAAGGTACAAGATATGTTGCACCCTGTTAAAGATGATGTAGCTCTTCGTGTGCCCACTGTGTATGGTGTCCCTTGCAAGTGCGGCAGCATCTACATAGGACAGATCCAGTTGCAGATCATTGTATCAAGCACAAGAGCCATATTAAGCAAAGGGAGCTTGGCGAGTTGGCCTTAGCTGAGCATTGCCTTGAAAAGAGCTACAAAATATAGTTTGAGAACATGAGGGTCTTGGCTCATGAGTCAACATACTGGGACTCCATTACAAAAGAGGTGGCTGAAATTAGAATGAACAGCAACAATTTCAGCAGAGACCAGGACTAAACGTTGAGTAGGGCATGGGAGCGGGCTTTGGATGTCAAAAGAAAGCAATGACAGTTGCGACATCACTCAGACATGTGGCCGGCAAGAGCAACTATGAGCTGTAACGCACACATCATTTTGGCCCACTCTGACTGGTGCTAGCAGCCATTATTATAGGTATATACGTGGGAAATAATGCCAGCCCCAGCAGTCAGTAGTTTTACTCCTGATGATGGTGGCAGAGCAAGCCATCAAAAGTTTGAGAACTTTATTCAAATTGATGCGGCTTGAAGATTTTAATCAGTTATGCTGCTGTGAAAGACTCTGAGGACACTTCAGGAAGAGGTGTAGGAAACACCTAAGACTGGCTTGCACCGTCAGATTAAGCTCACAACCATTATACCCACAAATCCATGTATACATTCTGTTTTACAGAACTAGGCTTTAATTTCAGCCATGGGATGATAATCAATTAGCCCAGTCAATGAAGACGAAAGAAGGGAAAATTGGAGAAAAAAATTCCTGTAGCCACAATTTTAGTAGTGGTGGTGTGGAGCATCATGAACAACATAGAAGGGAGTGTCATGAATAACATACAACAAATCACCACCTGTGGGGTTTGAACATTGTGGTTGGGTTGCGTTTAAAGGTCCTTTTTGACGTTTTACTTGAACAGCTTCAATACCGCAGCTTCTAACGAAAATGTTTCCCATTACAAAATCAAACAACAATAAATTTCCTACAGGAAAGATCCTATTCATTTTTTCTCTAGAACCGATAGTTTCTACATTTCAGGAGATGGAAAAAAATTGCAAATTATTAAAAATAGTGTTTTAATGGTATAAAATTAATGTCTATTGTTAAATGAAGTGGCTTAAGACAAAATATTGAATAACTGTGTAATATCTAACAATAGTAGGGCCATACTGAGGGATAAACTGTGTGCTGGAGACGTGATGGGTGGCAGCAACAGGGAGTGGGACCGGAGTCTAGAAATGTGAGGGAAGGCAGGTTGCCAGAATGAGGTAACTTGTTTCCCTTATTTGTGCTCTGCAAAATGAACAGTGAATGAGTGAGACCTCACTCTCTCTACACCACCACATCACAGGAAACAACTACACATTGTTTTACAATCATACCAACCCTTCCACAGCATGTCTCATAAATCACTGTTGACTCAGTGTGCAGACACACCTGGAGAGTGTTTATTTTCCAGAAATGCAGTAACACCAAATGGAATATGGATATACAGATATAGATTACCAAAAAATCTACACATATAAAGAGAATCTACATGAATCTCTACACACTGCCTTGGACAGCTACAAGGGAAATTGATTGTTAGTCATCCTCTACAACTGTTGTTGCTTTCTTCTCAGAAAGGTCAGTTCCACCATGACGAGAACTGTTCGTTCTTCAGTTCAGTTCAAAGATGAACCAGCTGAATGGGAAAGAATTGTAAAAACAGTTGTCGCTATGATACTGATGGTTCAAATGGCTCTAAGCACTATGGGACTTAACATCTGAGGTCATTAGTCCCCTAGACACAGAACTACTTGGACCTAACTAACCTAAGGACATCACACATATCCGTGCCTGAGGCAGGATTCGAACCTGCGACCATAGCAGCAGCACGGTTCTGGACTGCAGTGCCTAGAAACACTCAGCCACAGCAGCCAGCTACGACAGTGAGTCAAGGAATACGATAGTTCTGTTTTTACAACTTGTGAAAACTTCTGTAGTAGGACAGAGGAAATGGTACCTCATACATTTCACTTCATGTCTTCATGGACTGCTTTCATACTGGAAGTGGGCAGCGATGTGGATGCAGAAAAGCCAGCATTATATGTTCTGTAAAAAATGGGGCATGCCATGGTATGTCTACAAATTGTGCACCATTACTTGATTTACAAGATGATGAGGATAATGATACAGTTGTTGATTGCTGATATGTACACATTACAGATGAGATTTTCTACTTCTTAGTTCAATGGGCATTAAATATTAATTTTTACAATTAAAACACTATCTTTAATAATTTAAGATTTTTCCATCCCCTGCATCACTGAAACTATCAGTCCTACAGAAAAAATGAATAGGACCTTTTTTGTAGAAAATTTAATGTAGTTTAATTTTGTACTGGGTAACATTTTCACTAGAAGCTACAGTTTTTGAGTTATTCAAGAAAATATCAAAATGTGGCCTACAAATGGCCCCACCCCCACTCCAAGGCTCACACCCCACATGTGGGGTATTATTTGTATGTTATTTATGACACTTTCACCTACCACTGTACAAAAGTTTGCGAATATGTGAAATTTTTTCCCTAATTTTCCTTCGTTGACTGGACTAAATTATATTAATGCTGAAAGGGCAAAGAGTCTGCTATGTGTGCCTAGGTGGCAAGTCTCCGTCATGTACAATATTCTAAAAGAATACAAAGCCCTTAATAATCTAGTGTAAAAGCAACTTTTTATGCCAGAAGGATATTTGGACAATCTCAAATGTCTGATGTTGCACTGAAGGCAGTTTATGTTCCACTCTCAAATTTAGACTACAGACAACTGTTTCCTAATTACAGTGAAGTGAAGACAGATTAGCAGCATAATGTTTTTTCTTTGATTGATTAGATTTACAAAAAATCTTTTTCAATAATGTAAATAAATGTGATCTGTGATGTCAATAACTAAATGTAATTGATAGGTATATTTTCATTTTAAGTGTAACATTGAAAATGAATTAAATAAGACAAACATAAGGAAAATGTGGTACTTCGAAAATAAGCTGCTGAGAACTAAAGTAAAAATTGGCAAAAATATAATGCCAAAACTGGCAGAAAATAACAGAAATTTGGAAAATATAACTATGAAACTGGCAAAAATATTATACTGTAATTGGCCATAAAATAAAATGATTTTTGTTTCTATTCCTGTTCTTATGATATGTTTTAAACAAGCAAAAATAACCTGCTAGAACAGTAGCCGATACACAGAGACATTCAAAATGAATATAGGAATTACAAACTGCTATAACTATTTAATGCCAGTGTATCCAACTCTTTAGCTTACCTATGCCACACTGGAAGGAGACAAATACTTTTGGGCCACACATAATACACTTAGCAAAAGCAATAATCACTGAATAAAAATGGGAAGGGGGTTGACAGACAAATAACATAATAGCATCATGTGCCAGGAGTTTCAAATTGAAATTATTCAGTTTATCATAATTTTACACAAATGAAATGTTATGGAAGTTTTTTTAGTGATCATTTGATAGATGCTAATTTCTTGGGCCACCTTGAGACTCAGTTTCAGTGGCATGCAGAATGTGGGCCCTGGGCTGGACACCCCTGATTTAATTCCAGAGAAAGTAATAGAGAGTTCAATTTTTAACACACTTTATTGGTGTTCTAAAAGACCCCCCATGTTCACATGTACATCTACACAATAATCCAATTCACACCATACCTACTAAAGCAATCAATGTGAGTGCATTAACATTTACATTTTGAGTTTTGGAATTGTGCCCCCCCCCCCCCCCCCCCACTGACAAACACACACAAATGAGTCCAATTGTTGGAAGACTTTGATTTATGCTTTATTGGGCATGTTCTGGATTCCAGTTTACTGTGCTTGTGTAAGAATTGAAATTTTGCACCTCTTTTTAAGATATTTGTATATTTATTTATAGAACATCATGTATTCAGTGGTTACAGTCTTTCATAATCACCATATTCATTTTGAATTTTTATGTGCTCCTTGGAGTTAAGTTAGACAACAATACAATATTTAGTTATGACAAAGAAATAATAATCTAGAAATTCAGTACACCATGGTTTTAATGCAGGAATGTATCTCACTTTTTTTTTTAACTAAAACATGAGTGTTGGTTTATTTTTTATGTCTTCATTTCCTGTTGTCTTATTTAAATATCTTCTGTGGCAGTGCAACTATGTTAAATAAAATATTTATTCATTTTCTGTGAGCAGTAAGAATATTGTGTAAAGTAGGTAACTGCATTTTTATAGATGCCTTTTTAAGCATATTGATGTTCTTACACTCAGATCCCACTCCAAAATGGTATTTGTTGTCAATAACAAATATCAATTTCAGTTTAAGTGTGATTTACATCATCACAATATATAATTTTAACTTAGACAGCATTCAATAAGCTCCCACCTAGCATAAAACAAGAAATTGAGAATCCCTACAAATTACAAAGAAAATTGAAAATACAGCTCATTAGTCACTATTTCTACAAATTATTCAGATATCTAGATTCAAAGACCGAAAATTACTACTGGCTACATGCCAAGTAACAGCATTCATTGTTAACTTGCTTGACATGTAGTATATATTGTAAATAGAACTCTTCATTTGCAGAGATAAATTTCTATTTTCTTTGAGAAATACCTACATTAAGCTTTCAAACATGCTTTTTGGTAAAATATTTCAGAGACAAAATAGTCCCCCTTTCCGTTCTCCAAAATGTGACCACACAAGAGGATTTTGTTATCAAGGAAGACAAATCTGGCGTTCTAAAGTTCAAAGTATGGAATCTTTTAATGAGGTAGGTAAATCAGAGAATACAAAAAGAGATGAGAATAAGTTGAAAATAGATAAAATGTGAATTAGTGAAGGGCAGTGGCAGTGAGACCATGACTTATGATCTGGTGATACAGGTTTATCAACCCAAAGTCAAAAAGGAGTAATGCAAGACTAGGACTAACAATGAATAAGAAAAAAATAATGTGGGTGAGCGATTATGAACAACATGGCACCCCTCTATGCCAACCCATCTATGGGCCATCTAGAGGATAATCATCGTAGACTCCCGAAACCCTGAACCCACAGTCTGGTTCAAGTTCACTGATGATATCTTCACGATATGGACTCATGGCCATCCCTTCAGAACCTCTACACCTTCTCTCCCATCCATTTCACTAGTCTTTCTCAACTCAGCGTGTGTCCTTCCTACATGTTGACTACCTCCTCTCTAATGATTCCATCCACACCTCTGTCCACATTAAATCACCAAAACCACATTATCTGGATTTTGACAGCTGCCATCCCTTCCATATGAAAAAATTCCTCCCATACAGTCCTACCATCCAGGGACAGCTTACCTGCAGTGACAAGAACTCCCTTTCCCAGTATGCTGACGGTCTTAACAAAGCCTTCACAGACAGACACTTTCTCCCAGACCTAGTCTGTAGATACATTTCGTCACCCAGTAAAAGACTGGAATGGAACAACTGAAACACATCCTTTGTCTTTTATTATCTGTCATCATGCACTGAAATGAAGGACATTCCACCAAAGATCTTCCTCTTCCCTCATCTCATAAAGTGGTGTTTTGTCACCCCCCCCCCCCCCTTCCCAGCCTCCACAACATCCTAGTCTATCCCTCTGCCACTCCCAATCCAAACCCCTTGCCACAGGGATCACACCCTTTTGAAAGATCCAGGTGCACAACCTGCCTAAACTACCCACCATATTCCAGTCCTGTCACAGGTTTATCCTGCCCCATCAGAGGCCAGACCATCTTTGGAGGCAGCTGAGTCACATACCAGCTCTGCTTTTTTATTTTTGTATGACTACCAGGATGAACAGCCACTACCAAACTGTGGCCCAGAAGAAACTAGACCACTCTGTGGCACAAAATGCAGCTGAATATAACCTGCTATATTTCAATGGCTGCCTCACAACCCAGGACATCTGGCTCCTCCCCTCCATCACCATCTTTTCTAACCAGTGCAGATGGGAGTTATCCTTATAACACATTCTCTGCCCCCAAAATTATCAGCCTTGACCTATGGTAATCTACAGTCCCTACGCCTGCCACCCAACAGTTCACGCCACTTTGTCCTATCACCTCCACCCATTTCACATTCTTTCAATCTCTCTGTGTGCCACCCTCTGCCAATGTGATATATTTGTCCATCCTTTCCCCTTCTTGCATCTCTCTTTTTCCACCAGCAGCCTCCCCCCCCCCCCCCCCCACACCACACCACACCACACCACATCTGCCATTTGCACCTGGCAGTATCTAGTGACTGCAGTCCCTATCAGGCACTACTCTTCTCTCCCTCCATCCCTCCACCTGTAACCTGCTGTATCTCCCCCTCCCCCATCCCTCTCCACACCTCTATTTATGTGACAGTCACATTCCAGTTGGAGCTCCTGGTGGATGTGGTCGTGTGTGTGTGTGTGTGTGTGTGTGTGTGTGTGTGTGTGTGTGTGTGTGTTTTTGTGTGTGTGTGTGTGTGTGTGTGTGTGAACTCAGATTGCTTGTGTGTGTTTGTATTTCCTTTGCTGAAAAAGGCTTTGGCTGAAAGCTATCAATGTGTAACAATCTTTTCATTGTGCCTGTCTGCAAGTCAATGGATCATCTTTACAGTGAGTAGCAATCTATCCTTTCCTAACATTGTTGTATGAATGTTTATTTCTTCATTTGAAAGTTGAATATTATCCAGTACTTTACTTTTAAATGTGCCTGTCTGCCACTCAGTGCCTCCTCTATGTGTTGAATAGCAGTGTATCGTAATTCATACTGTTATTCCATTTGTGATATTCCATTATTTCCACTTCTAGTACTGTGGTTGTCAATATCGTAGTTGATTCAAAATTCACTCCCATTACTAATCAAAAATACCAACAGATAATAAATGTGCTGGTAAGTGAGTGTTAGAACCTCAAAGTTCCTAAAGAGGCTTGTGCAAGATTTTTGGTTACTGAATTTATTTAATATTGTTACTCCACGTATCTATAGTATAAATATTTTTTGGTTATGGCTGCATTTCCCCAGAAAATTATGCCATAGGACTCTAAAAGTCAAACAATGCAAGATACACTAGCAATCTTACTTGCAGGTCAACATAATGGGAGATGTTTTAAAGTGCAAGGCAGATAGAACTGAGATATTTGGATAACTTATCCATACATTGCTGCCACCTTAGTTTATACCCATAGGAATACCTACAAATATCACACACAGAGTTTCTGCTATTGTCTGTCTATTGATCGCTATGTCTGGTACTTTTATTTTTCTGGGATTGCATAGATCAATTTCGGAGTGACAGTTTGTTGTGAATCAGTTGTGAGCATGTTCCACTATCCTCCTGGTTTTTTCTTATATGGACAAGTCTAAGATGTTTATCAGTATACTTCCATCATTAGCAAAAATCAGTGTTTTTGAACAGCCTTTCATTGTATGTGGTAAGTCATTTAAATTGTTTCAGGACTGGAGTGTGCCAAGTACCGAACCTTGCAGCACAACTTGGCTAATGTTTCCTTATTCAAACCCTTACTTTATTTCTGTGGTATCATTGTTAATATTTTCCTCTGTGTTCTGTTGTTTAGATATGGCTAGACCCACTCAGAGGGAAGTGATTTTAACAATTTAACATTGTAATTTCCCTAGTAGACTTCAGTGATTTTCACAATCAAAGGCCTTGGTGAGATCATATGAAATCTCAACTCAGCAACGTTTCTCAATTAAATTTTCCAGCATTGTGTTCTTGAGGTCAGACACTGCTTTCTCTGCAGGCAGCACTTTATAAAAGCTGAACTATGCAACTGTTACCCATTTTTTGTTAGAAAACTGGTTCAGTATTCTTTTAGGCTACCTTCTGAAATATTTGAAAACATGAGGAGGGAGAAGAGTCTATAATTGCAGGGCATATGCTTATCTCAACCCTTGTAAGTGAATATTATTACAGCATATTACAGTCTTCTGGGAATTAATCTGACTGATTAGAAAAGATGAAAAGATAACTCGGTGGGTGGGGTGGTGGGGGGTGGGGAGAGGCCAGCCAGCAAAAGATTTCAGTACTTTGGTTAAAACAGTAACACAGTAACTGATTTTCAGTAACCAAATTATTTTCATTCAATTATTGAGGTGAAAGTGCAAATGTAGAACATTTCATCAGTGCAGGAGATGAATACTGTATCTGGTCAAAAGTATCTGAACACCTATAGTGGACATTAATATGGGTTGTGTCTACCCTTCGCCTTTATGACAGATTGAACTCTGATGGTGATACTTTCATGGAGGTGTCAGTATGTCCATAGAGGAATGGCAGATCATTCTTCCTCAAGAGCTGAAACCAGAGAAGGTTGTATGGGGTCTGGAGCAAAGTCAACATTATCTCTGACTGTTCCTCTACTGTGTGCAGTACACAGTGCTGTAAAATATGTTCATATCCTTCTACTGTACAGTAGCATTGCTCTTTACAGTTCCTAAAGTGTTACTTAGCAATGACTACAGAATATGTGACTTATGAGGAGCGGTTTGACCATCACATCCCACTCTTTTTAAATCACTATGCACAGCAACTGTGCTAGCTGGACTGCCAGTAGCATTTTTGAACTCACAAATGATTTCTTCTTCTCACTCCAAGTGATTTTTTTACAACCCTCATTTGCAATGTGTGACAATCACTGTCCATCAGTACATGAGGTCTGCCTCATCTTAGTTTAGCTGTGGTTCTTTTTCCATACATAACATCACAATCATATCACTAACAATTGTCTTGGGCAGCTTTAGAAGGGTTGCTATGTCCATGATGGATTTATTACTGAGGTGATATCCAATGATTAGCCCAAGTTTGAAGTCACTGAGTTCTCCTGAGCATCTCCTTTTATACTCTGAGTCGGCCTCTTGTGACATCTAGTTGTCAAGCGCACATTACATAGGGATATCTGGGTACGTCTGATCAGATATGTCTACAGTCTTATTGTCCAGTTTGGGTAACATACCAGTCTCTTAGAAATGATACTAATGCAAATTTTATCTGCATAACCCATACTAAACATAAAGGAATGTGCTAAGAGGCTGGGTGAAAATACCAGCTGTTAATTATCACAGAGAGAATCTGAAATCTTAAAATTTATGAAATTGGATAATCTGCAGAGGGGACAGCTATTAAGGTATGTTTATTACTTTTTCTTGAATTTATAAGTATTCTCAATGTGTAACTTGGGGCACTGTAGGAGCTTGCTGAAGACCAGAACACAGAATTCCATTATAAAACCTGTACAAGGAGACAAAGCCTGTATAGGAATTACCCCATACCTTGTGCTGAGGACATGTAAATCAGAATCTGTCTAAAACTTATTTGACTTACTTACAAGAAATAATAATAATAATAAACAACAATAATAATAACAATAATAATTATGAGCAACTGCACTGGTAAATTAGTTAAGAATTCCAGGATATTCAAAAATGACATCTGCATGATGGGTGGTTACCTCATTTACATAATACTCTCAATGAACACTTTTTGTAAACAAATATTTCACTAGCTTTAGTTTCCCAAAAGCCAGTTTTATAAGGCAGTATAAGAAAGTATGCATACTAAGTTGGAAATCTTGCCTTTGTGGTGTTTTTGTTACATTAAAATTGTGGCCCTTGTTTAGTGTGTTTGTGTGATCAAGAAATATTACAGTTTTTGAACAGATCTTTAAAATCACACTGGAAGATGATTTGTGTACATTATACACAAGACTACATGTGATACTAGTCCCTGCGTGATCATATGTATTATGTTTCCATATTCTGCATTTTGGTTTACTCCTGTTGGGGAGTTTCTGGATGTCGCCCTTTTTCTTTCATTCTGTACGTAAGATACTATCAGTGCAAAGGAGATGCCATCATATCTGAACATTTTAGTTATTGGAGTATAAATTAATGGTTGACACAACTGAAAGCCTTACGAAGGCCACAGAACTTACTGAGATAGAGTCTACTGTCATTTTGGTCTTCCAGGACTTCACTTGTAACCACATTTACAGATTTGCAAATGTATTCGAAAAGCAGAACTAAGATGCAGTTTTTCTTTAAGAGTGAGTTTGTATTTCTTTGTATTCGTTTCCTCAATTAAAATAAAATGCCTTATAGAGTGAAGTTCACTTATAATTTTAAATTAACTGCCCATCTTCAATTTAATACATGTATATTACTACAGGATATTTAAGTTTCTCAAGGAATATGTGCTTATTGCTCAAGATGTCTTATCAAGTCAGTGCAAGAGTTTAATACTCTTGTGCACACTCCATCACAGCCACAAGAATTACAGCTTTAGCAATATAATAATTTAAATAATCTCTTTAAGGGTTGTATTTTTGAAACCAATATCTGTCAGGTAAGTGTAGACTTCAGCAGACAGAGTCAATTAACATAGACTTTTCTGTTATTATACAACATCATACTGTAAAATAACTGTCACTGAACAAAAATGACATTTTGATCACAATTCAGTGGCCTTCCTCTGGGTCTACTGCCCCATACAATATCATCCATGATTGGCAGTCATTGGTGAATTGGCTGTAGGTTACGTGTGATCTACTCAGTAATAATGCCTGGCAGCTAGAAAAGTGCAAGCCTGTAGTGATCCACTCTATTCATTTATTAGAGTGTTTTAATATTTCAATGGCCTCCTTTATCTTGGATTTCAATATCCCTGGCTGCTTGGCAAATACACAACCTCAGCTGAATTTCATTTTTTTTCAGCTGTGTTTCTTGTGTTTGCTCATTGCTGATTTGTTGAGTTGCACTAGTCGAATGTAGCACTCACACTCCAGAATGCATGTCACCACTGGCTTGACAGTTTTGCTGATGTACACTTGTATACACATACAGACCACTTGGTACATGTCTGCAGCATGCACAGCATTTAATTTGGTTCTTAGTGGAGCTTACCACATCCTGAATTTTACGGTCGCTTTAGAAGAAGGGGTTGGTCAACAATCCGGTGAAGATGGTTTCAAATGCGCTCAATGAACCCATCACCTAATGTATGTGCACTGTTGATAAAGTTTATTTATGTTGTGCATGTCTATCAGTTTTTTATTGGTTCTTTTGCCTCTGTGTATGAATCTCATGTTACAGACATTGGTAAGAACATTGGTCAAGTGTTATATTGTCAGCATGTCAGCTGCATGTGGGTTCTGAATGAGCAAGCAGATGACTGAGTGTTTCTGCACTAGGTGGTGGTGACATTCAATATTTGTTAGTTTCTGGTAACTTTGTGTCTAATTCAGCATCCAGTACTCTATGTGCTTCTACGTTTAGGACTGGAATTGCTACATGCTTCTCTACTTAAAGTGTAAAGTGAATCTTTGTGTGCAGGTTGTTCAATTGTTCATAAAACCTGTGTGGCTCTGGCTCATCATGGAGCAATAGAGTGAATGTGTCATCCACTTACCTGAACCAGCATCATCGGAATATCAGAACTAAGCACTATTGCTTCAGAGCATCCAAGAAATGATGGCTGCTAATGAAGAAAGCGAAGAACACTTTGTTATGTCATCTGTAAGCGCACAGTATTCTCCCAGCTATTTGAAGTAAGTTGACGATAAACGTAACTCAAATAGGTCACATATGTCTTGTAGGACATGTTGCTGTAGAATTTAGTGTTTTGACTACTGGCAGATTTCTAAGTAGTGACTTAAAGTAAAGCTAATCACAAGCTTATTATTAGCATTGTCTCTCCCTTTATGTGTAATATAAAGTGAGTTCTTCAGATAATAATTCATTTTGCCAACAAAAGGTAATGTTTTGCCAACCAAATACTAATTACTCAGTTACTTAGAACTTTACTTTTCACTTTTATATCTTCACATTTTTCTTTACTCTTTTCTTCCTCTTTGGAAAGGAGTTTTCTGCTTTCCTCCTAATTATTAATTACATTATTCATTTCTGTTGCCCTAAATCCATCGTTTCTTCTCACTCTGTCCTCCTATCTTCACTGTTTGAAGCTGGCACAGTGCTTACCAATGCACTTCATTTGACCTCAAACTCTATTGATGCCTTTTCCTTCCCATTTTTCTCCCTTTGCCCCTTGGTAACAGATGAACACCTCTCAACTTGGCGTTTGAGTAACTATCACCTCTCTCTTTTTAACCCATCACAAAACCATCCCTATTTCCTTTTTGAGTATGAAACTTGTTCGTGAATTGATTATTACATGAAGAATTTAATACACTTTCATAACAAATAAAGGAAAAGAGAATTTCACCCAATTGAGCTCATTGTTAGCTTTTACGTCCAGTCTCTGTTTACAAGCAAGCCAGTAGACAAAGCCACAAATCGTACAGCAGCATGTTGCACTAGACATATGTGACCTATCTGAGTTATGTCTGTCATCATACATTTGCCATTAACTTTCTTCCAGTAGCATGGAAAATGGGTACTATAAACCTACAGATGGTACAGCAAAGTGTTGTGTCCTATCTCTGTTAGTACACAACAAAGTCATGAACACCTTTAAAGCATTGGCACTTAGTTCTACTCCATTACTCCCATGAAGCTGGTTCACACAGGTGGATAGCACATTTGATATACACTATCTGATCAAAAATATCTAGACACCCCTACATAACATGTAATTGAGAACTAGATGTCATGAGAGGTGCACCCACCAGCATAAAAGGAGATGTGATGTATAGTGTTGTCAGCAGAGAAGCAATAATAGCAGAATGGGACAGCTTGGCAACTTTGAACACGAGCTACTCATTGGGGTCACCTAGGTAACAGATTATTCACAGACATTTCAGCCCTTCTAAAGCTGCCCAAGTTGATCATTATTGATGTAATTGTGAAATGTAAATCTGAAGGAACAACCACAGATAAACCACTACTAGGCAGGCATCATGTACTGATGGACATGGATCATCATGCCTTGTGGATGGTGGTTGTAAAAAATCACATGAAATCAGCAGAAGGAATCACTTGCTAGTTCCAAAGTGTTAGCAGCAGCCCACTTCACAAAGAGAATGTGGTACAGAGTTAATAAGAATAGGGTACAATAGTTGAGCAGCTCCCCATAGCACACACACATTTCTGTTCTTAGTGCTAATGTCATTTTAGGTTGTGCAAAAAGTGACACCACAGGACAATATACGTCAGGAAATAAGTGGTTCAGAGTGATGAATCTTGCTATAACCTGTGGCTATCTGCTGGAAGGGTTTGGGATTGATGAATGCCTGAAGAATGTTACCTGTCGTAATGTGAAGTGCCAACAGTTAAGTATGGAGGAGATGGTGTTTGGTATGTGGGGTACCATTCACAGTTAGGATGTGGCTCCCTTACTGCAGTTAAGAAAACACTAAAAGCAGAAAGATACATATATATTTTACAGCATTGTGTACTACATTATGTAGAGGAACAGTTCAGTACAACAACTGTTTGTATGAGCATGACAATGCACCATGTCATAAAGCAGCATTTGTGAGGCAATAATTTGTGGGAAATATCACTCCTGAAATGGACTGGCCTGTCTAGAGTCATCACCTGAAGCCAACAGAACACCTTTAGGATGATTCAGAATGGTGACTTCGCTCCAGATCCTACAGTTAAACATCACTACCTTCTCTGGTTTCGGTTCTTGAGGAGGAATGTGTAGCCATTCTTCCACAGACATTCAGACATGTCACTGAAAGTGTCCCCAGCAGACTTCAAGCCATCATAAAGGTGAATGGCGCACACAATACAAGTTAATGTGTACTACTAGGTATCCAAACACTTTAGATCAGATAGTTTAAGAGCTCATAATGAGCCACAGGTACATGAAATTCATGAATATTTGAACAATTCGCAATTTAAGAATCAGTTCACACTCAAAGTAGAAAAGCATGTTTGAATTCCTTCCCTAGACCAAAGGATACTGTGTGAATCATCTAAAACTTTCTCTACAAATATTGCACAAATGGAAAGTGCTATTGATGTGCAGTTTTCACAGAAAGGATTGGTAGTCAGGGGCTCACATTGTTGGCTAATCAAGAGATTGTAATAATACATAGAAAATGTATTTTTTGTGCAAACATACATTTTAAATGAAACCATTCCTATTGACATTAACAAACTAAAAATATGGTAAATTAGAATGTCAATGGTATTTGTTAGAGGATTCTAGTGTGAGTCATTTACGAGATACCATATTTCAAAAAGTTCCTAAATCAACACTTGTACAATACCTGTGGCAGCACATACTAAAGAACAACACAAGTGGGTACATTAGTTATGTGGATTCTGACCAGTAGCAAAACAGTTCACTATTGCAGGTTGTGTTCATACTGACTACCAGTAGCAGCAATACACACTTCCAGTGGAGATGTCTGAGAAGGCTGCAATAATATACCACTGCATATCATTGACTGTAGTTAGTATTTCCTTGTAGACAACATCTTTCAGCTTTCCCCACAGAAAAAAGTCTGCAGGCATCAAATCCGTGGATAGGCCAGCCAAGGTACAGATCCTCTGAGTCCAGTTCAACGATTTGGAAATGATTAGTGAAAACATGTTGTAGTATTTTGTGCACTATGGGCTGGACAACCATCATGCTGGTACCACAGGTTCCTGCTAGTCTGCACAGAAATGTCTTCTAGCATCTGTGGAAGATGATATGTTAGGAGGCTGTGATACTAGTGTGCTTTCCATGTTCCGTCTATAAAAAAACAGGCCTATGAACTGATGGTTCACAATCACACCACTTGTTTACACTCCATGGATGACAACATTCCACCTGATGAAGTGAATGAGGATTGTTGTCTAGGTGTTACACTACCACTTTCATGTAACTGGTTCAAGAGGTTGATAAATAATTGGCAAGATGATTGACATCTATTGAGGTATCTTGTCACATATGCCATACAAGAATGAACAGCATTCTTCTTATACTCTCTGTATACCCTGAGCAAGTCAGCTTTTTCTTGCTTTGGTAAATCTCATAGTCCACTCATGATCTACTGCTTGGATTGTCACACACTAAGTTACTAGGAAATCACACTGCACTCAAAGAATACACAAGCACACTGTAAGCAAACATAACAACATCGTACCTAGCAACTAAACAGTTTGAATGGCATGAACAAGTGTCAGTGTTGAAACTTTTCAAAATACTATCTCTTGTAAATGACTCACACTAGAATCTTGTAACAAACGCCACTGACATTCTAATTTACTCCACTTTTTAGTTTGATAATGTCAATAGGCATTGTTCCATTTAATAAATGTATATGCCTGAACAAAAAATACACTTTCAAAGTATTATTATTATTGACTAACAATAACAGCCCATGACTACCAATCCATTCTGTGAAAACCACACATCAATAACACTTTCCAATTCCGCAATATTTGCAGAGCAAGTTTTACAGAATTCACTCTGTATAGGATATCAGATGGCACACTACAGCACAAGCATATCAGAAACCAACCAGAATGGGCAGGTATTTACATGCTGAATCTCACCACCAACCAGCGCAAAATCAGTCATCCACTTGCTCACCATCTGCAGCAACATCCAATGTTCACAATATAACACCTGAGCATCATTCTTGCCAAAAAATGCAACATCGAACTCATACGAAGTGGCAAGGAAATCAATAGTAGAACAAAAGACATGCAGGGCGTAAATAAATTGCGTAACACAACACATGTATCTTAGGTGTCTGGCTCATCGACATAACTGGAAAACAACATCACTGGACTGGTGACTAACACTTTCTTCTACAGCAACTGTAAGATTCAGTACGTCTTACATTCCAGGAATGATTTAATTAATGATGATGACGATGATGATGATGATGGTTTCACTGTTGACAAAATGCGAAATCCATTACTCACATAGACAATGACATTGTCCTCCTATAGACAAGAATTTGTGAAACAATATCCCTCAGAGAGGGGTCACATCAGCATATGGTGTACTTCTTCCAACATAATTAGTTCCATACTCATGCTTGCTCTAATGGTGTACAAGGTCGATGAAAGTACTTTACAGTCAGTCTGACACTTTCTGAAGAAAGCTTGATGCTTACAGCTGAAATATCAGTAGCAGATGAAGTATAGTTACAGCTGATTCCCTTAATTTTATGGATCAAGTGCTTTTACTTTAATTTTGAATATCTGTTTTTATCCAATTTCATGCCTGGTGTCTGCTAACGACTTGATAAAGAATTTTACAACAGAATATAAACCTCAATTCTTAAACCTCAACAGTGGCACACTGATTATATGTACATCATTTTTACTTTTAGTAATATGATCGTGTTCAGCCTTATCGTTGTTCTTGTTGCTGTTGATGTGGTCTTCAGTCCAGAGACTGGTTTCATGCAGCTCTCCATGCTGCCCTATCCTGTGCAAGCTTACTCATCGTAAAGTACCTACTGCCACCTACATCCTTCTGGATCTGCTAAGTGTATTGATCTCGTGGTCTCCCTCTATGAATTTTACCCTCCACACTGTCCTCCAATATTAAATTGGTGATTCCTTGATGCCTCAGAACATGTCCTATCAACCGATCCCTTCCCCTAGTCCAGTTGTGCCACAAATTCATCTTCTCCTCAATTCTACTCAATGATTACAAATACCACTAGGTAGTAAATTTTTTAGCAAATGACTGTAAGAACCCAAAGTTTCATGATGTTTGTCTAGTTTACAAAACATGCTCACTGTACACTTATGTGGAATAAATATTTTTTCGATGTTGACTGAATTGTCTCAGAAGATTATTAATGTAACAATACTGAGTGAAAAAATGTGAAGTATGCCAGAAATCCTTCCTGCAGGTCAACATAATGAAAGATATTTCTGAAACTTCCTTGCAAATTAAAACTGTGTGCCAGACTGAGATTCAAACTCAGGGCCTTTGTCCTCCCAGACAATTGCTGTACTGACTGAGCAAGTTTGACTCATGACCTGTCCTCACAGCTTTACTACTGCCAGTGCATTGTGTTTGGGAAACTCAGTCACTACAATATTTGTCCACTAAAAGCAAAGGTACCAAGTTTTAAGTCTCAGTCTAGCACACAGTTTTAATCTACCAGAAAGTTTCATACCAGTGCACATTCCATTCCAAAATAAGAAGTTCATTATAAAGAGATTTATATTTGTGAGGCAAGTAGAACCATACTTTTTGATTATTTATTCATATGATGATGTCACATCAGTCCAGAGGGACATTCTTGATGTCTAGTAATTTCATAATCACTGTTTCCTCTAATGTGTGCTCACTGATATATTTGAAACTGAATAATTTGTGTCTTTTGCATTAAAAGGGAAACTTACTTTCAAAAACTATAATGTTACAAGAAACTACAATGGCATGTGAGTACTTATTTTCAGGAAGCAAAATGTAAAAATACCACTCAAGTGTGATGAAATGTTTTGGCAGTGCAATAAGTGTGCGCAGGTTGGTTCATGGAAGACCGTGGAACACGATAAGATGGGTCAGTTCACCCCCCCCCCCTCCCCCCCCCCCCCCCCACACACACACACACAGACACACACCTCAACCAAATGGCATTGCAGAACAGAGCTGTATCCTCCTCAGCTCTGGTGCAACAGTGGAACACTGTAACACTTCATACACTATCATGAGTAACAGTCCATGGCCACTTATTAGGGCATGGGTTACGTGTGCATCATCCACATCTCCACCTACCTGTGGCAAATTTGCAGAACCATGCTAGAACACAATAGTGTATGGAATGGAATCACTGAGGACAGGAATAGCATCAGATAGTGTTTTGGACAAATCTAGGTTCTGTTTCTTTGCAAATGATGGTTGGATTATGCTTAGCTGCATACAGGGGGAGCAGCATCACAGTGACAGCATTCTCATACAGCACTAAATGAAGACCTTATGGTATGAAGTGCAATTGAGCACAACCACGAAACACAGCTGATGTGTATCCAAGGCACTGTGACCAGTGTGGCCTACGAGAATGATATCCTGCAACCCACAGCCATACCCTTTCTGCACAACACCCCAGATGCCATTTTTTAGCAAGACACTGCATGACCACATGCTGCTACATGAACATGTGCCTTCTTGGTGTCACAGGATGTCTGTCTCTTACCCTGGCCCACCAGATCACCGGACTTGTTGCCAATTGAAAATGTGTGGGATACAGTGAAACAACAGGTGCAGAGCTGTGACCCACTGACAACCGGCAATGATAAACTTTGAGCATGGGTGGATATACAACAGGATGGCAGTGACACCTTATATTCATCAATGCCATCAGGCACAGAACAAGTTATCAGAGCCCATGGCAGACCCTGTGCCTACTAGGCAACAGGACACAGGGTGAAGTGAGGTGACTGAAATGCTAATCATTTCTGCAGAACATACTAATGTGCATGTCCTGTGAATATGAATGTCCTATCTCTAGTCCCTCAAGGTGGTTTTTTTTTTTTTTTTTTTTAAAAAAAAAAAAGAAAACATGACCATATATGAGTGCAGATGATTGAGAAGAAATGGGGTGTATTGTTCCCAGTGTAAACTTTACACTCAATTTCATTTACAGACTGCCTAAACTAAAAATTAAGACTTTTTTTTTACTTCTTCTGTTGTGTTTTGTCTCTTTATTTAACTTTTAATTATACTTAACACCCATATTACCTTGGACTTACACAAAACTGAATTATTGTTGTAATTTGTTGTTTAACTGTGGCTCATATTTTATTCTAGTCTATGATCCTTATGCAGAAGAGAAATCTGTTTCATTAGAAATAGTATAGATTAAGACAACAACAATAGACACAAATTTGCTGCTCCTACTCATTCACAAGATCTTGAAGGCTGCAGACACATGTTTACTTCCAGCAAACCTTTTATTCTTTTACATGCTGCTGCTTACTAAACACAATATGTGTTTAAGAAACATAAGACCAGATATGTAACTTCCAAGAAAAGAAAATTCAATATGACATCCTCAAGAGGGAGATGCCCACAGAAGGGAAAGTAGCACTGGCTTTACCTCACAAACAAGAGTGAATGTATAGAAAGAACAGAGTGTTGTTGTTGTTGTTGTGGTCTTCAGTCCTGAGACTGGTTTGATGCAGCTCTCCATGCTACTCTATCCTGTGCAAGCTTCTTCATCTTCCAGTACCTACTGCAACCTACATCCTTCTGAATCTGCTTAGTGTATTCATCTCTTGGTCTCCCTCTACGATTTTTACCCTCCACGCTGCCCTCCAATGCTAAATTTGTGATCCCTTGATGCCTCAAAACATGTCCTACCAACTGATCCCTTCTTCGCGTCAAGTTGTGCCACAAACTTCTCTTCTCCCCAATCCTATTCAATACCTCCTCATTAGTTACGTAATCTACTCACCTTATCTTCAGCATTCTTCTGTAGCACCACATTTCGAAAGCTTCTATTCTCTTCTTGTCCAAACTAGTTATCGTCCATGTTTCACTTCCATACATGGCTACACTCCCTACAAATACTTTCAGAAACGACTTCCTGACACTTAAAACTATACTCGCCGTTAACAAATTTCTCTTCTTCAGAAATGATTTCCTTGCCATTGCCAGTCTACATTTTACATCTTCTCTACTTCGACCATCATCAGTTATTTTACTCCCTAAATAGCAAAACTCCTTTACTACTTTAAGTGTCTCATTTCCTAATTTAATTCCCTCAGCATCACCCGATTTAATTTGACTACATTCCATTATCCTCGTTTTATTTTTGTTGATGTTCATCTTATATCCTCCTTTCAAGACACTGTCCATTCCGTTCGACTGCTCTTCCAAGTCCTTTGCTGTCTCTGACAGAATTACAATGTCATCGGCGAACCTCAAAGTTTTTACTTCTTCTCCATGAATTTTAATACCTACTTCAAATTTTTCTTTTGTTTCCTTTACTGCTTGCTCAATATACAGATTGAATAACATCGGGGAGAGGCTACAACCCTGTCTCACTCCTTTCCCAACCACTGCTTCCCTTTCATGCCCCTCGACTCTTATAACTGCCACCTGGTTTCTGTACAAATTGTAAATAGCCTTTCGCTCCCTGTATTTTACCCCTGCCACCTTCAGAATTTGAAAGAGAGTATTCCAGTTAACATTGTCAAAAGCTTTCTCTAAGTTACAAATGCTAGAAACGTAGGTTTGCCTTTTCTTAATCTTTCTTCTAAGATAAGTCGTAAGGTTAGTATTGCCTCATGTGTTCCAACATTTCGACGGAATCCAAACTGATCTTCCCCGAGGTCCGCTTCTACCAGTTTTTCCATTTGTCTGTGAAGAATTCGCATTAGTATTTTGCAGCAGTGACTTATTAAACTGATAGTTCAGTAATTTTCACATCTGTCAACACCTGCTTTCTTTGGGATTGGAATTATTATATTCTTCTTGAAGTCTGAGGGTATTTCACCTGTCTCATACATCTTGCTCACCAGATGGCAGAGCTTTGTCATGACTGGCTCTCCCAAGGCCATCAGTAGTTCTAATGGAATGTTGTCTACTCCCGGGGCCTTGTTTCGACTCAGGTCTTTCAGTGCTCTGTCAAACTCTTCACGCAGTATCTTATCTCCCATTTCATCTTCATCTATATCCTCTTCCATTTCCATAATATTGTCCTCAAGTACATCGCCCTTGTATAAACCCTCTATATACTCCTTCCACCTTTCTGCCTTCCCTTCTTTGCTTAGAACTGGGTTTCCATCTGAGCTCTTGATATTCATACAAGTGGTTCTCTTCTCTCCAAAGGTCTCTTTAATTTTCCTGTAGGCAATATCTATCTTAACCCTAGTGAGACAAGCCTCTACATCCTTACATTTGTCCTCTAGCCATCCCTGCTTAGCCATTTTGCACTTCCTGTCAATCTCATTTTTGAGACGTTTGTATTCCTTTTTGCCTGCTTCATTTACTGCATTTTTATATTTTCTCCTTTCATCAATTAAATTCAATATTTCTTCTGTTACCCAAGGATTTCTACTAGCCCTCGACTTTTTACATACTTGATCGTCTGCTGCCTTCACTACTTCATCCCTCAGAGCTACCCATTCTTCTTCTACTGTATTTCTTTCCCCCATTCCTGTCAATTCTTCCCTTATGCTCTCCCTGAATCTCTCTACAACCTCTGGTTCTTTCAGTTTATCCAGGTCCCATCTCCTTAAATTCCCACCTTTTTGCAGTTTCTTCAGTTTCAATCTGCAGTTCATAACCAATAGATTGTGGTCAGAGTCCACATCTGCCCCTGGAAATGTCTTACAATTTAAAACCTGGTTCCTAAATCTCTGTCTTACCATTATATAATCTATCTGAAACCTTTTAGTATCTCCAGGATTCTTCCAGGTATACAACCTTCTTTTATGATTCTTGAACTAAGTGTTAGCTATGATTAAGTCATGCTCTGTGCAAAATTCTACAAGGCGGCTTCCTCTTTTATTTCTTCCCCCAATCCATATTCACCTACTATGTTTCCTTCTCTCCCTTTTCCTACTGACGAATTCCAGTCACCCATGACTATTAAATTTTCGTCTCGCTTCACTACCTGAATAATTTCTTTTATCTCGTCATACATTTCATCTATTTCTTCATCAAGAACAGAGTATACATTGTCATCTCTCTATGAGGTGGCATTGCTAAACTATTTAGGAAATACTGGTGTGAAGACTGGTGACCAGTTTTTGATACAAGCAAATTTAATGTGATGGCATGATAGTTACGAAGACACACTATTGTTCAAATATATCATATGCAATACATAAATATTTAGACATTACTTCCCAAAGCATTTTCACACAGAACCAAACCTTAAACAAAGTTGGCATCAAAGCAGATGTCAAATTTTAGTTGCAGAATTCTTAGTAAAATGTAGTTCACCTAAACAGAAAGCTGCTATCAAAATTCACATCTGATACATTCTTGTGTACTTTCCCCATCTCAGATTCCCTATATACAAAATTAACAGACAATTAGGAGCATACTACCTGTAAATGATAACATTTTTTTCAATTTTGCTTGTATAGCTTTCTTTCTGGCGCAAAAAGAAAACATACAAAGGAAGGCCCTAAAGTAAAAGAAATCTCACGCACAAAGTTTCCAACAGAATTCAAATTTCATATGGCCATTATAGAAACATAGTGACCGGAGTGACAAAATTTCAACTTGTAGAGAGGTTTAGAAGTATTTGCTTTTTGCATGTAATACACATGGAATAGAAGAAGAGGTTAATGGAATTGTACACAATGTACTTCTGATCACAGATAATATAGTAGGTTGCAAAGTACATATGAACATGTAGCTAAGATTTTTCTTAAGCTTTCAAGCTCTTAAGTATAGTATAAGGTATGGATTAGACATTTCATTACCATTTAATAACAATTTTCATTAATCAATGTAACTTTATTTGGCAACTTAAGTTATACTGGTTCATCATAGCAGATTACAATCATGAATAATTTTGTGCTATCATTATTGTTATCTGGTGAGTGACAGTATGATTATTTGGAAGGGAACTGAATCATCAAAATAAAACTAAAAGCTTAGCTTCACTTAAATGACATTTGGACTATGAAAAATTACTTGTGGGTGCTGGCTAATTATATTTTCTTACTGAAATTAATTTTAAAAAATACATGTGAGCACAAAAGGTAGCAATATAAATGAAAATATTTATGAGCGTAAAAGAAACACACACACACACACACACACACACACACACAACTTTCCTCTTTTTCATCCAAGACTAATAAAGAGGCAATAATATACATGAAAGGGGAATGAAAAATGGTGAAGTGTGAAAAAATATTAGAATGGAAGAATCTAAAATAAACAGAGGGAACTAAAAGTTTTGGATGAATTAAATACAAACAGGCAGTACATTATTGAGATAATCTGACAGTTTTGGCCTAAGAGACACTGAAACAGCTTACTCATGCATATAAAAAATAGTCAGTGTTGGATGAACAGCAAGATATGATGCTGCCCAAAACAATTCACATTCCAAATAGTACATTTATAAAAAAAAATCATTATTTTTAGTATCAGTAATATAGATTGTATGGCTAAACAGCTTGTTGTTTCTCCCATGTAATTTCTGATGTTCTGCTGGATCCAAGTCCTAATTCAGAGATAAATTACAACTCCAAATATTTAGAGATATGCCTATGAAAATATCTTCATTCTCATACATATTAAATATAAATGAGCAATTAACTCATGTCTCAACACACCTAAATTAAGGTAGCACATAAACCAACAAACTGACACACAGAAAAACTGCTCGTTTAAGTTCTCTTTCTTCTATTTTACATATCTGTATAGAGCATTCATAAAACATACCTACAGTATTTATGAAAAAAACATTTGACAATAGCACAATTGAAAATATTTCACTGTTAGTGTCTCTCAAAAGATCTGGAAAAAGAGAAGCTTATTTTCTGTAGCCATTTATAGAATTATTTGTTGTTTGTTTTTCTGGATAGTGTTGCAAAACTACATGCCTGTTCATAGTCTCACTACAAACAATTATCAGTAAATTTTTTGATTTTGCTATGTGTGTCTTAAAGGGTCAATACCTCAAAACAAAGAAGACTGAATGGAAACTTTCACAATAATGTTAAGCAAAATTAAGATCAGATTTTAAAACCATGTTATATCAAAGACATACTGCAATTCACCAATTACTACTCCAATAGTGCAGTTGAATGTCTTTTGTCTCCTGTTATGAAACTGAAATGCTACAATAATAAATAAATAACTTAAGATATTCTACATAGTAGGAACATGTCCACAGAATTAATTACATTAAGGATTACAGAAAGAGAATATAGGAATAATTAGGGCAAAAAAATCTGAAATAATACCTCTGATAACAGCAAGGTTAAGTATGTCAGTGGCATTGCCAGCAAAAAGAAGGAACTTGGGCCAAATGCTAGAAAGTTAATACTGAAGCACAATATTTCAAAAGAACTGGTGCCTTCAGAAATTGTGCAGGAAATGAAATAAATGATTTCCATTTGTTTGTATGGTATATAATGTATTAAAGACAAATTTGCATTGTATTTTTTCACTATTTTACTGTATGAGACCTAAGATTCTGAACAGCTTTAATTTGATTTCAGTATTATGAAAAGGATAGATTACTATTCATCATGGAGAGAAGATGCTGAATTGTAAGCAGGCACAACAAAGAGACCTCTGTGTATTTGAGCTTGCAGCCAAAAGGCTTCCCTCTAAGCAGCTGCTGAGACTGAACTGCAGTCTCCCTCAGTGGCCAGAGACAGTGGTCATGTGTGTCTGAGATGTGCTTGTGTAAAACTCTCTCTCTCTCTCTCTCTCTCTCTCCCTCTCTCTCTCTCACTCTGTGTGTGTGTGTTTTCTACTTTAGAAGAAGGCCTTTTGGACGAAACCTCAAACGTGTAGCAATTTTTCTGTTAGGCCTATCTGCAACTCAGAGTCTCATTCATACGTTAAGCAACAATCATCCTTTTCATGGTACTGTGGTTATCATATCTAGGATTTTCCTTTGTTTAGTTTAATTTCATGGTTAATAAATGCTTCCTTCCTGTATTTCTCCCTTCTGATACAGCTGTTAAGCTTATGAACATTAAAAAATTAATGTTTGCTATTCTTAATGTAATTTTACCTGAAACAGCTACACAATACCCATTCATTTCCAAAGTTTTGAAGAGCTAATAGTATACAACAACATTTTGTGTGGGAAATGAAATAATTAGGAAATAACTGAATCAACAGAACAGCTCAATGTTCTTTAATAGCTAATAATTGGAAGCAGGAAAGAGATGCATAATGTGCAAAATAAACATATTTCACTGGAGAAATTTATTTGACCTCTCTCCAACACTTTGGAGGAACACACAGTGAACTTGTTTTAAAGCCAGAAACAAATAAACAAGGGAAAAATCTATTGATCAAGCAGGAGCAGATAAGATAGTAACATAGAAATGAAGGAGTACATACTACTAAATTCCAAATCTTTGTGATTTTTTGCCACCAAAAGAGAGGTGAAAGTTTAGTGTACGTGGGATGTACATGAATTTGGCAAGAAAATATCTCACAAGGTCAGGTAAGAGACATTATGGCAGAACTACAGGGAGATCAAGAGAGCACAAACAAATTTTACACTATGTACATTCTCTTGTTTGTTTGCATTTTGTACACATAAAACAGAAGTGTACGTTATTTGCAGAATAGGTGGAACAGTTGTCACTGTTAGCTCAGCTCAACTCATTCTATGTGTGAGTCACTGATTTTACACTTAACAATTGAAAAATGAAGTACCAATAGTTTTTTAAATGTGCAGAATGAATATAAGAAATTATTAGTCCTAGTGACAAAGGAACTTATGATGACTAACAGTCTTGCTTTTAATAATGCAGATTGGAGACCAGTGAGTTGTCTTCACAGTGTTATGTTCTGACAAGCTGTAGCATAAACTGATACTAAAACATCAATAAACATTCAGATCCTATACAACAAAACCAATTTACAAAGAGGATATGGAAAACATACAAACAAAATTTAAATATAATTATAATCCAGGAAGTGTGTGTGTGTGTGTGTGTGTGTGTGTGAGAGAGAGAGAGAGAGAGAGAGAGAGAGAGAGAGAGAGAGAGAGAGAATAATGATAACAAGTGATCATATGAGACACTGTGGGTTATTTAATAATCATTTTATGCATAGCATGAAGAAAAACACGCAAAATATGAAACGGGGGATGTATCTCATATTTTCTGGGAAGAAATTTGAACAGAGCAAATGAGTCACCAACTACATGTATATTGCTGATATCTGTTACATCCTTCAATACAATTATGAATGTAATAAGTGAAAAATTCTGAAAACACAACCCAAATAACATGAATAGTTCTATATATGCGTAAACATGAGACAACCAACACAAACGAACTATATTTTTAAGTAACAACTTTATACTCATCTTTTTTCATAATCTAAAGCAATAAACTTACAATTCTTGCATTTGCACTTCTTGATCAACGTTTCATCCTTTATGTCCTCATGGCAAGCTTTACAATAATACCAGGCACTGTAATGAAACAATGAGAAAATGTTTCATAAAATAAATGAAAAAATGAGTCAAATGAAGAAGCACCAAAGCTCCTATTAGATGTATTTATAAATAGTAATACACAGTTACATAAGCCTATTCAACCAAAGATTAAAAAAAAAAGAATGCTAGAGTGACATGAATTCATGATAATAGACAAACACATAACACTAATATGTTGTTCCACCTCTCTCTTATCAGGTTTCTGATAACTAGTAAACAAGATACACACATACAAAATTGTAAACTTTTTATGTATACTGACTCACTTCTTTTTAGCAACAACTCAGTATGTAATTTGAAATAGTGAGAAAAAACTGTGGTATATCCACATTTTGTGTCTTTAACTTTTAAATATGAAATTGTTCTACCAAGCAGTGATGCAGGAATAAATTAACAGTATGTAATTCTTTATTAGGAAAATCAGGATTGTGAGAGGAATCTCAATCAAGAAAGTGTAACAGGGTCATTACTGTTGATGTACATAAAAGGCCCTTTGCATATCATCAATGGATCTTAAGAGGTTATTCACAATGGGGGCAAACTGTACCATGTCATCAATAACATGAAGATGATTCTAGTTGGTTCCCTTAACACAAATTATTTCTTCTTTTTCCTGGTTTAGTGATCTGAATGTTTCCTCTACAGTTGATGATAATTAAGGTGATATAGAATTTCCTTCCATGACTGCTCACTCATACGGTGGTTCAAATCCACATCTGACCATAGGTTTTCTGTGATTTGTTTGTAGGTTGGGCACTCGCATGGCACCATCCTATGCCAACCTATTCATGGGCCATCTAGAGGAATCTTCTCTAAAAACCCAGAATCCTAAACCCCTCACCTGGTTCAGAGTCATCAATGAAATCTTTGCTATCTGGATCAAAGGTGAGGCCACCTTATCCATATTCCTTCAGAACCTCAACTACTTCGCCTCTTTTTGCTTCACCTGGTCCTATTCACCCCTACAATCCATCTTCCTGGATGTTGACCTCCACCTCAAAGACGTCTACATCAGAACCTCTGTCCATATCAAGCATACTACCACCAGCATTACCTCCACTTCAATAGCTGCCACCCGTTCCATACCAAGAAGTCCCTTCTGTACAGCCTAGCCACCTGTGATCATTGCATCTGCAGTGATCAGCAATCCCCCTTGAAATATACTGAGGGTCTCACTTAAGTCTTTACTGACTGTAATTATCCTCCCAAACTTGTAAAAGAAAAAAAGAAAAAAAAAAAAAAAAACGCCATAGCTTTCCAGTCTCCCACTACCTCCCAAAGAAGTCCCACCATCCTGCCACAGAGGAGCATTCTTCTCGTAACTCAGTACCACCCAGGACTGGAGCAACTGAATTACATTCTCAACCAGGGTTTCAATTACCTCTCATCACGCCCTGAAATGAGAAATGTCTTGCCCACTATCCTTCCCACCCCTACCACAGTGGTATTCCGCCATACACCGAACCTTCACAATATAACGTATTTACTCGAATCTAAGCCGCACTTTTTTTCCAGTTTTTGTAATCCAAAAAACCGCCTGTGGCTTAGAATTGAGTGCAAAGTAGGCGGAAGTTCTGAAAAATGTTGGTAGGTGTCTCCACAACTAACTTCTGCCGTCAAATATATGTAGTGCAACACAGGTATGCTTTGCAGGCACAAAGATAAATACTGGCGCCAAACCCTCTGTGTCATGTGTCAGTAAATAAATTAAAAGAGAAGGTAGAAGAATGTAAACATTATGCCATGTATTCTTTCGTGTTTGCTGCCATCTCATTTAAATCCCGTCTGCCTAATAAACTACGAAACTTGAGTGAGACAACAGCAAACGCGGAAGAATATACATATCATGTCATGTTTACATTCATATTATTCTTGTGCTCAATAGTGATACAGTCAGAAATGAAGCACAGCAATTTGTAATCTCCCCATGGAAAATTACCCTCTACCACGCAATAATTAATAATGGTCAATCAAATCATCCACATTTATTCGCTTTTGAAAAGCATCTGATCGGATTTTCTAGTAATATATGCGCCGACGGCTCGTCGACGCCAAGGTATTTTCCAGTACGTTTATTTTTTGGAATAACAGAGAGACATATGAGAGACATATATGTATTCTCCATGGTTATTATAGACGGGTAACGAGGACAGCTTCGGAAGTATCTGTTGGAAGATTGTCGGGTTTCTAAAAGAGACATATTTGCTCTTCTTCTTGCTAAAGCGAGCTATTAACGTTTGTGCCACTAGCGGGTTATTTGAAGAGAGAAAAAAACTGTAAATGCAAATTAAGTAAGACTTGGAATCAACAGAAAACGGAACATAGAATGGAGATGGATTGAATATACAATTTTCCTCAAAAATAAGGTTTGTGATCCTTTTATTCTAGAGTGAATGACGAATGAGTTCTTTGTCTGAATCATTGATGATTGTCTTGGCCCTGTAATTAGTGGGGAAGTTTCAGTTGTGACAAAGAGAGCCTGCAATCACCAAGATTTTATAAAATGGTCCAAAAAGGCTTCGGACACATCTGAAATTCTAAATCTGTCGTAAAATGAACGAATTGTTCAAACGATCGATTTTCCCAACTGAATGCAGCGCTTAACAATAATAATAGATATAAAGATCTTTTACAGCAAGCCAGCCGCTGAATGTTAAGACGAAGGGCTCCACCAGAGATTCTATTGGGCTGATTTCACGTAATGAAATATTATATTTAAAATCGTACAGAGAAAAGAGAGAGAGAGAGAGAGAGAGAGAGAGAGAGAGAGAGAGAGAGAGAGAGAGAGTGAATGAAATTAGAGAAAATACTCAGAATCCTCCATTAGTATAATTGTTTGCCTGTCTTATCACGGATCAGCCTAAAGACAAAACAGGAGGCCCTTACTTTACTGTACAGATTTATGTGTGAGAGTGAAGGAATCATAAAGGCAACAAATACACGTCTTTACAAACAAAACATTACACCAAGTTAGCGGCAAGCTGCATTCCCAATAACATTATATAATTCATTATAATGGCGACCGTGACAGGACACGTTTTTGGACGTTGTTTAAAATAATTTTGTTCTCTGTTTCATGTGAACTACGACGAGCCAACTTAACTGACGCTTGGAAAAGAGAAGAAATACTCGCAGTCAAATTAAGTGGATCTACAAATAAGAACATAAAACAACACGCTGGGCGCAGAGAAAAGGCCAGATCTATAATTTTATTATTAAAGCTTGCTAGTATAGATGAAGTATACGCTTTTCTATTTAGTATTATTGGATATTTGAACATTGATTAATTGTGTTCATGCTAGATGTAGTTTGATTGACCGGCCCCAGTTGCATTTATCTGTATAAGTACAGTAAGAAACTAGCCACAGAAGTACTCTTGTGTGAACGGAGTTACATATAGTGACAGTAGAAGGGAGAGATATATATATATTGACGGTAGAACATTTATATGGTTTTAACTAGGGCAATGCTTAAGATGAGTCAAGCAGAGCAGAGCAGCACGCAACAGCCTTCAGCTGTTATCACTGATAATAATGATGCAGTAAGAAGTGTTGTAGAACCGATGGCTACAGATAGCGCAATAGAACGCCCTGTAGATACTGAGGGACATATAACGGCAAGTACGCAACATGGATTAGATCCATTAGTCATTATCATGAGACAGATGCAGATGATAACCGAGAGCATGAATAATATGAATACAAAATTAGCCTCAGTTACTGAAGGGCAGGAAAATTTGAAAACCGACATGAACGTGAAATTAGCCTCAGTTACTGAGGGGCAAAATGATTTGAACGCGAAATTAGCCTCAGTTACTGAAGGGCAAAATGATTTGAATATAAAATTAGCCTCAGTTACTGAAGGGCAAAATGATTTGAACGCAAAATTAGCCTCAGTTACGGAAGGACAGGAAAATTTGAAAACTGAAATTAAGCAGCAGTTACAAGACAGTTTTTCCGAATTAGAGCAGCGGATAGAGGCGAAGACCAAGGAACTTAAAGATCAGGCCGAAGAGACGGAACGAAAATTAACTGCACAAACAGAATTGGTGAAAGCTCAATGTGAGGAATCTACTCACCGCGTACGTGTAGAAATGAAGGAGTATGTGGCTATTAAGATAGATACTGTAGGGGAACAGGTGGAAATGGTTCCGTAATTAGTACAAAAGCAAGATGCCATGTCATGTGCAACTGCGCAACTTCCTGAATTGGCACGTACGCAGACTAACCTAAAAGAAAGTGTTGAACATCTGACAGAGCGTCAAGACGTTATAGACCACCAAATTAATGTATTAACGGGTAAATTATCCGAAATCACTTTAGAAAATAAAAGGCTAATGTGTGAAAACGTTGAGCAAAATGTTAAAGCAGCATTCCAGAGTTTATCTGGCAAACAGGAAGAGAGTTTGTTTGTGAAAGGACTTGACGAAGTGCGACAGCAGTTAGGTGCTGATTTAGAGCATTGGAAACAAACGATAGAAGAGTCGATGCGCGTTTCACAACAAGGCTCAGAACAAATGAATACAGGCCAGCAGCAGAAGTTGGCAGCGACTATAGAGCCAGTTACTGCACATTCGCATACGATACCGACTCGTGTAAGTAACTCAAACATTAAATTGCCACGAGCTAGTTGTTCGCGTGAAGTTTTATCTAATGGAGATTACGAAAGCCTTTGCCATGCCGAAGAAAAAATGATAAAGCATCGGCAATTCCAGATTTTTAACACTGACAAAAGGGGGGTCCATCCAATTGTTTTTATTCGAAGTTTCAGAGGAGTGCTACCCAGAAATTGGTTGGAGTGGCAGAAGATCAGTTTCGTTACAGGATATATACAAGGTTTGGGGGCGATTTGGGCCTCGGACGTGACTTCTGTTTGCTCGACATATGACGATTTTGAGAAGGCGTTTTTAGCAAAGTTCTGGTCAGAAGGGGTACAGGAACGCCTAAGGCAGGAGGTGCTCTACCCAGAGCCTTTCTCCTTTTCAAAAGGAAGCCTTAGGAAGTATTTTGAAAAATATATAAATAAAACAAGATACTGGGACAGACCTATGCCCTTGCCAGACATAATAAACATACTTAAGGCAAGACTACCAACCAGCATCCGGAATCAATTGATTTATGGCAACGATAAAGACTTGGAGTCGTTCCTCACAACGTTAGACCATATAGATATTATCGAAGAGAACAACCAGAAAGCCCGTAATAACAGATTCCAATATAGGGAGATAGAACCTCCGCCAAACGATAGGCAAGGGAATGCACAGAGATCGTTAAATAGTGGAGAAACCCCTCAAAATCTCAATAGTAATACCGGCAATAGTCTTGCGAGGGGCTATCCAAGGAACAACAGGAATGGGGAAAGATACAATCCCGTGTGGGGGAACGAAAGGAATTTCAGACCTCAAGCCTGGAACAATAACAGTAATAGAAAGTGGAATCAACCGGGGGGAATGAACTCAAATAACCAACATCAGTGGGGACGGACATCTGCGAATCAACCGGTAATTACTGAAGTGACGGACGATGTCAACCAGCAGGCAAATGAAAATCCAACAAACTTGTAAGGACCCACTCGTGCCCCGGAGGAGCGGTCAACAATTGGTTGAGGGGCAACAGGATATGTATACCCATGCTAACGTATAATGATGGACGATTACTGGCAGATGAATTGACCGAGGACTTAGAACCCCAAGATGAGGATAAGGAACAGGTGGCAGTAGCCGAAGTGCAAGTCATTTTGGAGACTGTACCTATAGTGGCGGTTTTAGACACAGCTGCAACCACAAATGTTATTTTGGAGGCTCTATTCAACAAGATCAGAAATATAAGACGAGTACCAATTTTTCCAGTTCAAAATTGCAGAATAATAGGCGCCGTTGGGGCTAGATCGGCTAATGTAAAAGTGCAGTCACTACTTAGTATAGAAGTCGGAAATATAGCAATATTAAGCACATTCCTTGTTGTGAAAAATTTGGTGGTAGACTGCATTATCGGAGTCGACAGCCTACGTCAATACGGACGCAGAATAGATTTTAAAACAGGAAAAATTTGGTTGAATGTTGATAAACAAGAAATTGAGTTGGAGTTGTTGAAAAAAGAAAGCCTCACGAGAAAATATAATTGTGGGATCAGTGTGCAAGTAATCAGGACGGCACAAAATTCTAAACAGCACGTAATTAATGAGTTCCAAGTCAAAGGAGATTTCGGTCAATTAGTGTATGAGAAGTTAAATGAATCCGACTGCATTATTGAAGATCAGAAGAAGCAGCTCAAAGAATTATTATTAGCGTATGAAAATGTGTTTGATGAAAGGCCAGGAGTTATTAAGGGATACATATGCCATCTCTACGTTAAGCCGCACGAAACGTATTGTAGAACTTTCTATCCTGTTCTCTGGAGGTTAAAGGCTCAAGTTCAAAAAGAAATAGATCGCATGTTGAAATGGGGTTTGATCAAACCCTCTACAAGCCCATACAGCTCCCCATTGTTGGTCGTGCCAAAACCAAATGGGACTGTGAGACTGGTACTCGACACCAGAGAAATAAATAAAATCATAATTCCAGTGAGAACACATCCAGAAAACATAGACGAACTTATACAACGGTTCCAGGATGCTCAATATTTGACGAGCATTGATTTGCAGAGTTCTTATTGGCAAGTCAAGCTGGATGAGTCATCAAGGAAATATACGGCTTTTATTTATTCCGGAAGAAGTTACCAATTTACTGTAGTTCCTTTCAGACTCAACATTAGTGCTGGAATCTTTATAGCAGCTCTAGATTATGCACTAGGCCCAGAACTAAGAAGCAGGATAACAGTGTTTGTTGATGATTTGCTTATTGCATCGAAGACTTGGGAGGAGCATATTACCTTACTGAGTCGGGTGTTGGACGTGTTCAAAACCATGGGAATAACTGCTAACCTACAGAAATCCCATTTTGCAGTAAACAGAATCAAGTTCCTGGGGCATATAATTGACGCAAAGGGAATTTTACCAACCAAGGAGAAGCTAATTGCAATTAGTAAGTTTCCAACACCCAGAAATAGGAGGCAATTAAAAGGGTTTATGGGTCTTGCCTCATTTTTTAGAAGATTTATAACAAATCAGGCCATGAATGCAGCAGCTCTAAATAGTTTGCTGAAGAAGGATGTGCCCTGGCTCTGGAAATTAGAGTGTCAAGAAGCATTCGAGGAGATAAAGAAGCAGTTAGTTAATGCACCGCTTTTGTACCATCCGGACATGCAAGAAGAATTTTACTTGTCAACAGATTCGTCGAATGTGGGTCTTGGAGCGTGCCTTTTCCAAGTACGCAAGATAAATGGACAACTTACCTTCTGTCCTATTGCGTTAGCTAGTCGTGTTTTGTCCAACTGTGAACGAACTTACACGACGACAGAATTAGAGGCTCTTGCGGTCGTCTGGGGATTTAAAAAATTTCATTATTATCTATATGGATCAAAGACTATCGTATATTGCGATCATCAATCATTAACGTTTTTACAAACGTGTAAACTGTTACACCCCAGACTGGCTAGATGGACTCTCGCTCTGCAACAATACCAGTTTAAGATCGTGCATGTCTCAGGACAGCAAAACATTATTGCTGACGCTCTATCAAAGTCACCGCAGGGTTTGACTAAAGAGATTGAAGTAAATAATAACTCAGAATTCCCTGTATTGCTGCTGCAGGAAAATCCATTTAAGACGTACTACGTCAATTTGTGTGCGCATATGGGCCAGTTGCAGAAAAGAGATGCTCAAATGGGGAAGTGTCGTTCAAAGGTTACAACAGCAACCTTCGGATCAGATGGCAAATTATTACAAGCTGGTAAATGGCGTATTATTTTTCCGCTGTGGAAGACCAAACAACGTCCGTTGGTGTGTTTGTATACCTGAGGCGCAAATAGAGAAACTCGCATGGTTCACCCATTTAAACTGGGGACATTTCGGTGCGACAAAATGTGCAGACAAGATAAGTGGGTACTGTTATTTTCCCAACATAAAGTGCAGAGTGCATGAGGTCTTAAAGAAATGCATAATCTGTCAAAAAACAAAGCTGGATTCAAAAGGGAGTAAGCACCCATTATGCTCTATATTAGTCCAAGAACCAAAAGATTAATTTCGTGCGATCTGTGTGGACCGTTACCTACTTCAAGAGGTGGTGTTAAATATGTGTTGGCATTTCTCGATGTGTGTACAAAATACGTAAAGCTATACCCGATAAAGGCGGCTACAGCCAAAGTAATTGTATTAAGATTGATAAGGGATTATCTTCCACATGTTGGTACACCTAAGGCGATCATAACAGACAATGCTAAAATATTCACGGGACTCCGATGGAAACAGACTTTGTCTCAAGTCGGTGTGAAACACATACTAACATCATTTTACCACCCACAAGGCAATTTGGTTGAGAGAATTTTTAGAGAATTCAATCGATTTATGAGGACGTATTGCCATAATAAGCAGACTGCGTGGGCAAATTATGTGGAAGAGTTTGAGCAGATATACAATAACATGCCCCACTCCTCAACTGGATATACACCTCATGAATTGATGTTCGAAGCAAAAGAGGAAAACTTCTGGACTGAACATATGCCCAAAACTCAGGAAACTGAGATGCCTTGGGAAGAAAAAATAAGACAAGCCATCATAAATATGACGAAAAAGGCTGATCAGAGAAAACAACAATATGACAAATTAATCAAGAGGGTACAGACATACCGTGTCGGAGAAAAGGTACTAGTCAAAAGACATACCAAATCATCCTTAATAAAGAAGAGTATAAAGAAATAGGAGTTATTATATACTGGCCCATACATTATCCTACAAATTCCGAATCCTGGGCCTTATCTGTTAGCATACCCGGGATCGAACAAAATAAAAGGGTTATTTTCCCATAACGACTTGAAAAAATTTAATGAAGATTAGAAGATAGGTAGGAATGGTGTTGCGAGTGACAGAGATGAACGCTTGTGAAAAACATAACAATAAACTGTGTGTGTAGTGTTAGAAAACTTTAAATTGAAATAGTTAATCAGTGACATAGATTATAGAAATAGTGACTAACTATTACTATCGAGTGTTGTAAAGAAGATAGTGGAGATAGGCTTCACCTGTGGTTTGGGTGAACATGGAACTTTAGCATTGCTAATGTCATCAAGATTTATAAAGGATCTAACTGACCTTCAAGAAGAGTGAAATGTTTCCCGCAAATGACGCTGAATAATCAAAAGAGGTTCGGAGTGAATGTTCATATATAGTTTCAAGTGCATGCTTAGATGTGTAAACGTGTGAAGGGATGTGTTGTGGCAGTGAATCGTGAGTGACGGTTAACGCCGCAAAGATAATTTCCCGCGCAAAACAGTTGACGTCGGCGCGAGAGTTAGAATCGATATAGACGACACAGATATGATTTGTAAGAGACTCGCATCAAACGCGAGGGTAAACTGATTCATGTTGAACTTTAAAAGGAAAAGGTGTTATAATTAGAAGTTAAGAGTTTTTAATTTATTAATAAATGTTTAAAGAAAGTAATATTCATAGAATTAGTAGTTATTTAATGGTTCGTGTTCGTTTTGGAATTGTGTTTGAAAATCCATTTCCATATATGTGCATGTATGAACGCCGTATGAATCAGAGAATAAATGAAAGAAGTGAATCCGCATTCCTCAATGCTAATAACTTTTACATTACAGCAATCAAGCGGAGAAATATATGTATTTAAGATAAAAAAATTTTGCGTATAGATAAATTATATGACTTTTCAAGGAAATGATGGATTATGTCTTTGTATAAAATGAACTACACTTTCCATTATTCGATGATTTGAATCCAAAATCTATTGTAAGTTGCATGAATCCTTTAAATTACGAAGAACAAATCAGTGATAGAAAATGTGTCAGAGCTTTTGGACTTATAAGCACAAGTGGGGATGCAAAGTCAAAAACAGTATTCAAACGAGAGTAAATATGATGATGCTTTTGGCAACATCATTAGTTAATGGCTAAATTCCTAGTCGTAACAAAAAGGATGCATGAAGCCATAAGGATTTTGCTTTCAAAAAGGAGAATCTTGGACGGTGCAACCTAACCAGTTCTCTTACAGGAAGAGTTTCCCTTTTGGTCATTGCTAATTCTGTTGGAATGAATGTTGCATGTGAAATCGGGTATCCCTGTTCCTTCTACTCTTCCCATTGTGGGCCGCATAGAAGACCGACTACAAAGTGGGCCGCGTAGAAGACCGACTACAAATGTGGACGTCGGGGACATGCAAGACCCTTGGGGGGTGGGGGGGGAGGGGGGTGGGGGGTGGGGGGTGGGGGGGGGGGGGAAAGGTGTAGCACCGCAAGATATTGTCCTAGGAACAAGATTGTAAAACGAAAACTTACGTTATTTATTGTAAAATGTTTTTTTTTGCTAGAGGCACAAATCACTCTTCTCCAAATCGTTATATAAATCGATCCCTATCTTTCCTTTAGAGATCTATTTCAAAATTATTTTTTTTTTCTTCTATAGACTTTCCTATCTTCTATGTACCGTAGGCTGGGGTCTAGGCTTAAGAGGTTTTCCAAGGTTTCCCTGCTTAAGAAAGTTCCCGAATGGGTAGACCCTGATAACAATTTCATGAAAGATCATTTTCCTTGGTTGTGCACAGCAAACATAACACCTAGATGCACGTAAAAGCAATACAGCCGCGGTACCTGTCTCTTCATTTCTTCCGTTTTCAATATTTCTTTTCTTCGTCTGTCTTAAACACAACATTCTTTTTCAGTCGGAGGACTGACAATTATCACTTCCGGGTTATCCACACTAATAGATAGCTCGTGAAGTGTGTTCGGTAAATCAAAATTGAGCTCACAAACTTCGCTCGCTGCGAGGGACATTGTAATCTCCCCACGGAAAATTACCCTCTACCACGCAATAATTAATAATGGTCAATCAAATCATCCACATTTATTCGCTTTTGAAAAGCATCTGATCGGATTTTCTAGTAATATATGCACCGACGGCTCGTCGACACCAAGGTATTTTCCAGTATGTTTATTTTTTGGAATAACAGAGAGACATATGAGAGACATATATGTATTCTCCATGGTTATTATAGACGGGTAACGAGGACAGCTTCGGAAGTATCTGTTGGAAGATTGTCGGGTTTCTAAAAGAGACATATTTGCTCTTCTTCTTGCTAAAGCGAGCTATTAACGTTTGTGCCACTAGCGGGTTATTTGAAGAGAGAAAAAAACTGTAAATGCAAATTAAGTAAGACTTGGAATCAACAGAAAACGGAACATAGAATGGAGATGGATTGAATATACAATTTTCCTCAAAAATAAGGTTTGTGACCCTTTTATTCTAGAGTGAATGACGAATGAGTTCTTTGTCTGAATAATTGATGATTGTCTTGGCCCTGTAATTAGTGGGGAAGTTTCAGTTGTGACGAAGAGATCCTGCAATCACCGAGATTTTATAAAATCGTCCAAAAAGGCTTCGGACACATCTGAAATTCTAAATCTGTCATAAAATGAACGAATTGTTCAAACGATTGATTTTCCCAACTGAATGCAGCGCTTAACAATAATAATAGATATAAAGATCTTTTACAGCAAGCCAGCCGCTGAATGTTAAGACGAAGGGCTCCACCAGAGATTCTATTGGGCTGATTTCACGTAATGAAATATTATATTTAAAATCGTACAGAGAAAAGAGAGAGAGAGAGAGAGAGAGAGAGAGAGTGAATGAAATTAGAGAAAATACTCAGAATCCTCCATTAGTATAATTGTTTGCCTGTCTTATCATGGATCAGCGTAAAGACAAAACAGGAGGCCCTTACTTTACTGTACAGATTTATGTGTGAGAGTGAAGGAATCATAAAGGCAACAAATACACGTCTTTACAAACAAAACATTACACCAAGTTAGCGGCAAGCTGCATTCCCAATAACATTATATAATTCATTATAAATTGACTAGATTTTTAAATCTAAGATGAGTCTCATTTCTGTGCAGAATGTAATGTACTAAAGAGGTGTCTGCAAAGATTTTCAAATGGAGAAAATTTTCACTAAACTCTTGTTCAGAACATCTTCTATCATATGCAGTCTATTATTTGTTTCTTGTTGATCATTATGAAAGAAAGCAGCAGTGTAAGTAACAACAAATAGAAGTCTCTTGCCATTGTTTCACTTATGAGACAATTCCTCTCTTTTTTTATTGTAAGCCATGGTAGCTCGCACAAAAGCAAGCCATGCCACGAGCGGCGACAGGTCATAAACATTTATTATCAGAATGCGGCAAACAATGCATAACAAAGTACAATAACGCATTTTCAGCTTAGAGTGGTGTAAACCCCTATATCAAAGAAAACGGCACTTACAGATCAAAGCAAAATAAGCAATCGATTCAAACCAGATGAAGCACGCGAAAAAGGAAGGGTACCCATATAAATACGGACGGAGTGCCAGACACATAGCAATGGCTACTTGGTAAAGCTTAACTGTTAAGCTTACAACTCGAACCGAACTACTGTAGCTGTACCTTCAGCCATTCGACCTCAATAGTGTTTCAATTTACAATGGACCAACTTTGTTTCAATTTGGAGGGGCGGTCTAAAACTTTTCTCTCACCTTGAATTTCGAGTCTCAAATTTCAGGAGCGGCTTAGATTCGAGAAAATTTTTTTTCCTTGATTTCGAGGCTCATTTTTCTGGTGCGGCTTAGATTCGAGTAAATACGGTACTTGTCCATCCTTACACAACCCCTGCTCCCAATCCCTTACCTCATTGCTCATACCCCTGTAATAGACCTCGATGCAAGAGCTGTCCCATACATCCTCCCACCACCACCTCCTCCAATCCAGTCACTAACATCACCTATCGCATTAAAAGCAGGACTACCTGTGAAACCAGTCATGTGGTCTACAAGCTAAGCTGCAACCACTGTGCTGCATTATCTGTAGGCATGACAACAATCTGTAGGCATGGCCACCAACACACTGTGGCCAAGAAACAAGTGGACCACCCTGTTGCTGAACACATTGCCAAAGATGATATCCTTCATTTCAATGACTCCTTCTCAGCCTGTGCGATATGGATCCTTCCCACCAAGATCAGATTCTCTCAACAGCACAGGTGGGACCCTTCCCTGCAATACATCTTACATTCCCATAGCCCTCCTGGCCTCAACCTTAATTATACACTCTCCTCACCCATACAGCCCCTTCCCTCCTCACATTCCAGCACTACACAGCCGTCATTCCACCACCACACCCAGTCTTTTTATTTCTCTCCTTTTCCCCCCTCTTTCCTGTACTCAGTCTAACCTGCAGCACTTTGCTGTCTGCCACCCCCACCACACAATCCTTCCCCCTCCCTGCTCCAGTCTCCTCCTTACCCCCACCCAGTCACTACTCCCATCATGCACTGGTGCTGCCGCTCGCAGTGTGGTTTCAGTTGCCTGAGACTGCAGTCGTGTGTGTGTGTGTGTGTGTGTGTGTGTGTGTGTGTGTGTGTGTGTGTGTGTGAGAAAAGGCCTTAACAGCCGAAACTTTTAATTGTGAGTGTTTCTTTTTTTTTGGCCTATCTGCGACGCAGCATCTCCTCTATATGGTGAGTAGCAACGTTCCTTCACATATATTGTTAAATTCTAATGTAAATTTTATTTTTTTAAATATTTTGTGGAAGATTTTTTATGTTTTTATTGTTACATGTATAATAAACAATAAAAATATAGCAAAAAATAAAATTTGGAGTGCACGGTATTTGAGTTTTCATAGCATTAACATTATCATGTAATATTATATCGATTTTGTGTAGTTTTCTGTTTAAATGCACTTTCTTTTCATAAAAATAAACTTTAAAATTTAGTTGAATATATATTTTTGTGTAGTATTAATGTAACCCTTTTACATAAAGTCTCAATTTTTCCACTGAAATTACTTAACGCAATTGTTATGGTTATTTAAATATAGCAGTCACTCAGATTGCACCAGGGACAGTGTGTGGGTAAAAAATGACCTGGGAAAGTAACAGTTAAGCAAATTTCAGAGTTTTGTAGCACTTATAGCAAATCCCTGAAAAATAAAATGAAGAAGTACACAACAGTAATGTTTCCAATATATCTTATTCAATGTATAGAATGAAAATGTGGGTACAGGGCAGGAGAAAGAAAATACAGCTTAAGCTACAGAAATGCACATCCTGAGTCAAGTTAAATATTGCAGGTTTGTGCAGTTCTGTGTATAGTGTTTTCTTGTGTATAGACTGGCGTGTAAAATGAGCAAACAGATGAAGTTATGAGCTCATGAAAAAAAACTAATCTTGATCAAAATTGTTCATGTTTAATAGACAGTATATATACAACACATTCCAAATATATCTGTATGTTTCATGATACAAGATACGATTTGTAAATCACATGAGTAACTTCATGACTGTCTTTCAAGCACAATAAAAGAGACAGAAATTTACCTACTATAAAACAGTCTTACACCTAGCTACTAGCTGGGAAATGTTGTACGAAGAGCCTCACTTAATCTTCTAAGCACAATGGCTGTCACTTATGTCAATACCAGGTAATGAGTATTTTTAAGCCAATTGCAGCACTCAGTGATGTAAGCTATGATTTAATTTCTTTGAGAACCAATATTTCATTTAGTGATGATTGGGAGAGGGGGCATAAACAGTAAGCTCATCTCTGCAAGTATGGATAGCATTATGCAGATCACTGGGGTTGTTCCTTACACAAATGTGAAGACTGTATCACTCTGTAGGCAATATTACAAGCCCTCAATGAAGCATTCCGCTGAATATGAAAATGCCGAGATTCAGGAGCTGCTCAACAAAATGGGGTGATCATGCACGGATGTGACTGATGTGTCACCCCACACACTGTCACATCAAACACATGGCCTACCTCTGAACGTTCTTCTGAATGTTCTTCTTTAGCACACATGTGCAGAAGTGTGCACAGAATCATCTACATGAAAAATCCATGCAATAAACACATTTATTTATATATAAAAGCTGACTTAGGAATTTTCCCTGTGTGAGACTGCTTCTAAAAGTCCATGTGTCGTATGTCAATTTAAGGTTCTAAATTCGCACATTTTACTATTTGCATCACTTCTTCTGTGTTATCTTTCATTGACTGTATCAATACCGATTTGTATTGTGATTTCAAACATTTGCGGGTGCTGTGATAAACTAGTATTGTTATTGTCAATTGTAAGCTTAAACAAAATTGTGCTCCTCTAAAATTTTTCCGGATGCTTAAAAACTATATTTTCATCTGTTAGTGGTACGAGTGTTTTGGATACGTAGTTTTATTCATAGCAAATAAATCAGCATTTATGGTTCACAGTTCACCCAAAGTTTACATCACACCTATATTTCATTGAATATCAATGCAAATTAACATTCGTTTTTTAGAATTTTTTAAAGCTACAATTGTCCTTTGCATAATTTACAAGCAATCTGTAACAAATCAAGGTTTTTGATTTAGTCACTGTAGCAGATTTTCTTACCAATATTTTGTGTTACGTAAAGTTTTCCCTTTAAGAGGAGTAGCCCTATGTATTATCTGCAGTTATCGTAAATTAAGTTGATTTTTAAGTTTGGTAACAACTATAATTAAGATCAAAATGATTTACAAAACTAGTAATTTTTATGACAGGTTTTTGTGTTCCTTTAATAGAAATCTCATTTTTTGTATCTGCTTCAATTCCTTAGGGGTTTAGCGGCTTTTCAGCTCAACAGATTAAAAGATAATCAGCAGGTTTAATTTAAAGTCAATTTTTCACTGCCTTGAAATATATTGCACCAGTCAAAATGCAGCCCCACTGTGATTGCTATTCTCAAACACAGGATGAGTTGGTTGGCATTTGTAAGCAGCTGGATATCACCCTGAATAATGTCAAACTATTGACAGCTGCTGCGAATCGGTGTGACAGAAGAGCTCCCAAGAGTCATGTACCTGTGATACTCATCCCAGAGATACCTCAAGTACTATCCTCTCCTGTGGATCCTATCTCCTCTGCAGAAAGTACAACATCTGTCGTTACCCATCCATTTGACTGTCATTGATGTGTCAGTGGTAGATCTATATATACGGTGGACAGGGGCCAGGGAGGACTCAAGGTGTTGTACCGATTCCCCTAACCAACAAGTTTGAGGTGCTGCCTTTCACTGAAATTGAAACTGACCTAGTGGGACTCACTTCACCTATTGTGGGGAGACCTGCTTTATCCAGTGTCAGGAGGAGGCAAACACTAAAGGTTAGGGGTCTATTAATTGTTGGCAGTTCAAACATATGGTGAACGATGGAACCCCTTAGGGAAATGACAGTAAAGGAAAGAAAGGACACCCGGTGCACTCAGAGTGTATATCTGGAGGGGCCTCATCCAACATGTTGAAGGGGCTATTCCAGCAGCCATTGAAGGAACAGGATGTGACCAACTGCAGATTGTGGCACACGTTGAACAAATTATGCCTGTTGTCCAGGCTCCAAAGCCATTCTTGGGTCATTCCAGCGATTGGTAGAGAAGGTTGAGAAGACCAGCCTTGGGCATGGAGTTTCAACAAAGCTCATAATTTGCAGCATTATCACCACAACTGATCATGACCCTTAGGTTCTGAGTTGAGTGGAAGGAGTGAACCAGAGACTTCAAAAATGCTTTAACAAATTAACCTGCAATTTCCTGGACTTGTGCCACAGGGCTGAGAACTGAAGGGTCCACTCAATAGGTCAGGTGCGCACTATACATCAGATGCTGCTACTCAGGTAGCTGACTGTGTGTGGGATGCACACAAGATTTTTTGTTTTTAGATTAGGTGACTCTACATCCAACCCAGATAACAATGCCTCCCAAAGGTGAGAGTATTAAAATCCTAATGGTAAACTGCTGAATCATTCACAACAAAGTGCCAGAGTTTGAACTGCTAATGAAAGCAGTGAAGCTCACATAATACTAGGTGCAGAAAGCTGGTTCAAACCTGAAATTGACAGCAGTGAGATTTTTGGGGAAACTTTAAAGGAGAGAGCAAAAGGATAGGCAAATGGGAACTGGAGGTGGTGTATTTATTGCAAGGGACAAGAAACTCAAATCAACTAAGAAGGAATTGAAGCTGCATGTGAGATTGTTTGGGCAAGACTCAGTATAAGGGTTGGGCATAAAATGATAATTGGATCCTTCTATTACCCACCGGACACATCTCCTAGTGTAACCAAAAATTTCAGAGAAAACCTCAGTTCACTCATACGTAAGTTCCCCAATCATACTCTAATCATTGGTGGAGATTTTAATCATCTAACAATTAACTGGGAAACTCACAGTTTTGTTTGTGATAAGACATTCTGTGAAACTTTACTAAATGCCTTCTCTGAAAACTACTTAGAACAGATAGATAGAAACCTCAGTCATGATGGAAATGTATTGGATCTATGACAATAATGTCCACATCAAAACTGGTATCAGTGACCATGATGTGGCTGTGGCAACAGTGGATACCAAATACAATGGACAACTAAAACGAGTAGAACGATATATACAGGGTGGAGAAAAATTGTGTCATGAAATTTTAACATTGGATAGCTGATGCCAGTAGGAATCAAAATTACTAATGTTGCATTGGTTGACTACGTACAATTTTTAAACCACGGAAAGTCGCTCTGGACAACGAATGACTGCGAATGCTTTGCCTGCCAACGACCATCATGTATCCAAGGCGGCCCTCATGCTCGGTGGCAGCACGTCAGCCTTCCACTCTGGGGGCAAATACACCAGGGTTCCAACACATCCATTGTAGATTCATGATAAGATGTACCAGGAACAAGCCCATCAACAGCCATTAGTTCATGTACAGAAAGTCTTTTACAAATTGTGTCTGACCTGCAAAGGGCCTTTTTTGTAGCTAGGACATTGTTTACTTAAAGAAAATGTTCAAACTGATGACCCTCTGATGTGGTACAACCTTGGTAATATCTAATAATGTTTTGCTGAACTCTTTCAAAGATTCCTGGCATTGCCCTGATGCGATTGGCGGCATGTTGAATGTGATCCATTAATTCCTCTTCATTGCTATGTGGTTTGTGTCTGGGTAGGTGAACTAGAACCTTGAAGAATCCCCACAGGAAAAAGTCCGGTGGTGTGAGTTCTGGTAATTGCAGGGGCCATGTCCTACGAGCACCTCTGCCAACTACCCAGTCGTCAAAGAGCTCATTTAAATACTCACGCACAGTACGACTGTTATGTGCGGGCACCACATCATGCCACAACCACATGCATAGCCGCATGTCCAGGGACTGGTTAGAGTGTTTTGCAAAAAGTGAAGGTAATTTGCCTCGGTAAGCCGAGCAGGTAGATGGACCAGCCCACTCAGATGGTTATCCACAATACCTACCCAAATGATGAACAAAAATCGTTCCTGGTGTCCGTGGACATACATGATGTGAAGATTTCCCCTTGCCCAGTAATGAATGTTTTCAGTGTTGTAAAGGCCATTCTAATGGAAATTGCACTCATCAGTGGCAGAGAAGTTGGGATCTTGTGCAACACATTGCAGTAACTACTGGCAAAACCCTAGCCTATGTTCATAGTCCACCACAGGGTGGAAACTAAATGGAAGCTGGCCATCATCTCCCAAAATCCTCCAGGCTACCCAATGAGTGACTGCCATGTCATGTCCAACCGCTCGAGTACTTGTCGTAGGTGCTTCCTTGAAGCGCTCAAGAACAGTCTCTTCAAATGCAGCATCCCATCATCTCCAAGGTCGTCCAGTGTCACCATGATATACAACTAACGAGCTCAATCCACTGAGATGCCAGTGAATTGCTGTAAACATTTGCGGGTGCGGGTGGTGTCTTGCTTAGTACCGTTTCTCATACAACCATCGAGCTTCATGCACATTATCGTCAGCTACTTCATAAACAAAAACCATATCTCTTCTTCAAATTAATACTGTGCCACCATGCTTACTATATGACTAAATTACAGGTGACATGTGTGTGCTCTGAAGTGAAGCTTACATGTGAATGCCTCTGACGAGAGGTGGAGACAAACAGCAAGGCCTATTTGACATGTGTGTTTATCATGTTGGGGAAGTGAGGGGTGAGGGACATTTGCATGTGTGAACTGACAACCATAGTGCAGCCCATCAATCAACGAACGGCAACAGTGCAATCCCACAGCCAGTCGGAGAATGTGGTGCCAAGTTTCCATAGTTTAAAAATGGTGCATTATCGACCTACACAACATTAGTAATTTTGGTTCCTACTGGCATCAGATACCCCAAGGTTAAAATTTTGTGACACAATTTTTCTCCACCCTGTATGTTCTGTAAACTAGATAAAAAATGTAATGTCATATCTCAATGAGGAACTTGAGACTTTCAGCACAGGGCAGGTGCATGTAGAGGAACTATGGCTCATGTTTAAAAGAATACTTGACCACACACTGGATAGATATGTACCCAGTAGGACAGTTCATAATGGGAGAGAGCCTCCGTGGCATATAGTCACTGTAAAGAAACTGCTAAAGAAACAGATATTACTGCATAATAGGTCTAAAACAAAGTATGGGGCTACAGATAGAGAGATGCTGTCAAGAGAGCAATGTGTGACGCCTTCAATGACTACCGTAGCAGAATATTGTCAAATGACTTTTCATAAAATCTAAATAAATTCTAGTCATATGCAAAGCCTGTCAGTGGCACCAAAGTTAAGGTGCAGTCCCTAGCCAATGAGACAGGAACTGAAATTGAGGGTAGCGAAGCCAAAGCTGAAATGCTTAACTCCATTTTCAGTATTCCATTACAAAGAAATATCCAGGATAATTGCTCCACATTAATCCTCATACCAATGAAAAGATAATGAAATAAGTATTAAAGTTAGTGTTGCTGAGAAACAGCAGAAATCATTAAAACTGACTAAAGCTCCAGGCCCAATGGAATCCCTGTCAGATTCTATACTGAATTTGTCTGAGCTAGCCCCTCTTCTCAGTACAATCTATCATAGATCCCCTGAACAAAAAACCATGCCCAGTTCTTGGAAAAAGGCACAGGTCACACCCGTCTACAAGAAGGGTAGTAGAAGTGATCCACAAAACTACCGTCCAATATCCTTGACATCGACTTGTTGTAGAATCTTAGAACGTATTCTGAGCATAAACATTATGAAGTATCTTGAACAGGATGATCTCCTCAATACCAACCAGCATGGATTTCAAAAACATCAATCATGTGAAATCCAACTCACGCTTTTCTCACACGACATACTGAAAGCTTTGGATCAATGCAACCAGGTAGATGCAGCCTTTCTTGATTTCTGAAAATCATCTGACTCAGTGCCTCATCTCAGCTTATTATCAAAAGTATGATCATATGGAATATCAAGTGAAATTTGTGACTGGATTGAGGACTTTTTGGTACAGAGGACACAGTGTGCTATCTTGGATGGGGAGTCATCATCAGATGAAGAAGTAATTTCTAGTGTGCCCCAGGGAAATGTTCTGGGATCCTTGCTGTTCATGTTATATGTTAATGACATTGCAGACAATATAAATAGTAAAATCAATCTTTTTGCACATGATACACTTATCTATAATGAAGTACTATCTGCATAAATATTGAGTAAGATCTCGATAAGATTTCAAAGTGGTACAGATATTGGCAACTTGCTCCAAATCTCCCTAATGTAAAATTATGCACTTTACAAAATGAAAAACACTTAGTATCCTATGACCACAGTATGAATGAGTCATTGTTGGAATCGGCCAACTCGTACAAATAACTGGGTTGTGTGGCAACTCCTTCCCTTGCCTCTATCTGTAGCAGCAGACAGTGGGCTGAGTTGGCTGGAAACCAGCCCTGCAACACCCTTGCTGGTCACTTCCACTGGGTAGGAGGACTTAGACAGCCATGCTTTCTGGACGCTCAGCATGCCAAAACATCACTTGATCAAACTCTTGTTCTGCTCTGATGAGGCAACATCCCCAGCAGTGATCTTGGCAGCTCACCTGTGCAACATCATGTGATTTGCATAGTCATGAACTGCATTTTTGCTGGCATATGTGCAAACCACAGAACTCATATCCTGTGCTCATCGCCATTTTCCTGTCACGGTCACATTAATGAGAGAGATGCTACTGCGTTTTTTCCATGCCGCCTCCCCAAGCTGTTCTACTGACTACAGGAGTACAAAGACTGCTGGACACTCAGTTTGTCCCCCCAGTATCGGCAATTGGAATGCTCTGTGCAGAGTAGTGCAAATAGTACAGTGAAGTGCAGTGCGTGCCATGACTGCCAGGCAAATTTATTACTATTGCTAGCTGGCTGTTTTGACACTCATTTGCCATCAAGTGTTCCATTAAAGTGGTCTTTCCCACGCCACCACATGATGCCGAACAAAGGTTGCAAGCCACACATGGTCCATCCGGTC